>NC_083359.1:89721813-90334313 GCF_030254825.1 Meriones unguiculatus | reverse complement strand
CTACATACCTCATGAGAAAAAACAAACAAACAAACAAACAAGGCTTGGCCCCAAGACAATATGGCCCCACAGACCAAGTATATCTCATACAAGCATGGAGTTCTGTGGTCACTGAAAAAACTATAGATTCTGTCTACTGTTTTCTCAAAATGTTTTCATCTGAGAGTTTTCCTGCTCTCTTGTCTTACAGTTACACTCCCACTTTTGTGCATTTATTCTGTTTCTTGTAGATTTCTGAATTGTCTGCCATAGACTCATTTCTTCTTATATCTCCGTTTCCTTCACATCTCTCTTCTTAATCTACATAAGATATTTGTGCATTTCTGATGATTTTTAAGACTTTTAAAGCTGAACAAAATCCAGATCACAGCTGTACAGGCATTTCCATAATAACCAGATACTTAGCAGCATATCTAATTTCTATCATCGAATTAGCATTTGGAGCCAGTCCATGGAATAATTGCCAGTGGCAGGTCAGGCAGTCTCCACACCTGCCTCCAATTCTGCTGCCTCATTTATGGGTCTTTAGCTCACTGATAATTGAGAAAATAACATGGATACTCTGGGACCTCAGCAGTGAGCACTATTTATTTATTTTTAATAAATTACTATGAGAAATTTGAAGTACATGGGCAATTTTAGGTATAAATGGAAAGATCCAAGTAAAATAAAGAAAAATGGAGGAATTATTGAAAAGAAATCTTTGTCTGATTTCTTAGGTGTTAATAGTTTTCATTTGTTGGGGTTGCCATTAAACCTTGCACTGAAATTGTACCCTGTACGTTGGGGGTTGGTCTGATGCTTGTATTTTAATGCTAATTACGGGCCCTCAAGATCTAATTATTGCCCTCTCCTTGTTGTGTAAACCTGCCTAAGACATTATTCCTGATTGGTTAATAAAAAAGGCCTGTACCTGGGCAGGGCAGAAGGAGGTAGGCGTGGCTAAAGTTCCTGGGCTTTGGGGACAGGGTGAATCACAGAAGGAGACAACAAAGAAAGGGAGAGAGAAGGAAGGAGGACCCATGGTGGGTTAGTGTGGAGATGGGCGGGGAGAAAGAACTCCAAGGATGGCTTGGATAGAGAAAACACTAAGATGAAAAAGCAAGTATTTATAAGATTATGGATGGAAGGTAGCCCAGATAGGAAGGGTTAAGGTAGATGGCATTGGATGGGGGCTGGGAGGTAGATGGGGAGGTAATTAAGATACTGTAGGTGAAATATTTGCCCAGCCCAAGGTAAATAAGACAATTATAAAATGTAACAGGTATCTGTGTCTTATTGATTGTGATAGTGGGTTACATAATACCACTGTGACAATTATAGGGCAATAGCCCAACACCATTTTATTTCCAAAAATACCATATATGTTAACCCATCCAATTCTTCTCTATGAATCTATCCAGATTTGAATGAGGTTGAATACTTTGCTCCAAATCTCACAATCAGTGACCAGACTCAGGATGAAAATGAATTCATTTTGAGAGCCTAGCTCTCTGGCTTATAGAAACTCTAACTGTCCCTCTCATTGGATTACTGTCTTCAGTGACCTCCCCAAAAGGCTTTTACACTAAGGGCATGCTAGCTCTTGAAGTGATTTCATATGATGGTAAACTTATCTAGTCTCATAGAAAACTGCCTCGGGGCAAGAGATAATTCATCTGAAGCAAAAGTTTGGGAAATTTTTTTGAAAATGTTCAGAGGCCCCCAACTCCAGAGGGTTGGTATTGTATGGATTGTCTTACATTGATTTCTACTGCTGTGATAAATACCATGACCAAAGCAACCAAAGGAAAAGAAGGGTTTACTTCACCTTGTAGTGTATAACCCATCATGGGAGGAAATCAGGGCAGGAACTCAAGAAGGGAGCCTTGAGGCAGGAACGGAATCAGAGCCCACAGAGGAACACTGCTGTGTGCTGGCTTGTTCCTTCTGGCTTGCTCAACTGCTTCCTTATATAACCCAGGACCACCCACTCAGGGATGAACCCACCCACAGTGGACTAGGCCTTCTTCCATCAATCATTAATTTTTTAAAAAATGCCCAGTAGACCTAACAGACCAACTTGAGGGAGACATTTTCTCAATTAACATTTTACCTTCCCAGATGCCCCTAGCTTGTGCCAAATTGACAAAAACAACTAACCAGCACAGGGGGTAATTTTAAAACAAGAAGAGAGGAGGGAAGAAGGAGTAATGGAGGAAGGAGAAGGATAAAAGGGATAGGAAAGGAAGGAAAAAGGAAAGAAAGGGCAAGGGGAAAAGGAGGGAATAAAGCATAGTTATGGTCAACAGTAAGTTGATAACACGAACAGCTTCATTTTGGAGTACTGAGCTAGAGAAACAAGCTCTGATTCGGGTAGCTGAGGCTGTGTACCCGGTTATATAGATAAGTTGACATCACTCTCTGTATCTTCACTGCTGCCAAAATGAACTTAGAAACAGCCCCGTCAGCTGGGCCTGGGAGCTCTTCAGGGAATACAGTCTGCATAGAAAGGACCTGAAGGCTGCTGGGAAAAGGTCCTTGGCCCAATTACTTACCCTAATAGAGACCAGGAAGCACAGCATTTTGGAAGTCACAGGGCGCATTGGCTGAGTCTACATTCACAACAGCCTGTGAAGTGGATGTTATTGTATTGGTCTCCATTTGACAGAGGAGAAGAGGAAAAATCACACAGCTAATAAGTGGCAGAGTGTTCAGCCATTATGTTCTTCCCATAACACCATAAAGCTTTGTAAATTATAATTATCATTTCCTGAGTACAAACAACAAGATAAAGGGAAATTTAATATGGACATTATGTGATAGCGGGTTGAGAGGATATGGTTGTTGAGGGAGTCACAGGTCCAAATTTTTTTTTTTTTTCGAGACAGGGTTTCTATGTGTAGCCCTGGCTTTCCTAGACTTGCTTTGTAGATGAGGGTGGCCTTGAACTCACACACAGGTCCAAAAGTCTAAATTTTTGGCTTACCTCAGGCTTCTTTGAGAGACATATTTGAAAATAATGAATGTAGAGTGGAGATGAGCTACTCAGAGTACCAATTCCTTCTTATAAAGACACTCTGGAAGCGTTGAGAATGATGGTAAAGTCTCACACTGAATATTGAGAGCTCAGGTTGATGCATGACTTATTCATGGGGAGCAAAAACTGAGCCACCCTATAAGTTCCCTTGGATGAATTGAAACAGTGGAGACACATGGCATATTAAAATCATATCAGAGAAAGCAGGCCTCAGAATGTGGGACATGCTCATCTGGATCTCATGAAGTGATAAACACTAATACAATGGTCCCATACCAAACAACAAGCAAAGGACCCTCAGATTATTCCTGGACTGTTGGCTTCTCTGGTATCCTGCTGCTGCTGTGGTTTAATCACTTGCCTACTCTTTCATTTGTTTACCTGTCCAGGCCTGACCTGCCATTTTCTGCCCTCAACTAGTGTCCTGCTCTTTGCCCAAGCCTTCCACCTTGCAGGTAAACTCTGCAGCTTTACTTTCAAACGCCAAATCCAGCAGCTCCTGGTTCATTGTTAGCCAGTCAATACAGACTCTTTCTCGGCCCACTTGTGAGACCTCTTGAACTCTACTGTAGCTCCTTTAACTTGCATATGTGTGTCATGCGACATGAGAGTTTATAGTAGTAACTGGTAACTGGAATTGTAGTAGAAGGACCTGCATGCACCTTGGCCAGGTTACCGAGGTTGGGTGGGGATGAGGGTGTTGTAGGAAAGATTGCTGCTATTGAAACTGCCAAATCTTGTGAGTTTACTTCTAGACAACAGAGTATGGTGCTGTGGAAAGGCACACGTGTGTTTCTGTACATTTTTTTTTTTTTGGCATAAAAAGTTCATGACAACGGATATGGGTGTAGTTAAATGAACACAAAGTGAGATGGGAACACAGGGTCAGGCGTGTGTGGTTGTGTTGTAAGCTTATGTCTGGGGCCTTGCAATCAAATAAAAACATCCTTCAAACTGCCCTGGACCACCCTAAAAGTTGAACAAACCTCCAGCTAAGAAAATCAATCACCTACAATAGACAACGGAGGGTCCATCACTTCAGAGAACTCTTCTCTTACAATGAAAAGGTCCTGAGTTTCCAAAACAGAGCCCTTGAGCCCTGTGCTTGCTTAAGCTCACTGCTGCTCTGTGGAATACATTTATCCTTTTTTTTTTTTACTTTTAACAAATGCATGTGTCTCATGGCTCCCTTGTTCAATATACAAAGAACCTGGAGGTTGAATCATGGAACATCCCCAAGAAATCCAATAAGAGCACAAGCAGCCAACATGCTTGCAGCCAGCATGCTTGCAGCTAGTGGCACTAGTTCAGTGAAGAGTGTTAGGCAGAGCTTTGCCTTTAATAATCAACCATATGATTTGTCTGTTAGGTCAAATGCCATGTTAAGATAAGTAAGTAGCCCCCATTGAATTTGCTTATTCACATATAATGGATCAAAGGAGAGTGTGCATGAAGGACATATGCACAAATCTGTCTCTGATCAAAACAAAAGTCACTAAAAGCTACTTATTATATTGTGAAAGATAGAAAAGTAGTCTCTTTTACAAAAAAAAAAAAAATCTAGAAAGACCCAGATGTAAGAACAGAAAGAAAATTGAAGGTAAACCCATTCTCTGTTTGTTGTCTTGGTAATTGTGTTTCTCCTCCTGGCTGTACACTCTTTCATCTTCTTTTCTAAAGATTCCTGTCTGTATTTTGTAATCCTAGTGATGCGTGACTCTTCCAGGAAAATATTAATGAGACCTACTCTTTCCAACAACCCATTTCTCTATGCTAACATACACAGCTTCAACAAAACTGAGCTCTATCCTGCCTTATGTCTCCTGTTGATGGCTTCCTAAATTCTGATTTCCTCTAAAAAGTGGTAAGAGTTTTGATGGCAGCCCTCATATAGAAGGTTTCTTCTGTATGCTCCACAGGTAGTAGGCATGGTCCCCAGTGGTCAGCCTGGGCTTATATATTGACATTGACTTGCAAAGGTAATCTTCAAATGCCATATTGATTAGTGTTTCTGAGGCAGGCGCAGAATTCCTCGCACGGTGAGACCTTACCATGCTCTTGGATATGAGTCATAGCCTTTTCTGGAAAACAAACATGGGATTGAAGTTGATATTTAATAATGCCTATCTGATGCATGAAGGGAAACTAAATATGGAAAATAATAATGAAAGAGACTGAGAAAGGAAGAAAGTCAGGGAGGAAGGAAGAGAGAGAGAAAACAAAAAGGAAGGAAGATAGATTCCTAACAATAGACCTTCATGGAGCATAAAGGCAAATTGGACAGTCAGAAAGCCAATCAATCTATGACCTTAGGTGACCATTTGGTGCTCAGGTGAACACACCAGCTGCTCAGTGAGTTAAGTGCATCTGACACAGTTGAACTAACAGGTGTGCCAGAGAGCCCACTTTGCTGGAGAGTGAACTGTGAACTGTGAACTGTATTTCCTCATCAGAGACACACTGGAGGAAAACCTTTTCAGTGGCTCCTATTGGGCCAACTATAGGTATCAACAGGATCTTTCTTTGCCTTCAGTCTTTCTCTTGCATTGACTTCTACCAAGAATTCAGCCGATCTAAATACACTTAGGCATTGTTCCAGCTGTTTATTTTAGGTGAGCAGTTCTCTATGTGAGGTTTTTTTGTTTGTTCTGTTTTGTTTTGTTTCACTGCTTCCAAAATAGGACAAGAACAGTGCTTGACAACATTTCTCCTTTCAGGCAGAAACCTCCGACTTCACTCCGACAGTTTTCCACCTCTCTTCAGCAGGTGACGATGATGAAGTCACTGTTGCTACCATAAAGACTTAGGTGTACCTGTCACCTTTATGGTTCCAGGTGTGCCTAGCCAGAATGGCTGTCCTTGAGGCACTGAGACGTTAATGGAGTTTCTTTTTTTTCTCCCCTTCTTCCAGCATTCAAGAGCCAGGGAAATAAAGTAAGGAGGCAAAGGGGTTCACTACCACACAAGTTCAAAATAAAGCTGCGTCTTAATAAAGCTCTTATGTGGTCCTCCATTCCACTCCAGTGTGGTGTGGAATGTGGTCAATGATTCCATAAAGACACACAGAACCTGTTTAAGCTTGTACGAGTCATGCTGATGGACGCTTGCCGGCTGGGTCATCTTGCTTTGACCAAATCACTACCCTGTTAGCAATGCCTACCTATTTCATCTTTCATTATTTGAAGGGGGCAGAATGTGTTTGATTCAAGTACATCAACAGCCATACCAAGTCCACTTCTAACCTGCCTAGTTTTAAGCTCAACTACTCAAACTCCAGGTACATCAGGATGTTATGGCATCGTGTCAACGTGCCTTAAAGTGGCCCTCTATGACTGAACCCTAGCTGCCTCATTTCTAAAACAGAGGCCAGATTCTGAGAGATAAAGATAATGTTCTACAGATAAGTATCTGGCAAGGTCATGTCACATATCAGATGCTTCATTAAGATTCCTTAGTAGACCATTGTTTCAGCTTTATGTGATGGGAAGTCCCATGTCGGCTCCACACAAGTTATAGCACTGCTACAAGTTGCCCAGATATCCATGGCATTTTCAGATACTTTAACGTTTATCCCTGTCTTTCTATTTTGAGGGTAGAGTCTTGAGATTCTATTTAACCTTCTTGAAGTCTGAATGTAGCATCAGTCTTTGAGTTATATAGCTGAAGAGGAGACACTGGAAAATCTTTCAAGAAGACACAAAGATGTTTCATTTGATGCTGCTATGGTTTGGACCTGTGATGTCCCCAAAGTTCACACATAGAGGCTTGATTCTCAATATAGCATTGTTTACAGTTAAGGCTTTTGGAAGGCGATTAGCTGAGGAGGGCTCTAGCCTCATCAATAAATTAATTCATTAATACCGAGTCCCAATTTGATGCCATTATTGAGAGATGGTGGAGATGCCAGGAAATAGGGCTGAGCTGGAGGAAGTAGATCACTGTAGCTGTGTGTGTGTGTGTGTGTGTGTGTGTGATCTGAAAAGATGTATATTCTCTGTCTTTCTGTGTTTCTGTCTCTCTCTTTGCCTCAGTCTTTCTCCTTCCCTTTCCCTCTCTCTGTCCTTCCCTCCCTCCCTGCCTGGTTTTTGATCCAGAGAGTGTTCTTACCACAATACTCTGCCTGCCACAGTCTCAGAAATACAGTCATGGAGGGGAACTTCTGAAATCCTGAGACATAATAAATCTTTCTGTAAGGTTTTATTTTTTTTGGGGGGGGGGTATTTTGTCACAGTACCAGAAAGCTGACTAACACCAATGATCTCACTAATGACTCTAGATGAATCATTTTTTCTGACCCTATACCTCTTCCTCCATTCAGTGGGCGAAATGTTAACTATATTATGGGATTTCTGTGAAGTCTGAATGCTGAATATATTATCTGCTCCATCAACAATAGCTCTGGTCCCACAGAATTGCATTTCATTCCTAACAGGCCCCCCAAAAATAAAAATAAGTAAAAAAAAAAAACTATATTTTTCTTACCCTTTGCAGCGAAATTTCTGAATGTGAATGGAGATCTGCTAAACAGAGGAAAATGTTAGAGTCTTTAGTGCTAAATGGAGTTAAGTAGGAAGAAAGCCTTGATATGACATCTTCTTTTTACTGGCAAGGCAGGGATGTAAAATTCTAGATCCAGCGTGTCAAGGTGACTTCCCTGATCCATCAATTGTATACTCATGATGGAGTGCCCTTGTCCTGACTCACTGAAGCTATGACAGCTTCTCTAACTCCAGAGTTCTTGGGAGGGGGATAAGCAGCATCTCTGTGGCTGACCAGTTTGATGTGGTGTTGAAGTCATTTAGGAAGGCTGAGCTAAGAGTTTAGGTCTGTTTTTCTAGCTTGGCCAACGATTCGCTGAACTGTCTACTGCTATTATTAAATTACTTTTCTTAAGCAATTACAGAGGGTTTTGTTTCTAGAATTGGGAACATGATGAATAGAGTTTTATCTGAAGGTATGTCTCAAGGGCAGCATTCTTTCAGGGAATAAAGCTTGTGATAATGGAAAATGCTCATCCTCAGGTCATTATGTATTCAAATCCAGAAGCCGCATGGGTCGTGGAACATAAGAAAATGATTTCACTTGTCTGCTATTTAGGACGTTTGTCTGTAAATTTTTGTATCAATAGAAAGAACCCTCTACTTATTAAAAATGTTCATTAATTATTTGCTACCATGCCTGCTTTACTATGGCTTAAATTCTAATACATCATGGGAAGAAATAAATTCCATGAAATGAAAGCATGTAAGTGTATTGGTTACTTTTCCTATTGCTTATGACTGGGTGCGTTATAGAAGCAAGTTACAGGACAGGAGGTTTGTTTTGGCTCAGAGGCCAGTGAGTACAGCCCTTCATGGTCGGGGAGGCAGCTGCAGGGTCTCTGTTCTTGTGGTAGCAGCTTGCGGTGTGACTTGTTCACCTATTCTCAAATCAGGAAGTAGGGAAAGCTTGAGCAGGAAATACATCCTGGCTCTAACCCTCAAGCTCCTCCCCATAAGGCTGGAACCAAGTGTCAAGACACCTGATTCTGTGGAAGGCAGTTCATATTCAAACCGTCACAGTGAATGACTTAGAAACAAGTACTTAACAAGCTAAGAAACAAGCTAAGTTAAGGCTTAGTTAAAAGAAGAGGTAACGCTATGACCGACAGGAGGAAGGGAGAAAAAAAATCCCTGTTTTATGTGAAGAGAACAGAAGCAGAACTTCTCTGAGCTGTGTTTTGAAGCATGTGTGAGAGAGACACGTGTGGATACCTGAAGCTAAAGAGTGTTGGACAGAAGGTAGGGGAAGCTTTTTACATATAGGACTAGCTGAGAAGCAACTAGAGGCAACTGAGAAGCAGCAAGAGGAGGATGGTTGACGATGAGGCTGGAGCAGTAGCTGGGGTGGCAGTTCATGGTTCCTGGACCTTTGTGTTACTGGGATTGAAAAGACATAGCACGGGTCCACCCAAACCAGGTTTATTTGAATGAGCTTCAAATGGTCCTTTTTACGATGCCAGCTTAACCTAGCAGAGCTTCCGGATACGCTTGCAGGGTATTTTCTTTCTGAAGATAATTTTCTCTATGTATATGTTCTCTAGCAAACTCTAAAAACGTTACTCATGCTCACAAACTATCAATCCATTGTTCTGAGAATAGACCCAGCTCAATAACCCAACAGAAAAAGGAAAATCCAATAAAGACACTGGTAGAAAAATGAAAAGGGTTGATGTTACTTGGTGTGAGAAAAAAAAAAAAAGGTCTGACAATGATTTGTAGCACCAGGAAAACATATTTCATCAATTGCTCTGCTGACGTCAACAGACTCTGAATTTTCTCTTGGACCTAGAGCAGTCCCAACTGCCTCCTAGCTTACCTGTCCTGTTAAGTTGCCATGGAAAGCTATTCTTTTTTTTTTTTTTTTTCACTATGTTGCTTCTGTCTCTTCTTCTTCCCGTTTACCTGGTAAATTCTCCCTTTATTCCTATTTTAATGATAAACAACTTCCATTTTTCTGGGAAAAGAATATTTGCTTGGGAAATATTAACATTTTGTAATTCAATATGCTAACCTCCTTAAGCTGGAAAGGAGCAGAAATTCTGTGTGTTTTCTTCCTGGCGAGGGGGAATTTTCTCCTTATCGTTATCCAAATAAAACATTAATTTGAAGGGTTTGATTTGCTTAATGAGAAAATGAGTCCTGGTTTATTCCATCACCCAACATTCTGACAAACACAATAAAGACCATTTATGCTGACGCACGCTTCGTTTCCAAGTCATTTTGTCTTTTCTGAGGCTTGTTTCCATAATGCTGAAACAAGATATTGCATTGAAAAGAGCCGAGGCATTGCTAATAAAAATACAGTTCATAGACCAACCACACCTACTGACATAAGGTGTGGGCATGGTGGAAGACACCCAGAGGCCCAGGCACTACTAAGATGAGCAAATAAATGGTGGAGAAATTTGAGAAAGAGAATCAGAACAGCGTATGCACAATTGAAGACAGGGTAGTGAGGAACAGCCTTTTGTGAGTAGCTTGTGATGCCATCCGAGGCTATGGTGAGGTCCTGGCCCAATGTGCCACTGAGGGACAGGGACACGCCTGACATGTCTGGGTCCATGGCCCTGTATCAGCAGGTGCCTGCACTGATGTCTATGGCCCATATTACCACCAAAGGCCAAGCATACATCCCTGGTCTGGGCTGTTGCCTGGGGCCATGTTAATGTCCAAGATCCATGCAGAACTGGCCCTACCCCTCACTAGCTGTAGCACTCATGAGAATTAGCCCTGTGCAGTGAGGGAGAGCTGGTCCTGGTGGTGGGGACACCAGTGAGCCAGCCCTGAAGGTGGGGGTGGGTAGGAGAGCTGTCCCTGCCTCTTACCTGTGTAGCATGGGAGAGAAGGCTCAAGGTGTGGGCGTGGGAGGTATGGCCTCAGCTCCCATCTGGGCAGGGTGAGAGCTGGCCCAGCCCCTCACTGAGGTAGTATGGAAGAACTTGTGGGCTTACTAACCCAGTTACCACCCAGACCCAGATCTAGGACTTTGAGTTCCCTCCCACCCACAACATCTACCCTATCTATGAACTGCTGGAGCATGTGAAGATCCTGGTCTGACAGATCCAAAGCTGCAGGATCTCCATAACACAGGGCAACAACCAGATATTCAAGAGGAGTCCCCATGAGGAACCAGGATTGCTAGAGTAGCCAAAGCCAGAGGCTTCAATCCAGACCAATGGCTCATTGCAATGAACGTTTGCAAATAAAGACGTGTGAACAAGAAAGTATACTGTGACACAACACTAATTCCATGACGCTGTTATCAGGGGTGGGGGTCGAGGTTGCAAGGGTGGAGGGTGGATTAGAGGGGACAGGGAGATGAGTTGGACTGGTGTGTGTGATGTGAAACTCACAAAGAATCAATAAAAAGTTTAAAACTACTGTTCATATTTAGGTAGGGTTTTTTTTTACCCTAAAGTTAGCAAATCAGATGGTATTATTTTATCATTTCTAAAGTAACATGCATTTATGTGAGGGCGTGGGATGTACCACAGGATACCTGTGGAGGTCAGGTCCTCAGTCGGTTCTCACCTGCTATTTAAGATCCCGGACTCGGACTCAGGTCATCTCTCTTGGCAACAAGCACTGTTGCTGTTCGCTGGCCCAATCAATTTATTTTCAAGAGAAAATAAGTTTAGAGATTAATATATTTGCTTGCTTAGGTAATATAATGCTAGTCTACAACAGTGAGTTTAGGTGTTTGTGAGCCATTGGTTTGTACTTAAGTTTTCCATTGACTTTTTGTTGTTGTTGTTTTAGTATTTCATCCTTTATTCTAACTCCATATTACTTTTACTAATTTCTAGATAGAATGATAAAGAGGTCAAGACAGCTAGAAGGAAATTCCAGTCATGGTGATATTTGCCATCTATATTTAAGAGAAAAGACTGTATAAGACCATAGAGAAGTATGGTCAAGTGACAAGTGTTTTTTTTTGTTGTTGTTGTTGTTTGTTTTGTTTTGTTTATTTTTATAAATGGGAATGAGTCAAAAGTTAATGCCATCAGCATGAAAGGCATTCATATAGAACAGAAAGTAATATGTTACAGAGAGTTCCATATAGTGTCACTGATCCTGGTGGAGTCAACAGAACTTATGTCAGCTTGAGCCCCAGCTGAAACAGAGAAATCAGTAAGAACCAATGGCCCTGCTTTCCTTCCCCCTCAGGCTTGCTGCCGCTCACAGCCCAGCCTGGGCATCTACCACACATTCCCAGAGCCTCATCCTCGACAGTGAGAGAGGAGACTTTCACTTCTTTCCACTGACATGATTCATAAGTGAGGAGATTCTTGCGCAGAATGAACCTGCTATCTGAGCCACGAGCCATGAAGGCTGGCAAGAAATCAGCAGAGAAGTGATGTTCAAATCCACGGCATCGGGCTCATCGTTTTTCTATTTCCTCCGTCAGTAATTCTGGTGAGGACAAAAATACTACCCTAAAGTTAGGAGGAATTTGTTGGGACTGAAGTCATCAGCAACTGTTAAGATGATCTGGGATTTCCTCAAGAAATTGCTGCTTTGTTGGAAAAGTGTTAAATGCTTGAAAAATAGGATCTTGGGTAATTATTGTCCCCTTGATGTTATTGCCATTACCTCCCCGTTATAGAAGTTAAAACTGAGGTCCAGAAAAACAAACAAACAAATAAACCCTTCCTGAGTGAGTTCAGAGGCCAAAGGATAGGTGTAGTCAGGGTCAGATGGTGATCTCTTGGAAAAGAGAGCAGTACATATCCTCAAGGGAAAATTCAGTGTGTTTCAATGATGCAGAGAGTTTTAAACTGGGCATGACTCAAAAGAGAGAGTAAACAAAAAGACATAGGGAAGGGGATGGGGCCTATCAATGGGCATTAGGAGGTGAGGGTCAGCGTCCAGTTCTCAGTGAAAGAGTGACCGAGCAGACATCTGTGGGCCCTAGGAGATGAGCCCTGGCTTTGTGAGTTCAAAGAAGACTTGGCCAAAGACCTGAGTCAGTTCCATTCAAAGCATTGACTCACATTGATAGAATTCACATAAGGCTTGTGTTGATAAAGAAATGGCAGTGGGTATCTGCATTGGACTGATTAAAGCACTCTTCTCCTGTGAAAATTAAAGATAAAAAACTGTCCTGAAACCCAGATAGCAATTTAAGTCTATTACCTGCACACAGTTCTTGTGGATTTTAATGGGTTACCGCTCATAGCCAGTTCTGTCTAGTGCTTTGTAACAGCTTACATGCTTTTGCAGTTCTTTTTTCTCCTTCCACAAACCAGCCAGAATTGACCCTTTGTTCTTAAATTACATACTCTCTCTCTCTCTCTCACAACCACACACACACACACACACAGGTGGAGGAAAGAAAAGGATAGAGAAAGGAGGTGGAGGAAGGAGAGAGGGAGGAGGAAGAGGAGAGAGAAGTGGGGGGAAGGAGAAAGAGAGAGTCAGAGAGACAGAGAGGAGGGAGAGAAAGAACGTAAAAGCAACACACTATAAAACTGAGAATTCCACATTAAATGTCCTCATTCTTAAAACAACTTTAGTCCCTCTACCAAAGTACCAAATAACACCCTCTATTTTTCTTTCTTCCATTATTTCTCTGGTATCCACAATTTACTTCTCTCTGTGTTTTTGTTAGTACTGATTTTTTTAAATTATATATGAGATTCACTAATATACTGAAAAATGTAATGTCATAGAACATGGGCAATAAAGGCCACTTTTGATCCAAAATACTTTGTTCTTTATTTCTCCAGCAAAAAACTTACATCATTTTCCTTGTTTGTGTTGACTCATATTTGGAAAGTTTCGTCTCCAAACTTGACTTTGTCAAGGTATTTTTCTAACAATCACAGATCCTTTCCAACCAGGCGGTCATGGGCTAGAATTCAGGAGAAGTTTTAAACCATGTGATGAAGTTTGATGGTGATCACAGAGCTCTTGATATTCTCAAGAGCCAGTTAGGCTTTGCGTTGGAGGCCCTGATGTGACGCAGCTCTGCCTACCCGGCTGTTGCTGAGAGCACTGTTTGCATCAGTCTCTAGCCCTGTAACTCTATGTAGACTTCTACCAGGCTGATGTGATTATCCCAAATGAGTTTAAGTTTCCATATTCAAGAAAATTGTATCCTGATAATAACAAACCAGAATTATAGTCGATGATATCAAAACTTCAAATCGAATGAATATTCTCTAATCTTTACATTATTTAAATGATGGGGAAATCCATGCAGGAGTCTAACAAGCTCCGGAAAATTAAAGATGTTCATGAAAAAAAAAAATTGTTTTGAAGGCCAGGCGACTAAGAGTGCCTTGCTGTTGCTGGAGGAAAGCAAGGAAGCATCATGAACAAGTTACACAACAGGTCCTGTTCTTTATTGGAAGATGCAACAGAGAATGTCAAAGACTTATATTTGTGTTTAAGCAGAATGGCCACTATTATACTTTAAAATGTCTTTGGATGTCAAATGCAAAAAAAAACCAGTGAGATGAGCAATATGATAACATGATAACACATACGTTATTAATAACAGTATCAGAAAACGGAATAGTTGAACAAAAAGCAGAACTGAGGGGGGGCGAGCCAGGTGAACAACTGGCAGGAAGACAAAAGTAAGTGAAAGGACAGCAGGTGCCGAAGCTTAGAGGAAAAGGATGTGTGGGCCACTTCCCTGAAAGACGGTGTGAAAGGACCGGCATGCGGGAGCCGAGCTTCACCTGCGGATCGTGGCAGGTGCTTCGAGTATAATTCTAAGTATCATGAGAAGGAATCAGGAAGGTCTAAGCTAATTTATGTCTTGAAAGTTTTTAATTAAGATTTTTAATTTAGTGTGTGTGTGTGTATCTGTGTGCTTGTGAGGTGGTATGTGGTTGTGTATGTCTATATGTATGGTGTACATATGTATGTGATATATGTGTATGTATGTATGTATGTATGTATGCATGTGCACATGTGGGAAATATGCATGTGTGTACGTTTGTGGGTGTGTATGTATGTAGTATGTGGTGTGTGTATGGATGTGCTGTGTGTGTGCATGTGTGTGTGTCTGTCTATGTATGCTGCGTGTGTGTAATGTATGTGAGTACATAGTGGTATGTGTGTATGTGTTTGTGATTAAGATCACTTAGGCCACAGTCTAATGGCTGGATGGGAGAAATGGAGTACAGGAATCAGGGAAGAAGCTGTTTCAGAAGCTCGGAGGAACATCTTTTTTAAACAGATAACGTCAATGTTTTCTGCTGGAAATAGTTTTTTTCAGGCAACATAGTCTGATCATGTTTTCCCCTCCCCCACTGCCTCCCAGATTTTCCTTACTCCCTTCCCACACAAACATCTTTCCCTGTCTCAAAGCAACACTTTGATGGCTTGAGCAGAGGTATCTGAGGAGGAGTTAAAACGTGGACAGATAGAATGTGATTTTGAAAGTGACACAACAATATTTCTATAGGGAAGGGGTGCAGTGTGCAGAGAAAAAAAGAGTGGAGATGGGTAGAGACTCTGGTCAAGTTACTTTAAGGGGAGATAGTGCCGTGGAAAGAGCTGATAGAGAACCAGAGGAGCACTGAATCTGAGGACAAAATGTTTGGCCAATAGGAGTTATATCCATTTTAAGACACCAATTTTGCTTTTAACAAAATACAGCATCTCAAATCAGCCAGAAAAGGCTGATTATTAAGTAAATAGTTTGGAGAGAAATGGAGAGCCATATGGTAAAAAAAAAAAAAAAAAAAAAGTCTAGCATGGACCTTATATGAGGCACATGCCAAGTGAGTCAGTGGTAATAGCAAAGGAAGCGAAGCCATAAAAAAAAAAAAATCACTGGAAAATTAAATCATTGCCTTAATTTAGAAGACAGTCTAATTATGACATAATTTTCCTTTATAAACACTTCAGCTTTAGCAGATTCAAGGTACATTGCTGTGGGTTTTTTAACACCCATTCTCAGAACCTACCAACAACCTCTGGAAAATTATATTCATATTTTGGGGTTTATTTCTCTACTTCTTTCTTCCCTTTCAGTGCTGCTGGCTTAGCTAATTCTGCCTGGCTCCAGTCCCTTCTCTCAGTTTAGTGATCAGGCTGTGAAACTCTAGGATGCCTTCTCCCCTTTTCGGAATGGAAGCTATAAAAGAAATCCAAATGTTCTCTAAGGGAAAAATGCAAAGGAGGGATGTGGACTTCTACACCCCCAGCCCCATACACACACACACTCTGGTGACTTGTTTTTCTCCCTGCGATGCTGTTTGATTCTTTCCTCCCTATTTTTCATTTTGCTCACATCACGTAGTCACTCTCTGTGGGTGGCCTGTCATACAAGTTTCTCAGCGGGTGACTGTCCCTTCTCTTGGTAATTCTTTGGTCCCACAATGATCTGAAGAAGATTTATGTGACTTAGGAGCCCACACTCGCCCCTCTATAACCTTAAAACCAAAGCCATGCTGGGCAATAGCTTTTCTTTTTAAGCTGTCTTATAAAATCTACAATGAATTGCCGTATGCCAGAGCCGTGGTTCTCAGCCTAGGGGTGGGTGTCACAGGGGTCCCATATCAGCTACCCTACATATCAGATATTTGCATTATGATTCATAACAGCAAAATCATAGTCATGAAGTGGCAACAGAAACAATTTTATCGTTGGAGTCACCACAATATGAGGAACTGTATTAAAGGGTCACAGCGTTAGGAAGCTTGAGAACCATTGTGCTAGAATATAAAAGCGAACCTCAATAAATCTCCATGACTAATTTTTGTAAAGGTGGCCCACAATTAAACAATATATCCAAGATAAAAGTAGACAGAAATAAAGAGCAAGAAAAAAAAAAAGAGAGAAAAAAAAAACAAAAAACACATGGTAACTAGGACACACACTGCCAAACAACCTAGCAAAGGAAAACTGTAATGGAAAGTAAATCTACTTAGATTAAATAGCAATAAAATCATTATTACCAAAATTTACATAATGGCATTAAAGAGTACTTTGCAGAGTTATCATTAAAAAAGCTACAGTAAAAAAAAAAATAGAAAAAAATTAGTGAGATAAACGTCCAACTTCAGATGTTACAAAAGAGAGAACCAAACAGAGCATAACAAGAAAGTAGTCATTTAGCTATCGCAGAGACAAATGGAAGAGAATAATTAAGTTATAAAGACAATTAGCCAAGCCAATAAACTGTTTTTTTTTAAGGCTAATAAAAAGAAACCCAATTCACGCATGATTGAAGACCAGAAGAAAGCATAAGTCGGTGATTTCAGGAAAAAGTGTTTTTGTGTTTGTAACAACCACAGTCAGTAATTACTAAGATGTGACAAGAAACATTTAAAATCACGATGTAATATTCCAGAACAGATGTTATGCCTAACAGAAAACACAGAAGACTAGCTCATGAGAAATTAAGACCCTAAGGAGTCTAAGCCACTAACCAAACTGAAGCATTCTTGGGTGGTTTCCTATGCTAAATTCTGTTAAAGGAATTGACAATTCCTATTATACATGATTTCACCTCAAATACATAAGAATTAAGAACATTTATAAGCACAGTTTACAGTTACCATAATTTTGACATCAAAATTATTACAGGAACATACAACAGTGAAAACTTGATGGTAAATATACATGCTAACAGAGGAAAAATGCTTAAAAAAATAAACCTCACAAGAAAAAAGATCAGCATCTCATTCCAGATACATTATTCTAAGATTTGAGGTGATTTAGTAGCATAAAATCTATATGCTTTATTACTAAATTAATGAGGAAATGTGTCAATATACCAGAAACATTTGAAATAAATTCACCCCTCAGCCATCATGATATCTTTAAACAAGCTAAAATTTAATACTATTTTCTTTACCTTACAAACAACAAGGAGTATGGTGACACATGTTTATAATCCTAGCACTTGGGAGGAAGCAGAGGGAGGAGAAGTGTGAGTCTGAGGCTAGTCTGGGCTACAGAGTTCATTCTAGGTGAGGCAAGGCAATCTAGTGAGATCTTGCCTCAAACAACCAATAAGAAATAAAGAAGAAAAAGGCATTGACAAAAATCTACAAAAATCAATTCTACTATGTCTATCTCATGGTGTTTGGTTCCATTTTATATTTTAATATAAATATAAATATTGAGATTGGACACCTTTGAATATTCCTTCATATATCTGTGCACTATTATTAGGTAAGTAAACGATAGTATTTTTATAGTAATACATTACAGGCCAGTAAAATTAACAAACCAGTACAGCATGCATCATCTTGGTTTCCAAAGCGTCATTTAAGTGGCAGAAAATCAGATCGTAATAACAAAACACATTCGTTTCTCTTCGTGTAGTGGCCAACCACAGAAAAAGCTGAAGTATTTTATTTACAGACACATAAATGATCATCTGAAAAGAAAACAAAACATTAACAAAACCTGATCAATAGGAAAGCGGAATATGCCATGGCAGGTTGGTGAAGACAAGGATTCTGGGTGTTCGTTGTCTCACTCTTTAGCTATATATATAGTTTGCATATCTATCTCTAAGCCATTTTCTAACCAATCCCAGGGAAAATCAGACAGAAGACAGGTGAAAGAAAAATGGACCATATTAGATATTAGTGGATCAACTCTAAAAACTGTCACTAAACTTAATAAGAAAAGCAACTTTTAAGTAGAATGGATATGAATGTATCACACCACTTGTAGAATTGTGGAGTTGGGAGGGGGGTTCACCTGCTGCTCTCTTTTAAGGATGAGAAGAAAGCCTACAAAGCCCTGTAAAAAGGTAAAGCAGAAAATAGAATATGGAAGTTTAAAAATGTATGGAGAAGAGTTGAGCCTGGAGGAATGACAATGGGAGGAAAGAAGAAAGTGGCCACGGGATAGGGGTTCTGTGGAATACTGAGCACACTGACTTTCTGAACATGCCACTGAGAGGGAAGTGCTAAGAACACCAAGGGGGGCAATCAGCAAGAAAAAATACTCAGAAGCACAAGTAGACAGATTTGGGCTAATTTAAAAATGTGATGTGGGATGGAGAGATAGCTCAGCAGGTAAGAGAACTGTTCTTGCAGAGGACCAGAGTTGGTTCCCTGCACACATGTCAGGGGTGCCTGTAACTCCAGCTCCATGGGAGTACAATGCCTCTGGCTTCCGAGGGTAGCTGCACCCATGTGCACGTATCCCACGCAGGAACACACACACACACACACACACACACACACACACACACACTAAATAGATAAGTGAATTCAGTAGCAGCAGCGATCTGCTAAATCACAATCAAAACCACAACACATAGACTCAAATGACCAAAATATAAAAGTCATAGCGATCCTCAGTAAGTAAGAATTTGGAGCAACTCATTCCTGCATATCCTACTGATGATAAAATAGAAGTATTCTTGAAAGCCATTTAGGAGTCTCTTACGGAGTCACCGTGTACTAAAGCGGCTTTTAATATGTCAGCTTAACCAAGGTGACCTTCACTTCTCCAAAGTCTTCTCATGGTGGGTGGGTCACCAGTTAGAGCAGAACACCAGAAAAGACACTTGTGAGAGATAAGAGGTGAAAATGAAGCTCCAGCCATTCCTTAAAACCCTCACATCATTTATCTGCTGATTTCATCCCTTTAGCTTGAGGTGGCGTCTGGGCCTGCAGTTGCTCTGCCCTCCTCTGTCTCCTCCTGCTCTCCTATCACAGAGAGAGACTGAGAGACCAGAAGAACCTACATTAGCTTCAGCCCTTCTCCTACCTCCAGCTTGGATACTTGTTCTTTATTATTATTATTATTACTATTATTATTATTAATTACAGTTTATTTACTTTGTTTCTCAGCTGTAGCCCCCTCCCTTATTCCCTCCCAATCCCACTTTCCCTCCCTCATCTCCTCTCATAC
This sequence comes from Meriones unguiculatus, assembly GCF_030254825.1. NCBI lineage: Eukaryota > Metazoa > Chordata > Mammalia > Rodentia > Muridae > Meriones > Meriones unguiculatus. The sequence goes on along the minus strand of NC_083359.1, from coordinate 90,314,912 downwards.
CCCTCTTCCTCTGCGGCCTGGTAAGGCTGCTCTTTTTTTTCTCTCTCTTATTTTACATCTGCCTTTCTTCCTCTATGGATGTCAAGCTCCTGCATCAGACACGCTGATTAGCGACTTACAGAGATTGTGTAGTCTGTTTCCATAATTGCATATTGGACAATTCTTCTCTTGCATTTGGTTCTAAAAAATAATTAAATTTATATAATGCATTTTGACCACAGTTATTGTTTTCTCTTTCTCCTCCAGCTTCCACTGAATGCCTTCTTGTTCATGTCTTTCTCTGTGTTTTTACTTAGGGTTACTTGGGTGAGCATGGGTGCAGACTTTTTTTTATTGAGTGTTATCTTCTTCTAGTTGAGTTGACTATCCTTCTCTAATAACTGTCCTTTGCAAAATAGACATCACATCTTTGTGATCACACGCTTAATCACAAATGTGTTGAATATCACTTTGCCTTTCACTGATGAGTATAATCCCTTTATAATTAAATTCATGCTATCACAGAAGCTCGAGCTCACTGAACATGTGGAGATGCTAAAAGAGTGCTGAACTTGAGGATGTGGCAGCTCCCTGTCCCACCCCTGTGTCTTTACCTTCCCCCCTCCCTTTCCTGAATGACCGTGGGATTCCTTGTAGAACCCATAAGTCAGTAAATGCGCTATCCTGTGTTCTCTGAGCCAAACAAACAACTGAGCCAAATCCAAGGAGGGTGTGAGGAAAACACGACTTACAGCAAGCTTTTAATGCTGTGCATGATGACTGCGCATCAAGCTTACTAACGCTGTGCATGATGACTGCGCGTAAAAGAACTGAACTTGGGATGACAGTGGGACAGAACCTTCAGCCTGTGGGATTTGATGCCGCCAGCTTGCTATAATTGATTTAAAGGACACAACCTGGTGTCTGCTGGAGAACTGATGGAGATATGCAGAAAAATCCCCACGTCAAGCCACAGATGCGCTCTGTTTTTAATTTTGAAAGCAGAGAGAGAAAAGGTTTGGTTTTTTTCCTTCACATGTGTGTTTGTTTGGTGACATGCCTTGTCTGCTGCAGGACACTCATGACGCCAAGAACAGAAGTGAGGCCATCAGGCTGCCTCGTGGTCTTCAGTACATGCCGAGGAACACACTGAGGGACTGTTTGCTATTGCTGTCCTCCACTTGGCATTTATTTCCTACCAATCACAGCAAGAAATCCCCATGCCCCTCCACATATCCTTCCTCATTATAATTAAAAATAACAACTTAACAGAATCTGCTAACCTCTGAGAATGACTGGCACACTTTACTCCTGAACAGTAAAATACTTTTTTTTTTCTCCAGGTACTTTTTTTTTTATGATGAAATTAAATTGTCTAGTTGATTAACATTGCTTTGCATTTCAAGAATAACTTTTAAGAAATGCAAGATAAATTTAGTAAACAAAGCAAATTGTTCCAGTACCAATTGACAATTATTAATACCTTTTTACCCCTGTTGGTACAATGTTCTTTTGGAATGTATACAATTTACCCTTGTTCATTTAAATGCTGATTTCTCTCCCTCATTATCTGGTTTCAATCTGGACATTCCATTGTGATGCTTATTCTAAGTTTGAAAGCAGTTTGTGTAAACATGCCACCATTTGTTCTCTATATTGTCAGTTAAAACAACCAGCCACAATGCTGAGCAATGGAGAGGATAGGGCTGGACATCCTGGTCTGGAGTAGGAGGAAGAAGAAGGAAGCAGGAGGAGAGGAGAGGAGGAGAATCTGTAGGAGAGATCTTGGAACCACATGGAGAAATGAACCAGACCTAAGATATGACTAAAAGCAAGTATAATGGGTGAATCTGAATGATAGGAAACTATGTGGGCTTGGAGGTTTAGGATGGAGTAACTATTGCCAAGCACTGTGCTCTAGGTTAATTAAATTAATCCTAGTCTCTGTGTGGTAATTTGGTTATACAGCTGTTTAGGAATAAGGGCTGCTTACCTAAAAGATTAAAAAAAAGAGTAAATATTAATAACCACAACAAACCCTCATGTCCTACCTCATTATAATTAAAAATAACAGTTTAACAGACTCTGCTTAACAATATGCTAATCTTTTTCAAGGGAACCTAACTTGGTGGTGACTTAGTGCCAACGAACTCAGGACAAACCCAAAGGTGTTTTGATCAGATGCCTGAACCAGAGAAACACTTCACGTCTAGAGTTGTTTTAAGATAGCCTGGGATTGAGGATAAGGCGCGACTATAGATTATTGATGGTTAATGAATACAGCGTTCAGTGTTCTGTGTGTAGAAGACTACGGCTAGAGCAGTCACAGAACTCAGTTTGACATTCGGCATTGATGACTAAAACCATCACTGTAGACCCGGATGTGAGAGGCCAAGGGACAGGCATCAGAGACCTGCTACTTTAACAGAGTGGGACATGGGAATGAACAAGCCTTAGGCTAGGAATCGTGACATACACAGATACCAACTCTTTTCTGCTAATGCAATCGACATAGAGAGATTATTTACTGTACTCAAGTTCTTCAAGTTGAGTGGGGAAAATCATATCTGCTTTAGCTACCTTACAAGTTCAGTGGAGTGGCACTTGTGCCTGGCTCTCTATCGTTGACTCACTAAACAAATACACTTTAAACATGCAATTTACCCCAGGCTCAGTCCTTACCCATTTCTTTGGAGTATACTATCAAATTAGACATGAGGTCACAGTCTAGACAGTTAGAGAAACACTGTGGCCTTGGTAAGTTACTAAACCTCTTTTTTCACTTTCAAAAAGGAATACAAATAGCACCTCATATTTGTTCCTTGAAGCTATGGTGACGATAGGCTGAAATACCTAGCATATAAACAATGATTTCGTTCTTATTCATTTTGCCATTTTTGAGAGACAGCACTGAATAAAGGGAGTCGATCTTTGGAGGAGGTGTGGTCAGAATTTCTACATATATGTGTGACCCTGTGGTTGTGTCTTTAAAAAGTGGATGAGGAAGGAAAGAGAGAGGTCCTGCACCCAATGGGAAGGAAAACCCTGGGAGTGAGGAGAGCAAGTGTGGTTGTCTGCACTGCTGCTCCTCTCTGATACCTATAAATGAGAAGTAAACAGTAGCGACAATGTGATATTGGAAACACATTGGCATTTACTCCCTGGGCTGATGACACAGAGTGGGTCAACCTGAGGCTTCCTTCTCTAGGATCCCCACACTGTGAGCATCACCATATCCTCATTTTCCCACTCCATCTGTACCTAGTCCCTAGAGAGATGAGACTGAGATTTCCTCATGTCTGTATCCCCAGCTAGCAGAGAGCCTGCTCTACAGTCAGGACTCAGTTCATGTATCCATGGGGAGGGGGAGGGGGGTGGAAATAGCTGAGTTTAGAGAAAAGCTTGGAGCTCTGGGATTTTCTCCTCCAACACTCAGACTCAACTTGGGATCATAGTATTTCTTCTTCTAGACTGCCCTGCCCTGAGAGAGGTTTTGATTCCCTTCTTTATTTCTCCATGTGACTTGTTCCAGTAATCATTCATGATCCAGAAAATCAAGCTGTTTGTCTTTCGGAGCTTAGGAATGTGTTCTTCTACAGCTGCTGATAGATTGCCACTGATTCCGTTATACAAACACGGTGCCGGGTGAAGTCAGAAGGCAGCTGCGAGAAAGATTTCCTAAACTCACGGCAGGAACACGGAGTCTGACCAGTGCACTGAGGAGGAAAAGGAGAGCATTTTGACATGGCAGCTCTCATGGAAAATCTCTGTCACTCCTTGGAGCGCTGAGCATAGCTCGTACTTCCTCATGCTTGGGGAATGCATGAGTTCCTCGGAGTCTTGTAGGTGACATTCCGTGAGGCGGATGATGATCTTCCTCAGAGGAGTGAGGTACCGACCAAGTGTAGTTGTTCTGGTGGAGAAAGCAGGAGAAGCATTCTGAACACAGAGCACTGGGCCGCTGGATGTCTAAAAATCCTAAGCCTCCTTCATAATAAAATTGTCTGGTTTGAAGTTTAACTTGGTTCTTCTCCAGCTGTGGGTGTGGGGTCATTGCTGACTTTCCTTGAGTCTCAGTTCCTCATGAGAACAAGGGAGTAAAGATCCTTCAGGTTGTGGCGTCTGGAGAGACGACTAGCAGTTAAGAGCATTTGCTGCTCTTGCAAGGGACCTGAGTTCGATTCTACAGCCCCAGGGCATCTGACACCTCCAGCATCTGCAATCACCTGCACTCATGTACATACACTCACATCTAGGCACACACCTAGACATTATTAAAAAAACATAAACACAAATCTTTAAAAAATCTTGTTGTGAAGCACCTGACATAGTATCCACCAAGAATATAGACTATTAAATTCTGAGTAAGAAAGGGGCTCTCTCATAGAAGTTAAGGCTAAGCAATGGAAAAAAAGTCAAAGGTGACAAACGATGAGGAAGTGCAGAGACAGAAAGAAAAAAAAAATTAGTCCTGAGACCAAATAATGTAAGCGTAACTCTGAGCAGGAGTATGGGACTTCAAAGCCAGAGGAGCCACGAAAGTCTTCTTAAACCAAAGTAATCACATATAGAGAAATAACCTGGCAATTTAAGATGTCAAGAGCTCCAGAAAGTAGAGTGACAGCTGATCTCTTGTTAGCTGCAATCAGGAATGAAACACCTTCTAAAACAAGAAACCAATCATGGGCTTTGTGTGTGAGCCTGAGAGCAGAGCTAAGGCAAGCTCCTCCATGGGCCTCTGTAGGCTTTCTCTCTCCTTAACCATTTAGATGAAACATGCGTCTTCTAGTTAATGATACTCTCTAGGGAGAACTACTGCTTACTTATTTATGTATTTGGTGTGTGTGTGATGTGTATGTGTGTGTGCATGAGTGTGTGAATCTTTGTGTCTGTGTGTATGAGTGGGCGGTTCAAACTTAGAACCTCATACTTGAGCTGTCTCCTTGCTGCAGTAAGAAAAGTTTTATTCTTACACACACACACACACACACACACACACACACATTTATCTGATGATGGTGGGGATGTGCCAAGGTGATCTGTGAAGGTCAGAGGACCGTTTTTGGTGTTGGGTCTCTCCTTCCATCATGTGGATTCCAGGAATAAGACTCAGGTTGTCAAGTTTAGTATCAAAGGCCTTTCTCCACTGAGCCATCTCTGTGGTCGCCTAAATAAGAAATACATTTAAATAAATTAAAAAAAAATAACAATTGTATCATTATACCTGCATTTACCATGGATCTTCAATACATACATATCACCCAGTCATCATTCAGGAGCTGCCACTCGGTATAACCAGCCTGAAAAGCTGTAAATAATAAATTTGTTGATAGCTCTCCATGGGATCTGACATAAGAAATGAGCTCCACAGCCGAGAAAGAAGTGAATAATCCCAGCACTTGTGAAGTAGAAGCAGGAGACTGCGAGTTTGAGGACAGCTTGAGCTGCGTAGCAAGGACCTGCCTAAAAAACGTAAAGAAAAACAAGAGAGAGGTAGGAAAGGAAGGAAGGTGAGAGGGAGAGAGAGAGAGAGAGAGAGAGCCTCCAGCCACAGGGCCCATCCTCCATTCCTCTGTGCCCTCCTTTGTTAATTCTGCTACTATTAACAGTGTGACTTTACAAAATCTTTAATTTTCCAAGCTTCAGATTTATTACGTGTAAACTAATCATCTTGAGTCTTACCTACCCGCATCACCAAGTTACAGTGGCAACCAAGTGAAATACAGTAAGAGAAAACTGCATGGATAGTAGTTACAATGACATTATAGGATAGCTGTACCTGAAGAGGCAAGGCATCTCCAGCCAGCAGACATCTGGTAGACCAGTTAACTGCTCACAGTTCTGTGTAACCTGTTGAGATTCTGTTCTTAGGACACAATGAATGAAAGATAGCTCTAGGCTTATTGTAGCCCTCAGTTAGGAACTAGCACTAGGATGGAAATGGTGACCTGTTATATTTGCTCTCTCTCTCTCTTCTAATCATAACTAATAATGTACCTTTTTCTCTGAATATGCCTTAATAATTTGAACCAGTAGGATAGTGCACTGTGAGAGTCACCTGAGAAGGGAGTCTAAACTAAGGAACTGCCCAAATTGTGTTGGCCCATAGGCATGTTGTGGGAGGTTGTCTTGATTGGTGATTGATATAGGAGGCCTCAGAATATTGCAGGTAACAGCATTTTCTGTGTGGGTGATTTTTGGCTATAGAAGAAAGTTAGCTAAACTGGGGCCTATGGATGAGGCAACAAGCAATGTTGCTACATGGTTTCTGCCTCAAGAACTGCCTGAGCTGCTGCCCTGATTTCCCTTAAAAATGGACTTTGACCTGTGACCATAAAGCAAATAATCCCTTCCCTCCCCTTGGTTGCTTTTGGTCTCAGTGTTTTATCCCAGCAACCAAAAGGAAACTAGCACAATCAGTGAGAGAAGCAAACTGGCCTACTTAGGGAGCACAGAAGCAGCTTTATTTCACAAGTTACAAACCTTTCATATATTTAATTAATTCCATTTACTCTGGATCAGTTTTCTGTGCTACAAAATACCCTTTTGGCTGCAGAGTGAAATGATTCAGCCCATGAATTGTTTGTGCTGTTAAAGGTCCTGGAGAAGAAAACTATAGCCTACAACTCAAATTATGGGAGTCTAAGCCACAGGAGACTGTCAAACCAGACGGAGATGATGGACACTGGTCACAAGAAAGACAATCTTCCAGTCCTAAGGTCATCTTCTGATGCCTGCACTTACAGTTCAAAGAGCCACGGATTCAATGTTTATCAATTCATGCCTTTTGGATCTCTGAGGTCTCCTCTTAGTCTGTTGTGTGGTTTGAGGCGTTAAGATGTAAATAAATGCTTTCATTTGTTTTCAACTGTCTTCATCCTCATATGCAGACACTTTATTGAGTGCTGATTAATAAGATGGAAGACCCCTCACACAAGCTTTATTTTTAAATATAGTCTGTTTCACTGCCTTCACTTCCAGCTAGTCATTCTAAGAGAGTAGACCAGGAAGCCACAAATCCCCAACACTGTTAAACCTTTTTGGAGGAAGCAAGAACGGTTTCAAATGAGTGATATTAACCTTCTCTCCATGCTTACCCCCCGCTGTGAGGCAGACCTGATATCAGAATGAAAAGTCACGCAGTAGTTACCTGCCAGGGAAAATAAGCCAGACAATTCATTTACTTTTCTCCCATTCCAGTTTCTGCTTTAGGAAATTGGCTGGAGACGCGTGGAAACAAAGAACGTGATAGATGCCTGACCTACTTATTTAGAAAAGGTTCCTGTGTCAGGGCCCAGGGAATGTAGTGCAGACATCTGGAAGGAGACAAAGTAGGGGGGCTGGACCCAGAGGAGTCTGTGCCTTTTGATGCTCCCACAGTCGCCCATCTGCTTTAATCCTAGCCTTCACTGCCCCTCTTCAAATTGGTATTTATTGCTGTAGATGCCAATGTATGTGTTTCCTGAGTGTAGAGCTAGAAGCTATACTAATTTTAATTTCCTCCATTTGTCTGTCTTCCTGGGAAATTAGGAGGAAGTGGTATCTGCACATTTTCATGCATGACTTTTTCATAAGTTAAAACCTTTGTTTTGCTGACATTCTTTCCAAGACAATTTCCTGACTGTTTTGGAGGGACGTTATCCATTGTTGTTAGATGTGGTCTGGAGGGTGATTTAAGACAGTATCACCGGAGAAGGTGACATTTGTTTGCAAAATTTTCTGAAACTGTCCACGGGTTAATTGGGTGAAGGCAGTGGAGCAGAATGAAAGGCAGGAGAGACTGGCATGGCGGGAGCTTTGAGAAGTAGCATGTGACCTGCCAGCTTAGAAAACCATGTGAAACAGCTGACCACTGGATTGACAGTGGTCAAAATTTTAGTCAGAATAACCCTTTCAAAGAACAAGGAGTTTTTTTAGGGAATCCACATAGACACCTGTAACATCGTTGCATAATGATTTAAATTATTCAAAATGGCAGGCAACCAATACTTAGGAATCTTTTAAGTGAATTTGTATTTTGCTGCTAACAGCAATGCCTGGGATGATTTCACTGGGCAGGTGAGTCCATGTCAGACTCTCTTTATGCTCTCAGCTGCTCAACTGAAGTGAACCTTAGCAGGGAGACAAGAAGTGAGTCTCCATCCTGTCTGGGCACATGAAAGGGACAAGATTTTCTGAACCTTGATTTTAAAAATTTTTATTATGCCCCTTACTCATTCTCAGTTGATTTCTAGAGAAACTTGAGTAGGTTGGGGTTTAGTAGGTAAATTAAGAAGTCCAAGTAAATGTTCAGTTAAGGAAAATAAAGATGCATCAATATTTACTCATCACTATTCATTAAAAACCCTGCTTGTGTGCTAATATTTTAAGTGTCCTTTATGTTTTCCAAGAATTCTCCTTGGGCATTTAGCATAATTCAAGACAGACATCCTTTTCTTACATATCATAGTTATTTCAATTGCATGAGGCAGCGTTTCTCTGAGCATGGTTGCAGTCATGCCAACCCATTTGATATGCATATGGTGAAGACAACTTGGAGACATGGTCTCAGTGACAGATACCTGGCTACTGGACTAGGAAACCTGTCTTCCAAACAAGGAGCAAGGATGCATAGCTTGTCTTTTAGTAAAATTATCATCCATGTCTTATTGTTTCAACATGTCAAATCATTAAAAGGATAGGATTTGACCAAAACAAGAACTGGCCTAATCAGACTCATTCAGATGGCACCAGAGGTCATGAAGAGAAGCCATAAGGGAAACTGCTGTATTTGGGAAACTGAAAGGCACTGATTGTGGTGGTTTGAATAAGAAACATGATAAATGGTGAGAACTGGAAAAGATCATCCTGAGTGAGGTATCCTAGAAGCAGAAAGACACACAGAGTATATACTCATTCATAAGTGAATAGTAGACATATAATATAGGATAAACATACTAAAATCTGTACACCTAAGGAAACTAATCAAGAAGGAGGACTCTTGTTAAGATGCTCAATCCCCATTCAGAAAGGCAAAGAGGATAGACATCAGAGGAGGGAGAAAACAGGGAACAGGACAGGAGCCTACCACAGAGGGCCTCTGAAAGGCTCTATTCTGCAGGGTAGCGAGGCAGATGTTGAGACTCATAGCCAACCTTTGGGGAGAGTGCAGAGAATCTTATGAAAGAAATGGGAGATAGTAAGACCTAAAGAGGACAGGAGCACCATAAGGAGAGCAACAGATCCAAAAATTCTGGGCACAGGGGTCTTTTCTGAGACTGATACTCCAGCCAAGGACCCATGCATGGAGATAACCTAGAACCCCTGCACAGAGGTAGCCTATGGTAGTTCAGTATCCAAGTGGCCTCCATAGTAATGGGGACAAGGACTGTCTGACAGGAACTGATTGGCCTGCTCCTTGATCAACTCCTCCTGAGGGGGGAGCAGCCTTACCAGGCCACAGAGGAAGACAATGCAGCCACTCCTGATGAGATCTGATAGACTAGGATCAGAGGGAAGGGGAGGAGGACCTCCCTTATCAGTGGACTGGGGGAGGGGTACGGACGGGGAAGAGGGAGGGAAGGTGGGATTGGGAGGGGCAGAGGGAGGGAGGCACGGGGGGATACAAAGTGAATAAACTGTAATTAATAAAAATAAAAATAATTAAGACTAAAATAAAAAAAGAAACGTGACCCCATAGTCTCAGTAATTTGAATACTTAGTCCCCAGTTGGTGATGCTGTGTGAGAAGTTTTAGGAGGTCCTTTGCTCAAGGAAGTATGGGGTGAACCTTGAGAGTTTATAGCATTGCCCTTCGGGTGGTTTGCTCTCACTGTTGTACTGTGGTTCTAGACATGAGCTTTCAACTTCCTGATCCAGCCGCCATGCCTCTGCTTGGTCATCAAAGTCTCTCATCTCTCTGAAACCATAAGCTAAAATAAATTCTCTCTGTCCATTAACTTTCTTCTACTCATGGTGATCTATCTCACTAAAGTAACATATACACTAGCAATTCAGAAAATGTAAGTGTAGCAAAAAAATTAAACAAACAAACCTAGATCTAAACTTAGAGATTTTCTCTTACCTGGGTTTACCTAGTTTTGACACACAATAGGACTGGGTTTCATTTGGACATTGGTATGTTTGGCTTGCTTTTCTCAAGTTAAAGCCAATAATCCCCAGGTCTCAAGGGGTTCTATATAGTTTCTATTATTCAGGTGACCAAGCAGGAATCTGAGAGATGACCAGATGTCTAAACTGCTCTGCCTTCTGGGAACTGGAAATGACAGCTCACTTTAGCTGCTTTTTTAGGTCTTTCACCCTCTTTCTCTTTTCCAAATTCTTACGTTTGCTTCTCCTTAGTAAATCTGATATTATTTATTCCCTCTTTCTTCCTAGTTCATTTTTCACACAAGCTCTTCCCTTCTATCCAGTCCCAATTCCACTAGCTGTGACCTTCACACTTCCCCTAAATGATCTTAGTATCAAATTCAGAATCATAGGATATGAACTGTTGGCAGTAGCACTGGAATTTATGCCTCTCCAATATGTGGAAAGAAGAGAATGTGAATGGAATAGCATAGGCTCCCAATGATACTACACTACCACATGCTCAACCTGTTTCTAACAGTGATAAAGCTGGGCCAATAGGTGATTGCCACCATTACCCAAGAAGAGGTGGTCACTAGAGGATTCACTACTTCGCATTTTCTGTTTTCTAAGTTTTGTTTAGCAGCCTCCGTTGGGACTGAATCTTGGTGAGGAGCCCTTCCACCAACCAAGAATTCACATGTTATAAGCACTGTAGGGGCAAAATGCTCCTTTCCTGTGGCGGGGAGGGGATGCTTCCTGAAAGAAGCTTGAAAGTCAAGAAGAACTCAAGAGATTGTTACGTAGGTATATATTTAATATAAACTGTGGTTTCTGTTATAGGCTAATATTTATTTTATTAGCAGTAAGAGTGAATTACATGCTACACAAAGTATTGGATACAATAAGCAGGAAACAAACACAACTGGTTCAGAATTTAAAACTTAGGAGAAAAGTGCTGGCACAGGACTTAATAAACCTCTCATTTCCATTCCATTCTACCCTAAAAAAAAAAAACAAAAACAAAAACAAAAAAATGACTTCCCAAGTTGCAGAATTAAAAAACAAAAAACAAAGCTGTAAATCCCTTGAATCAACAATGACTTCATGACGTAGGATGTTTGGCAAACATTATTCGCCTCCTGTGCCATGTTTCTCGGCATTTCCCTTTATCTTGTCTATGCTTTTTGCCTGTACCTCTTCTTGGGTAGGAACTTAAGTGCTCTTAAACATATTTGTTATTAGCTAAGTATGGTGAGACATTGTGTTTCAGAGAGAGAGGAGAGCAGGGGAAGTGAGGGAAGATGAAAAAAGCATATCTAAAGAGGGAACAGGTAACTTGCAGGAAGCATGTTAAACTGGATTATGAGGAAGATGGTTACATAGCTTCTCTGTTTGATGCACGTGGTTATTGAACAGTGAACGGAGGATAAAACTCCAAAGCTTTTGCCTGTGTGCCGTATTCATCATTCTCTGCTGTAATCATTCATTTAGAGCCCAGGTATCTCCTCAGTGGGGAGAGCCAAACTTTTCAGTTCCAGCATGGCTTACTGAAGCTACAGAAAGCTTTATTACTATTATTATTGTAGATTGCTTTCATTAGCCACAGGACTTATTTCACAGGAAACGTGTTAAACACTAGAAGTAGCTCTTAAGTTGTTGACCACAGGGCTTTGGGCTGAGAATGTTAAACGGATGCTAGAATGCACATAGAATGGAGACTCGACGCTGGAGAGCCTGTACACCAAGACCTTATATCCCAAACCTGTCCAGAGTTCGCTAGCCCTGGGGTTTGGCTGCTTGGATGCTCCAAACTGAACCCTCCACTCCCTGCTTTCTGGCACCCACAGTCTAATGGGAAAGAAGCCCTCCATAGTTGCCCTTTTCTGTAGTCCATTTCCTGTAGGATCTTAAGATGAACTTCCTTGTCCTGCCTCACTGTGAGTCATGAAAAGCCTCTCTGCAACCTCACAGGAGGACAGCAAGATGCAGTTTGATTGTCTTTCATGCTGGACGTTCCTCCATGTTTTACAGCCAGTGAGCTAATCCTAGGACTGAGGACTTACTTCTTTGCTATTTCCCCTTTCTGCTTTATTCCCTTTTTCCTGTGTCCCATTATCTTCTAAATCTGCTAAATTCCCAGGAAGCAAAGGAAATTCCTGCTAGAAGATACAATTTCAGGAGTGAAAGTCATTCCTCCAAATTGAATGGCCTCTTAAAAAATTCTCAAACCATCACTTGTATGATGGCATAGTTTGGCAAATCCCTGGAAGGGGGTGCTTATTACTTGATCAATTGATTTGTTAATGGATACCTATTGCATTTCAGGAAATAATCAAATTCTTCTCGTTGAAATGGATTTTATGCAATGAAAACATATCAGTTAAGCAAAGTCCATGTCTTTAAATGAGATAAAAGAAAAAAAAAACATTTTCATTAAATTTGCCTCTCTTAAAGTTCAGTGTATACAGTAAAGTATGGTGGTGGATAGAATATGAGAAAAGAATATAAAATATTTCCATACATTTGGTTCTGCCTTTTGAAATGTGCCTTCTATATAGGCCATAGTGTGTGTTTGTGTGTGTATACATGTGTATGTATGTACCTGTTTCTATGAACAATCCTGCTCTAACAGACACACATGAGACACAGCCTCCTGAGGTACTCTGGGTTTGATGGTCTTTCTTTTTGCTGATTTGATTTAAAGATTAATTTGACCCCCAACCCAGAACTATATCAAACTCAGACAGAAGCCCGGATTATGGGTCATTTCCTAGGTGAATCATAGGCTTCCTTCAAGAACAAGAAGCAAATACTCCTGTCCATTGACCACAATTTTTTCCCAACACTTTCCTACATCCCAGATCCACTTTCAGGCATTGCTATGTTCTCCTAGAAGAGGGAGACACAAGAACCCCTGGGCTCACACTTCATACTTTCTCAGGCAATTTACTCCAGGGAAACTGGAGAGCGGTGGGGGAGGAGGTGGAAGGAATGCCAAACAAACACTACATATTCTTTTCCTGGAAAGGTCATCCCACTTTTTCTAATTCCTCAGATCTAAAAGAATGTATTTTCTTCTTGTTGCCATAGAAACTACTACTAACATAGATTGTGTGTGTGTGTGTGTGTGTGTGTGTGTGTATGTATGTGTTTTTCTCTCCAAAATGTTTTTTTTGGCCAATTTTTTGGCTTCTCCTTTGGAGACAGAATACTTACCTCCCATTTACTGTCTTATATGTTAGAAGAATATATATGTTTATATATGCTTTAAACTTAAAGTAATATAGATAAGGATGATATGTGGATATCTAATGCAGACAGAATACTTACCTCCCATTTACTGTCTTATATGTTAGAAGAATATATATGTTTATATATGCTTTAAACTTAAAGTAATATAGATAAGGATGATATGTGGATATCTAATGCAGCCAGCAGACTGCAGAAGCACGACTTCCTGCAATCTTTTGTTGCCTCACAGCCCTGCCCTTGAGGCACCCTTCCCACCCTCCTCACCCTCCAGAACAGACTCCATCTGGGTGTGTAACAGCTAGTTCATTCTTTGGGCATTTCCAAACATTTAGATGTTTCAAGTGATGTGAGTAAAGTATTTAAATTATAAATTATTATTTTTTTCATTGTTCAAGAAACAGCTCAACACAATTTTGGGGTATTTCTCATTTCTAATTGTTTGAGAGAGGGTCAAGGCTGATTTCTCTCCGTCGTGATTGGGAGGCGTCGTAAGGGCTGGACTTAAATGAATTCTGTTCAGACTGATTTTGTAAAGCACAAAGTATGCATTGTATCTCTTACTGAGAATGCCCGACTAACACAATGGTACTGTAGAAAGAAGTCAGTGATGTTAAATGATGTATTTGCTTAAAAACTCAAAGGTGGCTGCCTTATAAACAGCTTACTGCTTTTTAACTAACAAAATCCTGAAATCATTAGAGGATGAGAATTAAAACAATAAACAAGACCAGCGAAATCCCTGTGAAAGGAGACCCTTGCCTCTGTCTTTCTTTTCAGCGCAGTTAAAAGAACAAATCTATCACCCATTCTTTTTGCAGATAGCTTTATGTTAAACAGGATTTTTTTTTTCTGTGACTTAGACTGACCCAAATCTGGTATACCTGCAATACAAAGCAGTCAGAAAGAAGAAATGGAAGTGAAGGGCCTTAGAGGACAGATTCGCACACCCAAACCACCATGAGCAAAAGAGTCAGCAACACAGCTTGGGGTTTGCCTTTGTTTGGGTATCTTAGAGCAAAGCTGCTATGGAGAAAGCTAAGGAGAAAGCCCGGGGGATGCTGTGTTGCTGCAGAAGATGTAACTCCACTCAAGGGGTGACTTCTGGAGCCTGACCAGATTACTACTTGATTAACTCCGCGTAAAACCCAGAGCGCACAAAGCGGGGCAGCGAATCCTTCTCCATCAGGGCATGGATTCTTTTCTGGGCCAGGTCAAAGCTTCTCGGGGAAGGTTTCACCAGGTTGTTCACGGTGATGGTCTTAGTGAAGTGGTCGATGTTCACCTGTGGGCCAAGAAACAGGGTCACTGAGTCAGCTCAGACTTCAGGGTACCAGAAGTGCAGATGAGGTGCAGAATTGTCACCAGCAAGAGGAAAGATAGGAGGGATGCCGTGCAGAGAAATACCATTGCTCTTTCTGAAGCAGGGGGAGGGGGCGAGTCAGGCAACCGATGCTGCAGCAAACGTGTGGCTCAGATTCAGATCCAACTGGCACTAGACACCTATGGGGTGTCCTTCACTAGTAGCCAATCTAGGCATATGCTATTTCATCCTTCAACAACTTAAGAATGTATATGTGACGTTAAGTGGCTCAAGGTCATCTCTTTGATGAGTGTTTTGAAATCTGGAGAAAGAGACTTGAGTGCAGGCGAGCTGATGCTTGGTTTCATGTTCCTATCCTATGAAGTTTCCTGCTCTCTGATGACAGTGGCAAAAAACAAACAGTTCTTGGCCAGGGACCCATGAACTTTTGCAGAGCTTTAGAATCATTGTTTCCTGACAACAATGAAGAAGCAACCGTTTTGATGAGGTCACAACTATAGCCATGAACCATCCGTTTTTCTGCTGAGTGGTTAGTCTGTGACAGGGATTGAACCCAGGACCTTCTGCATGCTAGAAAGTGCTCTGCCACTGAGCTATATCTTCATACCCACTCTTAAGAGAGCCAGATAAGGATACTACACAGCCGAAGAAATAAACATCTC
This sequence comes from Meriones unguiculatus, assembly GCF_030254825.1. Lineage (NCBI taxonomy): Eukaryota > Metazoa > Chordata > Mammalia > Rodentia > Muridae > Meriones > Meriones unguiculatus. The sequence continues at coordinate 90,299,628 of NC_083359.1, read as the reverse complement.
ATGGTGTAGCTATAAGATGTATCACATATGTAAAAGATGAAAGATTATAGGAATATTTTCCCTTACAAATATCATCTATAACAGATCACTGACTACAAAAAAGTCTCACTCAATCACCTATGTGCTTGACTCCAAACCTTGATGACAATTTAATGCATGCATTGGATGCACGAGAACCATGTGGGATTATAGAACTAGACAGACAGTTCTGGCTGTGGCCATTCTGGATTTTTCAATGAGCTTTCCAGTTTGGTTTCATTGATAGCAAAGATGACAGCAGACAAGCTTCCCAAAAGCCTTCTTGAAACGTCAACATAGCTGGTCTACAGCAGTGAATTAGAGGTATACTGGCTTTAAATACCTTTTGCATTATTATCTTGCATTATTTTGGTTTTCATGAATGGAAGTCCTGTTGCCTCAGCCAAGGACAAATGTCAAAGGCTAGAAACAGGACTCACTGGCATCAATTCGTTCGAGCACTCATGTGTGTTTTCACATCTACCACTTGTTCAATTTAATTCTCATAACTTTACAAAACAGTTGCAGTCATTCTTACTTTTCACAGGGAAGAAACTATACCCTACATTTTACCCCAAATCTTACATTGGCTTCCATCTTGCTTAAGTTAGTTACATGGCACTGAAGTGAGATTTCAACAGCCACTGGTTGCACAGTTGTCTGTGCACCATTTAAGTCTAGCACTTGACACTATCACACTGCCTTTGTATTCAGTAGGTGCTTACTAAGCACTCTAATCACAAGTACAAGTAGGCTTTGGCTCCAAATGTCATGCCTGAAGCTCATGAAGCCATGCCCGATAATGCGTTCACCTGGCTCTAAAATGCCTGCACTCAGCCACCTGCTCACCAGGACCCACCTCTTTAGGGGCCTCTGTCTGGATGAATTCTTCATAAATTTGCTTTGCCTTCTCGGCCCTTTTGACTGGGGACTTGATCTTCTTGTAATTCTCACAGGCAATCCAGAACTCAAGGTTTTCCTCGCTGAACTCAGACTTCAGGAAGCTTTTGAAGGTGGCAAGTCCATCTAGCAAGTAAAAAGTCAGCAGGAGAAATTCACTAATTGATTTCACAAGCTCTATATCTGGATAGACAGCCCAAACTTCCTTCCAGCACATTCCCCCACTGAGGTAAATATTTTACAAATGGAAACATCTAATTCTCATTATATACCCAAAGAGCAGGTATTTTAAGAGACCTAGTTCGTAAATAAGGTCACAGAAGTCTTGGGAACTGCCCTGAAATATTCAGCAAGTAAGTACAGGCCCAGGACTTAAAACCAGGCTATTTGATTCTGCAGTCTCACACATTTGTCTATTATCCTGAGCCACTTTTCAAGAGATGTGTGATTCTTTTTCTCAGAACTGGAAAATGTCCTTAGGAGCTGTCTACTCTCTCCTGAACTTAAACTGGGAGAAAAACATAAGACTGGAGAAAAGATGCTAGAGATGACATGGAAAGGCTCAATGATGCTGTCCCATGCATTGACTTTTAATTCATCATCATCTGCCCTTATCCCTTTGTTCAGATGGAGGCAGGCTGAGACGGAATCAGACAGGCTGAGACAACAGAAAAGTGCTTGTCATACCCTCTGACCCTGGACAGAGGGCTTTGCCTCACTGTCTTTTACGCAGTGTGCATTCAGGTGACACCGAGGATGCTCATCAATATTGTTGACACTCAGGACACATATCAATTCCAAAGAACGTTTTCTTTTTCAGCAGTGAAAATTGAATCAAGACCCTCATGTATACTACACAAGAACTCTATCACAAAGAGCTATGCTTCTGGCCCCCCAAAGACTATATTTAAAGCTTGACTGATCAAAATAAATAAAATTTATAATGATCGCCAGAAACTTTTATCTTGTTTCTTCTTTCTACAGGTGAATCTTTGAGTAAGTACCACATGCCACGATGGTAAATGAAATAAGCTTGGCTCCCCAGCAAAGTAGAGAGATTCCAAGGAAAGTTAAAAAAGGATGAAGAGGCATGCTGCACATCTATGCAGTGAAAGAAAACCGTTAAAGAGCAGCAATGGGGTCACAGCGGGAAACTAACTCCAGTTCATATTGAAGAAAAGTGAAATAGCAATGTTGAAATTGATATCTTGACAAAGAGGCCAGGAGAAGTTGTCACATAGAGGTAGTTATTATGTCCATGGGTTAACTTTACGTCAGTGCTTAGAATAGAGAGAACATAATTTAGTGACTGTGAGGCTGTATATAGGTGGAGAAGCTTATCTGTGTACAAATGATAGTTCCTGGACCTTATCCTTTCCTGTCTCCTGACCTTCTAATACTAACCTTCCAAATGATAGATGGGGGGAGTTCATGAAGAGGATATAACAACGTATTGGAGATGAGAAAAGGGGGAAAATCTAAATTTATACTGTTTCCCTTCTCTTAGTAGAGAATGCGCATGTGAATACCTAAATACCTAAATACCGTTCAAACCTAAATCCCAACAACTAGACCTGTCAGAAGACAATCATGACATTCCAAAGGAAAATGGAGGTTTCTAAAGAAGGAGGAAAAAACCTAGCTTCCACAGGCTATGTCAAAGCCACAGTCTTGGTGCTTGTCCTGGTATGCTGTTTGCCTCCGGAGACAGAAGATAGAAAGGTAGACTGCCATCAACTTCAGGAAACATCCTTCCCTTACTTGTCCCAACAAGGACATGTCTACAAATCATTATTTCTGTTTAGGTCACATAGTCACATTCTAGATTCTATTTGTTGTTGTTTTTTGTTTTTTGTTTTTTTTTTTATCCAATTTCAATCCATTTCTCTTTTTCTCAAACACTTGTTGCTTTCTCGTTTGCAGACTAAATTTTCATTTATTGATCATTGACTATTATATGAATTGCACGAAATATATGTGATGATAAAAGCAGAGATACAGGGCCGGTTTTTAAAGTGTGTGAGTTGGGGGGGTGGTATGCATGTGACATGTATTTGTATGTGTGTGTTATCATGTGTGTGGGTACACATGTTGTTCTTGGATCCTGATGCACACGTGTGTGCGTACATGTGGAGGCTCAGGCTTGATGTCTGGAATCTTCATTGCTCTTCCACCTTCATCTCTGAGATAGGAACTCTCAGTCATACCTGTAGCTTGCTGATATGGCTGGTCTCACTGAGCGGCTTGCCCAGCCATCCCCTGACCCTGCCTTCTGAGGTTGGAATTACAGATGGCTCATCACTCCCACTGGGTAGGTACATGAGTTCTGGACTTTCAAACTCCTGTCCTTTTACTTCCATTACAAGGCAACTCTTAACCACTGACCCATCTTCCCAGCACATTTTCATTCCTCCTGCGCTGCCCACGTTGTTCCCTGCAGCCAAACTCAATTCTGAAGAAAAATAATGGCCAGGTTGGAAATTAACTGGGATTAGGTTCAGTATTGATTCCAGGGACCCAAGCAAGGCGCTTAGCAATTTAATCCTTCCTCTGCACTTCTAGGACACCATCATTGATCGATACCAGAGGCATCTGGGAATGTAAGGAGGCCTGAACAACAGTTTTCTCTAGGAACCTGCCTGGCTAGTTGTATTACTTTCAACCATTTTGATAAAGTCAGGCATGTTGCTTCTTCCTATCTGCACTGCAGTTTCTGCTGCACTCTTAGTCAGAATTTAGTGATAACTGCTCGGCATACATCGTGAAATAACTAAGACCCAGGTTTATCCATGTCGTGACTAATTTTTTTTTTTTATAGCAAAAGCGTTGGATGCTCTTTATGGAAATGGAAAAACTCTCAAGTCACTTTTTAGCTACCAGGAAATAAGCTCTCATGAGCATCCATGTAAACAGATCTCAGATTTCGGAGACAAAGTAATTCCATAATTCCATAGAATACAGCTGTGGCAAACTCTTAGTCCCCCCCCCATAGCCCCAAAGCCCCACATATTATCAGACTCTCTGAGTCACCTATTCCACTTCTTTGTAAAAACTTGAGGATAGAGATCAGTCCTCCTAACCACTGATGTCTCAGAACTGAGAACTCACATCAGGACCTTAGCATTCACTTCACAGCAGGAAATGAACTAGCGGAGCAGCTTTCCAGTGCAGAGATACACATTCTGAGTGCTGGTTCTCTCTCTCTCTCTCTCTCTCTCTCTCTCTCTCTCTCTCTCTCTCTGATGAATTTCATAATACTATTTCAAGGCTTTTTTTTTTCAATGTATGCACTTTAAACTAAGAAACATAGAATAGTCTTATGCCCTACTGGTCTGGGAGCCTCTTAAAGCTACTCCTTTTCTCACGTGCCTTCTGAGCACTCTCCAGAGATTCCCTTAGCAGACTCAGTTCCCATCTTCCTACTTCTTAGACTGGTTTTCTATTGGTCCTTTCCTCAGAGACTTTTTCTATTGAATTCCCATCACCCCTGAATGTATGTTTTTTTTTTTAAATCAAAGTTGAAAAGAATCCAGCCCAAATATCTCTATTCTACAAGGTATGCATATTTTTTTATTACTCCACTACTTTTACCTGAGGAACCACAAAACTCTAAGAAAGCATTAGCACACAACCCTAAGAAAGCATTACGGGGCCTGCATGAGCCAGCACAGGGCCTCAGAATGCCTCTTAGCACACCCGGGCATCACCCACCAGCCAGAACTCTGAAGAAGTCCATAGATGACTGGCCATAAGCATTTTGTGAGTAGGGTGCCCATACGTCATATGGCACCCATACACTGTAATCTCAGAGCTGGCCCTAATAAGTGATAGAAATCTTTGCCATTACGCAAATCAGAGTACTGGCCATATATGGGGTGAGGGTTAGCCTGTAAAACCACTCTGAGGATAAAAGGAGCATTAAACAAATCCAAGAATCCAAGTCAGATTGTCATAAAATATTGAAAACGAGATTAACTCAAATACTTCAGTGGCGGTGGCATTGGTAACTTATAAGAACCATGACATGGCTTACTGGATCAAAGCTTGGGCTTCAGAATCAAGATTGCCAAGTGGTGAATCCTGGCACACCTTATTATGAAATAACACAGACAGTTAGTTAGCCTTTTGGAGCCTCTACCAGTTTGTATGCTAAATGAACATAATAATGAAACCTACATGGCAGGGCTATGGTAAGGACTAAATAATTCACATGTCGCTTTTATATGGGGCCAAGCATAATTTTCATGCAGTTCAGTTCACACTCTTTCTTTATCATTATTGGTAACAAATTAAAAATTACTGTTTGTCATCATTACAAGCCCCACACAAATGTTACCTCATCTGTGACATCATCTTACCCCCACTGCCACCTGCTCCCTCTTGAGGGTTTTTGTCAATGGAGGGAAGACATTATCTTTTCTTCCGCATTGGGACTGTCTGCTTGTTCAGCCATCTTTTCCATGAGGTTTTTAACTGTTTGCATTTTTCTTATCTTCACTTCCCCTTTCGTTCCTCCCTCCTTGGATATATGCACCTAATACTTAATAGTGGATCTTAATGAACGATGAAATTAGTATATCTCTCCAACACACAGGACCAAAGAACAAGAACTTTTTTTTTCCTTGAGACGGGGCTTCTCTGTGTAGTTTTAGATGTCCTGGAACGCTCTCTGTAGACCTGGCTGGCCTCAGACTCAGAGACCTGCCTGCTTTTGCCTCCTAAGAGCTGAGATTAAAGGTGTGTACCATTCATGCCTGTCAGACCATGAACTTTCAAGAAATGTAAATACCCAATTTTGTTACTGTTGTATTTTACGTCGTAGGCAAGCTACCTAGCTCTCCGGATAAATGGATTTTTTTTTTCTGAAAAATACAGATGGTTGTTGTACGTACATCTCAAGATCATCTCGCCCACTGAATAGAATAATATATGAAAATTGTTTAGAATAATGTATAGCATGTGTGAATAAAGAATATCTCTTTTGTATCACTCATTTTATTATCATTCTCATAAATGAAATTTGCGGCTGTCAATCAATGAGCTGATAAGAATGGGGACCATGACATAGAAAGGAGAAAACCAGAAAGCAAAGAAAGAAAAGCCAAAGGAGACTGTGAAGACAGAAACCAAAGGATGAGCCTGAAGCCAGCTGCTCTGTGCCTCGAGGGACTGTCTGAGGAAATTCTCTGACCTTTTACAACTCTTGGGAAAAGAGAACCCAAATAAAAACTGTCCTGCCACAGACTGGGCTTTGTCCCTCTTTGCTCTTTAAAATGCTGGTGTGGGAGAATCAGTGTCCCTAAGGATGCTAGGATGCAGTTATGTAAGCTCCCGTGTGGGATCTATTTTTGTTCTTAAGGGTCAACATACTTGATATGCGCCCTGTAGACCTAACCGATGAAAACAGATGGCTCCTGTTTGACAACCGAAGGGAAAGCTTGTAAGAATTTGATGTATTTTTAAAAACAAAGTCAAGGACACCCCCCTTAAATGATTATAAATCATTTTTAGGGGCAGCGAGATGGCTCAGCTGGTAAAGGCATTTGGTGTGCAAACCTGATGCCCTGAATTCTGTTCCAGAACACCCAGTGAAAAGGGGAACCTTTGCTTTGCAGAAGCTTTTCAGTTTCATGAGGTTCCATTTATTGATTGTTGCTCTTAGAGCCTGTGCTGTTGGTGTTCTGTTTAGGAAGTTGTCTCCTGTGCCAATGAGTTCTAGGCTCTTCCCCACTTTTTCTTCTAAGAGGTTTAGTGTGTCTGGTTTTATATTCAGGTCTTTGATCCACTTGGACTTTAGTTTTGTGCAGGGTGATAAGTATGGATCTATTTGCATTTTTCTACATGTAGACATCCAGTTAGACCAGCACCACTTGTTGAAGACTGTCTACAGATTGGGAAAGGATCTTCACCAAACCTATATCTGACAGAGGACTAATATCCAGTATATATAAAAAACTCAAGAAGTTAAACAGCAACAAATCAAGTAATCCAATTAAAAAAATGGGGTACAGAGATAAACAGAATTCTCAATAGAGGAATATCGAATGGCAGAGAAACACTTAAAGAAATGCTTAATGTCCTTAGTCATCAGGGAAATGCAAATCAAAACAACCCTGAGATTTCACCTTACACCCATCAGAACCACTAAGATCAAAAGCTCAAGTGACAACACATGCTGGAGAGCTTGTGGAGAAAGGGGAACCCTCCTCCACTGCTGGTGGGACTATAAACTTGTACAACCACTCTGGAAATCAATCTGGCGCTTTCTCAGACAACTAGGAATAGCGCTTCCTCAAGATCCAGCTATACCACTCCTAGGCATATACCCAAAAGAGGCTCAAGTACACAATAAGGACATCTGCTCAACCATGTTTGTAGCAGCTTCATTTGTAATAGCCAGAAGCTGGAAACAACCCAGATGTCCCTCAGTTGAGGAATGGATACAAAATTATGGCACATTTACACAATGGAATATTACTCAGCAATAAAAAGCAAGGAAATCATGAAATTTGCAGGTAAGTGGTGGGAACTGGAAAAGATCATACTGAGTGAGGTATCCCAGAAGCAAAAAGACACAAAGGGTATATACTCACTCATAAGTGGATAGTAGACATATAATATAGGATAAACCTACTAAAATCTGTACACCTAAAGAAACTAATCAAGACAGAGGATGCCAGCTAAAATGCTCAATCCCCATTCAGAAAGGCAAAGAGGATGGACATCAGAAGAAGGAGAAAACAGGGAACAGGACAACAGCCTGCCACAGAGGGCCTCTGAAAGGCTCTACCCTGCAGGGTATCAAAGCAGATGCCGAGACTTATGGCCAACATTTGGGCAGAGTGCAGGGAATCTTATGAAGGAAGTGGGAAATAGTAAGACCTGGAGAGGACAGGAGCTCCACAAGGAGAGCAACAAAACCAAAAGGTCTGGGAACAGAGGTCTTTTCTGAGACTGATACTCCAACCAAGGGCCATTGATGGAGATAACCTAGAACCCCTGCACAGAGGTAGCCCATGGCATTTCAGTGTCCAAGTGGGTTCCATAGTAATGGGAACAGGGACTGTCTCTGACAGAAACTGATTGGCCTGCTCTTTGATCATCACTCCCTGAGGGGGGAGCAGCCTTACTAGGCCACAGAGGAAGACAATGCAGCCATTACTGATGAGGCCTGATAGACTAGGATCAGAAGAAAGGAGAGGAAGACCTCCATTATCAGAGGACTTGGGGAGGAGCATGCATGGAGAAGAGGGAGGGAGGGTGGGAGTGGAAGGGGAAGAGGGAGGGGTTTATGGGGGGAAACAAAGTGAATAAAGTGTAATTAATAAAAAATTAAAATTAAAAAAATCATTCCTGGATATATAAGGTGAAAGCTAGCCTGGGCTGCATGAAGCTCTGTCACAATAACTACAGAAATAGTCAAACAATGTAATACATCAAATAAAAGGTTTTGTGAACTAATGCTAAAAAAAAAAAACAAAAAAAAAAAAAAGAGAGAGAAGAAAAGGAAAGAGGGAACCAATTCCTAAATGTTTCCCTTTGATCTCCCCACACATGGACATGTACACACACACACACACATGAGCACACAAGCACATATACATACAAGCACGTATAGACATATTACTAATACATAACATAATTTAAAAATGAATTTGAGTAAGTAGATCCCTGATAGTAAACAGCAGTTTGTATAGGGTCTTTTTCTACTAAAGAAACTTTTGATTTAGTGACTGCTGCAGTAACTGTATCAACTCTGAGAGGCAATGGCCTATCTCAATACAAAGAGTTCAAAACTTCTTCTGAATCATCAAAAATGTTACCCCTACCGTCCAAGTTTTGTTTTGTTTTGTTTTGTTTTTTAAGAGAACATGTTATTCTATATTTCATATGGATTCAGAGCTCACCGTAGGACCCAAGCTAGTCTTAAACTAACAGCAATCCTCTTGTACCAGCCTCTCAAGCTCTTGAATTACAAGGACAAGCCACCAAGCTCATTTTTAAATGGCTTACATTTCTCAAGTCAAGCATGCAGAAAGGGATCATTATGCTTGGAGTGGTATGCTTTTTAAAATGTATCTGCCTTTCCTACTTGTTTTGCATCAGTCACAGCTAGTATCGGTTATTTCCAATTACAGATTACTAGTTTCATCAGATTCTAAATAGAATATCCCATAAGAGGTATCGAATAGCCAGAGCTTGATTAACATTTATCCATGATGCATCATGGCAGACATGCAGGTAACCAGTCACATATTGCTTCTCCAGGCTGATGGTGCTGTTGTGTCTGGATGCTGGCATAGAATTGTCTGGGCCTACCTGTCCTCCCTATGTTTCTACCTTAGAATGCCTGGAGATATAATGAGCAGAGACAGAATGGTTGAGAGAGACATAAAGAAAGAAGACTCAAAGAGACTATCAGAGAGGAGAGACAGCGATGGAAATATAATGGAGAATAGACAGACAGACAGACAGTCTTAACAGACAATCTTACTCATAGCTTCATCCCCCTTATAAGCCATAGTTCCTTTGTTTCTGTTGGATCTTTCATACTCATACCTTAAACCCTTTGTTGATGGAGCTAGTTTGAGTGAAAAGGTATCATGTTTAAGGAAAAGTTTGGCTAAAATAGCTATTTGAATGGTTTTCCATGTATTGCTTTGAGAAAATTATATATACATATATATATATATGAGAAAATGCATAGATACAAGCATAATTTCTCCTCTGAGAAGTAGAAAATATTCCTGTGAAATCCTCAGACCTCAAGCTCACACTAGAACAATATCTGTTTGCAATTGGAAAGACTTTGACCCCTGAACAATGTTATTCTGCTGGCTTAGCCTCCACCCATTGCTTTCTTATTCTAATAGTCCTTTGTCCCCTTAAAATCAAAATATATGAGTGTGTGGGCCTAAGAATCAGTGTGAGTGAAAAGAATTGATATTTATCTTCCCCCTTAAGGATTCAGTAAACATAGTTTTGCTAACTCTTATTTCTTATAACAACAGCAAATATCCTTACCTAGTCTCCTTAACACTCATAACTTATCAACATGCTATGTCAAAATGCTATTGGCCCCCAAATTACTGGAATAAAACAATAAATCAATAGATAACACAAGCACTTTTTGTTCAACATGGCTGTTCTACATTCATGGAATTTCTAGGTCCCAAGAAGCAAACTCAATTAAGGTACTTATTCATTCAAAAATATTCACTGAACACCTTGCCTATGTCAGGGCATGGTACTATCATTAGATTAGGGCTTTTAAAAAGCTAATAAGAGAATAAGAAGTGAATGTGATTCAAAACGTTTCAAGTTAGAGGCTGTAGGTCTCAGCTTTAAAACTTAGAAGCTGGGGTTAATGCTTGTAAGCAGAAGTTACTCCATTATAAACAAACTGCGAAAATGTTCACGTAAGGTCTAGAGAGATGGCACAGCAGTTAAGAACACCAGTTACTCTTGCAGAAGACCTGAGTTTGTTTCCCAGCACATACAAGGCAGCTCACATCCTTCTGTAACTCCAGCTGCAGGGGATCTGAGGCCCTATTCTGGCCTCCACCAGCACCTGGCGTAAATGTTGTGCGCATAAGTATATTAAAGCAACACACACATAAAATAAGCATAAAATTCTGTTTTAAAATATTTATATACCTTTCTACCCTGCAGCCATTTTCATCCATTCTGTCCTCATTACTCCTAATGGCTCTACTAAGCACTCATTTTAAATCCTTATTTTTTTCTAAGCATCTAACAATGTTTCATATTCCATTCTTGTGGTGCCGATGAAGAGATAAATAGGACATTGTAAGTTGGTCACAAATTTAGAGTGAATCTGCCAACAGATATTAATTTCTCTCAGACCATGCACTTTTTTCTTTTGAAATTTCCCTGAAGAAAAAGACTAAACCTGACCACCAATGAACATATAACATGTCCCAGAAGGAAAACAATAAAACACCGATAGCAGGTCTAAGCAGCATGAAGTAGGGGAAAGGTAAGTAATACTTGTATTAGTTTCAGCTTGGAAAGAGTGTGTGTCTTTGTTGTGTCTCAAATGGATCTCTACAAAGTAAAGCTAACAGAAGAGGAAGCAGGGTGTGGGGAGGGTCAGTCAAGTGTTGGAGATAGAAATCTCTTCATTTCCCAAGAGCAGCTGATAGCAGTCTGAGCTAGCATGTCTGTGGCTTGCTCAGAGACGTTTCAACGCTACCTCTAGCTTTTCTCAATCTAAGTAAGAGGCAAAGCGGGAAAGATCATGAAGATGCATACAGAATCAGGGAGGGTGATGCCCGCTTGCAATCCCAGCCCTTCAGAGATGGAGGCAGGAAGATCAGGAGTTCAAGTTCATGCTCAGAGCTTGAGGGCCAGTCTGGACTGCAGAAGATCCTGTCTCAACCAGCAAGGTATGTGATGTGGCTTAAAACAAGGAAACAAGGACAGGCATGAACAGAGCCTCAAACATCTGGCCTCATGTTCTCCCACAGTGACTTTCCCATCTAGCCAAGGGCACAACTCCAGGCTGCTCTTCCTTTTTGTTCGGACCACAAATTGGAGAAGGACATGAGCAGAACAAAGGTGCTTCGTATGTCCCAAGCCTGACCCTCATGAGAAGCACATGAACTTACAGTTGCTCTGGAGAAGCTTGTCCAGGGAATGGCGCCACTGCAGGGCCTCTTCCAGCGAGGGCCTAAACCAACAGGGGGACAGAGAAGGGTGACAGTGTAAGAAGGAAGTTAACAACAGGCACAAAAAGTACTTGACTCTGGTTTTCTTAGGTGGAAATGACACAACTGGTGATTGGCCCTTGGGTAGGGATGGATGGTCTATGTTCTCATGGTTGGTTCTGATTAGATGTTTTGGTGATATGTGCGGTGCATTCTTAATTGCTTTCTGAACAATCTGATGAGACAAGGTTTTGGGGGAAGTAGAGTCTATTTGCCCCGAGGCTCTGTCTAATAGTCTTGTGTATTCCATAAGAGTGAATCCAAAGATTATCTTTATTTCAAATATAGGTTAATGAAATCCTACTGTCCCTCCACAGAGGGTAAATGAATTCTCTGTGTTTCCCAATGCCACCCATTGGTCACCAACTTAATCAGCAAATGTTTGTATTTGGTTCTATACCCCAATGTCAAAGTCATCTCACTAAGGCTAATAGAAGACAGTCAGCTTGACTTTGTCCCATAGTGGAAGTATGATAGAAAAAAAAGATCTACATTTATTTGTTTATTTATTTATTTATTTATTTATTTATTTTTCCTTCCTAGTTAAAGTAGAGTGAAGGTTTATTATTTTTTTTTTCTAAGAAGAAAAGCAGTCAGTGTCTCCTGAGTCAGAGTATTGAACATAAATGCTGGAGACATTGACTCCAAAGAAAGTTAACAGACAAGATATAATGGTAATAATAACAATAATGATAGTAATACAATTAACTACTTTTACTTTAATATTTGCAGCCACTGAAACTCCACAGCTGTACTTTGTTGTAACCACCAATTCTCCTCTTTCATCAGAATGCAAAAAGGTGAGCTGCTGTAGTCTTGAGGGAAAACAGCTGATTTGATCTTCCCGGGTTCATAGTGCTTCAGCCCTTAGATTACCACATTTGGTCTTTATCGTCTAATTAAAACAGGCTGACAAGATACTTATGAGATGAAGATGATGAAGTGTTTTTTCCAAGGTCTCAGGTTGTTTAGTAATTGTTCCAGACAACTTGGGAATATTCTTGTCTCTGGTTTTTATAAAATAATGTCTCTGTCTCTGGGCATTTAAATCGTTGACATTAGCAACTGATGTTATTGCAACAATTTTTAATCTATATTTTATGTTTCAGGCATATGCATCCTTTTTATCTCTGCAAGGAATCCAAGACAGTTTTTTTAGCTCAAGTGTTGTGACCACCCCCTGACTTCACTTTGTAGGGCATGGGTCAATTAAGTCCTGATTTTATTTTTTAATTTATGAATTCTCTCTTTGAAAGCCAAACTTAACAACAACAACAACAAACCAAACAGGGAAATAAATCTTGTGAAACAAACTTAGGTGGATTATCTTTTCCTAGCTGGACATGTAAATACCAGATCAAAAACATACTAATTTCTTACAAATGTATTTCTAACAAGCGGACTACCTTCTCTCTTCACTTTTCACCTGCTACTATAAGGAAACAGAGAGGAGAAATGGCGTAGAAGTATGAGCCTGTATCTTCTTCACTCATTTCACTGATAATGACTAAAGGACATGTTTTCATATGGCGAATAGCTCCCACTGGCTACTTCATACCAAGCACTGTTCCTATGCATGTATTATTTTGCATGTACTCATTCACAGTGAGTTTGATACTTTACACGTAGCAGACTGTCATCAAGCCCAGGTATTCAATCCAAGAGCATGTTATACAGCGGAACAATAGAAATTAACTCAGAGCAAAGGGCAGACCGGGTCACTCCCTGAGCCTTTTGATCGTATAAATATTCTCATAAAACAAAATAGCTTTTTTTCTGCCCTTGTTTTTTTTTTTTTTTCTTTTCTTTTTGGTTAGCATAAAGGTACACAGGAAGAAACAATGCCATGAGCAGGTGCCCCTGACTTAAACATGTTACCAGATGTAATTTGTCCCAAAAGGTCTCATTATAAAGGCAAGTAATGGTCAACAGCAGCAGCACATCACGGCCAAGATTAAACTCCTCAAAAGGACATGTGCCAAGCTTGCTTGGGGGTGGAATTAGTCCAGATTGATTTAAGGATGTAGTTGAGCAGGACACAGCCCCCCCCCCCCCGGCATGTAGCTCGGTGTTCTGATTACTAGTCTAGGAGGTAACAGGTTCATCCTGTCCCGATTCTGAGAATTTGCTAGCCCTCATTAAGTGAGACTTCTTTGGAAACAAGATAGATCTAAATGGCCAATGAGTATCCTGGTCTGCAAGGTCACTGTTGACCACAGACGGTGAGCACAGAGCCTCCCCTCCCTGTGTGGGTGTGAGGGACGGGAAGGAAGGTACCTCAGATGAAAGACAAGATAAACATTTGCAGGAGTGATTAACTATGTGTTTTCTAATGCCCAGTGCAAATGCCACCTGGTTCAGGAAGTGACCACATCGGTTTGGAAAACAAGAGTTTTTTCCGCTGTTAACTGCCCTTTGCTTAAAGGGCCTTTCAAATGGCAATAGTGCACACAACACTTGCGCAGACTGTGTGCTATCCCTAGGCAACTTTCCATTCTTTCCTTTGCCCTCAGCATCAGTCTGAAGTAATAAGTGAGGTTGGCTGCCAAGACCAAAGATGTGTGTCCACTTTTTGACCTGCGCATGGACATCAAAACATGGCAAGATTTTCCTTCACATCTGTAACCCATCTACAGTTTCTATTTCACTGTTAGCAGTTGGATAAGAATCCTGTCCACATTTATGGACTTGAGGGGTGATGAGCAGAATACATAGGACACCTTTTAGCAAACAGCTGCCAAATAAAAAGGCAAACAAAGTCTGGCTCAGTTTACCCAGATAGCCTTGTTGAAAGCCACAGATGACTTAATACTTAGATTTGAATGAACAGACCAATGAGCCATTTCTACACCTGATGGCAATACTGGCCAATAGTATCTGCAGCATTGGGAAAAAAAAATTTAACTTGGCTTAGCACCAATGGCTGGATTTTGTAGGTTTGGTTTCCTTTTGGTTTTGGTTTGGTTGGTAATCTAGTCAGTGTTTGGTACATACTTAATTGTCCTTGATCATGCTTTCCCATGTTTCTGCTTTTGACAAGGAAAACAAACCTTGGGTTTGTTTGTGACCTTTACTGTTGGTGTCATTTATGAGGGCCTGTGTTATTCTTCCTTCTTGTCCCAGAGATCACAAACAGGCTCTAGTCAATGCCCATTTATGGAGTCCTTACCCCATGGCCAATTGGACCCTTGGTACAGGAATAGGCTGTAGACTTTTGAAATGCCACTTCTTTGTGTCAATAAAATTGTGCATATTTCCTATCAAGGCTCACTCTGTCGTTAACCAGATGTACAAGCACACAGGAAAAATTGCTGTGACTGTTCGTCATCAGCCAGGGTTTAGGCTAGTTATTTGTGGAGGCCATTCTGGGGTTTTAGAGTAGTAAACACAGTAATATCAACACATTCAGTGAAAAATTGATAACAGATGTCAAGGAGGAACATTTAGAATGAAAAAAGAAAAACTCAACTGAAAGAGTACCTGCCCAGGACATTTTGTAATTCAGTGTATTACAAACCATAATGTTACTACAAACTCAATGTATGTGGCTTACAAATTTTGATTATTATTCATTCTGATGACCTGAAACAGAGCCTTTGGAAATGCAGAGGGTGGAGAGAGTAGGAAAGGAAAGGGGGAACACAGGACCATGAGTTAAGGAAGAGAGTTATGCTGAAGAGGAAGCTATGGCAAAACAGGTCAACTCTGCAGATAAGTTAGACACGCAGCCTTCGAAACAAAACCTTCACCAAGGAAGCATGATTTATAAAGGAAACGAAAGTCTGCAAGCAAGCCAAGGAAAGCAAAAAGAAAGGTGTAAGAGCCAAAATGATGAAGGACAGAACTTTTTTTTCCAACATAAAATAAAAATACTTGGTTTTTTCCTAATGGAAGAAGATACTGGACTAATTTTTGAAAACCAAAATGATAAAAGAAGTTGGGATTTGGTATAAAAATACAGACAGCTTACTTTCTATTTTTTTCCAGGGACTCATTTTTTTTAATCAGATGAGAGGTTAAGATATATTAAAAAATAGAAAGTACTTCTTCAAAGCAATTGCCCAAAGAAGATTAGAGAAGCTAAAAATATATACCTTCAATCAAGAGGTCTATTTTCTCCTCAAAAGAGTATGGGTTTAAAAAAAATACAGAAAATGTGTAAGTGAAGAAATGAGTTTGGCTGAGCTCATGAAGAGCAAGGCCATTCCCTGAAGGCTAAAAGCAGAGAAATCCACCCGAAGTGAAGAGGTGGAAAAGAACATGCATGTTTGCAAGGAGCCCTCCTTCAGTTTCACTGTTGAAAACAGAAGTCTCACACAAGCATCCCCTAGGGATGGGGAGAGTTGTGGTCTTTCCCAGAATCAAGTAATGTTTGGTGGAGAAGAAACAGAGGGAATGAAAGGCCAAGAAGAGTAAGTAAACCAACATATTTCAGCCCCAGGTTTCCTCCAACCCTTTCTCTCCTAAATCCCTAAGAGCTGACTAGTTCAAGTGTCTGTGTGGCACTCTAGAGCAGACAATCAAGGCAGGAAATAGAGCTCTGCATTTTAAATGTT
Organism: Meriones unguiculatus; assembly: GCF_030254825.1. Taxonomy (NCBI): domain Eukaryota; kingdom Metazoa; phylum Chordata; class Mammalia; order Rodentia; family Muridae; genus Meriones; species Meriones unguiculatus. The sequence goes on along the minus strand of NC_083359.1, from coordinate 90,283,424 downwards.
AATCCCAACAGATCAATAATGACCACATTGTTTGCTGCAAAACAAACCTTTTGACCTGCTGGCTATGCAATATGGTTCTTGCTCTCTACTAGGATGGGCAGCCTGCTGCTTCACAGTGAATTAGCTTCTCCTTTTTAAAAGTTGAAAATCCAATTACGTCTCACTTCCGGTTTGTGAACACTTTGAAGTAATAAAAGGAGGGAAATGGAAATATCCACTTAGGATGATGGAAAATGACTTTAAAACAGAATAGCCCAGTTCTGTATCTCCTAGCCAATCAACTATATTAAGTTGAAGGTCATTTGGACAAAGGATAGGTTGGCCAATTTATACAAATATTAAATTAGAAAAGAGAAATGGAAGTTAAAAGGGACTCCTGTACTTTTCCCACACGTCTGTGATCTTGAAGCTTTTAGGAACGATCGTGGGAGTCTGTCTGGACAGTAAAGGTCTAGGGAGCTAATGATAGATAATGGGCAGTGATGATAGTATGGATGACGGTACTGAGTTAAAGTAGCTGGATTCACGGGCACAGACTCTTGATTCTTAGGAGTCATATTTTCCTGCCATGCTTATGCTCCGGTTGGGGGTTAGTGTACACAGCTGAAGCTGAGAGATGGAGGACTGTAAAACCACTACCAGGAATATGTTTTTCTTAGGAGTTGGAAAAACAGTGCTTGGTGTGAATTAAGTGGTAACAGCCAGGCAAGCCTTCATTCTTCCCGGAGGTAACAGTTCTTCTCTTCTGTGGACTTTGAAGGGAACCCAGTACATTCAAGAAGAACTTATTGAGTCCTAAATTGTCTGCCACTTCATCAGCATGAACTTGCTCACATTTTCCTCCCAAGGATGAGACCTTGCCTATTACTTTACAGTGAGTGTGCAGGGCTCATAATTAATTGGATCAGGATTACTTGACCCAAGCCAATAAATTATCAGATGTCTTGACCTTACAGGCATTAATTGAGTGGCTAGTGCCACTCAATTAATAAAGATAAAGTATACTTCATCTTTCCAAAGATGAGGCAAGGCTCTATTTCTTTTAATTCTGTAACTATTTAATGTTATGATCTAGACATGGAAGTATTAAAAAGTATAGAATTTATGAACCAGCTCTCTGAGGAGTCAAATAATCTTCAGTGAATAATTGAAAGGGGTGATTCTATGGATGAATGACAGCATTACACACTTAAAATGCAGCCTTCATCTGGAGGAAAACGACGGAATCCATATTCATGACTCACTTGTGGGTCTTGGCAGGCTTCTCCGGCTTCTCATTATATGGAATGACAAGGTCAACGGCAGAGTCTGGCTTCTGAAGAAGTGTCCCCAACTTAAACTTGATCTCCTTGGCCCTGAAAGGATAGATGTCAGGGAGCAAGAACGACACGTGAACACACAAATCTAAAATAGTGATTTCTCTCTGCGTCAGAGAAAAAGACAAAGGCAAAGAACCTCATTTGCTTCTTTCATTCCCGTTGCAACATAAAGAACATAAAGCTGGTTTAAAGACCTGTTTAAAGACACCAATTAAGTCCTATTATCTCATTCTAACCTTAATAGTTAAATTCTTATTTTCTATTTCTATATGGCAGGTCATATAGCTTTATTCCCATTTTACAGAGGAGGAAACTGAATGGCAGGAGTTTAAATGTCTTAATACATCCCCGTCAGTTTGCCATCAAACCCAAGCAGTCTGTCTCCAGAACCCCCAAGTGTAATCACTGACCGAGCTTTCTATCAGTCTCCCGAGGGCTCTGGCTCTGGCCGTCAACTAGATGCATTACATTGAACAATTTTGCTTTTATTTTTACTGCCGGATCTCTGTCCCCTTTCTAGAAAATAATAGAGTGAAGCTAGATGTCTTTGAGAGACATTTCCAATCATAAAATTAGACTACGTTTGCTTGCTTGTTCTGAAAGTCTTCGCTCACTGACCTACTGTAGCTGGTTTAGTGTCCTATTTGTAGCGACCTTCATCAAGGAGATTGATTTCCAACAGCTGGACTAGAGACGTAATAGTCCTTAACTTCGGCATCTTAGTGAGCAGATATGGTCAGAATTCTGAACAGTCTACCATCATAGAACGTGATGTGACGGTTTTCACTCCCTTTTTAAAACCAGTCTTTGAAGCAGATTTTCATCATGATTCCATACTTTAAACAGACCACAAAATTATATAAACTATCTATCTATCTATCTATCTATCCATTTAGATTCTAACTATCTAATTGTGTATATATGCATCTGTGTGATGTGTGGGTGTCTGAGTGTACGTGTGTGTTCAAATGTGCCAAGATGCATCTGTCTAGGTTAGAGAATACCTTTTGGGCGTTGGCTCTCTCTACCACTTTGATTAGGCAAGGCCCTCCATTTCTGCTACTCTGAGTGCTCTAATCTAAATTCTCTGAGAGATTACAGGTGCCCCTCCTGTTGCTACCACCCATCTCATCGTAGGAGTGCCAGTATTACAGATGTGAGCCATAGGCATCAGGCTTGCTGTGCTTTCTAGGTGTGGAACTCTGGTTTGGGCTTATGTTGAAAGTGTGTTTAACTGATGAGCCATCTTGCCAGCCCTAAAATCCTAATCTTAAATGCTAATTCATGGGACCAGCGGTGTGCTGGGAAACCCCAGACCGCCCTTCCCTTTTCACCGTGGCACTCCACATGCACATTTAAGATAGAGTTTATCATATTGCATTATGGTTATTGATTTGTGCCTGTTTTCTAAGCTGTATAGAAGAACCCTTTCAAGGTAGAAGTCAAGTCTTAAATGCCTTTTAATCTTTGTGCCTGGCACAGTTGCTTGGCAACCTAGCAAATCCTCAATAGTATTTGTCTACATGAACTAAAATTATCTCTATTTTGTTTCTTACCAATCTGTTAACATTTGTCTCTAAGTCAGTGCCAATCATAAGCAAAGCCTTAAAGAGCTATTATGGGTTCACATTGTCACCAGACAGGATTTTGATATTGCAAACATACCTTTTTAACTTATGCATAGATAGCACAGCAGTGACGTACAAGGATAAGATGAACAATTGTGCAAATGAGAGTCAAGAAAGGCCAGTCTTGTAACTTAAAAAAACCCACCAATATCCAAATACTAATACTATTAGCCCAAAACATGGTATTGAAACTGACTCAGAAACAATTAATTCTGTGCCATCTTCTTATTGTGTTTCTTTTTGCTTTTGCTCTTTCTCTAGAAACTTCCTGGTAAGTGAACACCGCTCCAGAGCCCTGTTTACCAAGCAGAGCTCAGGCTGAAGAAAGCGTTGTGATAGAAATGGGGAATGTTCTACTGGGGAGGAGTGACTTATATAACGCAGTGAGTAAGACACATCTCCCTTTGATGCCAGGCTCTTCCAGTTCCTTAAATTATCCGATGGCAAGTTCTCCTGGCTTGGAAGTTGGGGCTGATGAAATGGTTAAGTCCTCATACTTTCATGATGATTAAATGTGCTGACACGTGTGAATCACTGAGCACAGCATTTGGAATATAATTCTGCTTCCGAAAAGTTAGCTTTATCACTCACTGCATAGTCATTGTTTTCAACCAGGTTTAGGCCATGTTTCATTCCAATAAGCACCAAATGAAAGGGTCAAAATTATATAGGTTATTGTTCAAATCATGAATTATTCCCCAAATATTCTAACTCTGGAAGTAAGACTATCCATATCATATTATTTGGAATAAAAAATATATATTATTAGGAGTTGATTGGGAAATGAATGCAGCACTTGTGACTGCCCTCTGCTGGCGAATATGTAGCACTACCGTCAGAGATACAAGGTCAAGCACTCCATCCAATATGAAGAGAGTGTTCTGCCTCTTGGCCTCCACATGCCTCTCCATTTGTGGCCATAAGGAGAACCATTCTCAGTGTTGGCCTTGACACAACACTACATCCCCCCAACACTTACATAGAAACTAGTGTAAGCTCTCGTGTTTGGGGTTTTTATTGTTTTGTTGGTCCTTTAGAATTTGGGCTTCCTCCTTTTCACCCTTTTCCTCCATTTCTCCTTCTTTGTCTTTTTCTCTTTTGCTTCATCTGTCTTTTTTTTTTAAGAGCAGAAAGATACTGGTTTGTAATTTTCCATGCAAAAGCAATAGTCACCTATTAAAGGGTAACTAGAACAAAGGAGATGGACATTTTAAAGTAGTCATTCATTCATTCATTTCTTGCTAATTTAGAAATTGATTATGTTTGCTATATCAGGTAGCACATAATAAACATGCAAACACCATAGCCTTAGTGCTTGCTTTTAAGATGCTTCTAGCCTATTGAAGTCTTCCATTGGGGTTTCCAGAAAGGAGCACACACTGCAAAGAAAGTCCCAGTTCCCACTAGTGTGATCGCAAGAGATTCCCCAGGGGAAGCAGAGGTAGATTTGGAAGACCTTTTTCATTTCTCACAAATCGTTAACATTCGTCTGATTGGCCTTTTAGGGCAGAAAGAACTCCATGTGATGGAAGGAGGATGACATGGGACCACCATGCTGCCCCTAGATTGTGACATATTTGGCATGGGTGCAAGAGTTAATGCTAGAGAAAGGGCTCTTCAAAAACATTTCTATGTAAAGAGGGGGCCAGCAATTTTATTAACTTAGGTTGGTCCAAATTATCCTTGGCTATCCATTTCTGAGTGCATTTTTCCATAAGGAATGCTTATTAAAAAAAAAAAGAGTGAAACAAAACCCTAAAAATATTTTACCTGTATCATTTGTTCAGTGGGATCCTTTTTTTTGTGTGTGGTGTGATCTTTTAAAAATGCTATTTATAACACCACCTATTTAAAAAGTTCATGTTCTCAGGCTGGGAATGAATCTCAGCCCTGGGTTTGACCCTCAGAATCATATAAAATGGGTATGGTGGCAAAAGCCTACACTCCTACCATTTATAGGCAGAGGCAGGTAGATGAGAAGTTTAAGGTTGCCCCGGATTACATGGGCATCTTGACATATACGATACTCACTGTGTGTGTGCTCATGCATGCATGCACATTCCCTCTCTCAGAGCTGATAGCTAATATCAGAATATCAGGTACAATTTTCCTCGTTTGCCTCGTGAAGGCAAGAGAGGAGAAACAGTGTGCTTCATTCCTGGTTTAGCATATAGGCTCAAGAAGGGGACACTGGAAAGTCCAACTGACCAGATTATCCATTTATGATCATGCAGGAAAAGGATGAGTATTATTGCATTCATGCTCATCAGCAGTGATTGTTTAAAGTTGGTAAATGATCAGGTTCCAGCCACACTGAGTACCTTGGCATCTTCACAAAACAAAACAAACAAGCAAAAAAAAAAAAAAAAACAAAAAAAAAACCCAAAACAAACACACACACACACACACACACACACACAAACAAAACCTCAGAGTTGCTACACTGCTCTCTTGAGAGTTCCTGGAAAACATCTTTAACCATGATTGCATTCCTTCCCGGCAGAACCTCATAGCGTGAATCAATGGGAAAACCAAGCAAGCTCAAACTTGCAGAATTTGTTTCCTGTCTCATGATGAACTTGAACGTATCTGACATTAATTTAATTTCAAAATCATCTTTATCTGGAGAGAAAAACCTTCTAATTTGTTTCCCACATCAGCCATAGTCCCCAGGGTTTTGTTTTGTTTTCTTGCTTGTTTGCTTTTTGTTTTCTTTTGACTGCACACAGGCATCTTCCCCCGGCTAGGTTACATTAATGCTGATTAACGATTTATAACTCCTCTGGTCTTCCTCCCCCCTTTCCTCCTGTTTTTCTTTTGTGTTGCAGGGAGGGGGAAAAAAAAAAGCTTGCTCTGAAATAAAATCAATTGGAAATGCCTGGCTGAGAGTTTAATTAAAGGCTCAGAGGAAGGTAATTCTGGAGATGAGTCATAGTGGGGATTTCAAGCTGCAGTGGTCTGAAAAGTAGTAGCCTAGTGCAATGCTAAATCTGGTGCTCCCCAAATTGATGTGCTGCCCAGGAGACTGGGAATCCACAGGCCATGGAGCACCTTGATCCTTTCTGTGCGCAGAGATGCCGGATGCAAGTTCTAACCTTCAGGTGCCTGTGTGTGCGAGGCCAGTACCAGGACTTGACTGAGAGCTATGGCGAGGATCTGAGTGTAGGAGTTTCCCGGATTAAGATGATGTTTCTGGCCCTGATGACATTTTGGAACAACTCCAAAGGGCACATCTATACGCCACATAAACTACATAGTAGCTGTTTTACCATCGCTGAAAAATATTGATGGGACGCAAGGCTGAAGAGATGATAGGAGTTCTTGCTTCCTAAAATAGCAATAAATGCCTATGGAAATGCACACACACACACACACACACACACACACACACACCACCCCACTGTGCGTTGGCTAACCCCCAACTCTCTGGGATCTTCTGAATATGACTGCTTAAAATCACAACTGACTGGTATGACTGGAGAGACACAAAGCCGCTAGAGAACCGCAAGAGCCATAAAATGACTGAATTCTGTCTCTACCTTTAAAGTAGAAGCAGACAATACAGAAGTGAGGGGCCTAGGCTGAGGCTGAAGCTCGGTGAATGGTTGTCCGGCATGGGCAAGGGTCTGGGTAGATTTCCAGCACCAAAAATAAAACCAAGAAAAAGAAGAAAATGGAAGGCGGGAAGAAACCTGGCGAGCGGGGCTTAAGTGGAACATAGGTTCAGTTATTCACACCGGTTATATAGGGGATATTCTAAAGATGAGAGAAATTGAGCATAAGGAGACAACTCCATCACACTGTTAGAGACAGAGGGGCCGTTAAGGGTCCTGTGCTGTAACAAACCTGGCAATCATAGGGAGGTTTAATTCTGGACCCCAGACACATTTCAAGAACACCCAAGAACAAAGACACTCGGCAGGAAGCGTGGGCTGTGTAGGGCGGCGGTTTCAAAACTGTTTTCCAAAAGACTCGATCTATCCGTGGACAGGAAACTCAATGCAACCCAAATCTGTGGTGCAGATGCCCCCTGCTGGCCACGAAGAAGCAGGAGCTACACTTGCTGTAGACAGAACCCTGGATCTCGCTAAGGAAACCCCGTAGGGCTTCTTTCACAGAGGTGAAAAGACCGTGTATTTTCTTGTTTCCTAAAAACACAGTAAATACCCATGGAAATGCATGTGCACGAACACACACGCATGCACGCGTACACACACACACACACACACACACACACATCAATGCTTGTTATCTGACATCTTCAGCTACCTCCACTCCCTGTAATCCTCTGAACATGACTGCTTAAAATCAAGATCGACTCTCAAGACTGGGGAGAGGGCAGGGCTGGGCCACTTGGATGGAGAAAGAGTCCATTACTCTAACATCCACTACTTCCCGTCTAGCAAACAAACAAACAAACACAAACCTTACCCATTGTTTCTGTTTCAGCCATTCTAACTCAGTGCGGTATATTAAAATATACACCTAATTTCTTACCTGATTTTCATAATTTATATATGGAACCTTAGGCAAATGATCCCAGAGTTAGTTTGTGCAAAATATCCCTCGGTAGAAGGTGAAGAAAGATGGCAACAAATACAGTGTCTTCGTTGTTCATGTGACTTTGGCGATGACACCTGTCTCCCAGAACTCATGTGACTACTATAGTAAACGACATTCTGAACTATTAGATGGTTGAAAAAAAAATGGAATTGCCAATGCCAGCTGTCAAATAGGGCATATTTATAGAAAACACACTTATGTCCTTTCAAGCCCTTGTTACGTCACACTGTTTCCTGTCAGACTTAATAACAGCAATTGGCATTTTTGTGCTCATGCTCTTCCCTCAGCTGTCCCCAAGCTTTTGTCATTTGGATGCCCTCACAGGCAATTGAGACAAAATACTGGGGAGGAGCTCAGGATGATACCATGCTCACTTTGCAAGCATGAAGAATCCAGAATCTCGGTTTAAAAAAAACAGTTATCAGGTACTGTGATATGTGCTTATAATCCCAGTACAGGACGGCCGGAGAAATGCAGGTCCTCAGGTACCTACTGTCCGGCCAACCTAGCCTACTTTGTGACTTACAGGCTATTTTCAGGCTCTGTTTTGAAAAAAATTAAAATAAAAATAAGCCCCCAGTGCCAATTAAAACACGAGCTGTGTGCAGTTTCCTTTTTTCCTCCCTTCTTTACTTAACAGACTAACAAGCAGTTTCTTTTCTATGTGCCTGCCACACACCACACACCTCTAGGTGGAAGGCAATCCTCTGTGGAATAAAAGGACTAGGAACAATGAGATGCCAGGCTATTACACTTTCATCTGCTTACAATTGCTGCAGTGCAGGTCACTGGGTATTTGCTCTGATCAGATACGACCTTCTCTCAGGGGTGATCAGGAATCTTTTTAGAAAGTTCGGGCTCTGGTTGGGCCATCTGTACCAGTTCCTGCTGCCCTGACCAAGATCATTGTGAGCCTGGTGCACACCTGTAATCCCAGCACTCGGGGAGGCAGAGGCAGGCAGATCTCTGAGTTTGAGGCCAGCCTGGTCTACAAAGTGAGTCCAGGACAGCCAAGGCTACACAGAGAAACCCTGTCTCAAAAAAAAAAAAAAAAAAAAAAAAAAAGAAAAAGAAAAAAAGCATCATGGTTAGCAAAATGTTTGTTAGAAATGACTTTTTCACAAGCGCACTAGATAAAAGTTTCTCTCTAGTCATGGAGTGATGCTCAGATTTGGACTGGTGAGCCTATTTGTGGACCCCTGCCCATGTTAAACCAAGTTTGTAAAGATGCAACTAACCTTTTGTTCCTAGAGATGGTTCCTGTGGCTTGATCCCTGCCTAGCCCCATGTCCAGTCACTGAGGTGGGGTTTCTTGTGGCCTGATATTGGCCACAAGGACATTAGAATCTCGACGCAGATCTCCTGCAGGTTAGTGAACCCTTCATACAGGGGCAAGCAGAACACAGACCCCTGGGACTTTGCTGCTATTGTGGGATGAATTCTATAAACACTTTACATCAGGTTGTTTGCTCAAAAGGGACGCGTTCCCTGAGATTTCACAGTCGGTACAGTGGTCGTGCTTTCACACATTGATGGTGAAGCTGTTGATAAACAACAACCTACAAATAACCCCTAGTATAACAGGTTGCCTAGCCTGGAGTTGGTCTTGGACAGATCCAGTAGCCACGTACTGTCTGAGTGACCTTACACAAGCTGTGTGTCCCTGCACATCAACAACTGAGCTGTGTACTAGGACAAATGAGGAGATGATGTAAGGTATTTCTGGGAGGCGATCAAGAGGTAAAGACAGTAAAGGCTGGTCAGGCCCCTGGTACCTAAGGAGCATGCCATAGGTGCCAGGCACTGCTGTTGTCATCGTTACCACAGTTGTTGTCATCCCCACTTCTACTCACTTAACAGCTGTGCCTCCCGGTGCCAGCTCTGGCTCCTCATAGTCCTTTGACTTGAGGACTTGTAACCCTGAGCTTTTGCAAGGGTGGACAATGATGGAGGGCTGTGTGCCACTTCAGTCTCTCTTCTCTGTAAGCAACTTCTCCATAAGGAGACATTATGGCTTGTTCCCCAAAATAGTGTTGAAGACACAGAACAAAACAAAACAAAATAGAGAATAGAGAGAGAAGGGAAAGGAGAGGGGAACAGGGCAAAGAAGAGGATACAGAGAGAGAGAGAGAGAGAGAGAGAGAGAGAGAGAGAGAGAGAGAGAGAGATATTCTCCCCTGGACAAATGGCCACAATACTACCAGGCTCTAAAACTAGTCAGTCCCGTGCTAACAGAGCTGCACATCTCTCTCTCTCTCTCTCTCTCTCTCTCTCTCTCTCTCTCTCTCTCTCTCTCACACACACACACACACACACCAAGGCAATGGTGGGACTGCAGAGTTGGAAGGATGGATAGATGCTGCCGGTAGTGATTCTGAACCAAAGCAGCAGGGCTTGTAGCTTGACTGAAAATGATACCTGCACCTAACCAGCTGACCCTGGAGTGACTGCCAGAGATGCTGAAGCGTCAAACAAGGGACTTAACATTAACAGTGTCCATTTAACATGATTCAAAAGTATTTTTTTTAAGTAGACAAGTGTTTCTGCAAAAGAGAGAGACTGCTCAAATTCAAACAGGAGGCATTTTGGAGAGTTTATGAGCCATAACTGTGATGAAACCATGGAAATAGTGAACAATAAATGTGGAGAAGTTTCCATGACCAAGAAAAGCCATCAAGGCAAGAGTAGCAGCAAGCTGCTTTGGATAACCGTGTCATGTGACCAGCTGGAACCATCCCAGTGACATCATAAGACACTCTCCAGATCCGAAGTCCATTTCACACTCACAAACAACCCATCGAACACTGTTTAATCTCATCCTTGCACTTGGCAGAAAGAACACATCTGCTCTTAACTGCTGAGAATCTCATCTTAGATCATGGGACTGAAAGCAACAGTGTCCACGCTGAAAGGGCTGTTCCTTGAGGGAAGCCAAGCGGGGCATTGAGCACCTGTCCAGGAAGTTCACAGCAAAACCCCAAACAAGCTTCTTTTCCTCAAAGGAAATGACAGAATAGCATAGTGACTCAGCAGATATGGCAGTCTCAGACTTCTCCAGCCACCTTGCCACACACATGGCTGTGGGTACTTCTTGAACTCTGTTGGCTTGTTCTCTCATCTTTAAAATTCAACAAGAATAATTGTACCTGCTTTTTAAGTATCTTTTATGACAGGGAAATGAGTTACTGAACGTGAGGCATTTCTTTCAGTGCCTGGCACATCCACTGAGGCACACCACAAATTACAGGGTTCGTAATTTCTAGTGTTATTACAGAAAGTCCTGTGCTCAGGAACATGCCTAGAGTGTATAGACAATAAGGGGAAAATACACCGTGACAGCATGCCTTTGATTAAAAAAGGGTTTATCTGTTTTATCAGATATCAGGTTTTATCTGTTTTATCAGAAGGCTGACAGTCCAGTCAGTTTGCTGGATGATCGTAAGTATTTGAGTTCTCTGGTCTAGTCAGGAGAGAGACAGAGACAGAGACACACAGAAAGAAAGAGAGACAGGGGACAGAGTGATGGCAGGCAAAGAAAGAAAGGAAACAGGTGATAAAATTCCTGTTGACCTTTTAACTAGAGTAAGGAACACTTCACATCTTTGACATATAAAAGGAAAAGCAAGGAGGCAAGGTCTTCATGGGCTGTGAGCGGTACCATCTCTTACCTCACCTCTATACCTTCCCAACACCCCATTTCATCTGTAACTACAACCACCTAATTCCCATAACCTGTACCCCCTGATCCTTATGGACTGTCTTCCTCATTCTAGCAGCTGATTGGTCACAGGCATTGCTCTTTCTTTTCAGAAAACTCTTCCAATGTGTCCTTCCGCCTCCCAATTCAACTGACCAGTCCGAAAGAACTGAATTCCTGTAACAGCTTACCCCGATGTCCCTATCCTTCCCTTCCCATGCCAACTCCCCCACACACCCTGCTCACAGTTGTATGGGCTGCTGGTCTATCCCAAACTCAATCACTCTCTGGCTTGCCATGTCCCTTGTCACCATTCTGTTCCCCACTCTCCACCCCCAATTTCTTCAATGCCAAGTGCCCGCATCCTCTCTTGCAAGCACTCTCTTCATCTCTCCCTGACCACACACCAATTTAAAACCCTCTCATCATCCCCCCCAACATACACACACACACACACACACACACACACACACACACATCTGTTATCTTTTGAGCCTATCAAGTTGCTTTAGTTGTTAGGGTAGAGTGGAAAATGAAAGCAGAGTCATACCTCACGGCTGTATCTTCCCCTTCCCACTACCCAGCAGGATGCCTTTCCAGGTTAATATCACAACTCACTTTGCCTACCAAAATGGCGATGGAGATCCACGGAGAGGGTAATAAACTATCCCACCGAGGTGCCTACAGCAGCTTTTTGTGTACAGTCAATATTTGATACTCATGTGTCTTATTCTTACTACTGCTGTCTGTATCATAGCCTTGGGTACACAGGATCCATATTCATTCTGTCCTAATCTATATGTCAGACTTCCGTGGAACCACTGCTGGCTGCCATGGTCTGTGTGCATTGATAGGAATGTGCCGAACAAGGAGATAGAATACACACAACACGGATGTGCTTGGCTGACATTAAAGTAAGCGTCTTTGAGATAGTCTCTACCTCATCACAACCGGAACAACCCTGAAAGCATGGAGGGTACCCTGGCATTGTCCTCATTGGGGTTGCTTCTTCTAAGACCTCTATGGCCTCTATGGCTGCCCAGTACAATGCAGTCACATTATAATAGCTCTCCCCTTGTACTGTTGATTTACGTTGTATTTTTTGCAATAGCATTGTTTTTCCCAAGCTCTGTCCACTCTCTACTTGAGGATTCCCATGAAAATTGGGACATTTCCCAAGATTTTATGGCCTGTCTCTGACATATTCATCACTCAGGGTAGGTTACTGGGGCTAACGAAGAGACGGTGTAAGGGCAAGATGGACAGGCCAGAAGCAGCTCGTTCCCCTTTGACCTTCAATTCCCCATCTCATTCAAAGCAGTGTTGGCAGCAACTCCGGACTTTTGGTAATTCCATTTGGAAGCTAGATAATGGACAGTGGGAAATGGCCCTCCAGTTGTGGAAGATAGATATTTGTGGAAATTTTGAGTTCCAGAGGTGGAAGGGTCAGTGAAGTTCCCACAAGAGCTTCTGTGGACACTGGTGGTACCCGTAGCCACTAAGCATTCTTTCATGTGCTGTTACAGAGCATTCTTTCATGTGCTGTCCACAGACTAAACACTTATTACTGTGCATGGCTCCTACGTTAGACTCATTTAGCAGATCCCAAAGAAAAAAGACGAAAGAGTAAGCCAAGGGTCAATGAAGGAGAAAGAAAAAAGAGAAGAAAGAGAGAATTCACCAAGATTGAGATCTTACTAAATACCAGGATGATTTCCATCACTCCACAAACTCAGTGTTGTCTCCCATGATGCTTTATTTCTTCAAAAAAATCAGAGGTCTTATTCAATGTTTCTATTTGCCAAATGACTAAAGGTGTTTGTTGAGTAAAATATTGGCACTGCAATGAGGAATCAAAGAACAGTTTCTGTTGCTAGAATTAGATTTAAATGATCATTTCTCTTTCCCTGAAAAAAAAATATTGAAATAGCAGCTTATAATTTCTCATTTTAATAATTACCTATTGATTCATAAATTCATTTTTATAATAATTTACTTGTCCCACTGTAAGGGAACAAATGCTGTTTGTCATAGTCTATAATAGATACTGTGGGGATACTTTATAATTTTAATAAGAAACATTTCTGGCTTCTGGTAGCGTCTCCTTTATATAGAGACAAAGATGGGGTGACTTATTGGCATCTGCTGAGTCCTTGACTTGAAGTTGGCATACCTGGGGCCGAGCCGAAGTTTGGAGAGTTCACTCTCTGACTGTGAGCAGGCATTTATTCTTTAGTAAAACAGTGACATGATGGTGTCTATGTCAAACGAGTATTACCAAAGCTTCAGTACTAACTATTCAACCAAAGGGGAATCTGAGGATGCAGGGTAAGATGTGATGGTCTCTGAACACAGTGTTTCACGTCGGCGAGCTCAGCACAAGAGGTCAGGGCAGTAGAATTACAGGTGTGAGGCCACCCTTGCTCTATCTCTCATCCCCCCCAAAATTGCTAAGAGCTGTGTGGAAGGTAAAGAATTTTGTGTGGGAGTTCAAGGAAGGGAGTACGGCCCCTCCCTGGAGGGGGAGGGCTGTGCAGGGCTTCTAAAGAGCTTCCTGAAGTACCAGTGTTAGGCAGTGCTTGATTTGGTTGAGACTGCATGCCAGGTGAGAAAGGGTGTTTGTTTGAACCTCAAGGATCTCCGTCTCTTCTTGTCCTTGTCCTAACTCTTCAGAGGTTATTCCTAAACTTTATATTTTCCTAAAACACTTCTTAAAAATTTCAGTGGGATCAATGCAATCTCTACTATAGCTTTAATACATTGAAGACTGAAGAATAAATTGTTGTTGTTATTGTTTTTCAAGAGAGGGTTTCTCTGGGTAGCCCTGGCTGTCCCGGACTCCCTTTGTAGTGCAGGATGGCCTCGAACTCACAGAGATCTGCCTGCCTCTGCCTCCTGAGTGCTGGGATTACGGGTGTGTGCCACCATGCCCAGATTTGAAGAATGAAAAATAGAAACACCTGAAGTTGTTACTAAATTATAGATGTACGCTTGTTGTGGAAAAAGGGTCCAGGAACAAGGCAGGCAGTCACTCAGCTGCCACAAGCCAGGGGCCATGATTTGACAAACACGGGAGGATATTACATCAGTGTTTGGGATGAGGGCCTGCCGCTAGCCTGGGTGGGGACTTGAACCAGCTTAGAAAGATGTAAATCGAACACGTGTTGCAAATGAAAGTCAGGATTGATACAAAGCACATCCAAGAAAAAAGGCCTGGGAACCTGGAGCAGCAATGCCAGAGGGGGGCCTGCCAGCATCTCACAGGAGACAGGAGGGATGATCACCGTCTCATGAGTGAAAACATCTGTGCGAACCCTGATGAATGACTCTTTAAGGAACCCCATCTTGGCTTGTAGGCGCTGTGGATATCTTATGGGGAAGAGAGGGTTTTTGCAGATGTGATAAATTTAATGCGGGGCCTTTGTAAATTGGTCATTGTATGAAAAAGGAGGGTGCATGCTTGCAGGAGCACACACACACACCAACACACACACACAGAGAATTTAAAGTGAAATAAATCCTTTTTTTAAAGAAAGGAATTGAATAGATAAAAAGAGACATTGAGAGGGTTAAGAACTGAAGTCCTATTATAACACCGGCAAGGGTTAGGAAGATGGTAAATGAAAGCCCTGCTCGCCACCTACCCAAATGAAAGGTCCCAAATAAATCCCTTCTACTTATCCAAACTTAGAGAAATTTGTTGGACAGTTGCACAATGAAACCATAACTGCAATCACTTAAAGAAAAAAGTTAAAATAAAGATGGACAAAGAGGCAGGGACCCTACGCCCAAGTGCCTGATGAGGACCCAAGTTTTCTTCTTTCTATCCTGGGGTAAAAATGACCATGAAGGTAAGTTTCCAGAACTCCTCATATGAGTGGCCCCTGCACCCTGTTGCCCAACCACCCTGGTGATGACCTGGTTCGTTTCAGCTTGACTAAGAACACAGACAATTAAGGGTTGGTTAGCTTACCAAAGTTGAACTCTGTGAGGCAACTGTGCTTCTTTTCTTTTCTTTCGGCTAAATTATATTCTTTATTTAAAAATTAAAAAATTAAAAAGCGGGGCCGGAGGGATGGCTCAATGGTTAAGAGCACTGACTGCTCTTTCAGAGGACCCAGGAGGACCCAGGTTCGATCCCCAGCACCCACATGGCAGTTCACAACGGTCTGTAACTCCAAGATCTGACACCCTCACACAGACATACATGCAGGCAATGGATCACCAATGTACACAAAAATGAAAATAAATAAAAAAATTAAAAAGCATATCCATATCATAACAATGCATATTTGCATTTGTCTTTAATGCTAAGTTATGTATATACCAACTAATTTTAAAATAAATTTCACTTTTCATTATATGTTACTAGCAAATATTTATTTGTATGCATAAATGCCTGTATGCCTAGGAGCATGCAAAAATTACTTGGGGTAACAATGGGAAAAGTTTAAGATACAATGGTCTGATAGAACAAATCCTAAGAAAGCCAGTTTCCTGGTTTTGGTAATGGACTATAGTTACATCAGATATTATAGGCAGAGGACACTAGTGGAAGGACTGATGGAGCTCTGTATCTGACTATTAGAAAATTCTTTTGAGTCTCTAGTTATTTTGAAAGAAGACTGTGCTTCTTTACTAGTTATGGATGCTGTATCTAACAGGGGAATGTCTCTCCTACCTGGGATTGTAGAGCAGATATTTAAATCTGATTTCTAAGCAACAGTAGGTGAATGGGCTTTATGAAAACCAATATGGTCACCCTCTAAAGGAGCAGTGCAGGGTCAAAACTGTGCATGAGTGGCTTATCTATGGCTTTGTGCCAGTTCCTGGTGAGCTTGAAGCTGGTGGTCTCGAAGGCGACAGACAGGTTTTGATGAGGGAGGGCACTGAGTCTGACCTGGACTTTCTTCAGCAGGAGTTAGACATGAATACTCGTAGTTCACAGAACTGGAATAGAAGACTTTGTACATGCTTACAAGGCCAAAGAGCACATGCTACAGCTACTGGTGCCCAACACAGAACGGGCAGAGTATAAGAGAAGCGGAACTGGCAATGGCAACACTGGTTTTCTAAAGCAGCGGGAAGGGTGAGATGAAGGCACGGACGGCGGATCATGAGCCTTCTCAATAGATGCTCAGCTTCAACAGGAGACAGACTGAACGTCCCTGCGACATGTCCCTGTTTGGGCGGTGAGGCTGGAGCAGGGGTTGGTGAGCATGCTACATCAACTATCCTTCTTGTCCTCTGCTGGATCATCTAACATCCCCTTCCCCCCATGTGACCAGTACTATACCATGATACAGTTGATTTTCAAGGATTTCGTAGTGTCTTCATCCAAGCAAAACGGGGGTCAATAGAGACTGTGCTGGTGACAATTACGCGGCAATTTGGGGCCTGTGAGACAGCTTATTCGGTAAAGGCAACTGCTGCCAAGCTCGACAACTTGAGTTTCTGGGGTCCACAGGGTAGATGAAACAGAGGTACTCTTATGGGATTGAGTACTTGTCCTGTGGAGGTTGACTTTAACTTCAGGTAAACAGTGTCAAAATTGCATTCAATTTTAAGGCACAGCTATGAATTAAATATGGTTCCTCCTTTCCAAACTTTAAAGCGTGATTTATTACCCAGAGTAACAGGGTTGAGAGGTGATGAGAATATGGGGTGGGGGGGTAGGGGAGGTCATCAGTGGGGTGAATGCTGCTCTGCAGGGCTGGGTTAGTTACTCTGAGTGCAGACTGCACACAGCAAGGCTACCGTTCTCTCTACTTCTGGCCCTTCCCCAGGCAATTACTTGACCTTGCTCTACCACTGGGCTATGGTTCAGAACAAGAGTCTAGCACTCTGCTCTTAGACATCCTACAGAGTGGTGAGTCTTTTCTTACAAGCCGCCCAATCTCGGGCATTCTGTGATAGCAACGGCACTTAAGACATCCAACAACTGCCCACAGGGAATCAGAGAATGTCCTTAGTGAGGCTCACACAAGTGGTGCCAGAGAGAGGAGAAGGGTAACATGCAAATGATGAAATAAAGAAACATATATTTGCCTAAGATGGGAAAATAGCTTACCAATTCATAATCATCTTTGGCAAAGATGTTATTCCCTGGGTATGGTTGGATGGCTCAGTGGGTAAAGACACTTGCCACCAAGCCCGAAAACCTGACCTCCATCATCAGAACCCACATGATGGAGAGAACAAACTTTCTCAAGTTGTCCTCTCGCCTTCACGTGAGCACTGAAACACACGCACAAAGCATGCGTGCGAGCATACGTGAACTCACACTCACACACACACTCAAACACACCACACCACAAACACACAAACCACAAACACACATACCTGTACACAAAAATAAAAATGCAGTAACAGAAAGTCATTCACTTCTCCTAAGTGTCTGAGTAAATCCCCGATTTCGACAGAAGATACATCGTTTATCAGAGTCGTTAAGAATGCCACACAAGAATGTATGTGTTAATCTACCCATTCAAGTGGCACACTTTCTTTAGACCTGATGGACTCAGAAGCAGGCGTAAGATTCTAGAAGCCTGTAACACAGAAAGGGGCAGATCACCAAATTATCCAGACAATCCCCAAAAACGCACGTCAGGGCTCCCACTCCCACAGACCCAAGAGTCCCTTATAAGCTCCCACTTAACACAAGCTGCCAGAATACAGGAAGCCACGTTTTTAGATGGAACATCTTGACTCTTTCCAAACTTCTTGAGTCCTGTAGATGAGTGCTTCGTCAAGAAACAGATGTTCTGCGCACATGCAAAATCAACAAAAGTCGCAGCTTGACCGAAATAGCCGTCCGCACTTCACCGCTAATAGCTTGGGAACAGGGCGTAGCATGCTGTCACGGGCACTTTACTTCACGCTCTGTCTTTTCCTCTGACTCTAAAGGGACCGTGATGGGGCTTACAGGATCTAAGTGAGAACCTGTCCAGACGAGCTCGGTGTGGTGTGAGAAGTGTCGTGGACGCAATTGGAGAGCATAGGACATTGGCCTCAGTCTCATTTGCTAGTCAAGACATGCACCTGTCTGAGGTATTCCAAAGCTGTTTGCCACGCTCCTCTAAACCCTGACGTGTTTCCTTTTTAAAGGTAGGTTACCTTACCTGGGTACAGCAGCAGTAGAAAGCCTTGCCAGCAAATGCCCTGGGGTGTTCTAAGAGCTCCATGCCAGGTGAATAGCCCAAGCAGCATGTGCTGACAATGCCTGCTCCTGACCTTTAGGTTAATTAGACCACTGATGTTTCAGAAAAGACACAATTCCAATTCCCCCATCCTGTGTGAGTATGTGTGTGTGTGTGTGTGCAGGTACGTGTGTAGGCAGGTGAGTGTGTGTGTATCTATGTGTGTATGTGTACATGTAAGATGCACCTACAGTAAATAACCCCTATACATGCTCCTACAATCAATCTCAATTAAACTGCATGGATCACACATATACACAAATACACACACACACATAAAGCAAATAAGCAAACAACCACTGGAAAGTAGAAAAGAGACTTGTTTGGGTAGAAGACTGGGTTCAGTGAGAGTGGGAAGAAGATGAGACAGGGTAACAGGGTGAGTATGATCAAAGCCCATTATATACACACATAAAACTACCAACAGACGCATTTTTTAAAAAAATCTAGGTTACGGAAACCTCTATGGACAGGTAAACATCTCATAAAATTTAATGGCTACAGCTTTTAAATATGTGACTGGATTTAGGGGCAGAAAATAATTAAAATAAAATAAAATAGGAATACGTAAAGTCCAAATTCACCATACCAATGTGGTATAGGGCTAGAGAGAGTATAGGGGAACATGCCTGATGCAGTCTCTTTGTAAGTAAGGGAGAGATTCTGAGGGACAGGGCTCAGGACTGGCCCTTAGCTACTAAAGGCCAAGATTATAGTTTAAGATTTCCTCCTGCTTCCCACCTAGACTACAAGCATAGCTTCCTACATTGCATGTGCAAATGTGGTAAATGATGGGAGGTGTGAGGGTGTGGTATTGACGATGAGACCTGACAGACACAACCCCAAGCGTGTCAAGTTTTGGACCCTCATCCAAACAGTCCAACAGCAAAACTCGTCACTAGATGTTTCCTGAATGGCTCCAGGTGCTAAAGAGCTCTACTGTTAATTTCTGAATAACAACCATGTTTTTAAAATGAGTTTTCTAATGTTTTATACCGAACGCACAGTGTATTTTCTAAAAAGGAGAAACAGGAAGAATGCTTTGGGAAGGTGAGCAACTGTGAGTGAAATAAATGTCCATCGAAGACTTCGACACATAACTGATTAGAAACTGTTTTCAGGGCTGCCTGCCACACAGAGAAGAGGAAGGGTGGTGGGGAATTACTTGTTAGCATCCGCCAGTGATGCCTGTCACCTAGTGGGTTTTGTGGCTGCTCTTTTTTGTGGCACTTCTTTCCAACAAGATTAAATAGTCATTTTCAGATGAGGAAATGAAGCTCAGAGAGAGCCAAGTCTTCCTCAGCTTCCCAGGAAGGACACAAGAGGACGACTGTGGTCTCTGTTCCTTCCACAGCCCTGTAAGTGTTCCAGGGCTAAGGCAGAAGGAGGGACAGACTTCAAAGCTAACTTTCTGCACTGCAGTTACATCTTCCTTTATCCTGTCCCTTCTGGGGCAGCCAGAGGGTCAGGCTGCTACTGTCTTTATCCTCTTGCAATTGAACTCTGTCTTTAAAATATGGTCCAGAGCACATTATCTGAGAACTGATTAAAACTTTAAAGGGAAAAAGAGACACAGGAACCCGTTATTGGCTGGCCTTCATTCATATCCTGCTTCCTGTTGCTAATGATTGATCCTGCCTGGATTAATTAAAGTTTCACCCCTTTTCTCTCCAGCCAGCAGGACAAGCCGTTAACACTGGCCCAAGAGACATAAATAAGCTTGATTTTTATTATCATCTATTCTCTGTAATCTGTAGTTCTTCTTAGAAAAGGAGAAAGAGATTAGACGACCTTCCAAGGACCCTTCTCGACCAAGCTTCTGGGATCTGACAGCATAACCCGGGCTAAGTGACAAAGACGCTATGAGGAGGCAATCAGTGGACACAGGGAACAGAAGCTGTGAAAGGAGCTGTGATGGTGGCTCCCAGAGAAACAGTCAGGCCATGAAGATCCTTAAATTCCAAAAGCCAAATGCTTGTCATCCTGGGAAAAAACAAAAAACAAAAAACCACCCTCTGCTTACCAAGCTTTTCTGCTGCATTATAGCAATGTTGGGTTTCCTTTCATCTTCTTTCTACTAAATCCCCCCCCCCCCCATGGAAACTTTCATTACCTCATTATTTAGAAACATGCTCTTTTTTTCCCCATTGTGACCTAACATATCACTGCTAATGTTTGTTCTTTACAAGCCTCCTGGAAAGCAGAGAAAAGTGCCAGGCTGATGATGGGCAGCCCTGTCTCCAGCTACTATCCATTAATCGAGAACTTTTTCAGGAACGTATTTTTCAAGAGACTACTATGTGCCAGATGCTGATTGTCTTTTTAAAATTCATTTAGGCAAAGAAGGAAAAAAAAATCTTTCTTCAAGCAAATTTCCTCAGTTATCAGAGTCAGGAGTTTGGGTTAGGCATTATTCATCTGTTCTCTGACGTGATAGCAAAATACCTGAAGCATCCAATTCTGCAGGATCTGCAGATTTGGGGGCATGGTCCTTGTATCACCTTTGACCTGGTGAGGATCACATTACAGATGGCATAACATGAAAGAAAGACACTTCACAGTGAGGGCAGGGGTCCTGGAAGAACCACCTACTAAAAGCCCTGTATGGTTTGTATCTTGAACGTCTCCCCAAAGATCCAAAGATCCACACAAAATGCTTGGTCTGCAGGAGGTGCAAATGGGAGGTGGTGGAATCTTTTAAGAGGCAGGACCTTGAAAACTAATGGTGGTCCTTTCAGTGGACACACAACAAATTAAGTGTTGCCTGAGACTTGGTACAGAGTGCATTAACACTGGTCAAACATTTTGTACCCCTCTTCCCTTCATGTCTGGATATGCAGCCTGACCCTTTGGCCTTCGAGGCGCTCCTCACATCTACGCAGAGCTGCCTGACTCTTCGCTCTGTAAGGTTGGTTAAACATCATTTTCTTAACCCCTTGTAACGTCCTCCCCAAACATCAGAGGCTCTGAGGCCCAACCAGGATTGCCCTTTGTACTTTAGTACTCTGTATTTATTCCTCTGGACTGCACTCAGTGATGCGCCTTCTCATTTACCTTCCTACCTGCGGGACACCGGCCTGTGTGTGGCAAATGGCTTGACATCTAGAAGCCTAAGGGATGTATACAGGCTTGAAATAACTGAAATTGTTTCATCAGCAAGAATCCATAGTTTCTCAGTGATCTCCCTGTCTATTATTAGCTTACTGTGTTCTGAATATTATTTAGTCTACAATGTGTTCAATTATGTCACTAGCCTATCAGCAACTGGTGGGCTTCGAGTGTATACATTTCCAGCAACAGTAACACTAACCCCCAACGAGGAAGTCCCAGCATTAGTGAATAAGCGACAAATGTAGGTATAAATAAGTTCTACTGTTGATACATGACAGTGATAGAAATAACTGCAAAAATCCCATCAGTGTATCTCTCTAAACACTGTGTGTTATTTACATAAAAACAAAGAGCAAGACATAACAATGGCAAGATGCCCAAACCCCTGCAGACTGTCCCAGTGATGGCGTCAACTGTCCACCAGTGTGATGAGTTCAGATCCGTCCATGGCATTAAGATGTGCAAATACCACGTGGGTTAAAGGCATCCATGCATCCATGCTGTGCCCAGTCAACATGACTCTCACCGCTGGATAGGAGGCCAAAATGTATCAACTGGTCTTTAGAGAAGCTGGGATGCCTCTCAGCACTCTGCTTATTCCTGGAGCTTTCTATAGACGAGGTGTGTGTGTGTGTGTGTGTTACGGGGGGGAGATAGAGGAGGTGATCAACAGTTCCCAGCCCTGGTGCAATGGCTAATAGAGTTGCTAGCTAGCTACTACAGACTTTACTGCTACAAATTTCTTCTACTTTTATCTATTTAAAATACCTGTGTTTTTGACTCCAGGAGATAGGCTACACTGTTTACTCTTTTTTTATTTAAAAAAAAAAATCACTTAAAATTTATTACCATGATAGAAATCATTAAAAAAAAAGTGGCGTTTTAAAAAGGTAAGTTTTTGATGGCCCACTGAACAATATGACCTTCTTAGACAAACATTGGCCTTTAGGGACAGGATTGGACTGTGCAAGAATCAGTTTGACTCTGTTTAATGACTGGGGGTCAAAGTAAATCTAATCAGATCTATTCCTTCCTTAAAAGAGCAGATGACCTTTCTACCTACCCAGATCACGTGGAGTGTTGGGTTAAATTTCTAGTAAGGTGTTTACTTTAGACGTAGGATTCTCTAGAGACCGTACCACAGTCCAGGGAAAACCATGTATTGGGGAACTCCAGGTGACAGACAAACCTTGTTTCCTGGGGTTTTGCTTTTGCTCAGCAATGCAGCTACTCCTAATCTAATGAAGTCGGGGCACTGGGGACTATGGGAAGCTCCCTCTTACCCCAGAGCAAACCTGTCTGCAGAGCCCTCACGCTGCACCTCTAGATCTGAATAAAGGTCACTCTTCGCACAGTTCTACTGTGTCAGACATTCTTCTGCGCCCTTCTCACACATGAGCACACTCACCCAGTCCTCAGAACCAGCCTGTGAGGTAGACAGGCTTCTCACCTCTACTTTACAGATGTGGAAGGTGCGAGGTTAAAAAAACTGCTCAAAGCTACCCAAGTAACAATTAGGGGACCCAGAATTCAAACTCAGATATTTTTATTCTTTGGTGTTAGAAGTTATCCTTCTAAAACACACACACACACACACACACACACACACACACACACACCTACAGAATAAGCATCTTCTGGGAGGAAATAACATTCTGTGTATTAAATGATGCATAGGTAATCTCAGATCTTTCTAAGTCTCTGGGCTACCACAGATGAGGCTGTCCGAGTCTATCAAAAATCATCTGTTTTATCTCAGTGTGACGCCCCCACCACCCCCACCCCACAGTGCCTCTGGTTATAGTCCCTTGAGTACAGGCTCCTGCATGGAAGAAGTTCGGTTCTCACCTTTCCAGGCAGGAGTGTGGCAGAGCTGCCAGTCCCTTACACATCTTGGCAAGCGGTTTGGGTCCTCAGCCTTGAGCACGAACCTCTCAACAGCTGATCGGGTCTCTGAAAACTTCAACACTGTCTGGGGCAGCCTTTTCCTCTGAGGAATATATATACAGGCTCTCTCACAGCCCTGTGGCTCCAAGGACCAATCCGGAGCTCCAGAGAAAATTGTGGGCTGGAGCACTGGAGCAATTTGCCTGAGGTGGGGGCTGGGAGCCTTTCCTGGCTGCAGGCGCTGCTGGGGCCAGGCTTCTGACTGCTTCTGTCACAACAGTCTGTAGTTTAGTCAGGGCTCAGTTGGACCCTAACATTGGGATAAGGCCATTAGTGCTTGAAGGCTGCAATCCCATATCAGCCAAAACAGGGATGTGGGGTTTCTTCGAAAGCAGAGTACCTTGAGCCACTTTAGACCCTCCAAAGGTGCTGGGATACTTCAGGGAAACCACCTCACAGTGGAGGAAAGTGAGCTTTTATGGTGAAGAGAATGTATACCCAAGGATCTCCCGTGTGTTGGGTACTCAGATGGATGCTAGGAATTGAGAGCTAAAAGGAGCAGCCGATGCTCTTACGGAACAGACATGGTATTATTTTGGTGCAGCAGGTGTAAGCAACAGAGGCAGGCCTGCCCAGGCTGCTATGAGCTGCCTGGGCATATCGTTACCAGACTTAGAGGTCACTCACTGTGACCCCAACAAATCCTACTCAGACCTCTACTCTTCAGTGAGTCAATGAAGGGAGCCAAGTTAGGAGTGAAAAGCAGAAAAAGGCGATTTGTGCAGTGTGGCCCTGGAAAGAGGGACAAAGAGACGCAACAATTCCCCCAGTCCCTGTACCAAGGTCCTGACATGAGGTAGGGTGTGAAAAGAGAGCAAGGGACACACCCAACTAAACAGTCAAGCAAAGAGTGGCCCCCTACCCATCAGTGTCCCAAGGCCAAGTGTCTCCAGCAAGTCAGTCTGATGGAATGTCAAGTTCATCGCCCAGGCTGTAAATCTTTCTCCAGTGGACAAATTCCTGTTCTGAATGCCCCCAGGCTCAGCCATTTCCTCTCCCTGAAGGAGACTCGGGGCAGGAGACAGGAAGGGAACAATTGCTTGGAATCCTTTCTTTCAACAGCTGATAGCCAAAGAAGGGAACACAACTGTCTCCTTCGAATGTTCAATCCAGGCTGACAGGTCCGTTACCTACCTCTCTGCTCTTTTAAAAAACACCCCAGTGTTGAGGTGAAATACACCTGTGACTGAGAACAAAATCACAAAAGGAATACAAGTAGGACCCAAGGTTAGAATACACTCAGGCAGTGTCAGGTTCCCACGCTAAGAACCATTTCTGCATAACTCTTGGTTTTAGTTTATTTTAGAAGGCTGAAATAAATGACTCCATTCTGTTGTTTGACTAAGGATCTTTCGACTGGGAAAGCCTGAGGATGGCCTCAGGCTTCTGTTCCTCCTGCTCCAGCCCTCTCAAATTGTGCGATTACAACCAGCCACTCCTCTACCCAGTGTGACTCCATTTCAATCCTGACAACTTTCCCCCTTGTCTCTGCACAATGTTCCCTGAAGACACAATTAAGCTCTGATGGTTTGTTTTCCACTGTCCCTGGTAACCGTATAAACTGACAACATGACCACTCTATGGTATGGGTAAGTAGGAGGGTTTTGTTGTAGATACGCCAGAGAGAACAGCCAGGGACGTCTAGAAGAGTCCAGAGAGGGTAAAGAAAAAAGTAGGCTGAATATGGCCAACAACAGGAACAGAGCAGAGCAGACAGGCAGAGAGGAACAGAGAGGAAAGGAGAGGATAGGAGAGCAGAGAGGTGTAGAGGAGGAAAACTGAGAGGGAGAGAAAGAGAGAGACTGAGAAAGGAAGACAAAGAGAGTGAGCATATTGAAAATAGGGTTAGAAGAAGAATGAGTAGCTGTAGGGAGGGAAGCCTGTGAACCACAGAAGATTAGGGGAGGGAGAAGTGAGAAGGGCTAGGATGTTAGCGTGGACTTCAAAATGTGTAACAGGTACTTGTGATAGCAAGTGGTCCTGGAGGCCAGCATGTGCTAATAGGCACCACAGATAGACATTTATCCCCTCTGCTTTTTAGAATTTGGGAAAGCTGAGTTTCCTTTGGACTGACAGTAACCAGGGTTAGATTTGTCCTGGTTGGTCTGACTTGATCGTCTTTTCAGAGATTTTCCATAAAATACTAGCAGCTATAAGGTTTTATAAAAACATAGCCGGCAAGAGCAAAACTGATTAATTCAAACACGAAGAGCAGAGAGCACAGCCTGTGGGCTAGGAGGCAATTAAGATGTCCACACAAGACTTGACTTTCAGTCATGCCCAGTTTATTCCCACAAACATTCCTTATGATATAGTGATGTAAAAGTTAAGTAGACATCTCACCAAGCAGGAGACTGTTGGTTGGGCAGAAAATGCTCCTACAGGTTCCACTGAAGAATGTTTTAGAAGCTTGCAAGCTCAAGCCATGTCTGCCACGATGTCCTTTAGCTATGATAGGCCAGAAGGACAGCATTGGTGGAACGGTCCAGTAACTTTGTACTATCAGGGCTCACAGCTTGGAGCTGGTTCACTAACCTATCAATGTCCCCCTAGGGTTGGTTACTTAACATATCAAAGCCTGTCTGGGTCTTGGCTCACATCTAAGCTGTCCTATGGCCATTCATGAACACATCGGATCCTGCCTGGGAGCTCTATGTCTTATTAGAGGTGGCTGGTGGTGTGAGACCTGCTCAGGAGTTCAATCGCGCCCTTCCCAGAAACTCCCCCAGACCAAGACTCATTGCAAAAGCAAGAGGTTTATTAACCATTGTACAACGGAGTCACCCCTGCTGGTCAGCAAAGAGTGGCACCGGGAGACAAAGGCCTTTAGGTTTTTAAAAGAAAAATTGCGGGAAATTTGAAGTTGCAGTTTTGGCAATTTAGGATTGAATGAGGAAGTTATAAAGTAAGATAATTGGTTAGTCTTAGGTGCTCAAGCTTGGCCAGTCCTGCCAAGTGTGGATGCAGCTGCAATTGAAGGTGGGGTGGTTAGCTCATCCTTGAAGATTAGGGGCTACAGACTTTTGGCTGGAGGTCAAAAGCTACTCAGAAGAAGTCTAGGTTTGTTACTAAGAAATGCTATCTCAAGGACAAGGGTCTGGTCCTCTTTTTGCTGAGTGAAGGTCATTGCTTGCTTGCCCTTTTTTTCTATCTGTCCTCACAGATAGGATCACATTCCTTCACTCTCTGGAAAGGTACTAAGAGGCTTTAGCTTAAGCTGGACCTAAAACTCAAAACTATAGGCTTTAGAAGACATATAGGTTACAAAGTTAGTCTAACCCTTTCAGTGGCGGGCTCCTATCTTACAGGCATTCCATTAGCCCAAGTCACACAATACGGCTTTTACGTTACACAAAATGTTTTCACGTATGTTTCTGACATGGCCTGGGTACAGTCTTACAAAGATCTAATGCCTACCAATCTTTACAAGGCTTGTACAGTAAAGAGGCATATATACACAGAAAAGAGCCAGTAACAAGTAGCCTCATTTACCCAAAAGAACTAGACGGAAGCCTCTTATGTATTAATTTAACTTTTACTTCTAAAGGGAAATATAGAGTCTTTGGTTTGGTAGAAGAAGTCTACAGCATTGAAGATCAACATGTTGAATCTCTTACCTATTCGGGACCTGTGCTAGTTATAAAACAAAACAAAACAAAACAAAACAAACCATTGTGTACAAGTGAAACTCATACAGTGACAAAATGCCTATTTAGCCAAACAGGATTAGATGGTAGTTTTCCCAGATGTGTTTTTGAGTCTAAAAGTCTTGAAGACACTAGGAAGTTAGCATTACACCACCCACGTAGTGAAACCTTCCTTTGGAGGGTGGCCAGGACCTCTGGAGGCCCAGCATTACCCATTTTAAACAGGTTCAGTTGATTTCTGGAGTCAGTTGCTAAGGAAACTGAAGAAAAATGTTAACAAGTCCCAGTACAGCACGAGAAGATTCCTTCATTTGTAGCAGTTGTTCTTTGAAAAGGTTAAGTATGGCTTTGTAGATGGGAGGAGTTTCCTTACTAGCTCCCCATAAGGCACAAACTCCATGAGTTGTGCCTCTTTATCATCCAGGGTATTGCCCTGTGTTTTGGGTGTTGCCTTGTATCTATCCAGGGTCACCAGGGTTAACTCAAGCTATGCAGCCTGACCCAGGGCAATGTAGAAGCTAGGGCACTGTGCTCTGGCCTTCTGGGACCATTGTTCAGGCTGCCTCTGGCTGCAGCTGCAGTCATTGTCCTTCCTTCAGGCATATACAGCTGCTGAGGAAACCTGATGTTAATGACCAGAGCATTTTGTCATCATTTTCCATGTAGGAGACTTACATGCCTTTACCATGATAAGCTTTTGCACATGTAAAGTTCAAGTTCACAGCTGTGCATACTTCTAGTCACAGATGCATATAGGGCATAAAATGTTGTGAAATAGTTGCTTACAAAGTAGTCATTTAAAAGACTTCAACATGAATACTTAAAAAATTCTTGGCTTTTTTTTTTCTTTCTTTCTTTCTTTCTTTTTTTTTTTTTTTTTTTTTTTTTTGAGATAGGATTTCTCTGTGTATCCTGGCTGTCCTGGAACTCGTTCCAATAGACCACGGTTGCCTTGAACTAAGATATTTGCCTGTCTCTGCCTCTAGAGTGCTCAGATTAAAGGTGTGAGCCACCTCCACCTGGCTTAAGTCTTGACTTTCTAAAATAATTCTCTAAGAAGATAAAGGTCTGAAATATAAACATGAAAAATATTTTTTAAGTTTTTTTTAATTTTCATTTAACTTTTATTAATTATACTTTATTCATTTTGTATCCCCCCATAAGCCCCTCCCTCCTCCCCTCCCGTTCCCACCCTCCCCCCCCTTCTGCATGCATGCCCCTCCCCAAGTCCACTGATAGGAGAGGTCCTCCTCTCCTTCTTTCTGATCTTAGTCTATCAGTTCTCATCAGAAGTGGCTGCATTGTCAGGGTTCTAGGTTATCTCCATGAATAGTCCTTGGTTGGAGTATGAGTCTCTGGGAAGTTCCCTGTGTTCAAATTTTCTTGTTCTGTTGTTCTCCTTGTGGAGTTCCTGTCATCTCCAGTTCTTACTATTTCCCACTTCCTAGATAAAATTCCATTCACTCTGCCCAACAGTTTGCCATCAGGCTCAGCATCTGCTTTGACAGTCTGCACGGTAGAGGCTTTCAGAGGCCCTCTGTGGCAGGTTCTGAGGTTATTTCCTGTTTTCTTCTTCTGGCTTTCAGAGGCCCTCTGTAGCAGGTTCCTAGGTTGTTTCCTGTTTTCTTTTTCTTCTGATGTCCATCCTCTTTGCCTTTCAGGATGGGGATTGAACATTTTAGTTAGGGTCCTCTCTTGCTTAGTTTGTTTAGATGTACAGATTTTAGTGGGTTTACTCTATGTTGTATGTTTATATGAGTGAGTATATACCGTGTGTGTCTTTTTGCTTCTGGGACAACTCACTCAGGATGATCCTTTCCAGGTCCCACCATTTACCTGCAAATTTCATGATTTCCTTATTTTTCATTACTGAGTAATACTCCATTGTATAGATGTACCACAGTTTCTGCATCCATTCTTCAGTTGAGGGGCATCTGGGCTGTTTCCAGCTTCTGGCTATTACAAATAAAGCTGCTACAAACATGGTTGAGCAAATGTCCTTTTTGTGTACTTGAGCCTCTTTTGGATATATACCTAGGAGTGGTATGGCTGGATCTTGAGGAAGCCCTATTACTAGTTGAGTTTTTATAACTGTTGCTCTATAGTACACCTTGAGATCAGGGATGGAGATACCTCCAGAAGTTCTTTTATTGTAGAGGATTGTTTTAGCAATTCTGGGTTTCTTGTTATTCCATACGAATTTGAGAATTTTTCTTTCCAGGTCTGTAAAGAATTGTGTTGGCAATTTGATAGGAATTGCATTAAATCTGTAGATTGCTTTTGGTAATATGGCCATTTTTACTATGTTAATCCTGCCAAGCCATGAGCATGGGAGATCTTTTCATCTTCTCATATCTTCTTCTAATTCTTTCTTCAGAGACTTATGAAAAATATTTTAACAAAACATAAAAATCTTGCCTTTCAAATGAATTACAGAATGTTACTATTAGAAACCCAAAGAATAATGTTAGAATTATGCAGAGGAACATACAAGCAAAGAGAAAGCAGTTTATCAGGGAAGTTCTTTTTGGTCAAAGGGTGCACCCAGAACCAAACTAGGCTAACAAGCACACTTGCCCAAGATGGGTTTTACTCTTATCCCTGACACATGTGGCGACTGTGTCTTGTCTCACTCATTGGAGCTCGGGTTTATATTCTGACATAACTGGATGACGTGTACAAGGGAAAGGAGACAGCTCAGTAAATATGAGTCCTTGCTGACCTAAATGCCTTTGATAGAAACAAATTTTTCTCACAAAAACAGAGAGCATTAACATTTTTAACAAGACAGATGAAGCTTAGATATTTTAGTAATTGGGGTACACTCGTTTTATATTCTTCTTAGCCTTGTTTTAAAGGCAGACCAAATTCCCCAAATGTCCTAGTTAGGGTTAATATTGCTGTGATAAAATACCATAACAAAAAGCAACTTGGGGAGGAAAGTGTTTATTTGGCTTACTCATCCACATCACTGTTCACCATCGAAGGAAGTCAGGGCAGGTGCTCAAACAGGACAGGAACCTGGATCTTGCTCCTCAGAGCTTGCTAAGCATGCTTCTTACAGAACCCAGGACCACCAGCCCCAGGGTGGCTCTACCCACAGTAGGCTGGGCCCTCCCCCACCAATCACTAATTAAAAACAAATGCCCTACAGGTTTGCTGATGGCCCCAGCCCAATTTTACAGAAGCATCTTCTCAACAGAGGCTTCCTCTTCTCTGCTGACTCTAGCTTGTGTCAGGTGGACATAAAACTAGCCAGCACACCAAATAAAGACAGAAGGATTCACCACCCTTATGTATTAACACTAGGTGACAATCATTTACAAAAGCAGATTGTCTTGTATTTTTTCCAGCCTTCCAGCTCACATACTGCACAAAGCACACCGTTTGTGTTCTAAGCAATCACCCGCACCTACCCACACACATTTTTAGAGCCAAAGCAAGTAATGAGTCGTGTTCCTCATGATCGCCATCTCAACAAAACGATCCATGAACGACTTGAAAAATTAACGTGATTACATTTTTAAATTTTGAGATAGGGAAATTAAGAACATGAGAGGCAAGGCAGCCTTTTCTCCTGGAGTAAAGCTACTTGCCATTGAAAAGTGGGAGTTCCCATTCTATGAAGCGACAGTCACCCTGATACCCAAACCACACAAAGATCCAACAAAAAAAGAGAACTTCAGATCTATCTCTCTTATGAATATTGATGCAAAAATACTCAATAAAATACTTGCAAACCAAATCCAAGAACACATCAAAGATATCATCCACCATGACCAAGTAGGCTTCATCCCAGGCATGCAAGGGTGGTTCAACATACAGAAATCCATCAATGTAATCCACTACATAAACAAACTGAAGGAGAAAAACCACATGATCATCTCCTTGGACGCCGAAAAAGCATTTGATAAAGTCCAACACCCATTCATGTTTAAAGTCTTGGAGAGATCAGGGATACAAGGCACATACTTAAACATAGTAAAGGCAATATACAGCAAGCCTATAGCCAACATCAGACTCAATGGAGAGAAACTTAAATCAATCCCACTGAAATCAGGGACAAGACAAGGCTGCCCACTCTCTCCATATCTCTTCAACATAGTACTTGAAGTCCTAGCCAGAGCAATAAGACAACTAAAGGAGATCAAGAGGATACAAATTGGAAAGAAAGAGGTCAAAGTGTCACTAATTGCAGATGATATGATAGTATACATGAGTGACCCCAAAAATTCAACCAGAGAACTCCTTCAGCTGATAAACACCTTCAGCAAAGTGGCAGGATACAAAATCAACTCAAAAAAAAAAATCAGAAGCCCTCCTGTACACAAAAGACAAAAGGGCTGAGAAAGAAATTAGGGAAACAACACCCTTTACAATAGCCACTAATAACATAAAGTACCTTGGGGTGACATTAACCAAACAAGTGAAAGACCTGTTTGGGAAAAACTTCAAGTCTCTGAAGAAAGAAATTGAAGAAGATATCAGAAGATGGAAAGATCTCCCGTGCTCATGGATTGGTAGGATTAACTTTGTGAAAATGGCCATCCTGGCAAAAGCAATCTACAGATTCAATGCAATTCCCATCAAAATACCAACTCAATTCTTTACAGACCTTGAAAAAAAGTTTCTCAGCTTCATATGGAGAAACAAAAAACCCAGAATCTCCAAAACAATCCTGTACAACAACAGGTCATCTGGAGGTATCTCCATCCCCAATCTCAAGCTGTACTACAGAGCAATAGTAATAAAAACTGCATGGTATTGGCATAGAAATAGAAAGGCAGATCAATGGAACCGAATAGAAGACCCAGAAATAAACCCATGTACCTACGAATACTCGAGTTTTGACAAAGCAGCCAAAACCATTCAATGGAAAAAAGATAGCATCTTCAACAGATGGTGCTGGTCTAATTGGATGTCTACATGCAGAAAAATGAAAATAGATCCACACTAATCACCCTGCACAAAACTAAAGTCTAAGTGGATCAAAGACCTCAACATAAAACCAGATATGCTAAATCTGTTAGAAGAAAAAGTGGGGAATACCCTAGAACCCATTGGCACAGGAGACAACTTCCTGAACAGAACACCAACAGCACAGGCTCTAAGAGCAACAATCAATAAATGGGACCTCATGAAACTGAAAAGCTTCTGTAAAGCAAAGGACACCGTCATCAAAACAAAATGACAGCCTACAGATTGGGAAAGAATCTTCACCAACCTTTTTCTGACAGAAGACTCATATCCAGTATATATAAAGAATTAAAGAAGCTGAAAAGCAGCAAACCAAGTAATCCAATTAAAAAATGAGGAACAGAGCTAAACAGAGAATTCTCTGTAGAGGAATATCGAATGGCAGAGAAACACTTAAAGAAATGCTCAACGTCATTAGCCATTAGGGAAATGCAAATCAAAACGACCCTGAGATTTCACCTTACACCCATCAGAATGGCCAAGATGAAAAACTCAAGTGACAACACATGCTGGAGAGGTTGCGGAGAAAGGGGAACCCTCCTCTATTGCTGATGGGAATGTAAACTGGTACAACCACTTTGGAAGTCAATCTGGCGCTTTCTCAGACAATTAGAAATAGTGCTACCTCAAGACCCAGCTATACCACTGCTAGGCATATACCCAAAATTTGCTAAAGTACACAACAAGGACATTTGCTCAACCATGTTTGTAGCAGTTTTATTTGTAATAGCCAGAACCTGGAAACAACCCAGATGTCCATCAACGGAGGAATGGGTACAGAAATTTAGGTATTTTTACACAATGGAATACTACTCAGCAATCAAAAACAAGGAAATCATGAAATTTGCAGGCAAATGGTGGGATCTAGAAAAGATCTTTCTGAGTGAAGTATCCCAGATGGAGAAAGACAAACATGGAATATACTCGCTTATATAGACCTAAAAGATATGATAAACATAATGAAATCTATACACCTAAAGAAGATAATCAAGAAAGGAGACACGGGGTATGATGATCAATCCTCATTTAGAAAGACAAATGGGATATGCATTGATCGTATGACAGGAGTCTACCACAGAAAGCATCGGAAAGACTCTACCTAGCAGTGTTCCAAAGTAGATACTAAGACTCATAATCAAAACTTCGGCAGAGTGCAGGGAATCATATGAAAGAAGGGGAGTTTGATGTGGAAAGGATAGGAGCTCCACAAGGACCAAACATATCTGGGCACAGGGTCTTTTCTGAGATGGACACTCAACCAAAGACCATGAGAGGATAAAACCTAGAACCTCTGCTCGGATGTGACCAGTGATAGCCGAATAATCAATTGGTTTCCCATAGTAAGAGGAACAAGGACTATTTCTAACAGGAACTCAATGACTGGCTCTTTGACCTCCCCACCCCCCAAGGGAGGAGCAGTACTGTTAGGCCACAGAGGAGGACTTTGCAGCCAGTCCTCAAAATACCTGACAAAACGGAGTCATATGAAAGGGGAGGAGGTCCTCCCCTATCAGTGGACTTGGAAAGGGGCAGGGAGGAGATGAGGGAGGGAGGGTGGGATTGGGGAGGGAATGAGGGATACAGCTGGGATACAGAATTAACAAAATGTAACTAATGAGAAAAATAAAATTAAAAAAAATAGTTTCAAAATAAAAAAAAAAGAAAAGCGGGAGTTCCAGCACAATTAACATTTGCTGTAAAGACTTCCAACAAGAGTTAAAGTTCATTCCACAAATACATTTTTTCCTCATTTGTATTAGCTCTTTGAGAATTTTGTATGATTTAGATTATATTTATTCCCTCCCCAAACTCCTCCAGGTCTCACCCTAACTCCCTACCCTCCCAACTTTGTGTCCTTTTATTTCAAACCTGCCAAGTTCAGCTGGTGCTTTCCAAAGAAGCTTGGATGTGTGGCCTTCCACTAGAGTGTGGTCGGTCTTCCTGGGCCACAACCTTAAAGGAGGCTGGCCCTTCTTTCCTGGCAGCTATAAATACCCTGTAGTTCCTCAGCTAGGGGGTGGGACTTTATGCCCACCTCCTCTCTCCAGACTAGGATTTTGTCTGGTTTGCACAAGTCTTATGGATGCTTTCCTAACTCCTGGGATTTCCTAAGCGCAGCTGCCCTGCTATGTCCTGACAACAGTTTCTTTGTAGTCATCCACCACTGCCTCTGGCTCTCACAGTATTTTTTTTTCTTTGTCCCTCTTTCTGCAATGATCCCTGAACCTTGGGAGAATGGGTATGATATAATTGTTATATGATAAAGCAGCAATGACTTGGGCTGAAGGCCTGAATACATATGGTTGTGAGGGAGACCACATTCCTTTTCTCTGACATTTTCCAAAAACCCTTAATCTTAAGCCTCTATTAAATATATAATCAAAAACATCTTCCCAACACTGCCTTGCTACCTAGTACTGAAATTTATTTCAACATCAAAACCAGGGATCTTGGCTAGAACTGAGTTGAGAGGCCCTTAAAACTCTAAAGGAATGCTTCAGCCGCAGAAGGCAGCAGTGGGGAAGTGTGCCTTTTCCACTTTCCCTGCAAAACACTGACAGAGTTATAGCCAGTCTATAACTCACTAGTATTAGGACTTTGATAAAGACCAAAAACTCAAAACACAGAACAGTCAGCACCATACTGAAGTCCTGGTTTTCAAGCCAACAAGGCCGTAGGATGGCGTAAACAGAGCGAGAGAAGAGTGGGGAGGAGCAACTCCCTGAATCACAAAGAGGGAATCGGGGTTTTATCCAAAGCTGAGAACCAAAAGCAAGTCCCCAGATGGAGTTTTGATAACCTATGACATTCTATGATAGTCTATGATATGCTGTCATGGGATACTTGTACCCATAGATGCACATTTTAGAAACATACCTGAACAAAGTAGCTAATGCCATTTCCATCGAGCTTTATTTGCCAAAGGTATATCAAGCACATCATCTATCACATAAGATGATGTTCTACCTGTAAATACTAATATCAGGATAAATAAAGCAGAAACTCTAACACTGCCCCTTTGAGAACAGTATTTTTTTCTTACTTATTTTGCATTGTGCACTTATACCAAAGTGTTAAGCTGGAAGGGAAAGAGCAAATAGCAGGTTTAAAGGTATGTGAGAAGGGACCCCTTTTTCATAGGTACCTGGGGACCCTTTTCACATGTTCTTCAGGTAACACACACATACACACACACAATGAGGTGCTTTGGTTGCCCTTTCTGAAGAGAGGAGAATGGAAGAATCAGAGCTTGCCCAAGGCCCATTAAGTAATGTTGGAGTGATGTTTTTGTGCACTGTGTAAAGATTGTTCTTGTATTATACAAATGCTGTTTTTTGTTTGTTTGTTTGTTTCTCGAGACATGGTTTTGTAGACCAGGCTGGCCTTGAACTCACATAGATCTGCTGCCTGCCTCTGTCTTATCTAGTGCTGGGATTACAGATATGCACTGCTGTGCCGGGCTCAAATGCCGATTTCTATACCCAGAGAGTTGAGTACAGGCTGCAATTTGTATTTTCATTCCTACGGCTGCATCATGTATTGTAAACAGTCCCCCCGATAGCTGAGGCATGAGAGGGAGGCAGGACTTCCAGAAAAGACAGGGACTCTGGGAAGAAGCAGGTGCCAAGGGAGAGACAAAGATGGACAGGTAGTGGGCCATGTGGGTGGTTATAGGCCAGGCCAGTTTTGTGGGGTTAGAATAGCTGAGTATCTGCCCAGCTAAAGGCCTAAAGCTTATAATAAATATAAAGGTCTCTGCGTCATTATTCAGAGCAAGGGCAGGCTTAGACAATCCCCATGGTTTCAAAGTAAAAGCAGTTTCTCATGGTCATAAGAATGGCTCCTGAGTTCTCCCTCTGGTCCTGGGTGACAATCTCACCTTCCAATCCGTCCCAAGGATCACAACCATGTACACAGTGGTCTCCTCCCTCAGTGCAGCTATGGACAGATCTTTACTGTTAAGCTTGCCTGCTTTTCTCATTCAGCAAGGAAACTTTCCTTCCCCTTCCCTTTACATCTCTTCTTCAGATGCTGAACAAACTGCCAAGCGTGTTTCTGCCTTGACACTGACCTTTGTGATTTACTCTCTGAAGACTCCCCAGTCCTTCGTGTCTGACAGACCTCCTTTCCTGAGGCTACCCTCTCTGCCCTTCTCTCAAAATAAATGACCTCCCCCCAGCTTCCTACCAAGCCCTCTTTCTAATTCCTCACACCAACAGGCAAAGAATCCATAAAAGTGGGATGCCAATTGCCCAGCCACTATCTGGTTATAAAGAGAAAGGGGGTACCAAGGACAGAGACAGAATGCCTGGAACAGAGAGAGAAGGGGCCGGGGTGATGGGCGGGCCTTTTATATGTAGCACACACCTGACGCACGTGGCACACCTGGCGGCTGAGGCAGGTGATGACACGTGGCTGAGGTGCCTAGTTAACATATCAAAGCAGACCTGGCCTCCAAGCTTTCCCAGCCTTCCTCACTCCCTACCTGTTAGGTGGGCTGGTAGATCCCACCCTCTACCCTGAACTTTCCAGCCCAGGGGCTGGGCTGTCCTTCCCCCAGAGGCTCTTCCCTATATAATCCAGACATTTTTCTTGCCTACTCTCTCTGCCCCCATTTTTTGTCTTTTTGGCTGCTGTACTTGGTCTCACTCTCTCCCTTCCCGTCCTCCTCTCCCCACATGGTTCAGGGTCTTGACCACTCTGAACTCTATGGAGCCTCTGGGGGATATATCCAGTCAAAAAACACCATGAAGTTGTTCTCCAGCCAATGAAGAAAAGACACAGTTGTTACTGGGTTAGAATAAAAACCAAGCACACGTCTTGCTCATATATATATATTTTTTCATATATATTCGGATATATATTTACACACACACACATTTATAATGGACACAAGCCAAAAAAGGGTTGGCTCCTTAAGTCATTTCAGTTCTGAGAAGGCAGTGAGCTCTTTGTGTAAACAAAAGTTTGTGGAATGGAAAGTAACACATTTTTATGAAAGTCTCACAAAGAGGGGGTGATAAAAAGATTTTTAATTCTTTGTCATAAACAGAAGTTGTTCTCTTTTTTGTTTGTTTGTTTTTCAGAAAAAGAACTAATATTTAATGTTTCCTACATAAAAATGTGCAGGTCTTGGCAGGGAAAAAGCAAACCCAAGATAAAGAAGACCTAACCATGCTTCCCCTGAAACCTCTGGTTGCATTAATGGCAGAGCAGTGTCTCCATCTCTGCAGTTCCCAGTGCTTCTGAAAACTCTCTCCCTCTTCTTCTCCCCCTCCTCCTCTCTCTCCTTCACCACTGTGACCACTGTGTTACTCTATGTAATAATATACCAAAGATTTCAATACAAGAACCCCAAAAGATTAACCCAAACACCTGTCAGCTGCTCAAATAAAGTCAGAAAGAACCCAACATTGAAAAATAAATAAATAAAAGCCCCCAAATTAACAGGAAAACAAAGTCTAAGGTATACTGATTGGGGAGAATTTTAACAAGGGTTTGACTCTGAGAATCCAAGCCAAAGTCTAAACATTCATTTTTATGATTCACATAGTAGAGGTAAAAGGCAGCTGGTGTTTGCTGAGGTGGAAAGACTAGAAAACGTACCTGGAATAAAAAGGACTTTCTGTAGCTGCTGTGAGCATCCATCTTTCTTCTCTATTTGGGATCATCTTGCTGGGGGCAGTATAATCCCAAATGTGCTTTTCATCCCTTTATGGTTTCCATGTGTCGCTGGTCTTAGGGGTCACAGCCTATGTGTAGACAAATTTTAATTCAGAACATGGCTGTTCTGGCAAGGGATCCTATCCAAAGACCTTCTATGTCTGTGTGACCTGGCTGAAATACAAACATGCCTTTAATCCATGAGTCAGAGGCAAGCAGATCTGAGTTCAAGGCCAGCCTGGTGTAGAGCAAGTTTCATGTAAAGAAGAGCTTAGATCTAGTCATGGTGGTACATGCCTTTAAACCCAAGCAATGGAGGTAAAAATTAGTTTGTAGAAGGAAGCACACATATTTGAAAATGATGCCTAACAGAGTGGCAGTAACAGTGTAAAATCAGAGAAAGACTTGGCAGGATAGGATACGCCCAAGTCTCACAAAAAGAGAAAGGAAAGGGAAGCTACTTAAGGGGTGATGAGAGAGAGAGAGAGAGAGGAGAAAATATTACAGGGAGACTATTACCAACAGTAATAGAGAGATAAGTTGCAGAGAAAGAACTCAGGTGAAGACTGAATGAGACAGAGAATAAGAAGGAGCCAAGAGATTAGAGCAGATTGTTGGAGATAGTTTGGGGCCAAGCAGAGCAATTCAGAAGCCGAGAGAGAAACCACATTGTATAAATTAATTGGGAGAGGAGTTTGAATCAGAACAGCTGAATTGAACTAGCCAGCCCAGAGCTCAGCAAGAATAAGAAAGGGTGAGCTTATTAAGCAGTAAGTTTTCAAGACAACAATTGGAGCAGGAGAATAAAATTTCCTCTTACACCTGTGCCTCCTACAAGACAGGTTCAGCCACCCTTCCTCAATAAGCCAACTAAGGGAGCAGATAACAGGCAAGGGAACTTTACTCAGTGTATCCCAGAGGGATGAAGTGACCCAGTGACTATCTCAAGAATATCTTCAGGGGATCCTGATCCGAGAATAGGGCTTAAACAGAAAACAGGAGGACAGAGGCAATGTGTGGTCCCCCTCCTTATGACTGTCTCAAGCTCTATGTCTCTCCTACCAAGCTGTCCACTGCAAGATCATCTGATAAGGTGTTAGTCATTCCACTGGAGACAAAAATCTGGCTCAGGATGCCCCCAAGGCTTCAGCCACTTCCTCTCCCAGGGGCAGACACCTTGGGAGATTTAAATTTCTTAGAGTCTATTTCAACCATCTGACATCAAAAGAAGGAAATACCAGTGTCTTCTTAGACTGAATCCTCGTGTTAAACTTTATTCTCATGACTCCATCTTTTTTTTCACTGTATTAAATAATTTCTTTCACATGCAGCTTTGTAAACTGATGACACGACCATTCCATGGTATGGTTAAAGGGAAAGTTTTTATTGGATGTGAGAGAGAAAGAACAAGCCAGAGGCATCCAAAAGAATTCAGAGAAGAGAGAGAGTAGAATAAACATGGCCAGTAGATTGGACATGATCAAGACTACCTGTGAGAGAGGGGAGAAAAGCAGGGGATAGAAAACTGAGAAAGTACAATAAGAGAAACAGGAAGAGAGAGAGACAGAGGAGAAAACATATTGAGAATAGCAGAGTTTTAAGGACAATTTTATTAGCTTTTAAAGTTATTCTTGACTTATTGTTTTAAATTAAATGAAGACAACAAATACTAGCCAATCACTCAATTGCATATATCATAGCAAGCCAAATTTTTTTTCTGAAAATATGTATTTAAATTATCAGGATGTATGTGTGTACAGGGTCACTGTTCACCCAAAATAAACTATCAGGCCTAGCAGGAGCCCGATTACCTGGGAAGTGCAGGAAGGAGACTCGGAGGCGAGATTGATGCAAACTGCAAGAGTTTTATTCAAACCATCGCGTGATGGGGCTGCCCAGCATGCAAGCAAGAGACAGCCCGGAGGGACAAAAGCTTCGGAGGGACAAAAGCTTCGGGTTTTTAAAGGAAAAAACTTGGGGAAGCGCGAAGGTTACAGGCTTGACAATACTGGGCTGGGTAGGGTAGTTGACTTTTAAAATAATTGGTCAGTTTTGGGCGCCAAGTCCAGTTAGTCCTGCCCCGGACACCTGGAGGATATATGATCTTTAAGTCACGCCCAGAGTGTCCTGCTACGTGAAGATTTGGATGCTATTGGGGAGGGGGGCAGCGATTAGCACATACCCAGGACCACAGTCATGTTGCCCCACACCTGGAAAGTCCTGCTATGTGACTCTGGTCATAAACCGGGGACTATCTGGGTGGGGAACAGGAACCATCTGGGTCAGTTGCTAGGTAACAATATCTCAAAATTGCAGGCCTGGTTACTCTTTTACAACAGGGTGGGTCAGCAGGCCTTTGACTCAGTTTGCCCATTTCCTTATCTCTGCTCATGTCCTTCTGCTTTCTGGAAAAGTACTAAGAGAACTTAGTTTAACATGGGGCCTCACATTCAAAATGGAATCTGTAAGGTTAGTTTAGCCCTTTCAAAACCACAGTTCTCATGTCTGACAGGAGATGAGATGGTTTATCCTGGAGACAAATATGAATAATCATGGCCTAGGCACATGAATTTAAATCTCCCCAAATACCATGTCGAAATGGCAATTTCATGAAGTTTTTATATAGTAACAGAACAACAACAAAAAGCCATGCATCATCAAGACACTTTTTAAATACATGAATGGGTCTATCATGTAGGCAGGCTATAGAAAAATGGGTAGAATACTGCTACAGTCCTTAGGTACTATCTGTCAGCATTCTTAGCCCTTTGTTTGGTGGAATCTAGGGTTTTGTTCAGTTACTACATTCCAAAAGTGGGGTTTTGGTTGTTGTTGTTTTGTCTTGCTTGATTGTTTGTTTTTTTAATCTGTTAATCATAGGACTTTAGGTCTGACACAAAGGTAGGCAAAGAATAACCAGTTAGGAGCCTAAAGATAGCCCGAGATAGTTATAATTAGCCTGGCAACATTTCAACCTTCCCACAGTCAATTTACTCAGCCCTGCACAAGACTTCAGTTTGAAGGTACAGTTTCTTTCTGAGAACGTGTGTTCACAGGTACACTTTATTTCTATTTGTGGATCATAACCAGATTGTTTTTTTAAGTCACAACTAACTAGCTAGCTAGCTAGCTAACTAACTAGCTAACTAATTCTCACTATACAGTGATTCTTTGCAATTTGACATTTCGGAAAGGAGTCCTACTGTGGTCACTTTCGTCCCTCTGTCTCTGAGTACACCGGGACGCTCTCAGGTACATAGATGTTTGTAAATACTGCCTGACTGAAGCACTCGTTCCAAGTCCTGCCATTCACAGCTGAATAAACAACCACCTTGTCCCACGCTTGCTTCTCTTGCAGCAATGTGAAACCACAGTTAACTTGCTTCTGTAGAGGATGCTACATTTGGTGCCTCACACCCACAACAGCTGGCTCACTACCCCCTGCAGCTACATTGCAGGCGATTCCACACCCTCTCCAGGCCTCTCCAGGCACCTGTGTGCATGACATGCGCATAAACTCACATAGGCACACACACACACACACACACACACACACACACACACACACACACAAACATATCCAAATAAATAAACAAATAAATAAATAGATTTTAAATAGCAAAGGAGAGAAATAGACTGACTTTCCAAAAAATCTGAATCTGTTCACAGACAGTAGAGGGGCAGAGAAGGGACTGAGAGATGCTCCGAACAGGTGTCCATCTTAGAGGAAGTCACTGGGTTGTCCATTTTGTAGTGTGAATAAACTCCATGGAGAGCAGGTGCTAGCTGTGGAGGGGGAAGAAGTGGGACTAACTGAGTCTTTGTTTAATGAAAGAGTCTCCTGTCTATAGACTGTTCTGATTCATTTCTAACTCATTTTCTTTAAAATATTTTTTTTGTTTTAAATTTTCATGTGTATATGTGTGACTGAGTATGCAGGTACCCATGGGAGCCAGGAGAGGGTGTCAGAGTCTCCAGAATTAGAGCCACAGGTGGTCGTGAGCCATCTGATGAGGGTGCTGAGAACGGAACCTGGGTGGTGCCCTTAACCGCTGGGCCATTTTCATAACCAAGCTAAAGATTTCCTTTAACTATAATTAACAGCATCTTTGATTAATAACTTCTGATCTGAGCTGTTCTGTGACCATGTGACATGTTGGTGACTCGCCTTACCCTCCCTAGTTCCTGCAGATTTTACCCAGAAGCCAGTAAAAACTCCAGAGTAAATGGAGGTAATGCCTTCACCTTCTGTGCTGCTTTGTATCTTCCACACTGATACAAATTTTAAACTATACCCGATTTATACTCTAACTATAAGCTCAGCTTGTAACTCTGCTTCTCAGAAGTGTGTATTGGCAACAAGTTGGGATATTTGCTTCTAGAATTTTCAGTTAAATAAAAGAGCAACACATACATTACAGTACCTGTCTGGGCATGGGGACTAAGGTAAGAAGATAAGAAAATAGAGGGGAAAAAAAAAAAAAAGAAAATAGAGGGTAGGGGCAGGTGGTGATGGTGGTGGAACACACCTTAAATCCCAGCACTCAGGAGGCAGAGGGAGGCAGATCTCCTGGCTCAAGACCAGTCTGCTCTACAGAGAGAGTTCCAGACATCTAGGGCTATATACAGAAACCATGTCTTGAAAAACAAAAACAAACAATAGTTTGAGGATAAAACTTTTTATTCTTTTCCTGTTTCCTTTACGCCTGATCCATATTAAAAATTTAATATAAGGCATTGTTGATCATTATTTACTTATTCTGCAGTTGTGAGCATTGAACCCAGGGCTTTCCCAGTACTAGGAAAGTGGTCTACCATGGAATCATGTCCCCAATTCTTGAGATCATTTTTACAAATACTTTTATATACATATAGGTTGTACTTTGAATAGACCCGTAACATTTGTGTGTTAAAACTATCCAAAGTTATAATACGAACAAGTGGGACTCCAAGAAGTAACTAAGTCATGAGAGTAGAACTCTCAAGTACAGGATTAGTGTAAGGCTGTATGAAGAGGCTAAAGGAAGGAAATTCATCTTTTTTTCTGATACCATGCCAGGTGCTCTCTTGGAATTCAAGAACAGTCCTTGTCACCTACCAAACCCAACATGGTTTTAGACTGAGCTGCCAGAACAGCATGAAATAAATGTCTATTGTTTTTAGTCTGAGATGATTTGTTACAGTAGCATAAACAGACAGAGGCAATATGAAGTCACTAAAAGCATGTGGGAATAATCTACATAGATTGTGATCCCTCTTGATCATAATGGAACCTGCATCTTACCTTTTCGTTCTTAAGTGTGAACTTTTGCTTTTTTGCTTTAGATTATAATGGGTTGCTCATACCGTACAACATTTTCTGAGTACCAGGAGCTTCACAAAACTTTCATTCACTTAAATATTTAGTTCCCACAAGAAAGCATAAGATGATCACAGATACGCTTAATGCTATTTTTAAAATAAGAGAACATTTTAACCTACCTAAAGCCTACTCTACCTAAAGCTTATGCTTTTAGAAAAAAAAAAAAACAACAACTTATTTTTCAGTCTTAGACACAT
This sequence comes from Meriones unguiculatus, assembly GCF_030254825.1. NCBI lineage: Eukaryota > Metazoa > Chordata > Mammalia > Rodentia > Muridae > Meriones > Meriones unguiculatus. The sequence continues at coordinate 90,240,113 of NC_083359.1, read as the reverse complement.
ATACAATGAAATTTGATCATATCTATCAAACACATTTTCATTTAACTACCCCATATTACCCCCATCAAATCCTCCTCCCAACTCCATGCCTTGTTTATTTCTCATTTTTGGTAATCCACCAAGCACAGTTAGTGCTGACCATATGTGCGTGGGAGTGGGGCCATGCCCGGGAGCCTGAGAATCTGCAAGTAGCTGCATCCTCAGAGAAATGATCCGCTATTCCTCCATTCCTCAGCACCCACTCACTGATAATAGCTCGTTGGTCATGGGTGGAGCCTGGAGATCTTCCACACCATCTATGGTCTTTGCAGGGACTTTGGCGGCTTTGAGATCACGCTTTTCGTTTCTGCAAAGCAGTCCGCTCTGTGAAAACATCCTTTCACTTCCCTCTAGGATCACTCACTACCAATGTGATGTGGGTCAGATTTTGCTTCTGCATTTGTACTTGGAGCAGTTTTCCCATAAAGCAGACGGTCTAGACTGTGGGATACAGCATTGCAAAATCATAAAGCCATCAGTCTAATTTAGACTCCTATGCCATCTCCTTCCTCTCATTCCGCCGCCCAGTATTCAGCAATTGCCAGCTTTCTGTGACAGACAATAAATATTGTGTCATTTTAATTTGTACAGTTTTGATTACTTGTGATTATGAGTTTCAGTCGTATTTACATTGATGACTGGAGTTGTTTTCTTCCATTCGTTATATGTTTCTGTGCTTTAAGTAAGTTTTACTAACTTGTGGCTTGGTGAAGAGCCAGGTGTGGTGGTACACATCTTTAATCCCAACAGTTGGGAGGCAGAGACAGAGGCAGACTGATCTTCATGATCTTGAAACCAGATCTATAAAGTGAGACCCTGTCTCAAAAAAAAAGCGTAAAGAAAAAAATGGTATGTTTTTTTTACATAAATAATAAAGCTGAAAATATTAGAAGCAAAAGATCACTTATGTTTGTATAGACATTGGACATTATGTTAACGTTAAAGAACACTGATAAAAAAATCAAACAAACCAAGTAATAATTTGAATGAGAAAACAAGAGTTGAAATATATTCACTGGCTGATGAGATGGCAAAGTGGTTAAGAACACTGACTGTTCCTCTAGAGGACCAGGGTTCTATTCCCAGTACCCACATGGTGGCTCACAACCATCTGTAACTCCAGTCTCAGAGCATCAATATCCTCTTCTGACCTCTGTCAGAACTGGGCACTCATGTGGTTTACAGACACACACAGGAAACACATCCATATACATGAAAAAATTAAAATAAATTTCAATTTAAAAAAAGAAATATATTCACTACTTTAAGGATATAGCAGCACAATAATTTGTTGGCTGACTTGATCCTCTACACAACTAATGCCCCTCTATTCATATATAGTAAATTACATCTTCTATAAAAACGGTTTATTATAGATGTGGTGGGATGACTTAAAATAGCCCCCGTAGGTTCATATATTTGAATGCTTAGTCACCAGGGAGTTTGAAAGGACGAGAAGGATTAAGAGGTATTGTCTTGTTGGAGGAAGTGTGTCACTTCAGATGGGTTTTAAGGTTTCAAAAAGCTCATACTGGGCTCAGAGCCTATTTTTCTGCCTGTGAATCAGGATGTAGAGCTTTCAGCTCTAGGACCATGCCTGCCTGCATGCCACCATGCTCCCCACTGTGATGATAATGAGCTAGTGGTAATGGACTATCTTTTTGAAACTATAAGCAAGTCTTTAATTAAATGTTTTCTTTGGTATGTGGTGCCTTGATCATAGTGACTCTTCATAGCAATAAAACAATAACTAAGACAGAGTTGGTACCAGGAGTTGGGTATTGCTGTGACAGACTTTGACCACATTGTTTTTGAAAAAATTGTAGGACTTTGGAACTTTGGGTGAGAAAAGCCATTGAGTGTTCAGAGCTCAGTTAGGATGTTACATAGAAGCTTGGAAGACAAGAAAGCTGAGGGCAATGCAGAGAACAGAGGCCTGGCTTATGAAGTTTCAAAGGGAAGTTTAAAGACTATCCAGGTTGTTTTCTGTTGTGAATTAAGATTCTGTGGTTCTGGTTAGGTGGGGCAGAAGAATGGGCTGTGATTAACAAGATACTAGAACCAGTAAACTGAAACCTTTGCTTTTCTGGAATAATCATTTCTAGTCAGCTGGAGTTGAGAGATTAGCAGTGATTAAGAAAAAGCCCAGCACCTCGGAGGTGAAAACTTTTGGGAAGTGTTTCCTGAGATTTAGCACATAGAATCTGTGTTTCAGAGGTGGCTACAGATGGACCTCATGCTTGAAGTTTTATGTGCTAATCTTAGAGTCATCCAGATGATGTTAGTTTTGAAGGTATGAAGGGGTCAAAGAGAGTAGCTGAGGCTTGGCACTGTGTGGCAGGGTTAGAGTCCCTGAAGAGAGCCTAGAGGAGTCTATTGGGTGAAAGTGCAGGCCAGGTTCAGCAGAAGACACCATCATTTTTGGATTTGCCAGTACTGTGGAACAACCACCAAGGACAGAGAGCAGGTGTGGAGTGGAGCCAGCCTGAGCCTAAGGAGACCATCTGTGTGTGTTGCAAAGAATAGAGCCAGAGAATTGACTCAAGCCCCTTGGAGGAGCTCAGAGCATTATGAATGAATCCCAAATAATTGAACGTTGAATGACTTTCTCTTTTGGAGTTTGGTTTTGCTTTGTTCAGAATGTGACTGTGCTGTGGTTCATTTTTCCTGAAATAAGAAAGCATTTAACTTATCTTTTATTTTATAAGAGCTCACAGTTGAAGAACTTTTTAAGAGATTTTGGAATTTTACAAAGACTTTGGACTTCAAAAGAGGCTAAATATTTTAAAGGCGCTAAATTTTTAAGTATTTGAACTTGTAAGACTGTAAGACTTGTAATATTTTGAAGATTTATATTTTTTATAATGCTTTAAGGCATTATAAATTTTCTTAATTAATGATTGATGTGGTAGTAAGTAGCTCATTATGGGTGTTGTCATGCCTGGACTGGATCCAGGTCCTAAGATCTATAAGAAAGTTGGCTGAGAAAGCCATGATTAGCACAGTCAGTAAACAGCACTCCTCCATCTGCATCAGTTCCTGCCTCCAGGTTCCTGCCCTATTTTGAGTTCTTCTCACGACTTCCTTCAATAATGAACAGTAACGTGTAATCATAAGCCAACTAAAACCCAACTTACCAACTTGCTTTTGTTCATGGTGTTTTATTACACCAATGGTAACCCTAACTAAGACAGAAATTGGTACCCAAAGTGGGGTATTACTTTGAGATGCCTGACTATGCTGCTTGTTGAAGGAATGTGAACTTTGAGACTTTGGATTGGGAAAGCTTTTGAATGCTTTAAATGGGGCTTAATGGCCACACTAGTAGGATCACGGAAGACTGTAGTGCTGAGAGCAATGCAGATTATGATGGCCTGGGTGAAGAAGTCTCAGAGGTGAAAAATATTAATAAGTGGCCTAGAGACCATTCTTATGATATTTTGTCAGAACTTGTAGTTGCTTTATCTATTGTCCTAAAAATCTACCTGAAGATAAACTGATGAATTAATAGCATTGGCAAAGGAAATTCATGACAGCCTAGTACAGGCTGTGTCACATGATCATTAGTAATCACCCCTACGCAATAAAATGAAAAGAAGTAATCTGAACAAACAAGAATGCAAATGTGCAGTTTGAGGAATAAAAAAGCACCACTAAATGTAATAGCGCTAAGGGTAGTACTCAAAGTGGTGCAAAGTTGAAAGAAAAACCTGATGCTAAATGAAATAAAGAAAGTGGTGACCTCATGGCAAGAGCCCACCTAGTTAAGCTTTCAAGTTGTAATAAGGACTTAAAAGTTGTTGTAGACGTAATTGAACCAGATGACCAAGTTTAGAACCATCAAGCTGCAGAGCTTGGGAGCTTTGGTCACAGCCATGTGGTTCTGGCTTTAGAGTCAAGATCATATAAAAGAGGTTATGGAATCGCCCTTTGTAGCTAAAGAAAGCCACTGAGGCCAGTTGTGTATCAGAGGCGTCCCTACCTGAAGGCCTAGAATGGCCATTGTGTGAAACAGTGGAGGTGGGACTTGGATTGTGTTGAAGACTCCATGATGTTGGGGATGGCAGGGTCAGAGGATACCTGCCAAAGGAGAGCTTCAGACTGTATATGGAACCAGCCCAAGAGAGGGACATATGTCGCAGTCAACAAAGCTGAAGGGAGTTAATATCTGAAGATTGCTTTGGTAGTAGACATGGAGATGCGGAATTTGGAGTTTGCCCTACTAGTTTTCAGTCTTGTTTTTTATCTACTATTTTCTTATTATGCTCCCTTTTCTCCCTTTTGGAACCGTAATGTATATTCTGTGTCATTGTATGTTGGAAGTATGTGATCTGCCTTTTCATTTTGATTTTATAAGGAGTTACGGGTAAGAGATTACCATGAGTCTTAAAAGAGACTAGACTTTTAAACAGTTTGAGGTTGTAATAGACTATAGGGACTTTTGAAATTTGACTGATGCATTTTTGCACCATAAGATGGCTTCAAGCTTGTGGCGGCCAAGGAGTGGAATGTGATGGCTTGAATAAGAATGTTTTTGTTTTTTCCATAGACTCATGTATTTGAATGTTTAATCACTAGGGGGTGTAACTGTTTGAAGGATAGAAGGATTAGGAGGTGTGGCCTTGTTGGAGGAAGTGTATCACTAAGGGTGGACTATGAGGTTTCAAAAAATCCACAGTATTCTCTCTCTCTTTCTCTGCCTGCAGATAAAGATGCAAAGCTCTCAACTCAAGGGCCACGCCTGCCTGTATACCAGCATGATTCCCACTATGATGATAATGGACTAACTCTCTGAAACTATAAGTCATAAACCTTGCCTTAGTCATGATGCCCCTTCACAGCAATAGAACAGTGATGGAGACAATAGACAAACAAGAGTCATAGGTTAAAAAACTAAATAGAAAAGGGTAAGTAAGAGTTTAGTCACATTAATGTAATACCGTAATAAACATAAGAAAAAAATCAGAATATGAAATCTTTAAAAGTTATAAAACCAGCATTGAAATAGCAATGTAGTTAGCTTATTTCATAAAAGGATTTATAATGCTGCGAAGATGTTGCAAAGACTAGGTTTTTATAACTCTTAAAGGAGATGTGATTAAATGTCTTTAGCTTTTCTTAATTTTTTTCCCCAAATGCTTACATCTTAGCAAGTGGCCAGGGCCATGGTTTAAAGTCTAGCTATTGATAAATGATTAAGGCACAGATAAAAATGTAAATATTTACCTTTTGCCACCTTGATGGGGTTTGGTCTGGTGCAATGTATTTTAATGCTAATTATTTGCCCCCAGAATCTGCTCCCCGCCTGGACCAGCACATTCTCCTGGTACTCCTGTCCTTCTATAAACCTCACCTAAGAAATTACTTCTGTTTGACCAGTAAAAAGCCAACACCTTGGTAGGGCAAAGGTGAGATGGGTGTGGCTAAGGTTCAAGGGAGGACAGAGGGGATCTTGGGAAGGAGATAGATAGGAAGAGAGGAAGAAGGAGGAAGCTGCTATGGGTTAGGTAGAGAGAGAACTATGTGGGCTGGGAAACAGGACTCCGAGAATGGCATGGATGAAGAAGCGACCCAAATAAAAAATAAGCAAGTATTTATGGAATTATGGATAGGAGGTAGGCCAGATAGGAATGACTAAAGCAGATGGAATGGGCTGGGAGTTGGGAGATAGGAGACAGTGTAGATGCAATTATATAAGGCAATCATAAAGTCTAGCAGATGTCTGTCTTTTGTTGATTGTGATAGCGGGTTACATAATACTGCCATAATAATGACAGAGAAAATAATAAACATTATTCGATCCTACTTATAAAATAGCATCCCCACCACCATATTATTTTAAATGCAGTAACCATGCTATGCTTGCAGAGATTTTTGACAAAAGAAGCAGAATCTATCAGTTTTATGTGTTCTTATTCCAAAGAAAGCGGTTATGTTCTGTTAGGTTAGTAAAAATTTTAGTTAGGTAAAAATTGTGTAAAAGTTTTTGTAGCAAAAAGCAGGGAATACATTTCAAATGAGTTAAGCTTCCAAAAGCACAGATTGGAGATCTACTATGCTAACAAAAACTGTGGGTTCCTGGTAGCCCTTGGTGTAGGGAAAGACTTTCAACCTAAGACTCAAAACCTTAAGACAAAAGGGGAAATGGTGTTGAAATCGGCTGCCTTCTTAAAAGTAAGGACTAAAGTCTAAACAAACTCAAAAGAGGAGCAGAAGATATGTAGAAAACTTATAGGCACGTGATTAATTTTCCTTTTATATGTAATACGTTGTTTAAAACGTTAATAGCAGAGCCAGGCACAATGGCACACACAGAGGTACAACGGCACACTCACAAAATCCAAGAACTTGGGTGAACCGGGCGGAAGGATAGCATGCCCTTGCCCATAGCGGACAATCTAGCGGTGAGATCCCATCTCAAATGAAAGAAAGTGAAAAGAGTTTAAAACCAACGACCGACAGATCAAAATACAAACGAAACCACCTCCTGAGGGACAGACAGAGTCCAGCACTTTGTGCACGTTTTGCAAGCAAATTGAGCTATTGATCCTCTTCTGGGGATGGGCTCACTCTATCTACACACCAGTCAGCTGCACAAAAATGACTGCAGGGGGGACTTCTAGGACCTGCTTGCTGCATACACGAAGCCAGAAGTCAGATGCTGCTGCCCCCTTCCCGCCTCCAGGATACACTATAAACAAGGACTCCCACGTCATCTCTAAAGGCAACAGGAAGGAGTCATGGTTGCGTGAGAGCGGCTCTGCTGGCATAATTACCCTAATGCACCATTTATCCTCAAGGTCAGCTCTGGCTGTCGAAAGGCCTGTCCCTCTCCCCGGAGAACACCACTGTTCCCTGACAAACAATTCCCGCGGCAAGAACGTTCTGTCAGTCCGTGTTCTCGGTGAACGGTATTATCCAACATTGCATCGAGGGACATTTTCAAAACAATGACTTTCTTGATTTTTCTAAGCCACAAGGTCTTGGACCTGATTCCCACAAAATAATCAGGATTTTTGGATTGCTCTTTAGGCTTTCCGCCTTTCAGTTTCCACTTTCTCAATATGTTGTAAGGTTTTTATTCTTCCATGTGAAGGGGGGCTTTGGATACACCACCTCCGTGTCCATTTCTAAGGCGCTAGACTCCTTCTAATGTGGGTCATCACGGAGATCATGTCCTATCCCTTAGTCGAAACAGGACTGATTTTACTTCTTGGCCTCTATCAAGTGTCTGTTACTGAAAATGCAAGCATTGTGACCAAGGTGTGCGCCCTGCTAAGTCAGTCCATCCACACGGCAAGAACAGTGGTTTCTCAGGCTGTGTCTTGCCCCGGAGAGATGTCTTCTCGTGCAGCAATGACTCTGTTCTAAGGATGGAGGATGACTCTGCACCCCAGTAGACTCATAAATAGCATCATCTGTCCCCATACCATTCACCAGAGAGAGATGGACCATTCCCAAGAGTAGAGAGAGTGCTTACCTTTAAACAAACAAACGAAATTGGGACCATAGAACACACCAGTGGACTAAAATTATATCAGGAAAACGAGGCCCAAGAGTTTACTGGGCACACGAGATTGATACAACAGAGTGCTGTATCAGAGGACATCTACCAAAATGAAGATGGTTCCACTGAGCTGTCATCTGCCACTCGTGTGCAAGCCAAGCTCCAGGGAGGAAGAGAACTTGCAACTGTGTCATGAGATTTCAGTCAGTCCCCACTTGCAGACAGTGTCTCCCACAACAGGCCTGCACACCTCTCAGTCAGCTTATCCATCTGGGCTCAGCAGCCATCTGTCTGTCTGTTGGTGTGCTTGGGCCTGGTTCTTCCCTTCACCTCTGGAGTCTCTGGAGTCTCACAACTCCCTTCAGAGGCTCAAGTCCAACCTAGGCAGCAGACTGACTCTACAACTGCGTCTTCAGCAGACCTCCAACAGGGTTCTTCACCTGACCTGACCTCCTACCATGCCCTACTTCCACCCCCACAGAGACTGTTTGCTTTTCTCTCAGCTTCTCTGTTGCCTATAAGGCCCCCTTGAAACTCTTTGTACTCATCTGTGGCCACTTTACCCTTTCATTGCTGTTTTATAACATAGATAGTAGACAGACAGACAGACAGATAGATAGAGATAGAGAGATAGATAGGCAGATTTGCTCTGTTGCATAATGAGTGCGCTGCAAGCGGATAGTAATTATTAATACTGGTATAATAGAACCTCTGTTTGCCGTGTCTGGCTCTCAAGGAAATAGGGACTACTGTTTTTTAAGTTGTTGCCAATGAAACCATAGCACCTTGTGAACGTGTTGTTAGTGAACAGATTTTAGCTTTGTGGAAATCAGTTCATCAGTGGAATGGTGGCTTTATTTTTGTTCCCAGGTTCCTCTTGTGGCCATGAATTCCTATGCAGACTACATCTTCCAGAGCTGGACTGAGCACATCACAGCTTACCTTTCTCTGCGTAGGAAGAACAGGCTCCATCTTAGATCCCTAACTAGTCTGCATGCAGCACGAAGGAATGGTAACCCTAGGGTCACTAACCGTGGCCTCAAAACTCTATGCATCCTCCTCTGAAATACTTTATGCATTGTGTTCCTGCCATGGTTTCAATATGGTTTGTCACCAACAAAACTATCAGAGTATGGATGTGGTCCATTCCAAGGTGGGCTCATGCCAGGGAAGCCCTCATAAATGGAACAGCATCTTTCTCATGTGAGTTCCTATTCTTTTTTATTTAATTTTATTTTTTATTATTAGTTATATTTTATTAATTCTGTATCCCAGCTGTATCCCGCTCCCTTATTCCCTTCCAATCCCACCCTCCCTCCCTCATCTCCTCCCTGCCCCTTTCCAAGTCCACTGATAGGGGAGGACCTCCGCCCCTTTCGTCTGACCCTGTTTTATCAGGTATCTTCAGGACTGGCTTCAAAGTCCTCCTCTGTGGCCTAGCAGGACTGCTCCTCCCTTGGGGGTGGGGGGAAGATCAAAGAGCCTGCCATTGAGTTTCTGTCAGAAATAGTCCCTGTTCCACTTACTATGGGAAACCAATTGGTTACTAAGCTACCACGGGCTTCATCCGAGCAAAGGTTCTAGGTTATATTCATACATGGTCCTTGGCGGAGTGTCAGTCTCAGAAAAGATCCCTGTGCCCAGATATATTTGGTCCTTGTGGAACTCCTATCATTTCCACGTCATACTAACTCCCCTTCTGCCAAAGGTTTGGTTATGAGTCTTAGTATCTGTTTTGAAACACTGCTAGGTAGAGTCTTTCATATACCTGCTGCAGTAGACTCGTCATACATCCAATGCACATCCCATTTGTCTTTCAAAGTAAGGATTGATCATCTTACCCCATGTCCACTTTCTTGTTTATCTTCTTTAGGTATATAGATTTCATTATGTTTATCATATTTTGTAGGTCTATATAAGCAAGTATATACCATGTTTGTCTTTCTCCTTCTGGGATCACTCAGAATGATCTTTTCTAGATCCCACCATTTGCCTGCAAATTTCATGATTTCCTTGTTTTTGATTGCTGAGTAGTATTCCATTGTGTAAAAATACCACAATTTCTTATCCATTCCTCCGTTGATGGACATCTGGGTTGTTTCCAGGTTCTGGCTATTACAAATAAAGCTGCTACAATCATGGTTGAGCAAATGTCTTTGTTGTGTACTTGAGCAAATTTTGGGTATATACCTAGCAGTGGTATAGCTGGGTCTTGAGGAAGCACTATTTCTAATTGTCTGAGAAAGTGCCAGATTGACTTCCAAAGTGGTTGTACCAGTTTACATTCCCATCAGCAATGGAAGCGGGTTCCCCTTTCTTCACAACCTCTCCAGCATGTGTTGTCACTTGGGTTTTTCATCTTGGCTATTCTGATGGGTGTAAGGTGATTCCATTTACCAAAATTAAGTCAAGATCAGGTAGAAAGATTGAATAGTCCTATATCCTCCAAGGAAATAGAAGCAGTCATCAACAGCCTCCCTTCCAAAAAAAGCCCTGGGCCAGATGGATTCAGTGCAGAATTCTACCAGACCTTCAAAGAAGTGCTAACACTTGAAGCCACAGTCACCTTGATACCTAAACCACACAAAGACCCAACAAAAAAGAGAACTTCAGACCTATCTCTCTTATGAACCTGGATGCAAAAATACTCAATAAAATACTTGCGAACCGAATCCAAGAACACTTCAAAGATATCATGACCAAGTAGGCTTCATCCCAGGCATGCAAGGGTGGTTCAACATATGGAAATCCATCAATGTAATCCACCTCATAAATAAACTGAAGGAGAAAAACCACATGATCATCTCCTTAGATGCTGAAAAAGCATTTGACAAAGTCTAACACCCATTCATGTTTAAAGTCTTGGAGAGATCAGGGATACAAGGCACATATCTAAACATAGTAAAGACAATATACAGCAAGCCTACAGCCAACATCAAACTCAATGGAGAGAAACTTAAATCAATCCCACTGAAATCAGGGACAAGACAAGGCTGCCCACTCTCTCCATATCTCTTCAACATAGTATTTGAAGTCCTAGCCAGAGCAATAAGACAACTAAAGGAGATCAAAGGGATACAAATTGGAAAGAAAGAGGTCAAAGTGTCACTATTCACAGATGATATGATAGTATACATGAGTGACCCCCAAAATTCAACCAGAGAACTCCTTCAGCTGACAAACACCTTCAGCAAAGTGACAGGATACAAAATCAACCTCAAAAAAAAAAAAAAATCAGAAGCCCTCCTGTATACCAAAGAAAAAAGGGCCAAGAAAGAAATCAGGGAAACAACACCCTTCACAATAGCCACTAATAACATAAAGTACCTTAGGGTGACACTAACCAAGCAAGTGAAAAACTTGTTTGAGAAAAACTTCAAGTCTCTGAAGAAAGAAATTGAAGAAGATATCAGAAGATGGAAAGATCTCCCATGCTCATGGACTGATGTGCTCTGCCAGCTCAGTGCTGCTGCTGCCTCCAGGTTAGGAAGTCCCGCTGTAGCTGGAGACTGGGTTGCCAGTCCAGATGCTTTCTGGGAAGTCCTAGGGACTCTCTACTGTGTTCTCCAAGCTTGGGAGGCCCAGCGCTTGGTGTGCCTAGCTTGTATGGTGTTTCTGCCTGACTTTGGTGGGTATATAGCGTATTATCTGTCACTGAAGGATTGGGGGGGCCGTAAAGTCAGTGGCTGAGCGACCCTGCAGAGCCAGTATCGTGGCTAACAGACCCAGGACCCTGGGAGGATGGTGCTGTGTGGGTCTGGGACTTAGCTGGCAGTTGCCGCTAAGGGGCTAGGAGCTCCGCCTCAGCCACTACAAACCCCAGGCAGTGAGCTCTGAGCTGAGAATCTTGGTGAGTCCACTGTTCTGAGGAGGAGGGAGGTCTGGAAGAGGAGCATGCCAGGAGATCAAAGGATCGTTTTTCGTTTTTCTCCTTCCCCAAACAAGTCCCTGGGTGACCCGAGACCAAAGTTCTCACCTCATGAGATGTTCCCTGTCGTTTAGAAAGCCTCACTGTTGTTTTCCTGGCTTCAGAGGTCCTTCCACTCACCAACCCAGGCATTCAGCTCTTCCACAGTTCAGAAACTGTGCATGCTGGTCGCCATCTTGCCCCCCCCCCCCAGTTCCTATTCTTATGGGATGTTCCCAGGGGAGCTGTCCCTTATGCTATGCCCTTCATGTGTCCCTGCTTACTCTTTGACTTTCTATCAGAGTTGAAGTCAAACAATACCTCACCACATGCAGCTTTCTAAAAGTGGACTTCCCAGTCTCTGAAAGCATAACTGAGAGTAAACTCCTATTCTTTATAGGTCTTCCCATCTCAGGTAGGTTATGATAACAATGGAAGGAAGATTAAGATACTGTTTACTTAAGACTCCCCAGAGAAAGGCTTGACTCTTCATCATCTTCTCACAACCCCCTTTCCCCTCTTACATCCTTCTACCAGCTTTTCTGTATCTGTCTTTATTATTTCCTTTGCTCTCTTTATCTCCCTTTCTCATCATTCCTCCCATTTCCTGGACTTAACTGAAGTTGAACTGTGCCTCAATTACAGTCTTTCCTGTAGTTTGTTTTGTAGCACGTATGCTGTTGATGTCAGGAAGATTTTCTTTCTCCTCACTCTGAATCATTACACTCGGATTTATAAGTCTCCTTGCTTTCACAGGATCTGTACATCTCAAGTCACATCCTATAGGTTCTATCAGAAATATGTGTGTAACTTCTTCAATTTTTCTTTCCAAAAGAAATATATAAAATTAGTTTTATATGTAGTAAAAGAAAGGAAAAAATAATTTTATATGTAATAACATGCTTAGTGCTGCACAAAAATAAATTTCTATTGTAACTGAGACTGGCCAAGTCAAATGGTTTTAGCTAACATGGAGTAAGCTGAAAGGCCTGGATAGAACTTTCAGGAGCTCACTTGGAAAGGGGGTGCTGGTGCATGGGACACACACCTGTGTCCACTTTAGTTCTTCACTGCTCCTCTTTGCTAATGTGATGCTGGATCTTTGTAACTGTTGGGTAGCAACCGTGACTTCAAAAGCCACAAGTGGAATGTGATTTACTTTAAAGAAAAAAAAAAATTAAAGTCTGGTGGCAACTTGGAGGGGCTGCAGCCAGAATTCTCATCACACAAGGACAACAAAAGGCACTGCTAACATTGCCTTTTCCTAACTCAAACCAAAGGAAACCAAGCTAGCTTCTCATACCTGATTTCTCCTGATCCCCCAAGGCCTACAACTGAAGATTACAACTGCCATTCATTATAACATTGGTATCCAGAGGGAAGCCTCGGTCAACATTTCCATTTATAGATTGGCACTGTTTATGTTGATTATTGACTTGACAGGATCAAGGATCATCTTGGAAAGCTGGGCCAAGTGGTGCACAACTTTAATCCCAGCACTCAGAAGCAGAAGCAGGCAGATCTCTGTAATGTTTGAGAACAGCCTGGTCTACAAAGTGAGTTCCAGGACAGTCAAGGCTATACAGAGAAACCCTGTCTCAAAGGACAAAAAAAAAAAAAAAAGACAAGAATCATCTTAGAGAAAAGCCTTTAAGCACACTTATGAATTATCTTGATTATAGTAGCTTCTGCTTCTATAATTATCTTGACTGGATTAATTTCTATGGGAAGAGCCACTCTAACAGTGGGCGGCACCATTTCCTAGGCTTGGATCTTGGACTGAACAAACAAGAGAAAGATATCTGAGGAGCAGCAAGCATCAGCACTCTCGTCTCTCTCTCAGTATATATGACAGATTCTTCAGGTTCCTGCCAGCCTGACTTCCCATCATGATAGGCCATACTTTCACATTATTAAAAAATAAACCCCTGTTTCCATACTGTGTTTTATCTATGTATTTTGTCACAACAACAGGAAAAGTTTCTCAGACTGGGTCTTTTAAGAATTTATTCCTCATTGGTACTGTTTCACTGCACCACCGACACACCAGTGATTTTGACATTTCCAGAAGCTGGGCTAGCTTTAAGCCTTAAATCTTTCACCTTTCTGACACTGCCTCTTGTTCATCAAGATTTCTTGATTTATTAAGCCACTAAAATGATTTGTGGACATCATCAGAGCGAAGATCCATTTACCATGGAAATATGTTCCAGACTCTAGTGATCCACCCTTAATCTCACTCCCTGCCTCATCCAATGCTACTCTGTCTCTGGCACTTACTTTCTAGTTAAAGTTTTTGAAAATGTTTTCCTACATCCAAACTTCACACCTTTATTTTCACCTTGCTTAGAATTCATACTTATGTTCTCTCATTTTTTGTTATTTTAGATATTTTATTTATTTTTAATTGAGCGAAAAAATGCTCATTTTAGTGCAGTGGATGCTATGAAAATAGACCAGTACTCATGACATAGATAGATAATCGTAATTTTTTTTCTTTTTCTTCAGATTCTTCATTAGTATTAAACACATATTAAAAGTAAAATCAAAATCTCCTTTATTTTTGTTCTTAGAAAAAATTCACTCTATTATCAGGAAAATTATTATAGTACAGTTGGTTTATTTCTAAATCATAATATTACATTATATACACACACAAAACACACATTTACACACTCATACAACTCATACAACTCATAGACACCCAAACACACACAACACACATTACACATCAAGCACAGACATACACACTCACACATACCATCATACACATTTTGTATTAAATGAAAGGACATATGTAAAATACAGAAGCCCTCTCTGCTTATTGGTCAACCCAAAGCACTAGCGTGTTAAAAGGAATGGTTGTCAACACTCAAATTGGGATAATTGAAGAAACATTTATGTTTAAAGAGAGTCATCACCCAAGTGTAGGAAGACAATAGGAAAGTAGAAGAATTTGCCATTTTGCAATGACAATGACAGGACGTGAGAGCTACTGGCACAGTTTAGACAGAGCAAAACCAGACCGTCCTTAGGAAATAAGCAATCAATAGAAACTATTAAATAGACCAAGCCACTATCAGTCCAATCTTTCCTGCTGCTGAGAATTGCTATTATTTTCAATTTTGGTCATCACTAATACTGGGAGTGCACCTTTTGGACACAGAACTCGGTTTTTTTTTTTTTTTTTTTTTTTTTTTGTGTGTGTGTGTGTGTGTGTTTAAATACATAAGGAGTGATGTTGTGGGAAATATTGTGTATAGTCTCTTATAGACATCATCAAATAGTTTTCAAAAGTGTCTGCACCCGAGTTCTACTCCTACAGCAATTCTAAGACTTTCAGGCATTTGACACTCTCTTAGTCTGGTTTTCATTGCTGTGAAGAGACACCATAAGCAACTCTTATAAAGGGAAACATTTAACTGCGGCTGGTTCACAGTTCCCAGGGTTTCGTCTGTTATCTGTCATCAGGCTGAGATGCATGGCAGCATGCAGGCAGGCATGGTACTGAAGGAGTAGCTGAGAGCTCTCCACCTCCATCCATAGGCAACTGAAGGAGACCGTGTGCCGCACTGGGTGTAGCTTGAGCATAGGAGACCTTAAAGCCCACCCCACAGTGACACACTTCCTCCGACAAGGTTACACCTACTCCTACAAGGCCACGTTTCCTAATAGTGCCTCTCCCTATGGACAAAACATTCAAACACAGGGGTCTAAGGGGGCCATTCCCATTCAAACCACAACCAACACTTAAACCAATACTATTGTTAGTGAACATTTTCATCATTCAGTTAGTTGTCATTAGCATTATATCAGAGTTCTATTATGCATTCCTCTGATAACAAGTAAAAATGAGAATCTTAACAAATCCATATTAACTCCTAAAGTTAAATATTTTTTCCTAAAGTTGATTGGCTATTCTGCATCTCTTTCTACTTGGTCAAACAGTTTTTTTCTTACTGAGATTATAGGAATTATTTTACTTTTAAAAAGTGTTTTTCTGGGCACTAGAGAGTAGCTCATTTGGTAGCTCATTTGGCAGGATAGGTGTGCAGGCCACCTACCCTGCACAAAGCCTGCATTTGGCACCTAGCACTTCATAAACCAGGCAAGATAGATACCTGTAGCCTCAGCCTTGGAGAGGTAGAGGCAGGAAGATCCAGGTGTTTAAGTCATTCCCAGTTTATATCAAGTTTGAGGTCATCCTGCCTCAGAAAGGAAAATAAAAAGGTTTTCTGCATCAACTGAAATGACATCAACCATTTGCATGTCTGTATCTCTATTTCTCTCTCTCCCCCCTCTACTCTTCTCCCCTTTCTTCTCCTGCTCTGTACTCTCCTTAATACTTTGTTGATTGTCTTTTAAAAGTTAAATTACCCATGAATGCCTAGGTCACTCTAGTTGGTCAGGACTGCTATCTGCTTTTAAACTTGACTTGATTTAATACACTAATTCTTCAGCGAGTTTTGTTTTTGTTTTTTTCACCTATCTATGTTCGTAAGAGAAATTAGTCTGTAATTTTCCTTTTTATTTTACAATGTCCTCTGCAATCAAGATTATGCTGACCTCCTGAAGAAAAATGTAAAATGTTCCTTCTTTCTATTTTCAGCTGTATTGGTGTCATTTCTCATTAAATGTTAGAATGAAGTCATCCAGGCTCAGGATGTTTCTACGGGAATGTTCTAATGAACAGATACGGTATTTTCAGTAGTTAACAGGCTGTTCAGATTTTTCTCTTTCATCTGTTTATTTTAATAAAATATATTTTGAGAAAAATGTGAAAATTATGTTTTATAAAATACTCAAACAATATCCCCTTTGTATCTTTTTTGCTATTCAAATAATATATATATATATATATATGTGAAAACACAAAATGTTTTCATCTTCTGAGTAGAAGATCAAATATTTCTTATGAGTTTAGTCCATAGAAAGGCCTAACTTTTTTTTTTCAATTCTGTGACAGCTGAGGAAGGTACAGAGTGTGAAGTTAGCAAAGGTTAGTTCATGAGTTTAAGGGTAGAGACTGTACCTCTATGTCAAAGGTACAAGGTGGCACAGTAAGAGCCAGTGTGGAAAGTGTGTCAACTTGATTAGAGAAAGAACAGCCAGGGAACTAGTGGGCCTCACCTCTGGCTGTGTTTGTAATAGCTTTGCCAGACACAACTAGATCGTGATGGTTCTGGCTCAATGAGTGTGCTGATGTACTTATATGAAGGCATTATTACGAGGTGGTAAGAGGCAAGAGGTGGGGCCTCACTTTAGGAAGCAGACCACACCAGGCACACCTGGCCCCTTCCTGTATAGCTCTTTCTCCCTTTTTCCTGCTTAAGAAGCTACCAGCACATACATGTCCATCACTATGATATTTTTTTTCCCAAGCACAGAGGGGCTAAGTATCTATAGACTGAGCTCTCTGAAGCCGTGAGTTATATGTATGTCATATATATACATATACACACATATATTGTATGTATATAATGAGTCTGATATATATCTATATCTGTATCAATATAGATATAGATATATACATATAAGTATAACAAACAAACAAAAAACCAAAAGCCCCACCTCTGTTCAGTTACTTATATCAGGTATTTGATTACAAAGACAGAAAAGATCATGAACACAAACAAACGATCCGGAGCTAGCTAGAAGAACCAATGAAGATGCTACACTTAAGGTCAGATTTTCGTATAGGCGCAACAGGCTTAGATTGGAAGAAAGACCACACCACCCAGGACTTTCTCTGCTTTATAGGAAAGTCCATGTTTCTCTTCCAAGCTCCACAAGGAAGGCTCACTCAGAGGCTAACACATCTGGTGGTTTTAAGTCGAGGCCAGTGCTCATTTTCCAGTCAAGAAAATTCTAGAGCTCTCAATAATTCTATAAAATATACTCGCCCTGGGCTTCGTAAGTGAAATAAAGAAGCCCAGCTAGCAATGCATCTGTTTACAGCACAGTTTCTAGAATATTTCAAGTTCACTGTTAGGAATCTCTCTGCATATATCTTTTTGAAAGAATCGTGTTCATTGGCTGTGTACCAGGTGACCCAAGAATTCTGCTGGAATGTTGCAGAGAGTAATGCTGTTTTCATAGCTGGTAAAGGAACAACCGTCATATAGCCCATGATCAAGCAATCATTTTGATGTTCAAGTCTTATTATTAAAGGAGCACCTTGGGAGACTATACAGCTGCCATTAATAATGAATGCTAGAGACAAAACTGAGCGAAGCAAAATGAAAAACTTCTGGAAAGACTCCATTGTTGCAAGTATTGTTAAGAACACACAACTCCATCGAAGATACCAAAACATGATCATTGCCTGCAGCTGGAAGATGTCATCGGAACCTTCATGGATGATTTCCAGAGGTTCAGGATTTCAGCAGAGGAAGTTATCAGAGATGGGATACAAACATAAAGGAAAACAGAGCTAGAAGTAGAGTTTCAAGATCTGTTCGAACAGCAGCCACCTCACGAGGAAGCTTCAGGGCATGAGGAGTTGCTTCTCATAGATGAAAATAGAAAAGTCATTCTGTCAGAGAGAATGGAGACCTGGTGAAGCTTATGTGGATTTTGCCGAGAGGACCACAAAGGAGACAGAATGTGACATAAGCTTCCCTGATAGGCAAGGTTGGAGAGAGCACTGACTAATTTTGAGTACCAGTAAAAGGCTGTGAAATAGCACAGCGTGCTACAGAAGGTAGGGAACAGAAAAGTACTCCAGTGTGGCAAACTTATGTTGTCTTATTCAAAGAAACTGTCACAACTGTGGCAGCCTTCAGCAGTCGCTGTCCTGATCATCAACAGCTAAACACCATCTTACCCAGGCAGCCCTCATCAATCAGAAAATCTGCCACTGGTGAAAAGTTACAACCGACACAAGTTACATCTGTTCAACTCAGATGAAAATCAGCACGTCTGGGCACAAAATATTCAGATTTAGACATAGCGCTAGTGCGTACCGAATAGGCCATATTGCAGTATAGATGTAATTTTCACACGGACGGACCAGGAGGTAAAACATTTGTGTGATTCGTTTCATGGCAGTATTTTGTGGAGGTGCTTTGAAACCAAACCCACAACAGCTTCAACGCATGCCTGTGGTCTCTACTCCCCAGACCCGATTTTGATTTTACTAAACACCCAATCTTTCTATCCAAAGTCATATTTGTATGCATTTAATAATCAACTTATAGTAATCTCACTCAATCTATAACATTGTGCCCCACCCCCTTCTTTTTGTGTCTTTGACAGTTGTAATGGGTTCAACTCTTTTGCTCTTCAGGGTGGCTTTCAAACTTAACCCAACCAATATGTACATATAATCGGTTCTGAGGATGACTATAATTGACACTGTGCTTTGGTAATAGAGATAACTTCCCTTCTTCCCCACTGCTTAATTTTTGATGTTCTAATTTCAAAAGCCTGTGAACACGTCAGCATACAAAGTAAAAAAGATATTTGTGTGTCATTAAAGATCAGGATCTGGAGACTGGGGAATTACCATAGATTATCACAGTGGATCTCTCACTACAGGGGTCTTTTTAAGGAGGGAGGCAGGAGGGTCAGAGTAATGAGTAGGAGATACAATGATAGAAGCAAGATGTTGTAGAGATATGAGAAAGGGCTACAGGTCACAGAACACACATGGCCTCTAGAAGCTTGAACCATGACAACAACCAACAACAACTCTCTATTGCCTCTGAGAGTAGTTGATTTTAGGTTTCTGAAAACAAATTTAAGCAACTACGCTTGTGACTGTCTGTTACAGAAAACTGGCAAGAGAAAACCAATATACCTTTTTTTTCAGCCATTACATCAGGAGCCTCTCTATGTTGTAGCTTTTTAGCATTTGCACACAAAATGATACCTTCTAGGGGTATGAATCAGCTTTTTCCCTGGTGTGGTGTTGTGTGGAATATGAAGACAGTTAAGCTCTCTGTAGACTCTATTACAGAAGAAGAGAATGTAGAGTGTGCATAGCCCCGGGCTGCTCTGTGAAGTGGTGTGTGCCATCAGTGATAAGAGACAAAATCATTTGTTTCTGCTGTTCCAAATTGGCACACAGAAAAAAGTCGTTTGGAAGCTCAGTAGCTGCATGAGCATCAGCAGGGCTCTGTGTTGATTTATTTAGAAAAATATTACAGCTGGAAGAGCAGCTGCAATGGAGTCATTCCCTTATCAAATTCAAGATCTACAGTCTTCCTGGGAGATGTTTTTGCACAAGACAAAGGTGGGGATAGAACTGTGAACAACCCTGTATCATTAATATGTCTGATCGTGAGATCACCAGCTGCAACTCTTCCACGATTGAGTTCTGGGACGGTTATTCGAGAAGGAAACTGACGTACCATGTGTTTTACTTGGCTTTCCCTATAATAATCGTCAGAGGTCCAATGTGGGACAGTACCTGTTCTTCAATTTTATATTTAGGGACCAGATGAACAGGGATGACATGAGTGAAAATTCTGTCTTGACCAAAATTTCAGGTATAACTCGAATAATAAGCCACACTTTAATCAGGGGACTCAAAAAGGCATTGTAAAGTAACCCCTAAAAGACCTATGCATTCCTTTTCCTTGCAGATGCTGACTTTCCTACGTAGTGACAATGCCTTCAGGAAAATACTGACAACATCTACAGGATGTAATTATCTTAGAAACCCAGGGACAGCTTTCCGGGAGACTTGGCTTCTGATTCACAGGACTTTGGACAGACTCAGGTATGCGTACTGGGTCAAATACTGATTCTTTATTGACCTCCAGGACTGAGGTTTTCATGTTACTTAAATCAAAATTTAGTGAGCTCCTTCTTTCTTGATTTCATAAAATTAATTAGCAACTACAGAGTGTTGTGAGTTAGAAACAGCTGGTCACGATCTTATTTTGGATGCCTGATAACAACAAAAACAGCTGCCTTGTCAGAGATGATGCACGTTGCTAATGGAAAGCGGGAAGCCAAAGATTTGGAGATAGCGGAACTGAGAAGCTTGTTTATCATTTGTGAACTACACCCCTCAGACTTTTCACTTCATCACTTGCTCACTTACGCAACGAAAAGTGTGTTAGTAGGAAGGGGAACAGCATCCTTGGACATCTCAGTTATAGCTGTTTTTGCCTTCCCACTGTGGTCATGCTACTGCTAGGATGATCTTTCTGATGTCCGTGAGGATGTTGAAATCCTGGGGTAGAAGAGGCCATTACCAATGCACAACATCTATGACAAGGCACTTAAGCAATATCTGAGACCATTGCATTCTCATCCAAGGGGGAGAGAGAGAATGGGCCTAATGTTTATTTAGCTTTTGAAACCTCACAGCCCACCTTCATTGACACACTTCCTCCAACAAGGCCGCCTCTCCTAACCCTTCTAATACTTCCAAACAGTTCCACTCTCTGACGACTCAGCACTAAAATATATAAGCCTATGGGGGACATTCTCATTCAGACCACTGTAGGTTGTTTTGCCTTACTCAATCCGTTCAGTGTTTGGAAATTGCCATTGAATAGACTTGGCATAGATGCCCTCTTGCAATGCCAACACTTAGGGAAAGAAGCAGAAGGACAGCCAGGCTAAAGTCAGCCTAGCAACAAAGACAAAAAAGAAAAACAACAACCTCCAAACAGATTTCTGCATCAGCACTCTAACCCTTGAATGACCTAGGGAGATAGCTGGTGTGCTGGTCCTAAGCTACAGTAAGAAGACAGCACTCTTCCTGATGTGTGGGTCACCTGGTCCAAACTGCCATCCTCTCTCATCTGAGCTAGTGATTAAGCCTCCTACATATTCTATAATCATAATGCCTGTCTTTTGTGGTCTATTCTCAATACAACCACAGAGTAATCATGTTAAAAGCTAAGTTTTTTCAAAGCATCCTGATCTCTTCCTCACTCAATGTCTCATACAAATTAACATTTGTTCTCTGCATCCCAGCCCAATGACTGATCCTTTTCTGACTCATCTTTCACTGTA
The DNA here is from genome assembly GCF_030254825.1 of Meriones unguiculatus. Lineage (NCBI taxonomy): Eukaryota > Metazoa > Chordata > Mammalia > Rodentia > Muridae > Meriones > Meriones unguiculatus. The sequence goes on along the minus strand of NC_083359.1, from coordinate 90,218,685 downwards.
TCTTGTACACGCTGACTTTCTTGTTATACCTTCAAACAATTACACGAATTTCTACCTCAGGGTGCTTCTTTGTGTGGTCCCTCTATTTAGAACATTGTCCCTATCTTAGCTCCAAGACCTTCTCTCTATCTCGTTCACATTTTCACTCAAACATTCTTTTCAGCAATAGTCTTTCTTTCATTCTAATTAATATCTCTATATATACACAGACTCTCCTTCTGACTTCCTGTTTGAGTGTCTCTTGCCTCCTTCTTACGTCTCAATTTCATAAAACTGGGACTTTTCATTTCTTGTTCATTGAGGAATACCCAGCATCTTCAAGGTTCTTGGTTTATATCTGGTCATTAACAAATATTTATCAAGTTACTAACTAAATGAATGAAAATAAATTTCATCTAAATTATCAGTTGACTGAAAACAATTGGATTTTCATTTTGTAGTTGAATTCATTCCTGGGTAATATAAAGATTATAATGTTCCAATTTATTTCATTGCAGCTTTACCATTGATCATAAATTTGTTTCCAAAAATCTTCAAATTTCTTAGTAAGAGAGAACAAAACGAGACATTTGTATTTAGAGATAAAGTTGAAAAAAGAAAAAAACTTTGCTCTGGGTGTCACAAGACTTAAATTCAAGACAAGTATGAGAATTCTTAGGCACTACTTTATTTTAAGGTAACTCAGACTGCCCTTGGTATCTGTTACTTTGCTGTGAAGTTTGGAAAAAGCACAAAATATAGTGTGTATGTAACTGTAGAGATTTGAACTTGATGTCCCTTATATTTTGGGGGCATTTGATACTTGGTCCCTAGTTTGTAACACTATTAGATAGAGTTAAGAGGCATGGCTTTACTGAAGGGAGTATGTCTCTGAAGGGGGACTTAGAGATTTCAGAAACTACATGCCATTCTTTGTTCTCGGTGCTTTAGCTGTTCTCTGTTCTCTCTGCTTACAGGTCAAGATGTGAGCTCTCAGCTATTGGTCCACTCCCTGCCTGCTGCCTGTTGTCTCTGCTCCCCCATCATGAACTACTCTTATCTTTCCGGAGCCATCATCAGTCCAAAACAGCTCTTTCTTCTATATGTTGGCTTGGCTATAGTGTTTTATCGTGGCAATAAAAAAGAAACCAAGGTAATAATCAACATTAATTTCTTCATTTTTTCTCTCATAGCAGGAAAAACTGGTTATGAAATTAATGCTAGCATTGGCAAGAGTTATTATTCATGTCTGAACAGTAGTGATGCTAATTGTAACAAAATATGGTATGTGTCACAAGATTGTTTTTTTTCTTTTGAATCATAAAGAAATGTCTATCTGCATATTGAGTTGAGCATGGAGAGATCAAAGAAAAAGTTCTTCCAGCTCCAGTTTGGTGCACTAATGACTTTGCCGGGGTTACATGGGTGACTCAGAGAGAGCTATACCACTGAAGATTGCCACGCACAGCGTGGGTGACTAACAAAAAGAGCACCACTGGAAAGGCCCCCTTTTCATTCAAGCAATTGATTGCTGTATGCATAACCTCAAGGTGGGTATCTGTTCGTCTTGGATACTGATAAGCCCCAAGAGCCTCTCCCTCACTTCATAAGAGAATTGAAATAGATCAGATCTTGTTAGGGTCCCATGGCAGTCACTAAGCACAGCTGCTCAAGGTGGTTCAAGGTGTCTCTGTTGTATCCAACACAGAGGAAACTGCCACCCACAGTGTGGGTGGATTTAGGCTCCACAAAATAATGCTGACTGGTGCCCGTTGCTCTTAACTCTCTCTGCAGCTCTAGCTGTATGTGGAGACTATGGGCAGTTTTCTTACATTATCTTAAAAAGTAGTCTGCAGTAGAGGCTCTGACACTTGATTGACACCACATTGCCACAGCTTGCTTTTTCAATTAGTTATATTAGCAAAGGAAAAATATTTTTAGCATATGGTTCAAGAGCTCATAATATTTTGGGTGTATATAAAAATATCAGCCTAATATGTTGGTTAGGTAAAGTGTACACTTTTAGAACAGTTGTATGTCTATTTGGTTACACAGAGACAATGTCCTAATTAGCTTTGATTGCCAACTTGACACAGCCTACACTCATCTCAGAAAGAAACAGGCCAGATCAGGTTGGCCTGTGAATACACCTGTTGGAGACTATCTTGATAAATGATGCAGGAGGCTCCATTTCACTGTGGGCAGCAATGGTCCCTAGGCAGGAAGTCCTGGGCCATTTAAGAAAAACCTACTTTAGGAGGACAGAAAGATGACTCAGCAATTAAGAGCACTTACTGCTTTTGCAAAGGACCCAGTGCCCACATGGTAAGCCTTAGCTCTCTGTAACTCCAGTTTCAGGAAGTTTAGTACTCTCTCCTGGTCTCCAGAGACACTGCATTTGGGTGGTTCACTTACACTTGTCCTCATGAAATAAAACTAAATAAAATATTTAACAAAAAAGAAAACTATCTAAGCTTATGTTTGCCATCGAGTCAGCAAGTAGCATTCTTCTATGGTTTCTGCTTCAAGCTCTTGAGTTCTGCCCTGACTTGCTTGAAGATGAATTGTAGGCTGCTGAAATAAACCCTTCTGTTGTTTTTGGTCATAAAGTTTGTTATGGAAGAGCATATTTAGAACAGACAGGTTTCTCTACACCACACAACATACCTAAGTGAACAATCCTATAGAGCCTTTCTGTCCTATAGGGTCTTGTAAAAGATATATAGATGTTCATAGAAACTGTCATCCCGTTCACAATCATCTTTTCTATGATTGCTTATAACATGACAACACACTCTAAACCAGCAGTTCGAATCTTGGACAAATGTCTATCTCCAAAAATATTTATATTACAATTAATGTAAGTAGCAAAATTACAGTTATGAAGTAACAATACGATTAATTTTGTGGTTGGAGGGTCACCACAACATGAAGAACTGTATTAAAGGGTCGCAGCATTAGGAAGGCTGAGGGCCACTGCTCTAAATGGATATTTTACAGGTAAGCAGGATTTGTTTTACCAGTAAAATTGAGTGAGGGATCCATTTTCTCATCAATACTACATCAGAATTAAGCTGATTACAAAACAACCCACATGTATGTCAAAAGCCATGGCAAACCGAGAAAGGCACAGGGAAAATATGCAACCGGATTATTTATACAATTTTCCTGGTATCCTTCAATCTTTTCAGCATCAAAACCTATCAAAGATTGTTAAAAACATTTACCTCTTGGATAGCCCTGACATTTATAGCAATTCTGTGCATTTGCCCACTGTTTGAAAACTCATACAGTGCCTTTAGCTATGTTTTTGTAAACAGTAGCACAGGGATGACATTGTCTTGCTGAATGTCATGGACTGAACAAGACAGAGCTTGCCCTCATATTAAGAAGGGGAGGGGAGTTCTGGCTCTAGGAAGATCAAAACTGTTTTGTATTTTATTTTATTTATTTATTTTTTGAGATCTCTAAATATAACCTCTTGGGAAAACCACTGTGCTTGAAGAAGTTAACAATAGTAAAGCAAGCAATGTTCTAGGGATAAATGTTAGATCTATCTTTAGTGCAATGGTATGTACAAGGTTAGACTAAGCCAGAAGGAATGCGCTTTGTGTGGTGAGAAATAAACTGAACTTATTTGGTACTCTTTCTTTTTGTCTGCATCCTAGTCCTGAGCACTCGGGTCATTTGTTGTTGTTGTTGTTGTTGTTTCTAGGGTTCCGTTATTGGGAGCACTGAGAAGAGATGAATGAAGAAGTCAAGAACTATCTAAGAAATTTTTCCTCTTCAGGCTTAAAATTAGTGTCTTACCCAAAGTATTTAAGGACTGCTGGAACTCCCTTATCATTACAACACATGCATAAGTAAAGGACTTTCCCAGCTGCATGGCTGCTTTGAGCTAACAGATGCCATTTCCGTAAGTGAGGTGGGACTCAGAAATGTTGGTGTATAAATTAAAGAAGAAGTAGGAGTCAATGAGTCCTGAGATGAGGGCTGTTTTCCCTCTATCTACCTTTTGATGATTAATATAGTCTAGCTGGACTATCCGTATTTTCTCTCATTTTTCTCTAAAATGGAGAGGAAGTGCACATTTAACCAAGTGCTGCCTAGTTTGATTTTAATGTAATACTATAATTCTTTGAAAACCTGTTTTTATAGGAAACTACTGTGCTTGTTTCTATGACAAAGTGCATGACAGAAGCAATATACGGGAAGAAGGACTTACTCTGGTTCACAACTGAAGGTGATGGAGTCAATCAAGGCAGGGAAAGCATGATGGAGTTAGAGCATGTTGTTGGAACTTGTCACATCTTGGTGGGCCAGGAAAGTGAAAGACCCAAAGTAGAGCTTGGCTATATAGCCCGTCTCATGTTCATGGTGACACTTTCTCTCCAGATAGTGCCACCATGTGGGAACCAAGTATTTAATCACAGAGGCCTGTGAGGGGAATTTAATGGCCACATCAGAACAACTATGAAGTATAGATTTGACTCTTTGCATAAAATTTAAGGTAGGAGCAATTTTCTGATTTGTTTGTTGTGATCAGAGACACCCAGTCTTCATGTCTCTTTACTCATTGTTGAGATTCAGTGAATGCTTCTCGCATCTTCTAAGGAAAATGGTGCTGCTTGTAGGCTCTTGGCATTGTGTACAACACACCTGTAAAGACAAGTATAAACAAGTATAAACTATCTGCAACAAGTCAAACTACTTATCAGTAGGTATGCCTACACTATTTATTTTGTTTTGAAGTTTACATGTGAGCTTGGGTTAGTTCTGAAAGGGTTAGAGGTTATTCTGGAGAATGAAAAACCAAACATACAGAAGATAGAAATGGATGTTATAAGAAAAAGTTGTCTTGGTGCTGAATCGCTGCTCTTAAATCTGTTGCTCCTGTGTCCCTAACGAGTCAATCCTCATGGTAGTGTGCTGCATGCAAGAAATGCTAGGGGATTGCTGAAAAAGGAAAGATGGATGTATGTGAAAGGGAAATTTTTGTCCTTTATTTTCTCCATTTGTAGTTTCTCCTATTCATCACATTCATTTTCAAAGTCTACCTCTTTTGTTTTTAAGGAGGAATGTGAAGAATAGGAGGGACTGCAAGTGGAAAAAATAAGGAAGAAAATTTTCGGTTTGAAGGAGAGCATGAGGCCTTTGCTGGTTAATGTTCAATTTGACTGGAACTAGAATTATCCAGGAGACATGTGTCTGGGTGTATCTGTGAGTGCATTTCCATAGAGGAAGATCCATCTTGAAGGTTCGTGGCACCAACCATGAGCTGGAATCCTAGGCTGAATTTAAAAAGGCAAAGAGAAAACACCCAACCAATCAACAATGTAGTGCTGTTCCTTTTTCTTTGCTTCTTAATCTTCCCAGACAGGAGCAGCCTAAAGCTCCTGGTATCACAGTGGTGAACTGTGTGCATTTCTATGTTTTCTCTACAAAGATGAGCTGCACACTCAAACCATGACCGAAGTAAAAGCTTCCTTCTTCAAATCATTAAGTATTTGGTCACCACATTAAAAAGAGTATTAATACAAGCCCAGATACAAAGAATAGAATGTCTCTGTCAAAAAAATGTTATACCTTAATCGAATTCAGAAAAATTGATATAGTATTATAATGCTACATATTATATAAACTATGTTCAAATTTTCTGCCTGCTGTGTAATTGTTTTTTAAATCTAAGATCCAGTTCAAGATCTCTGTTAAATGGGATAGACATCAGAAAAGGTGAAAACAAGGAACAAGATAGGAGCCTACCACAGAGGGCCTCTGAAAGACTCTACCCAGAAGGGTATTAAAGCAGATGCTGAGACTCATAGCCAAACTTTGGGCAGAGTGCAGGGAATATTATGAAAGAATGGGGAGATAGAAAGTCCTGGAAGGATCTGGAGCTCTACAAGGAGAACAGAACCGAAAATCTTCACCCAGGGGTCTTTTCTGAGACTGATACTCCAACCAAGGACCATTCATGGAGATAACCTAGAACCCCTGCACAGATGTAGCCCATGGCAGCAAAGTGTCCAAATGAGCTTCCTAGTAAGGGAAGGCTGTCTCTGACATAAACTCAGTGGCTGGCTCTTTGATCACCTCCCACTGAGAGGGTTGTGGGGGGGGGTAGCCTTACCAGGTCACAGGGGAAGACTATGAAATACACTCCTGAAGAGACCTGATAGGATAGGGTCAGATGGAAGGGGAGGAGGTCTTCCCTTATTGGTGGACTGGGGAAGTGGCATGGGAAGGAGATGAGGAAGGGAGAGAGGGAGAGCAGGATTGGGAGGGGATGCATGGCGGCTACAGCTGGGATACAAAATAAATAAATTGTAATAAATAAAAAATATATTAAAAAGATCTCTGTTAGTCACTTTTTCATTAGTCTAAGAAATAAATGAATAATAATTACTGTATTTTGGTTCATAGTTTCCAGTGTGCCAGTCTATGATAAACTGTCCCAATTGCTTTGGGCCTGTGGTCAGACAGCCTGTTATGCAGAAGCACTAGATAGAACAAAACCAGTTATTTTATACAGAGTTGGTAATGCCATGGCTAAGATTGCAGGGTCCTCTTCAACGCCAAGGCTTAATACCTCACGACTTCCTATTAAACCCCTCTTTATAAAGATCCCTAACCCCCACATTCCCATAACACCGTGGGCTTCACATTAAGTCCCTTCCCCATGGGCCATGAGAGACCTTTATCCAAACACTGACATTCTACCAGTGGCTTCCAAAGTCTCGTACATTTCAAAACGCAAGCTGAGTCTAGTTTCTTTCCAAGAGTCCCTAAAGTCTTGATTGATGCAGCATCATCCAATAGTTAAGTCCAGAGACTCTGCTTCTTCTGCAGGAAGAGTACAAACTTGAGCTATAAGGCCAGGTAAGACATGAAAAGCACAGGTGATCCAAGATACCGTGTCACCGGGAAAACATTTCCTATTGAAAAGGGAGGAGCTGGAACAAAGGCTGAAATCCGGCAATGGGAACATGAAATTCTAGTGCTGTGTGCCTGGATTTCAGAGAACGCTATGTCAAGATTGCGTTCCAAAAGGGCTTCTCGACCCTTCTCTAGGCCTTGTGATCAGGGGCTGCTTGCAGCGACAGCGATCCTGCTACACTTTGGTCAACCATGGCTTTGCTTTAAAAATCTTGATGGAAACTTATAATTTGATCCTTCTGCAAGTTTTCATTAGTTTTGCTCTCGTGGTTTGAGTTCATTGCTTTTGTTACCTTAAAAGGATTCTTAGATTAATTTTTTTTTCATTTTTATTTTCATCAAATGAGACTTGGCATGTTTGTTGTATAAAATTATGGTTTCATTGGGATGTTTTCATAAACGCATAGAGTAGGCTTTGTTCACATTTAGCCCAAATTACCATCTCTTTCCTCCCCTCCAGCCTTTTTATGTTTTTCTTTTTCGTTCTAAGTCTGGCTTGCATCACTTAAGATGAAGATCTCTAGCTCTATCCATTTTCCTGCAAATAGCTTAACTTCTTGGTGGCAGAATAAAGTCATTGTGAGGCTGGGCCTGCTGGTACTCATCTTTGATCCTAGCACTCAGGCAGGTAGATCTCTTGCATTTCAGGCCAGACTGGTCTACATAAAGAATTCCAGGCCAGCCAGGGAGAAATAGTAAAATCTTCTTTTCACAAATTAAAAAAAAAAAATCATAGTGTATATTTTCCACTGTTTTATCATTCTCCATCCATCTTTTGATAGACATATAGGCTATTATGAATAGTGTGCTAATAAAATTGATGTATCTCTCTTCTCAGCAGATTTAGATCCTTTAAGATATGTGCCCAGGAGTATGATAGATGGATCATGCATCTTAAGTTTTCAGTTTTCTGAGGAAATTCTATATATATTTCCATTGTGGTTTCATAATTTTATGATCTTATCATCAGTCTATAAGAGGTTTTTGTTTGTTTTGTTTTTGTCTTTCATCCTGGCTGACATATTTTTGTTGTCTTGATAACCATTCTGACTAGGGTGAATGACAATTTTAATGTTTTGCTCATCCTTCCATGTCCTGTTGACTAAGGGTGATGAGCATTTTTTATGTATATATTGTCCATCAACAGCATCTTTTAAGAGCTGTCTGTTGACTTTTGTCTGTGTTGTTTTCTTTGTTTAATTTTTTGAGAAATGGTTTCTCTGTGTAGCCTTGGCTGTCTTGAAACTCTCTCTGTAAACCAGACTGGCCTCAAACTCACAGACTCAAACTCTACTTGCCAATGCCTCCTGAGTGCTGGGATCAAAGGCATGAGCCACCACCACTGGCTCTTTGTGTTCTTTTTTTAATTTTATTTTTTATATTAATTACAGTTTATTAACTTTGTATCCCAGCTGTAGCCCCCTCCCTCATTCCCTCCCAATCCCACCCTCTGTCCCTCATCTCTACTCATACCCCTCTCCAAGTCCACTGATAGGGGAGGTCCTCCTCCCCTTCCCTCTGACCCTAGCCTATCAGGTCTCATCAGGATTGTCTGCATTGTCTTACTCTGTGGCCTGGTAAGGCTGCTCCCCCATCAGGGGGAGGTGATCAAAGAGCCATCCATTGAGTTCATGTCATAGACAGTCCCTGTTCTCCTTACTAGGGTACCCACTTGGATACTGAGCTGCCATGGGCTTCATCTGTGTTCTTAATGATTAGATAATTTGAGTTTTGTTTTGATTTTTGTTTTTGTTGCCTTTTGGTGTTTCATTTTTGAGGCCCTTACATATTCTAAATATACTTCATGTCAGAAACACACTTGGGAAAGACATCTTCCAGGTTTTTAAAATAAACTATTATTTATTTTAATTATGTGCAGTTATTTATATCCTTTTCATTATTTGTGCTAGGTCATAAGTATGTAGGAATTTGTCCATCTATTGGGAGTTTTTCATATGTTTGAATATAGGGTTTGAATATACTCCCTACCAAGATTCTGGATTATTATTATTATTAATATTATCTGCTCTAATATCATCTTTTTCTCTAGTTTTATTAATTTGGGTCTTCTATGTTTTTCCATCAGTTAGTTTGTCTTAGGTTTTGCACTAGCTAGTTTTTACGTCAATTTAACACAGCCTAGAGTCATTTGGAAAGAGGAAATTTCAATTGAGAAAATATTTCTATCAGATTGGCCTGTGAGCAAGCCAATGGGGGGGGAATCCATCTCTTGACTAGTTATTTGTGTGGGTGTGTCTATCCCACAGTGGAGAGAACCGCCCTGGATGATTAGTCTTAGCTATATAAGAAAGCCACGAGAAGAAAACCCAATAAGCAACACCCTTCCTTTGCCTCTGCAGCATCTTCTTCCTTCAAGTTCCTGCCCTGACCTTCCTCAGTGATGAAGAATGACCTGAGAGTTATAAGTGGAAATAAATCCTTTCTCCCCAGATTGCTTTTGGTCATGATGCTTACCATAGAAACACTAAGACAGGGTGTTATCAATTCTATTTACTTTTCAAAGAATCAACTCCTTGTGTCATTTATTCTCTATATTGTTTGTTAGTTGCCATTTAATTCGTTACCACACTGATTTTGATTATTTTTTTGTGCCTACTAAGTTGCAGTTTGGTTTCTCTTACAATTCTTAATTCTGTAAGATACATTACTAAGTGATTTATTTGCAATAATGGATTTTTTTTTTAGCCCCAGAAGTCATAGATGCAAATCTTCTCTTAGAACTGCTTAAAGGTTTTTGAAAGTTTTGTTTTCATATTCCTTTTTTTTTCTTGGTATAGCTTAAATTTTTAAATAATTTTTATTTTTTGTATTAATCACAGGTTATTTGCTTTGTACTCCAGCCATAGCCCCCTCCCTCATTCCCTCCCTATCTCACCTTCCCTCCCTTATCTCCACTCATACCCCTCTCCAAGTCCACTGATAAAGGAGGTCCTCCTCCCCTTCCATCTGACCCTAGCTTATCAGGTATATTCAGGACTGGCTGCAATGTCTTCCTCTATGGCCTAGCAAGGCTGATCCTCCCTGGCGGGGGGGGGGGGTGTCAAAGAGCCAGCCATTGAGTTCATGTCAGAAATAGTCCCTGTTTCCCTTACTAGGGTACCCACTTGGATACTGAGTTATCATGTATCTACATCCAAGCAGAGGTTCTAGGTTATATCTATACATGGTCCTTGGTTGGAGAAATAGTCTCAGAAAAGACCCCTATGATGTGATATATTTGTTCCTTGTGAAGCTCCTGTCCTCTCCAGGTCATACTAACTCCCCTTTCTTTCAAATGATTCCCTGCACTCTGCTGAAGGTTTGGTTATGTATGAGTCTCAACATCTGCTTTGATATACTGCTAGGTAGAGTCTTTCAGAGGCCCTCTGTGGTAGGCTCCTGTCCTGTTACTTGTTTTCTCCTATTTCCAATGTCCATCCCATTTGTCTTTCTAAGTGAGAGTTGATCATCTTACCCCGGGTCCTCTTTCTTGTTTATCTTCTTTAGGTGTACAGATTTTAATATGTTTATCCTGTCTTAATAGGTCTAGTACCCACTTATAAGTGAATATTTACTGTGTATGTCTTTCTGCTCCTGGGATACCTCACTCAGGATGATCTTTTCTAAATCCCACCATTTGCCTGCAGATTCCAAAATTTCCTTGTTTTTAATTGCTGAGTAGTATTCCATTCTGTAAAAGTACCACAATTTCTGTATCCATTCCTCAGTTGATGGACATCTGGGTTGTTTCCAGGTTCTGGCTATGTTGTTTTTCATTTGGTTCTAAGTATTAAAATTTCTATTTGATTTAGTCATTGACATGCTGATGATTCAAGAATGAATATGTCTATATAGACAAATATGTCTATATTTGTGTTTTTCTCTTGCTATTCCTTTTTATATGATTCCATTATGACCTGATAAAATAAAAGAATTTATTTTAATTTTTTAAATCTTACTTTATAACCTCCAATATAATAAATTTTAGAGAATATTCCATAGGCAAACAATGTGTATTGCAAACAATAGCCTATGTGTATTCAGCATCTATTAGATGGATTTGTCTTTAGATGTCTGTTGATTCTGTGGTACAACTTAACTCTAGACCCTCATTTGGGGGCATTTAGTTTGAATCTATTTATGAGTATGTGATGTCACTCATTATTACTGAATATGGACCTGTCTGTCCTTTAGATGCAGTAATATTTTATTTATGCATTTCAGTACACTAATATTCATTGCATATATATACATATATATGCAATTATATCTTCATAATAGGGTTTTACATTTATTAATATTCACTAACTTTCTTTACTTATTTCTGATGTTGGTGCGAAGGCATCTTTGGCATGCCATGCATCTCCTTTTACTTATTTCAGGCTTTTATTTGTTTCATATACTAATATACATTCTTTTAATTTCTGTCTGTGTGTGTTTGTTAATGAGATGTGTTTCTTGTAAACCAAAAATAATAGGCTCTTGTTTTAATCCAGTTTAATCAATTATTTTGCATCATCACTAATTATAGGTAAGCCCATTTACACTTAGGGAGGTATTGTTGAGAAGTACTTCTTGATTTATGGTTATTTGTTGTTTGTTTCTCTGGTTGATTTGAATAATTAGTCTTTTTTCTCTGATGTTTATAATAGGTTTCTTGGACTGTTTGTTGAGTTAAATTTGTTTGACTAGTTATTAGTTCTCATTTATTCCTCCCAAGAATTTTTTTCCTAAGCTCTGTGAATAAGACTATCCATTTTCCTTTGTAAATAGGTTTATTTTAAGTATCTTTTGAAATACTTTGATGGTAGTGCATTTAGTTTGCTCTAATCTTGGGAAGGTTTACTTACCCATTAATTTCTAAAGATCACTTCACTTTCATATACATACTAATATTAATTGACAATAATTTACACTTAGGAGTAAATATATCATTCTATGGTTTCCTGGATTTTGTGGTTTTGCTGGCAAATTTGATTTTGTTCTCATCTGCTTTCTTCTGAAAATAAGTTGAAAATTTTCTCCAGACTCTTTAATACAGTTTCTTTACTCTGTGATCTTAACATTTTAATTATAATGTATCCTGGAGAAAAGATTTTCTGTTCATGTGTCTTAGAGATTCTAAATACACCTTGTATTTAGATATCTATCTTACACTAACTTTGGAATTTTCGGCTACAATTTAATTAAGTATATTTTCTATAGATTTAGTTGTACCTCGACTCTCTGTTTATACTCGTAGATTCTTAAGTTTGGTCTCTTGATCATGGTTGAGTTTTTTGAATTTGTGATCATACTGTTTTGTCTGCACCCACACAACTTTAAGTTCTTTCTCAAAAAACAAACCCAAAACACAATACAGTAACAAAACCCCAACCCTGCAAAACAAATACAACACCCAAAAAGGAATATATGTATATATGGTTTGTATACATACACATACATGCACACTGAAGACCTGTGGAGTCCATTATTTGTTGGCCAACTATTCCTGAACATGAGACTTGCCATGGAGTAGGCGATACACCCAGTGTCATTCCAGTGGAATAAACCGATCTTCGGAGCATATATAAATGACAGTTCATTTGTAAACTTTTATCCTAGTGGCTAAGTGTTCATTCATTCATTCACTCATTCATTCATCCATTTTTTTAAATAAAATGAAACATAATAAGATAAACAAAAAACTATCACATTAAAGTTGGACAAGACAAACCAACAGGTGGAGAGCCCAAGAGAAGACATAAGAGTAAGAGACCCACTCATTTTCAAACTGAGGGATTCCCATCAAAACATTAAACTGGAAGCCATAATGTAACTGCAGAGGACTATGCTAGCCCCGTGCATGCTGCTTCCGTCTCTGTGAGTTCGTATGAGCTTTGGTTATGCTGACTTAGAGGGTCTTGTGCTCTTGATGCCCTTCATACCCTCTGATTCTCACATTCTTTCTGCTTCCTCTTTCATGGGCTTCCCTGAGTTCTGAGGGGAGGGGTTTGGTGGACCATCCCATTTAGGGCTGAGTGTTCTAAGGTTTCTCACTCTCTGCCTAATGTCTGGCTATGTGCCTTTCTTATTTGTTCCCATCTGCTACAGGAAAAACCTTCTCTGATGACATGAACTATTTTTTTAATGTCATTGATAAGTGGTCTATGGAAGAACTCCCAGAGTGAGAAAGCATTTCAGAATCCAGGAAGAAACACACGATTCTAAACAAAAGCCAGTGATCACATTAATACTGCTGTCAGCTTAGGTCAAAGAAGATCCTTTTCTGAAGTGGTCAATAGTGACTACAGAGATTCATAACTGGGCAAACTACTGAGGACAAGTGACTTTTGAGTGACAAACTATAAATGGGACATCTACATTACCTCCTCAAAGGCACAGGAAACATCATGGAAAGAATAAAAGAGCCAGATGAAAATGGGATGAGACTACAGTGTTGAACTTGACTTCCAGACATGATATTGATATTACTCTCATAGTAGCCATGATTGAACCTTTCAATCCCTGCCATGGAAGAAAGCTACACCTCTCTTTGAGCATACATATTGTTGATTGGAGAGAAACATTTTATTTAGTGACATAACTACTGGTAAGATGCTTATGCTCATGTAAACAACATAATGAAATTCAATTGGTTTCTCTCTCCCCTATCTTGAACACACACACACACACACACACACACACACACACACACACACACACATAGAAAAAAACAAAAAGAAAAAAAATATGTAGAAGGTGGCTTGTTTAGAAGAGGAAGGAGATGTGATAAGAGAGGAAAATGGGGATGAATATGCGTGAAATACATGTGTATGTAGGAAAATGTTATAATGTAACTCATTGATATGTAAAATTAATATATGTTAATTACATAATTTAAAATTTAAATACTTGAAAAATAAGTTATCTACAGCAAGATGCTTTTTCAAAAATGTCCTCACTAAATTGCTTTTTCATCTATTTAAAATTCATAGGAAAGCTATTTATTTGCTAGAATTCTACTCCAGGGAATAGAATTCTTCGGAATTTTCTATGTAAATAATTATGTTATTTTAAAATAAATGTTTAAATCAATCAAACAAAAAATATTTATTCACTTCTAATCCCAAACTTTTATTTCTGTCTCATGATCTATTGCTGGCTAGGACCTTAAGTACAATGTTGAGCAAAAATCATAAGAACAAACATTCTTGCCTTGTTTTGGATCAAAAGAAAAAGGATACTGTCTGCTAGCTGTAGGAGTTTCATAAGTGTTTTTTATTAGTGCTAATTCCTTTCTATTTATGTTTTCTCAAATATTTCTTACCTACTTCTCCTTCTTCTTTTAGAGTACTAAGGATGGATTTAAGTGCCTTGTGCTATGCCATTGTAAGCTATCACTAAACTTCTAATTATGTCAATTATAAGCTGGCTCTTTTGAATTTTGATCATTTATTTTTTGATTTATTGTTTAAAAATACCTTTCCCTAAATTTTTCTCCTCTATATCATGAGATATCACCCAGTTCATGAAATAAAATGGAAGAAGAAAACAGAACATTTGTTTCAAAAATTTAGTTGATAGCATCTTTTAAAGCTAGGATTTGTGTTCATGTAGCATGATATAGGATTTGTAGAAGTCACCCACAAAGACTTCTTTCCAAAATGTTTTAATAAGCAATGAAATAAAGATAAACTGAACTTTACTTACTTTCTTTTTCTTTTAAAATTTCTAAAGGATTTTATTTTTTTCTTGTTTTGAAAATAATATTTTTCTCACATAATCTCATCAATCCATGAGCATGGAAGATCTTTCAATATTCTGATATCTTCTTCAGTGTCCTAAAATTTTTTTCATACAAGTCTTTCACTTTCTTGGTTAGCATTACCTGAATATATTTTATATTATTTAAGGCTATTATTAAAGGTGTTGTCTCCCTGAATTTTTTCTCAGTCTATTTGTCATTTGTATATAGGAGAGCTACTGATAGAAACCTTTTGATCATTTCCTTTCATGTTTAGAAAGTTATAAATTTAAAAAGCTCATTATGCAGGACATAGAAATAATCTTGAAAACTAGTAATGTAATGAGCAAAACCCTCGGATTGAATCTCTAGAGAGAATGATACAGAAAATGTCTAACAGGCAAATAAAAACATGTTCACCATCATTAGCTCGCCACATCCCAGGCACTATGGTTTTTTGTTTGTTTGTTTGTTTCTTATTCCCAGATAATTCCTTTGCTGTTCTTTTTCTGTGGCTTATTTTTCTCATGACCTCTCCACAGGTTTCCCCTTTGCTGTCTTCAGGTTTCTGCTGAAGGGTAACATGTGCTGAAGCTGCAAGGAGATAGATGTTCATCCTACAATAAGAATTTTGTATATTACAATATAAATTATTTTCACAATAATAATTTTATGTTGACCAACACTCTCTGTATCAAAAAGAATGTAGAAACAGAAGAACTCTGCATTGCTGAGGACAATGAAAAACAGGACAACTACTTTTGAAAACCAGTTCTATTGCATTTAAAATCAAAAGTCCATTTGTCCGATGGCCCAGAAAGATCATCTTTAAATATTTATCCAAGAGAAATTAAGATGTATAAACACAATGAATTTATATGTAATAATAATAAAAGCTTCATTCATCATAGTGAGAAACTGGATATAATTCAAATGAATTCCAAGAGAAAATGGATTATTGTGAGATGTTCATACATTATAACACCAATTAATCATCTGTGAAGAAAAAGAATAGGCTAGTAATTTTCCATTTAAGATCTGTGTATTTCACTGTATCTAAAATTTATAGGAATTTAAAAAGAATCTGTGCCTGGGTCTTATGTGGATTTCTCTCATCATAGCTTCCAAGCTCACTAGGCTTTAACCGCCATGACCTTTCCGTTCTGGAAACCAGCAAACAGCACCTCTTTTCTTGAAACGCTCTTTCAAAGGCTTTTTTTAAATTTTTTTTATCAGTTACATTTTATTAACTCTGTATCCCAGCCGTGTCCCGATCCCTCATTCCCTCCCAGCTTTTTAAGGCTTACTTCCTTACTGCCTTCAGGGTTCTGTTCATTGGTCACCAGGCAAGAAACTTTGGCTACTCTCCTTGAACTCTATTTCCTGACTTGCTGCCTGTGCAACTGATCTCTGTTGCTGTGATAAAATATTCTGACAGAAAGCAACTTAGAGGAGAGCAGATTTACTTGGCTCACAATTCTGTATTACAGACCATGGTTTAGGGGGGAAGTCACGGCAGAAACTCAGCACATCACACCCGAGGCAGGGTGCGAAGAGAAATGCATGCATCTATGCTGTCTGTTTGCTTGCTAGCCACCTTTCTTTATTCTTAGGTGGTTTGGTAGACAGCTTCAGGAATTACACTACCAGCAGGTGTTGTATCTTCTTCCTACTTCAGCTGACAATCAAGACAGTCCCCCAAAGGCATGCCCAGACCACCATGACCTTGATAATTCTTTATTATAACCCTCCCAGGTACTTCCAATGGGTCAAGTTGACAATTAGTGCTAACCAGCATACCCCTAGGTGCTGTGCCATTACAGTTAATTTAAGAAACACAACTCTCATATCAAAAGGTATAAGAGATAGTTCACTTTGAAGCCAAATGTTTGTAACTGCTATGGGGATAATGGGGATTTGGGAGCAAAGAAGGCTTTCGTTTTTACTTCAAATGTCTTGGTTACTTTTCTATTGCCATGAAAAAAAAGTCATGAATAGGAAACGTGTATGAGAAAGAGTTTATTGGGGGTTTACAATCTCATTGGCTGGGACCATGGCCATCATGGCAGGTAACATGGCAGCAGGTAGTCAGGGCATGACTCTTGAGCAGTAGGTTAGTAGTTCATACTTTAACTCTCATACATAATTGAAAATGCAATGGAATTTTTAAACCTCAAAGCCCATCTCCAGTGACAAACCTTCTTCAACAAGGCAATACCTCCAGTCCTTCCCAAGCACCATTTGAGAACCAAACATTCAAACATCTGAACTCATGAAGACCATTCTCATTCAAACAACCACTCAAGTGAACATAACAGGTGATATGATCCTAGACAAATCAACACCCACCAAACCTTTGATCAGTGGTTTCTAGAATTTTATGTCTTGTGAATTCCAAGAACGAAATTCATGAACAACAGGAGAGTGAATTTAGAAAGTTTTATTATAGGATTATATGTAGGAGCTAGAGACAATAGACAGATAGATGATATAGATGATAGATAGATAGATAGATAGATAATACATAGCTGATAGAGAAACCAGAGCTCCTGTATTGCAGAATTGAGTTTCAGAAAATGCAGTGACATCCCACTGTGAATCTAGTGGCATCTCATAGGACTTATGGCAGAAACTGGGTTGAGGTATGGGGAGAAGAGCTGGTCAGTCTAGTTGGCCCATTCAGGAGATGTCCAGATGTCTCAAAGTTTTGGTCATGATCTCATGTATAGTTTACAGGCATTTCTATAGAAGAGTAAAGAAAAATATCAAAAACCAGGTGGGGACCTAGATCTCCCTTCTGGCTTTCTTGGTTTGTGGGCAAGACAGAATCAAGGGTATGACAGCAGCATTGTCTGGTGCTGTGTATTTGATTAACTATTTTGCTCCCCTAGGTCTTCTTGCTGTCTGTTATGAGCAGACACTCACATACCCCAAGTATTGCTGTGTATTCTTGCATCCCTGATTGGCTGAATAAAAAGCTTACACCTGGGAGGGTCAGAAGTGAGGGGCAGAGCTAGAGTTCATGGGCTTGGAGGAGAGAAGGATCACAAGAGAAGACAGATACAGGAGGAGAGAGAGGAACAGAGTCGCCATGGGAGAGATCAAGAAGCACCTGGGCTGGGAGGAGGAACTTTGAGAATCCAACTGGAGAGACGTGGCTCAGATGGAAAGCATAAGCAAGCAGTAATGGAATATGGATAGGAACTATCCCAGATAGTAGAGCAATTGACATGGGATGAGGGTGGTTTAGGGAGTTAATGTCTTCCCAGGTATAGGCCCTTTACTCAGCCAGTCAGGGAAGCAAGGTTATACAGCAATACTTGGGCCATATGAAAGTCTGCTCATAAAAGCCAGCAAGCAGACCTCAGGGAGGGACATCATTAACAATCAAATACAAAGCACCAGACAGTGCTGTTACCATTCCTCTTTTTTTGTCTAATTAAAAGGGCTATTTAAAAAAAAAAACTTTGTACAGTAAGAACAATTATGAAACAATTATAAAGATCAATAGGTAAGATTTATATACACAATGTCAAGTCTAAAGGTTTTTGACAAGCTTGAAGAAATTACTATTTATCCTATTTTGGTGAGCGTGAAGTTTTGTACCCAAATGATTATCTTATATCTATCAACCTAAAATAATCTATCTAGACTTTACAACATCTTTTTAATTCCTAAGCAACTAAGCTTAACTGTAAAATGATAACTATCCGGTCTTCAAAACATTTCATGATGTAGCAGCTATTGGGATGAATCTGTTCTAGAAAGAGAAATGCGGATATGTGAGACAAGTTCTCCTGAACATGAACTGAAAACAGGAGGCCATGTTGACAGCACAAAATGAACCAGATAGCTCATAAAGAGTGCATGTAAAAGCAAGCAGTGATGGGACAGGGACATGGACAAGGAGTGTTTCACCCTGGAACATCCCTAAACAGCATATTCACATAGAGCATGCAAGGAGAAGATGAGAAGGCAGCCTCTGTTCTGAATGCTTTTATTCGACTCTTCGAAGATATTTATGACTTGAGACAGGCAACTATGTGGGTAGGTGGGAAACCATAGGTGTACTGGTAGGATAGGGGTGGGCTGCTACAAAAGAATTAGGGTTAAAGGGGACATATAATGAGATATAAGGTCAGGAAGTTCAGCAGGTAGAGCACGGGTCGAGAGCTGACTGCAGGAGTGCAGACTTTATTTTCCATAGGGAACCACTAGGATTTTCAGAAGGTTGAAGAGACATTGTTAAGTCTGTGTTTCAGAAAAGCTACCTCTCTGGAGGTGTGTTGGATGGACAGATTGCTGTCAGGATGAGGGTGAGTAAAAACTATGTCTACAGTCCACTGCAGCTCACTAGGAACACACACACACACACACACACACACACACACACACACACACCATTTGGCTAACAGCGAATCTGAGAAATGGAATACTGTGTTGCCTGAGGACATGGCCTCTCAGTCAGAAAGCTACTTCCTACACTAGCTATATATAATTTTGCTAATAATGCTCAAGTTTCCAGAATAACATGAAGTTGAAAATATGTCATGGTTTTGTTAAGCACTAAATGTGATGACAACACACTGCACAACCCTAGACTATTGCCTGAAGAAAACCCGAGAGCTGACATTACTATAATTATTCTTCACTAACTGTGGATGTGAGATCCAAGTCACTGAAGGCTTCAGAAATGTCAGCACCAGAGGTATCCTGAGGCCCACCAAAGCAGGAAGGCATTCTCTCCAGCTACTGGTTTGTTGCTTTAAGAAAGTTTTAAGAAGGTCTGGACACAGAAAACAGAATCCCCCGAAGTCTGTTCCAAGTTTGTTTCTCAGAAATGACTTCACTGAGTCAACATTTCCCATCTCCACAGCCCCTCCACCATGACTTCCTAACTCATCATTGTCTCGTACCACCTTTTGGAAATGTTCTCGAGAGAACTTAACAGAGAGAGTCTATCAGAGGCATTGTTCACAGCCACTTAAGGATTATCTTACAAACAGCCTCTGTGACCCAGAGAGACAAGCTACCAGGATTACAAGTGATTTCTTATTTTCCTGGCAGATGTCATGAAACAATATTAGCCGGGGAGACTGCCATTAGCAACAAAAAGAAAATAAAGCAATGAAAGTTCTTGGAGGAAAAACAAGATGAAGGTAATTGGTCCTCAGTTCTAGTTGTTGACTCACTGGGTATGAGGTGCCGGAGCACACAGCTGAAGGCAGTCGTTGACAGCTGTCTTCTGTGAGACAAGACCAGGGGTTTGTTTAGAAATGAATCACAGAACTCAGCACACCACAGAATCATAAAGGGAGCTTAATTAACTGGAAAGCCTTCCTTGTAACAGCTCATTTGTAAGGAGGGCAGGGGTACCTCGTGAAGACAGCTTTGTTCCAGGCTCCTTTGTTGGAGATGATGATTTCCTGCCAAACATCTAGCACTCTGCCCACCCCGCCTCCACACCTCCCTCTTTCCAGAAGGCCCCATCAATCTTGGGCTCACTTCCTTCTCTTCGCCTTCCCATATTATCTAGGTAATGGAACTTGTGTGTGTTAGGGGGTGTTCTGGGAGAAGAGATAAGAAATAAAATGGTTAATTACATTGTTGAGTATACTCCACTGAAGATATTTTTCTACAGCACAAGCAATGGGAAAGAATTACTCTCACACAGACATTTCTGAACTGTGACTAGAATATATGTGTATGTATGTGTAGGTGTGGGTTCATGTGAACATGTATGCTTGTGCAGGAGGCCAGAAGTTGAGCATAGGTTATCTTCCTCAATAGCTTTACAACTTACTTTCAGAGACAGGGACTGTCGTGGAACCTGGAGCTCACTGACTTGACTAGATGAGCTCTTGGCTTCCCCCTCTCTGGCCTTCCTTGGCATTGGGTTACAGATGAGTGCAACAATACTTGGCTTTTTATGAACATGCTGAGTATCTAAACCCACGTGTTCATGATTGCACAGCAAACACTTCACCGGTAGACCCATCTCCTAAGCCCTCAAACCAGGATTTCTAAAGCTTTATCTTTGAGGGAAGAAGGGAATAGTTTGCTGTCTTGTTCTTCTGCTATAGCCCCTCATATGTCAGTGACTCTATTAGCTTATCAATGCACTGAACTGTAAGCATGATATATGCATCGACAAGGACCTTTGCCTTGGGGCTGCAGAGAGGCTCAGTAGTTAAGCACAGTTGATGTTCCAGAATGCCCGAGTTTGGTTCCTAGCACCCACATTGGGCCACACTCCAACCACCTGTAACTCCAGTTCCAGGGGACCCAATGCCTTCTTCTGACTTCTTCAAGAACCCTTTACACATGTGGGGCGCACACACACACACACGCAAACTTTAAAAAAAAAACAAACTTTCCCATATTTCTCTGTTTTTCCCTATAAATTACAGACATTTTCTTTAGAGGTTTCACAAAATGTTTCTCTTTCAACAAACTTTTCTATATACCTCTTTGTCTTAATTGGTGCTATAAGACATTGCTTGTAACACCTCAGCATTGACATTGCTTTGCTTTTATTAGTGTCTGGATTCCACAAGCATTGTTTACCATCTGAAATTTAAAAAACAAGACTTATTGCCTCTGAAATGCTTGGAGGTGTGTTGTATTGGCAAGTTAATATTTGCTGTTGATATGTGCTTAGTAAAGCTTCAGTTAACCCTAAACCAGCTGTATTCCCAAATCACCACACAGAGACTGGGATTTATTTAATTAAACTAGAACACAATACTGGGCAATAGTTACTCCATCCTAAACCTCCAAGCCCTCATAGTTTCCTAACATTTAGATTTCCCACATCATACTTGCTTTTTGTGAAATTTTAGGTCCGGTTCATTTCTCCACGTCGTTTCAAGACCTCTCCTCCTGTTTCTGCTCTCCCAGCCTCTGCTCTCTCTCCTCCTCTGCCTCCTACTCCTTCCTGTCCTCTGGCTCCTCCCCTCTCCAGCCTACTCCTTCCTCTTCATTGCTCAACATTGTGGCTGGTTGTTTTATTTTGGCATGTTTTCACAAAGCTGAGACAGGTGATGCTTAGAATAAGTATCACAATGCAATGTCCGGATTGAAACCAGAGAGTGGAGGAGAGAAATCAGCATTTGAATGAACAAGGGTAAGGTGTATACATTCCAAAAGAACATTATACCAACAGAGGTGTTCACGGGAGCATGCTCGAGGATGCAAAATTAATCCTATCTTTAATACTTACAACTATGCAAAGTTAGCTACATTGTTTTACCTGTTGGAATTTACCCGGTTATATGAGCATAAAAATGGCTTGAACAATGCTAGCTTGCTGTGAGGATTAACTACAACATATGCAAACCACTTGAAATGCCATCCGAAACCTTGTTTTGTGCTTGGTAAATGGTATCTTAAAGCAAACGCTGTGTTCTGTAGTAGTGATGTGTAGGAATTATCATCTTCAGATAAAACACTCATGCTTTGCTTTCAAGCTGATTTTCAATTGAAAACAAAAGAGCCATTTCTGAGGATGAGCAGTGAGGACTTCCTGAGCACTCTTCTGCAGTGAGCACAGCCCCTCTTTTCTTAAGGGCGCTACTCATCCATGAGTAATTTACAATGAACCTTGTGTTACCTGAAGAGCTCTCTAAGATTCACTGCTAGGATAAACTTTCCAAAAATCAGAAAGGCCTTTCCAGATACATTTCCATATTACCGCCTGGATATTTGACCCACATCTTTGCTAGGGCAATGATTACTTTCAGCATTTTCTCAGTCATTGCTGGGGCAAAATACCTGATAAGAAGGAACCTAAAGGGAGCGGGTCTGATTTCAACCCACAACTTAAAGTTAAAAAGGGCTATATTCTGTGCTAGCAGAAAGGTATGGCAGCAGGAACTAAAGACAGCCATTCACATCATACCAGAAGTCAGAAGCAAAGAAATGAATCCTGGCACTCAGATTTCTTTCTTTCTGTTTTTGTTATTGTACTATGTTTGTTTGTTTGTTTGATTGATTTTGTTTTTTTGTCTAGTCTACCCTCCCCCGCCCCCCAGCATTGGGCTAATGTTGCCCACATTCACGGCGGGTCTTCTTAGTTAAACTACTCTGGAAATACCTTTGGGCACCCAAAGGTATTTCCAGAGTAGTTTAACTCAAAGGTGTATCTCCTAGGTGACTTCAAGGCTAGTCAGGTTGACAATGATGATAACCATCACAGACGCCATGCTTATTTCTAACTAATTATCTCTGCTAATTTAGAGTAGTTTAATATGTAACAAATAACGAGTAAAATTTCATATCAGGCAAATAGATCCAGGCAAATTGCATGTAGCCTTGCCAAAAAACATTTTCAAATCACCCAAACATGACTGTAGTTATAGGGAGCATGATCAGGTAGAAACTTATATTTAGTCATATATATATAACCAATCTTTTTTGCATTATACGTATTTATTAAATTTATTCATTTAGTGCATTGTGGGATGCCCATGTGGATATTTATGGAAGTCATAAAATAACTTGTGGAAGATAGTTGTCTTCTTCCACCACAGGGGGCCCGGAGATTGCACTCAGGTTGCCAGGCTTGGGAACCAGCACACTGAGCCATTTCAAGGGGTCTGTTTTGTTTTTTGACATGGGAGTCTCACTATGTAACCTAGGTTGGTCTTGAACTCTAAGAACTTCCTTCTACTTCCTCAAGTCTGTACTACTAGTCTCAACTTTCATAACTTTTCATTAAAGTTTTCTCTCACCTTTCTTTCTCAATAAAGTGATGACCTTCTCCAGTGTAATTCCCTGTGTCTGTCACAGCGTTCTTTCACAGAACTGCCAGTGCATTATTGTTCTAAGTAGAGGAGCAGAAACCAACATTTATTCATGTCTGTGCTCTTACTCTTTAGACTATACCACATTCCATGTGGTCTATGATCAGTGAATGTGATTTCAATTAATTAGCACGCTTTATCATGTGATCACACTTTATCGCTAACTTGCTCTATGGCTTTCAAATAATCATTTCTACTGAAAAAAAAATATTAGCTACAAAGAAGCTGTCCCTTGTGAGCGGGCCAGCTTGAGCAGTCAGCTTTCCAGACATCACTTTCTTCTAGCCTATGCTACCTCTCTCAGTACAGAGTTGATGGAGTAGGACAATCAGAGATCTAACAATTTGGTTATTAGATCTGGGTGAGGCCAATAGGCCTCTTAGAGAGGCAGAGATTTAGCTCTCCTGGGTTTAATATGGTTAGAGACAATAATTTGCTCTTACCTTTGATTTTTATTATTATTATTATTTTAGTGAACAGGCACCAAGATCAAAGTCTTCTCTAATTTATCTTTGTCATTTCACTTTAATGGTGGTTGACAAGCTATTAGGGTTTTCTGGAGAAGCTTTGATTTTACTCAAAATGAGATGATAGAAATCTCACCATATTCTATATATATCCTATAATGATCCTAAAAAGGGAGAGTGGGAGCAGAATTATCCTAGAATTAAAGATCTGCTATCCTTAATCATCATTTTGTAGATAAGGAACCTGTGGATTAGAGACACTAATTCATTCCTTGTGCTGAGCACTCACCAGGTAACAAAGCAGGGGAAGTATTTCCCGGAAAGCACAGCCTGGTGCACACAAACCTTTCACTTCTTTCCGTCATTACTGGTGCTTCTTTTGGAATCTTGGTCATTAATAACTCTTCTTATCTTTAGGATAGATAGAGATACAGATAGAGTGAGGGAGGCTGTATTAATAGCTGTTTGATAAACACAACATACATTTCTCAGTAAAACTGTAACTGGCTTTGGGATAATAGGTAGGACCAGCTTATGACCATTTCAGCATCTTCCATAAGTGTGAACTTAGACACTGTCAAGAGAAAGAATTGGTCCAAAGCCTAGGGAGAAACTAGAGAATGGTCCACTTCACCAGTTGGGGCAAAAGACATTCTGCATTAAGAGCTTCATGAATGGGAGGAAGAACAGAGAACACCTTTTCCTGTCTTGTAAAGAAAAAAAAAAAAAGCACAAAATTCAAGGGGAGAGAAATGTACTCACATTTCCATTCAATTTAATCAACAAAAATTAAGTGAAGTTACTCCCCAACTGAGCAGGAAGCTCTCAAATTTCAAATCCTTGGTGAGAACAAATTTGGGAGGAGGGAGAGACAGGAAGGGTGCACTCGGGGAGCAATGGGAAATGTAACTCCTATCCAATAAAGAGTGAGCTTTTCTGGAAGATTTTAGTTTAGTGTTCATCACTTCCTCCATGCACCATAGCAACAGCTCCTAATTAGTATGCACGTTTCCAGTTTAATTTGTTTTTCACAGCATGGCAGTTCTTCCTCTTAGATGATTAAAAAAAGACTCTTTCTTCTAAACTTTTACTATTTCCTGAAAAAATAACTACAGTTCATGCCTCAGTTTCCTCTTCTATAAAACGAGGAAGATGCTCACCAGCATGTAAGGGATTTTTGTAACAAACAGGAGTGCCGATTGCATAAATCGCTAATGGCATTGACTATTTTTCTCTTCTTTATGTTTCTGTTTTCCTCTTTATCTCAGCTATTCCTGCTGGGTAACACAGTATTCCTCCTATTAGGTGCCACTTTGCAACAGATCCCAGAGTAGTATTGGGCTTGAGGCGGGAGTAGTCCTCATAGAAGTCATATAACTTACGTCACGTAATGAGTCTTGGATGATCAAGGACAAGAGACCCCTCCAAGAAGACCATTGGCTTCCCCGATTGAGACTTATGCTTGTCTGCAGATGGTGCTCAGGGCACTTGGAGTGCCTGATGATGTGCTAGTGAGAGACAATCATTTGAAACTCAAGATGTAATTTCCATCTTCTGGACCCAGTCATCACTGCACTTTCTGTAAGCGAAGCAAGGATGACAAAGACAAACACAAAAAAAGGGTGTCTATAATTGTGGCTGTGGCCTTTAGCCTTCGACGTGATTTGCCCATCTTTATGAGTGTTGCCGAGAGTATTCTTACTGCGGATGTGTGAGGCAAAAGGGAGTCTGTAATAACTGACAGCTGTAATTGAGTCATTGTGGACCCAAGAGTCAGCAGAAGTGGGGTTTAGTCTGGAGTGGAGAGCACCTACGGTAGCCAGATCTAAGGGCAGAGTTCAGGATTTGGCCTTTTCTTGCTTACCTCATCACTGTTTAAAGCTCTTGGCAGAAAGGGCCTGGAAAAAAAATAGAAAATATTATTAGTGTTAGATTAGTGCCAGTTTCAACTAAGCCCTGTTGAGTCAATAACTCGGTGCCAGAAGACTGGTTGAGACAGTAAGAATAAATAACTTCTAAAGTTCCTTGAGCATTTGAATTTATGATCTATAAAATTCTACCCATAGAAGGGAAAACTCTGTATATGTAAAAATTACAGACAAGTTCTGCCCAGGGCTTAGTCATTACCAAGAGAGTTTTCCACAAATACGTGGTTTAGATGTTTTTAACAGACCTTAAATATCTCAAATACTGCAGACCCTCCCGACAGAGGAGGGCTGGGAAGCTACAGTCCTGGTTTATGAAGCTTCGGCTCTGTGGGGGAACAGTCAAGACTGGAAGGTGTTAGTGATCCTCTTTGGATTTATTTTTCTCAGTTACACTCCTGTGGGAGGCGAGCAAACATGAGGCTCTCCCTGCTGAGAGGCCAGTGCTGCCTCTTCTACCTTGCAGGCTCTGGAGTGCACCAGGGACCCGGAGATGCCCATCACTTGCTTCGATGTTCCTAGTGACTGGAGGTGCTTCACCAACCAGTCCAGACCCGCTGTGGCCATGTGGTCCGCTGACCCTGTGTTGAGACCAGTGCAAAGAACCAAAAATGAACACGTCCATTTTGCTGGCATACCTTCCTTTGGAGAGAATGCCAGCAACTGACATAGCCAAAAGGTTGAAATTAGAATATCAGAACTGTGCTAAGTACAGGACTCTGCTTTGCCTCAGTGACGCGAGGCACACATATCAGCTTGTAAGAAGTACACGGATAAGTTTGGGTCACTGCAAGAACTTGGTGAGACAATAAGATGTGCATGCCCATTTTGTCAAGAGGGAACTGGATGAAGACAGTTCACCTGATCATTGTATTATCCACTACAGATCAGAAAGGAGATTCGTGTTCTGTCTGCTTTGCCATTTACTAGCTAATGAGAGTGTAAGTAAGTACCTTCAATGGCAGTTTAATTAAACATTTACAAGTCAGCCGCACTTGACTTTTTATTTCATAGATCTTCATATAATTAAGGAAGTGCTTCTCTAAAGAGTGTTAGATGCCTCACTTCTGGAATATGTGAATCACCCAAACCCCACATAATTTTATGACTAGGAAAGGGACCATTTGCTACCATTTAAGATGCTGCTTGAAGGACTGAAGGGAAATAGTGTTTGATGGAGAAAAATGTACTACAGTCTTATACATTTGTCTTTGTTATTTTGCATTTAAGAACTGCTTTCACTCTGATGGTTTAGATTGGTTTTTACACTCTTGAGGTTCTCAGACATGTAACCACACACACTAGTCTCCATCAGCCATTAAGGATGGAAGAGGCACAGGCTGAATGTGCTGTGGAAGCTCTGTGTGCACACTGGTGACATGTAAGACTGTATGTTCGTTACTGTTATCATGATTAGGCAAGATAAACAATTTCTGTTCTATGGAAAAAATGGAGACGGGATCAAAACTTGGACACTGAAAAAAGTCTGAAATCTATTTTGATGTCCATGCTCTGATCTCTAACACGGGAGTGTGGATAGTCTTATGTGGGAGGAGGGAAGGAAAATTTGAACTCAACAATAAACATTTTAAACAAATTATAGCAAGCGGTGCTACAATAGATTCTGTGTTGAAAGTGTAACTTGGCTGGGCACCGTGGTGCAGGCCTGAAATCTAATCTCTTAGGATGTAAAGGTGAAAAAAAAAATCAGGAGTTCAAAGCTAGCCTTGGCTAATGAGATGACAAAGAATATTAAGAAACCAATATATGTATGCATATGTACATATGTAAACTTGACTATTGACATACTATATTTGCACACTTAAGAACTTGATGTTATATATTTCAAATATTTGTAGCTTACTGTTTAGAAGTACGTTCACAAAGTGATTTCTTAAGATCCACTCATCTGTTGATATTTTTGGGAAAAGTTTTCCATGTTGGTAATTTTGAGTGAACTCCCAAGGTTTGTTTTTAATTTTAACATATTTTTTTAAAAATTTTAATTTGTTAATATTAATTAGAGTTCATTCACTTTGTATCCCAGCTGTAGCCCCCTCTCTCATTCCTCTCCCTTCCCACCCTCCCTCCCTCATCTCCTCCCATGCCCCTCTCCAAGTCCACTGATAGGGGAGGTCGTCTTCCTCTTTCATTTGACCCTATCCTATCAGGTCTTATCAGGACTGGCCGAATTGTCTTCCTCTGTGGCCTGGTAAGGTTGCTCCCTCTTGGGGTGGGGTGATCAAAGAGCCAGCCATTGAGTTCATGTCAGAGAAAGGCTGTGCTCCCCTTACTAGAAAACCCACTTGGATACTGAGCTGCTGTGGGCTATATCTGTGTAGGGGTTCTAGGTTATCTCCATGAATGGTCCTTGGTTGGAGTATCAGTCTCAGAAAAGATCCCTGGGTGAAGATTTCTTGGTTCTGTTGCTCTCCTTGTGGAGCTCCTGTCCCCATCCAGGTCTTTTTATCTCCCCCTTCTTTCATAAGATTCCCTGCACTCTGCCCAAAGTTTGGCTATGAACCTCAACATTTGCTTTGATGCACTGCTGGGTAGAGTCTTTCAGAGGCCCTCTTGGGTAGTCTCCTGTCCTGTTTCTTGTTTTCTCCCTCTTCTCATGTCCATTCCATTTGCCTTTTTGAGTGAGGATAGAGCATCTTGCCCTGGGTCCTCCTTCTTTCTTAGCTTCTTTAGGTGTACAGACTTTACCATGTTTATCCTATATTATATGTCTAATATCTACTTATAAGTGAGTATATACCATGTGTGTCTTTCTGCTTCTGGGATACCTCACTCAGGATGATCTTTTCTAGATCCACCATTTGCCTCTTAAAAGTATAAAATAAAGCATAAATACTAAAAACAGAGAGAGAGAGAGAGAGAGAGAGAGAGAGAGAGGATGCAGGAGATGAACTCTGTCATGCCTGAGATGAGTTTGTACTCTTTCTTTGTGAAGGACCATGGCTTCTCATTGGAGCTGATGTACATACAGGATTACAGAGCATGGCCATGGCATATGTTCACTATCTTGAGAAACTTTACAAGCAGATCAAAATATTTTATTTTTATTTGCATTTTTAAAATTCCAAAACCACAATATAGAAAATATTAAACAGAGAGATATTACCCTATGTCCTAACACTTTAATCCAATCTTGCCATATCTTTTTTCACTGTTCTACACTTTTATATTATTTCAAAAAAAACATAGTTTATGAATAGCAGTACAAATTACATTTTGAATAACACTCTACCTGAATGATTTGATGTGGTTTTAAACAGAGTAAAAAGGGAAAATTTTCATTTTATAAAACCCTTTCCCCAGAACACTTTTTTAAAATCACTTTTTGTAAGTGGGACGTTGTGATAAATGTGTTTGGTGACTAGTCATGTCTGATTGCTATTTTACTGATAGCCAAGAGAATTAAAGAGAGAAACCCAATTTTCAAAGTTACTGTCTCAAATGAGCAATACCTATTGGTTACTTTGGGGATGCCAAACTGGCCTTTGTTACTTCAATGTGCAGAGAATTGTTTTCACATATATCCACCATGAGAGCAAAATGGTGGAGTTGAAACTAGAATAGACTTAGCTTTCAAGACTCTAGTGCCCTTTGCCTGACTCCATCCTCCCTCATCACCTTGTACTTTTCTTAGAGGTTTTTAATAGTATGCCTCTGGATGAAAGGTGTGGTCCTTGTATTTGTCTCTGTCTTCATTTGTTCCAAAGGGATTTCATAAATCTCATGTCTATCAATGTCGTCTGTATGTTGATGGATCCTTGTGTTATAACTCCATTCTTAGCCAGGCTCATGGCCTATGCCTGTAATCCCAGCACTCATGAAGTCAGAGGCCTGTGGATCTCTGTGAATTTGAGGCCAACCTGGTCTACAAATCAAGTCCAGGACAGCAAATGATACACAGATAAACCCTGTCTTGAAGAACAAACAAACGAACGAACAAAAAAGAAATAACTCCTGCCTAAATATCGTGCTCTATCTTTCGAGTGGTACTCACTTCATCCCTCAGAAACCACTATCTCCTGCTGTGTAAATATGTCTCTTTCAGAATGATGTAAAACAGTATCACACAATATGCAGACTCTTCATATTGACTTGCTTTCACTCAGCATGCACTCCATGAAAGACAGGGTACTGTATATATCAGTAGATACTCATTTCCATACTGTGTTCCCACCCCTCTCTATTTAAATGATCACTCCTTGAAGCCCTTGTAATCCGAGGTGGCCTCTGGGATCCACCTGGCCTCTGGGAGCAGAGGCAGGTGGATCTCTGTGACTTTGAGGCCAGTCTAGTCTACAAAGTGAGTCCAGAACAGCCAAGATTACACAGAGAAACCTTGTCTCAAAAGACAAACAAAACAAAACAAAAAGTTCATCCCTTGAAAGATATTGGAGTAATTTCCAACTTCTGACTATTATAAATAAACCTTCTAAGGACATTAATATACATATTTTCTCAAACACATGTGCTTTCATTTTTCTGGAATATATGTCCAGGGGTGTGATTGGTGAGTCATAAGCTAAGCTTATATTTAGTTTTCTGAGGAACTCTCTAATCATTTCCTAGAGTAGCTTCACCACTTTCCTTTCCCATCAGCCATGTGAGAGAAGCCTGCTGATGCACTTTCCTGCCAACAACAGTTGCCATCAGGAGTCTCTTCAGTGACAGCCCTTCTCAGTGTGGGTAACAGAATCTCATTACCTGCTTAATAACGGTTGATGGCAAACATCTTTCCATGTCTCTCTCTCTGCTACCTACACATGCTTTTCATCAACTGTCTTTGCATTTATTTGCTCATTGTCCAGTCATATTTTCTTCATTTTATTGAGTTCCTTGAATATTCTGCACGAGTCTTGTCAGAGATAGGCTTTGAGATGTTATTCTCTACTTGTCTGTCTTCTCTTTCTCAACAAAGGGTCTTGCTAGATCGTCCAAGCTGGCCTTGTGCCTGTTGTCCCCTTCTTTCAACTGCTGAGACTGTAACGTCATCACACATACCTGGCTGTCTTTTCATAATCTTACAGAGTGTTCTGCACAGAAAAATTAAAAATCCACTTCACTGAGCTCATTCCAGTTTCTCAGTTAACTTAATTAGAATTATCTTTCTTTCTGCCTTATAAATGTCATCTTATGGATCTCAAACACTCTGAAAACCACATACTTCCAGTGTTGTTCCAGTCACTTCCTGTTTTTCATACCATCCAAACCATACCTGTGTCTGTCTAATGAGCCCAATTTTCCTTTGGTTCTTTCTATCAGAAACCGTGAACCAGTCTGAAAAGCAAATTTAAGGCGATTTGTAACAATTTGGATACCAAAAGAATACACCAAACTCCTGAAAGGCAGATTGATGGTTCCCAAGAGCTTTCTGGAGACAAAACAAATGTATGACTTGAAGAATGCGAATTTTATTCTATGTGGGAGCTGTTTTAAACAGTTATTTCGATTGTAAACAGAGAAACAGCAGACACAGGTTTGAATCCTTGATTTAACAATAAATGATTCTGTGATTCTAGGTGATTTTTCATGTCTGTGAAGCCGCAGGGGCCACAGCAAATTTAATAACCTACAATTCTTAGTTGTAGTGACGTGCCATCCAGTTGCAGGCAGTCTTGCCCATGAGAAAAGAGTCATGAGCCACATGATCCAGATTGGGAGTACACAGAGGGAGGTAATCTGAGCATCCCAATCGCTTTGGGGACCTCTCCTTTGGTAGCACAATCATAATGAAGACCCTAGGTACTTCCTGTTTCTGCTAGAATTTAGTGTTTACATGGTCCTCTATGTCACTTGGTTTTCTGTATGAGAGTGTCCTGACATTTGTTTACTGGTCTCTCTGACTTTTTAGTTTTAATCTCAAACGACACTGAAGAAAATGTGTGATCATAAATAAAGAGAATAGCACCATTTTTTTAAAAATGTAAGTCTGGGTTAGGGGACTGTATGGGGCATTAGTGAAAAGGAAGGAAGACCCTGATTCCTAGGCTCTGCATGTTAGCCAAGCAGATACATAGCCACATAATAAAAATACCACCAGGCCAGGCAATAGCATCTTTCCTCAAAGGGAACTTCACTAAGAACAGTGCATCTCCTAGGCGATTTGGATTTGAGTTTCAAAAACGGTTTTCTTCCTACCTGCCATCTCAAGCTTAGGAAACAAAACAACCCTGTATACATATGGAGGAAGAGATGCTGACAGCTGCTGCCAGAGGAGACAGGGGCAGAGGCAAAGGCTCCTCTCCAGAATGTGAGGATGGGAGAACATGCTCATAAGATCATGTGGAGGAGTGTGGGAGGTGGCCCGGTGGGTAAGAGCATTTGCTGTGAAGTCCCCCAGGCCACACATAAAAATAGAAGGCCAGACGAGGCTGCATGCACCTGTAAACCTAGCATTGTGAGGTGGTGACAGGTGGATCCCGGAAGTTTCTTGCTCAGGCAGCACAGCCCAAATCAGGAATTTCAGGTTCAGTGAGAGACCTTGTCTCAAGGAAATAAGTCTGCCTCTGGCTTTCACATATGAGTTCTTACTACCCAACAGTCACTCACACAGATGCTCACACTGATACTTAGAAAAAGAGTTGGTTAACGGGATCCAGACCTTAGCCAGGTGTGGAGCAGATCAACCCAAGATGGTGACAGCAGAGCCAGGACAGGATGAAAACAGAATTTAATCTGGAAGTTGTTACCCCAGAACACTGTGCTAAATGTTCTCTACAGAACGGTTGGACAAGCTGATTTTGTTTGTTTGTTTGTTTTTATTTTTTTAAGGATAACAAAAGCAAAACTCAGTTAGCAAACATTTTATTGATCCCTAAATTTGATACTGTTGAAGACTTTTGGCTTTATACGACCATATCCATTTGTTGAGTAATTGAATGTCTGGCTGCGACTACTCAGTTCTTAAGGATGGCATTGAGCCTTTATGGGAAGATGAAAAAAAAAAACATGGAAAATGATAGTTAATTACATGGAACAAACAGCAGACACAAAGTGACCTTGGTGCCTACCTGGAAAATCTTTCCATGTCCCCAGTGATGATGTATAGGGAACTGTTGATAATCTTAAGGCTGGAGGTGCTAAGAAGTGATGTGGACTACTGGAATGTGAGAACAAAGATGCCGTCACACGCATAGTGGGTATTCAGGTAAAGGTTAGAACTTCCTCAAGATAGCAATTGGTTATTAGTCCTGTGCACAGTTTTGTGTAGTCCCACGACTAAAAATAGTTTTGTTGTTTAAGAAGACACCTTCTGAGTATTCTCACAGGAGACTGGTCAAATGATCAAGATTTGGGAGCTGAATCAAAGTCTCATCAAAGTAGAGTGGATTGCTTTGAAGTTTGATTCTATCTAAATATTGCTAAGACATGAGAGGAGTCTCATCTACCCTTTGTCTTGTATGTCTGTGTTCATCCTTTTTAAAAAAAAAAATGTTTTTCTACACTATATATTGTCACAATCAAAGAATCACAGTATATGTCATCCCCAGGGTCCACAAATGTGTTCCTGGTCCACTCTGTAACAGCTGAGTTGAGTTACCATTACACACACATTGGCCTTCCCACAGTATTTGAAAAAGCACTTGCATTTCTATTACCACACCTGGAAAATATCTGTTTCTATTTCACTCCATGTAGGAGCATATTTTGCTGGCGTGAGAGTACGAGTATTTTGTTTATGAGCACAATTTTCTAGCAATCTTCCTTTTCCCTTGTAACAGGCCCGCAGACCTTAGCACAGCTGATGCCGCGATGGAAGTACCATTGTGTCCTTGGAAACCAGAATGTAGGCAGCAACACCTGCCAAAATGAGAAAAAGACCTAGTGCAACCAAGTCCACAGATCTGAGAAAATCCCTAAATGTACTCACTTTGTGGGCTAACTGTTCTTACTTACTACCTGAGGTATGCCAACCCAGGATGTGGATTTTGGGTTTAAAAGCTCACCCTTAGATAAACTCTGGACTAAATTTGGGTCCCAAACACGTAGTATAGTCACTGGCTGGCTTATGAAGATATTTTATTGTCTTGAACTTGGATCTGAGTGTTCCTCTTTAGTGAATACTTTGTTAACATCGTTTTCCTTGATACAGTCTTTCTGATGGCTGCTGGACTATAATTTGCATCCCTCTTTGAAAATATTAATGACTCTGATTTCAGTTTTTTTTTTTTCATTTTGCCTTCTTTTTTCCTCTTGCAACACCAGTGGAAGGTCTAAAAATATGACAGGACAGTGGAATAAATGTTTAATTTGTACATTCTTTGACAATTTTTTTGTAATTATAAAACTTTTTTGCTGTGCTCAATATATTCACTTAATAATTCTCCCATTTACCGAGCACACTTTTAAAATTATTTTATTTAAAATTTTCTTACATTATTGTAGTGAGAATTTTGGTTTCTTTAAAAAACAGAGATAGGAATATGTTTTCATTTTAGCCCCAGGTGTGGGATATGGGGTTGCTTCAAGTTGTTCAGAGCAGCTGACTATGATTTGCCCTGTGCTCTAGCAGAGGCATGATTTTGCTAGCCTCAGCTAGTTTCTGTGATTGTGTGGCATTTGGAATTCTGGGGACTTTTCTGAGGGTATATAAATGCTAGAGCTCCAACTGGGGTGGGGGTGGGGTGTTGGTTGGTTGTTAGTTGTGGTTTGTTAAGTAGTCACGGGCAAAGAAGAAACAACAAGAAATTAGATATCCTGATGGTGGCGATCAAACTTGCCAAAAGAAGCTCAGCACCCCTAATCAGCAGGAAGTAATCTAATGGTAAGCTCACCCCCTTTCCTCTCTATCCTTTTCTGTCCTATCTAGTGTTAGGGGGTTGAAAGGGAAGAAGAAAAGGGATGGATAAGGGTGGAAGAGGGAAGAACCTACAAAGTAGCAAGCGCTTGTTTCACAATTTTGATCTTATTAATTACCTTCTTTCAACTCTCCCAAGATCCTCCCAAATGCCACACCCCATCCACCTTCATATTCTCTGTGTATGTTTCTGTGTGCTTTAGGCAAAAACTCACAAACAAAAAGAAAAACAACAAAAAGACAAAAAAGGTATACAAATCCATGGTCTGTTTTGTGTTGACTTAGGGCCTGTCCTGTCCTGTGGATGGCATACCCAGTGACACTGAGAAACTGATATTCCTTTCTCAGCAGGTAGCAGTTGCAAATAGCTTCTTGGTTAGGAGTGCAACTTTGTGTTCACTTCCCCCTCATTTGACACATCCTAAATAAGACACAATCCCAATGCTGGTCTGGCATCCAAGAACAGCAAGTTTAGTCAGTACAATAAAAGAAACAGTGACAAGGGAGACAGTTCACTGCATAAGAAGAGCTCTTGTTGCACAAGTGTGAGGACTTGAATTTGGATCCTTGTCATCCATGTCAAAGCCAGGCATGGCCATCCACATTTGCAGTCCCAGGGCTCTAGGCACAAGTATGATGGAGACAGGAAGGTCACTGGGGATGACAGGGGTTTGCTGGACAGCCAGATTAGAAAAAAAATTACAAGCTCATGAAAATGAGAGAGCATGGCCTTGTGCATGTGTTCCCCCCTACACCTACACACACACACACACACACACACACACACACACACACACACACAGGTGGTAACAAGGTAGTGAGATGTGTTTTTGAGGCATGTCCAGAGACTACTGAAACAGTATGGTGATTTCTGCCATTCTGGTGGGAAAACCACATGAGAGAGATTTGTAGTTGGGGGAGATCAGATTAAAGAAAGTTTAGGAATCAAACAGGAATCCCTTCCAAGGCCCTAGCATTACCAGAATGTTCTTTTGGAGGTATGAATTGAGTGAGGAGGCCAGAAGGTGAGTCGAGTAGAATTAAGCTGACATTTTCAGGTTTCTGATGTGCAACCAAATGGCCAAAAGCCTCCTATTTCAACGTTATTGCATATTCAAAATTTTCCTTTATGTTTTATAAGTCCATTGTATTTGCAATAAAATGATTTATTTGAAAACATCACCACAGACTCTGAGCAGTAGAAAGTACCTCAGACAATGTCTCTGGGGAGAGAGGGGCAAGAGCAGACATATCCTTGATACACAGCTGGGACTAAATTTATAATGCAGCTTTTGTTGCTTTTTTCCAATCTCTTGTTTTTCACACACACACACACACACACACACACCCTTTTCAGGCTATACTTACACTCTCCCCAGGGTGCTAGATAATACTTGTGTATTTAGGCTATTTTCATTTTCTCATCATTTTCCCATGAAGATTTTGTTGTTTCCTCTTTCAGACATGACATGAGGACCTCAGGCTGGCCTCATCAACTGATCCCCATGGCACCTTAAAAGACACTGTTCCCCAGGGAGAGGCAGTGCTGGGGACCACTGGTCTCAGTGGCTGTGTTCCCATCGGCCCTGGGCTATCTCAGAAGAGCTAGGATACAAGCAAGCTTCATTTCTTGTGGAGGAAAATATTTGCACTTGTAACCAGTGTGGTTTCTTCTGGTGCCATTTACAAACATTGCGGTTTGAATCTGTTCATAGAAAAATTAATTGTTGGTTTTGAATGTTATTGGGAAAAAAAGTCCAATCAGTTTCTCAGTGTACCATTCTGGGAAAAATCTCATCATCCAGAAGATTCTATTTTAGATAGTTTCCAGGAAACAGCTCATTAAAAGCATGCCCTTTTCAGGGGTGCCCTAACGTTGGCAAATCTCCTTTCCCTACTGCCCCCAAAACAACATTGGTACTATAGACAGGCAGAATAAGACATGTCTATGTGTAGGTGATTTGGGAAAGCTAAAGGTGTCCGCCTGTAAAAATGTTTCTCTCCCCACTGACACTCCTGACCCGTCTTTGTAAGTTTTTCCACGTCTTAGACCTCACATTCTCTAACCAAAGCTTACCTACAGAGGAAGGATGCAAACAAATTATGTAGCTCGATAGATGTGAAGCCATTAGCATAATGCTTACTGAAGAGCCAAGGTGTTCCAAGCACACTGACCTGGTAGGGGTTTCTTTCTTTGCTGGCTGATGAGCATCCCTAAACTCCTAGTTTGTAGCATGCCCTGTGGTTAAGAGACTCTCACTGTGAGACCAGTCAGCCTTCAATGTATTCATAGTTGCTGAGGAGAGGCGCACTTGGGAGCACTCTGGTGATGGAAAGCAGAAAGCGATTGCAGTGGGTGGAGCTCTGCTCTGATAAGGGAATACTGAGTGTCCTTGGAGACAGGGAAGGGCAGTATATGATATCTGGCTCTCAAATGCCAGGAGCTAGTGCATAATTCCAGGAAAACTGCAGCCATTCTGCAACAGCCATTAGTACTATGCAATTTGCAAAGAATCTACTTTGAAGTCCTAGAGAGCTCAATAAGAAGGAAGGGGATTTAAGCAAAGTAGGTTACAAGGGATGGAGAGAGAGACAGAGATCCATTCACTGCACTAGCAACCACAAATGACAGCAGGAGGCAGAGGGTTACTTTAGAGGATTACACAGGAGACCAGTGTCCTGATTACTGAGTTTTTAGGGAATAGACTTTCTCTTCTATGAGGGAGGAAGAAAAATAAGTGCCATAAAATAAGTTCTGAAGGAACATTGAGGCTCCCTGAAGCTATGATTCCCATGGTCGCTGTGCTTATAGACAATTGAAATCTTATCAATGTACAGCATGTTCATTCTCACACACATGTGCCTGTGTGAAAGTGGAGGCACACATGTGCCAGAGCATGCATGCAAAGGTCAGAGTCTGCCTCTTGTTTCCGCCACCCCTATGAACTTTAGGATAGCTGGCCAATAAGCTTCAAGGAACTCTCCTTCTATGCCACCCATCTTGCTGTAGGACTACTGGGATTATCATTGTATCTTGCTTTTGGCATGGATTCTGGTGATAAAACTCAAGCCATCAAGTTTGCATAGCCATCAAGTGCTTTTACACACTGAGCCTTCTCTCCAACCCACCATTTCTGTTTTTATTGGAGTTTAGGCACACCTCCTGGTGAGACACTGAAGGCAGCTTTTAATGATTGTCATTTATTGGTTATCACATCATCTTAAGTGTCAATAATCCAATGCATCTTCTAGCCTTCTTTTATACATACAAAGGCAAGACTCAAAAAAGTGTCCCTGACTGCCTCCATGCTGGCTGCAGCACTCACCTAGGAAGAGAAGCAGCTGCTGGGGGAGTGTTTGCTCCCATTTGTCCACACAATATCCTCAAACTGGCTGGAGAGAGTACAAGCAGGAAGTTGGAAACTGACAGCTCTGAGCGGCTCCACATGCTGTGGCCATCCTGTAGACTCATTGTGCCAAGAAACAAGCCACCCAGAAGGAGGGCACTGTTGGTACTTCTACCTCTTAGCCAAGAGAAAAGAGGAGTCAAAGGCCAAAGACCCCTCACAGAATTCAGCTAAGGTCGGATGATTTCCTAGTCTGTGGACCTCAGCGTCAAGAACCACAGGTTGCAAATTTAATAGATCATTTTGAATCAGAAGGTCAATTACAAAGCACCTAGAATTCTTTAATTAGATGAATACATTCTCTGGGTTCTGCTGTGGCTCAGACAGTGTTAAACTTTTTTTTCTAATGTGGGTTTTGATTTTTTTTTCCCACCCAGAAATTGGTTTGATATATCCAAGTCTTAAGTTTCTCAATAAAGAAAAGAAAATCTAAAATGAAAGAGACAGAAAGACAAAGAGAAAGAGAGAGAGACTAAGTGACTTGCCCAAGGTAACATAGCTAGAAAGGCCTGGGACAGTCATTCAGACCCGGAGGCTATGATTTGTTTTTGTTTTTTTTCATGCTGTCCTGCCATTTCACCAGTTCAGAAACAGGCATATTTGGATTTGAATGAATATAAGTACGTTCTGTACTCACTTTTCTGTGATGATTTCTATTTCCTTTTATCTGTAAGTTTATGAATAAAATCTCTGATTGGACTGCCTTTGTTACAGCTTCCATATAAATGCTCTCTTTTCTCACTTGCTTCCTTAAGAAAAACAGCCTTAGTACACTGAAACAACAGCCAGGACTTCAAGGAACATGACTTCCAGTTAATTTGCTTTAGTTTTGTCACTGAGAAAACACCACAGTTGAAACTACCAAAAGCCCCAATTGTTTCTTTGGCCTTGATGCATATTTTACATTGTCTTTATCGCCTACAGCACGGCAACTATTAGAGGTTTAAATATTGTCTATCCCATGGGATAAACCATAAGATCAGTAAGGTCACAAACATCCTCAATTTCATTCATAGATACAGCCTCAGAAGTAAAATAATCCTAGAAACTTGGATGCTCTCTGCCGTATCTGTTTACTTGACTGAGTGACTCCCAAAGCCAGAAGAATGATGCGTATCTCATTGTATGTGCCTGAACGTGAAGGCATGAGAGACAACAGTTTAGTTGACACAAATCTAACTCCTCCAATTCAGATGCAATTTAACTTTTATGGACTTCAAGACTGTATGTATGTTCTCTCTCCCTCCCAAGTTGGAATCTAAGATTTGATGATCAGTTTCCA
Organism: Meriones unguiculatus; assembly: GCF_030254825.1. NCBI lineage: Eukaryota > Metazoa > Chordata > Mammalia > Rodentia > Muridae > Meriones > Meriones unguiculatus. The sequence goes on along the minus strand of NC_083359.1, from coordinate 90,179,344 downwards.
CAGGTTCAGTCTGCACTAGGAGGATCAGGTTTGGACTTCATTCTTTTATCCATACTAGTCACCACCATGGTACACTTTGATCCTGTCCACAGTGGCTTCTCTCTAAATCTTAGCATTCTGTAAGTCCAGCCTTCATATACATACACAAGAACTGGAGTGCAGATTTTCAGCTGTGATTTGAGGTCTTTCTGTGGACGTCTCTGCTTGAATACCTAAGGCAACTATTTTCCTATTAAGATATTCTTGTGTTTTCCAGATTCTGTTTTGAAAGATTGGTCCATCTTTTTCTCTCCAGGCCCTCACAGACCTGGACCCACCTTCCTGAGTGTGCTAGTTATTTTCTCATACTGTGTGTGTACCAAGTAACTGACAGCAGCATGAATGAGGGAGGGTTGATTTGGGGGTATAATCTGTTACAGTGGGGATAACAAGAGGGCAGGAGTGGCTTGTGGATGTGATGGTAGAAGCCCAGGATCCTTGATCACATCTGGGCAGGTGAGGAATCAGAGAAAATGGAATACAGATGGACAGCTGGGTCTCCAGTTTGTCACTTCTCATTCAGCTCGTGAACCCAGCCTGTGAAATTTGTGCCAGGCACATTCAGAGTTGATTTTATTCCCCAGATAATTCTTTCTGGAAGGTCCTCCAGAAATACACCCAAAAGATGTGATTCACAATCTAATCAAGTTGACAAAATTAATGTCACACTGAGAACATGTAAGAGATGTAGAATTGAAGGGTTTCTGTTCCTAAGGTCCAGAAAAGAAAATTGTTCTCAGCAACCCCCTTTTGTGTCTCCTTTGCTTCACAAGCCTGGTGAAGTATCTTTCTAGGGTGAGAGTCACCTGATTGCTCTGTCTGTGTACTTTGCAACTATTTCATGTCTGCTTCGATTCTTTCTAGACAGTTTTGGAAAACAAATCCAAGGTCAAAAGACTCACAAGGCTTTTTGGTTCTCATCAGAATGATGAATAGAAACAATTACTAGCTTGTATAGAAAGAACAAAATGGGAAGACCAAAGAGGAAGGTTTGTACTTCAAAAACATTTCATCATATTTCTTCTTGGAAAATCTTTACATTCCTGTGTGATAAGAAGATAATTTTCATCCACTCGTTTGATATCTTTTCTCAAGAGATTAGAACCTGGGTCTGTCTCAAATTAGAGTCTCCAAGAAGATAAGCTCCTTGAGCAAAGCAATCCCCATGAAAACAGCTTATTCTGTACAGCAGAACTAGCCATCTAGCTAGCTTTTGTTGCTTGTCAGTAGTCTATCAGTTTGACACGGTTAGTGCTGGAAACTGGTTTTCACAGAGAGATGCAGGGGTAATCAGAAGTTACCCTTGCATCCATGGCATCTTGTTCTTGAGATGTTTTTTCAACTCATGTACATAATGTTAATGTTATAATAGATATCTTGGTAACAGAACATGAATTCTTGAGTGTTAGTATGCCTGTCAGTGTTTTTTTTTTTTTTTTTTGTTTTGTTTTGTTTTTTGTTTTGGGGGGGGCAGTGGTTCTTAGATGGTATGTCACTGGAGGGCTTAGAATGGTACCTGTTTATTTGGATTTTATTTTGAGTAAGTATCCTAGGATTCTGCCTTTGGTATCAAGCTGTTGTTTCTCTTTCAAACACTGTGGAGCTGAGATGGGAAGGCATGACACTGAAAGCCATCATCACCACCATGTCTGCTATGTCATTTATAGATGTCCTTGATTCTTTTTTATCCAAGTGATACTGTGTTAATGGAATATCAGAATCACGCTCGTTGTTGAGCTTTTCTGTATGTGTATGTGTGTGTGTATGTGTGTGTGTATGTGATATGCATGGAATTGTGAATATGTGTACCTGTGAGCACTTGCAGAGGCTAGAGGAGAACCTTAGGCATTGTGTTCTCTCATTCTCCACCTTGCTCCTGTGAGACAGGATCTGTCTGAACCTGAACTTGACTGGTAGCTAGCAGGCCGCAGGGATCCTCTGCCTCCACTGTTGACAGAGCTACGGTTACAGATTCATACAATGATGCCCCGCTTTCTTACACAGGTCTTAGGATCTGGATTCAGATCTGTTTGTTCGTGTGCAAACATTCCTCTTCCTAGGCTATCTCTCCAGCACCCAACGAGCCATTTTGTATAACTGCTATTGATATCAAAGTGCTCTCCCTCCTTTGGTCCTTTGAGCAGGGTGAACGACACAGAATCCAGGGAGAAGAACTTCATCACATCAGTTTAGCTAGGTGGCACCTGAACACAGCTCATGGCTACTCTGCTTCCCCACTTGCACCCAAACCCATACTCTAAGACAAGTAATCTCAGAAGACATCAGCTATTACCTGCACTAAAGAGCTCAAGTCCTTCTCATGATGTCTGAAATGGGAGTACCTTGCTCAGCATTTTATTTTTCATCCCATATCTGCTATTTTCTAAATTTCTTCTATCTTCCCTCCTGTGATCCCATTGCATCCAAACGCATGGCAATCTTTCTATTGGGCATCTCTCCACAAGAAAAACCCTTCACTGAGCCCTCCAAGGTTTGTTCCTGCCCACATTCAAGGGTGTTGCCCCCTTGTACTCTTGAACTCATTTATTTTCCATTTAAATCTCTCAGGAAATGGTTTTGAGTATTTACAGCTACCATTGTCATACTATTTTTTTTCTCTCTCTCTTTCTGGGTGTTTCTTCAAAAACTGATTAAGCTAAGTATAACTTACTGACACTTGCTGTGCAACTACCATTGTCTAGGTTCTGTGACTAGAGGAGGATCCCCAGTTATGCCCAACCCAAAGATGAATCTTGTTGAAATTTGTTCCCTCACCATTACGTTCATGAATGATCTAGATAAAAATCATCGTATGAAAAAGAGACAGAAGATTTACTTTCTGTTTGATGCTGTTGCTGGGTTCCTGTTTATTTGTTTGTTTGTTTGTTGCTCAACAGGTATTCTGACTCTGGCTTCCACAGAGATTAGTACTTTAAAAATATTTTCTTTGAATAATTATTATCTGCTTTGTCCTGGAGAGAGAAAATGCAACAATCATGGGACTGATATTAACAATAAATCCTGAAGCTCCCACTTCTTTCTGATAATTTTAAACACCTTGATTTATGCTCTGTACCTTACTTCCTGACCCCTTTCACCTGGTATTCTTGTCCAGGTGTAACTGAGAAGCATTACATAGGTCAAGAGGCAAGTGATGATCCACACCTGTAATCCCAGGGCTCAGGAGGGGCAGGCATGAGAATCAGGGGTTCAAGGCAAGCCTTCATAGGGAGTATGAAGTCAGTCTGGGATACAGAACGCCCTACTTAAAAACAAAACAAATAACAATAACAAACAGATAGACAATAATAAAGAAGCTCCTACATTTACCGTTGAGCAGCTGAGGAGAGTGTTGCCTGATGTATATGTGTTGGGGTTTGTTGTGATGCTTTCTTTTGATGCTAATTACTAGCCCTCAAGATCTGGTTACTGCCTGGTTACATCTATCCTTGCTTTGTAAACCTGCCTAAGGCATTATACCTGATTGGTTGATCAAAGGTCTATACCTGGGCAGGGTAGAATGGGGTGGGAGTGGCTAAGGTTCCCAGGCTTTAGAGGACAGGAATCATGGGAGAGGGTCAGATGGAAAGAGAGGAGGAAGGAGGACGCCACAATCAGTTAGTGTGGAGAAGAAACCAAGTGGGCCAGGAGAAAGGACTCTGATAAAAGGCCCAGATAAAGAATACAAGCAAGTAACTTGGGATTATGGATAGAAGGTAGCCAAGACAGGTTTGATTAAGGCAGATGGCATTGGATGGGGGCTGGAAGATGGACAGTGAGATTACCAAGATATTATAATCTGCCCATCCCAAGGAAATAAGGCAATTAAAAAATTTAACAGGTGTCTGTGTCTTATTTGTGATAGGGGGTTAAATAATACCACTGCAATAATCATAGGGCAGATAATAATAAACATTTAGTCCAACACTCGTTTTCATTTTCTACAACGTGTATGCATAAGCCTTTTGTTTTCCTTTGCACAAGCTGAGGGGAATACATTCTTCCTTTCAACCAGTGGCTCCAGGTAAAGACCCACTTATCTAATTTCAGACTTCACATTACAATTTTTTGTTGTTGTTGTTGTTAAACATCATAGACTTGGTATCAAATGCATATATGCTTCCCAGGGGTAAATTTTTATTGCAGTCATGACAGTGTGTTATCCTGGAAAGAACTTGATATCAATAGCCAGGAAATGGGGGACAAAGTTCCAACTCTATCACTCATAGGCCCAGTGATTTGGTGTGACAAATCCTGATTTAAATGTCACTTTCTTTGGCTATAGAATTACATGACTAGTCATGTCTACCTCATCGGCTCTAAAGATTAAGTGAAATTTCATCTAGGAAAAGTATTTTGTGATCTCTGAATTGAACAAAAGCTCATGTGTTCATTATTTACACCGTTCACCTGTCATTCCTAAACTTTCTGTGTGACCCACCACCTCAGGTTTCCCCAAATCCTACCAAGCTTTCATAGTATAATACCTATCCAACAATATGATCTTCCTCTCTTCTGCCCCAAGTCCTTCCTCATCAGCAATCCAAAGATGTTGTGAATCTGGGCCTTAGAATACCCTGGCCTCCATGATAAAAAATTCCACTATTCTAGGATCTGATATTCCTCCAATGCAGCCAGGCTCCTTAACTTTATTGCAATTCTGTTTCGAAGCAAAGCATGGTGGCTCATGCCTATGACCCCAGGAATCAGGAAGCAGAGGCAGAAAGATTGATGAAAGTTTGAGGCCAGCCTGGTTAGATAGCTGACTGCAAACCATCCTGGGCTATAATATGGCCACTGGTAGGCTTCTCCTGCGCTGGTGGATGGATAGCCCTTCACTCCTGCAGCTATGAATGAGCTAGGAGAGGAACATGTTGAGGGAAGTCTGAGTAGGGATGGAGAGGATATGGCCATATGTCGTTGTATGTGCGAAACTGTCAAGAGTAAAGAAAGATTAAAATAATAACAAATAATAATTCAAATGACAAAATTCAAAATCATAATAAACAAGAACAACAGAGTAAGTAAACAACTAAAACATTTTTTTTTTAAATGGAGTGTTCAGAAAAAAAGAGACTTCATTCTTTAGGGGTTTTTTTCCTTTCTTTTCCTCTCATTCCTATGAAACTTCTGCCAGTTTCATAGTTTCTCTGTTTTTCCTACACATCAGGGATCCAGAGCGAATCTCTCACCAGCACTTAGGAGACTAGAATTTACCCCTCTGTGATTCACCTTGTCTCTTCCCAGTCACTGACTCCTCCATCTGCATCTGCCTTCTCATCCATCCTTTTGGATTGCTGTGTACTGCTACAGAGTGTTAGATAAGTGGCCCTGACCCAGCGATGTGCCCTTGTGGTCTGACAAACATTTATCCCTGTTCAGATCTCTCACATGGAGCCATGTTGTATTTCCCAATGCCTGAGTGTAAGTGATGTCTACTCATAACTTAGGTTAATGGGATAACTTACCGTTTACCTCTGAGACCACAGAGTTACAATTATTCAAATACACATTTGTCCCTGCTATTTTCACATACCTTTTCATTTTGCATTTGTTAGTATTTTGTTTTGTCTTGTGTTTTTGAGACAGAGCTTCACTATGGAACCATGCTGGCCTCCAACTCCAGATCTGCCTGTGGCCACCTCTGGTGTGTTGGAATTACATGCACATGCTACCACATGCAGCTGTTTCCGCTTACACAGGAGAGAAGGAAGATTTTTCTTCTCCAGAGCACTGTTATGTTCTTTGTATATTCTATGTTTGAAGGTTTATTCCTGTAAAGCAATTTATACCTTCATTAGTATCTTCCAAGTTCTAAGCTTACTTTCCTTACACATCCTTCCTTCCTTCCTTCTTTCCTTCCTTCCTTCCTTCCTTCCTTCCTTCCTTCCTTCTTTCCTTCCTTCCTTCCTCCCTCTCTCTTTTCCCTCTCTCTCTCTCTCTCATGCAGGTTCTCATGGAGACTGGGCTTGGCTTGAACTCAAATCAAACTGGTTCTCAGGCTCATTATTATGAATGACATTAGTCAGACATTTTCCTCATCTTCTAAACTTTCCACGGTTTTCTAGGTAACTCACTTATCTTATCTCTTAAAATCCCATTAAGGAAAAATCTGTGTGAATGACGCTAAGTGCTTTGGTTGTAAAGCTGTCAGGCTTATCTTTTTTTTTAAAGAAAACAATGATTATCCCAGACATAAACAATACCTTCTAACTTGGGAGCCTCGGTTTAACTCTGGTTATTAATCATCATCATAAAAAAAAAATCTTGAAGCATGTAACACTGGAGCCAAGAAGTTTTTTCTTTTAAGAGCTAGAGTGTGTTGAGTGATATTAAAGTTCACTTCATACAATACCTTTATTGTGTCGACAAGGAAACAAAGGTCCCAAGAATTAAAGTGACTTGATTAAGGCCTGTCTCTTTGATGCTCTGGCATTTGAGGCTTTGATACTGGAAAGACGGCCCTATTTACTTCTTAGTTAAATCCCAGAGAAAGTAAACTACTCACACACAGACTTCTGGTTTATAGAGCCTAATCTCCTATTTGTTTGTTTGAGCCCAGATTAGTCTCCACTTGTGATCATCTTGCCTCTCAAGTGTTGAGATTACACCATCACACGATGTTCAACTAGGGGTTTTATCAGACAGACACACACCAAACCTAGTAAGGCACCTCAGGGCCAGACTGTAGCTTCTAAAAACCACTGTTCCATCCCACAGCATTAAAAATTTATTTTAAAAAATGCAATCTTAAACTTTTGTAGTACTTTGTAGTACACTTAAGCTATCTGTTTATTCCTTCTTGAAATAACCACAACACAGACTCTGGGCTGTTTTCCACTTTCTTCCTCTTGCTTTCTGTTCAGTTAGGTTGTCCCTATATAGTCACTAAGGGCATGGCTTGAATTTTCAGGAATCTGGGAAGATAGAGGTTTTCATGACAAGCAGTTCCATGTCTACTCTGACCATGCATGGTCAGGTACATTTCAAACAATATCATAGATATTAATCGTAAAAGATAGATGACTAGTACCTACCTTTCAGGCGGGAAACCTTTCTGCTTTAACCATGTTCACACAGCACCAACCACCTCTGTCAGTCCAGGTATGTGTTTCTGAAGAGGACCAAGCAGTATCATAAAAATATCGCTTTATGTTGGAAAATAATTTAAATACAACACAAATGTATAAATGTATAGTGATACATGGTGCTATTACTATTCCTATAAGTATCTAAAGGAATAATGCATAGTATTTGTGGGTGTTGTGCTTATGTCTACATGTGGAAGAAGGTTTATATGAAATTGAGCTAGGAAAGGGAACCTGGGATTGCTCATCTGGGTTTTGCACTTGCCTAATGGGTATCTGTGGAAGCTTGGCCTAAGCAGGGTAACTTAATAGTAAGTCAGTGGAATTTCTGAGCCTGGTATGTGATGATCGCAGCACTCAGAGTATTGAATCAGAGAGATCAGGAGCAAGAAGCCAGCCTGGGCTACCACAGTGAGACCTTGTTAATAAAAAAAAAACCCTCAGCAGGTCTAATCTTGGCCTCTAGATGTTTTCAGTCTTGATAATGCGTATGTATTTTTTCAACAGAGAAGTGCAGGGTAGAAAAAGACCTCTTCCTGAGATAATATGAAGTTTGATGTCCAAATAAGGCATTCACGTATTTCACCCAACTATAATGTTCAACATTTGGCAGGGTTGGGTCTGAGTGGACCTGAGAAGGCCCTCTGCTTGTCCATGACCACTTGGGAATGGAGAGAAGCAAATATCCCCCTACCCATCTGTATGCCTGGGGCAAGGCAACCGTAAAGAAAGCATCTATACTCCCATGTCTAAGGAAATTAAGACATGGCTATCTATTGCCTAACCAGACCCCCAAAAGCTACGCTGTTCTAAGTGATCTGACATTATTTTGACCCCAGGCTCTAAACAGCTGTCTTTTATGAGAATGCTGAGTTCATGGTTTGAATTTACTGCAATGGGGAGCAGCTGTCAAGGCGATGCAGAGATGACAAAAAAAAAAAAAAATTCCGAACTCTCTCATTGCGCTTAAGAAGTTAGGGCAAGCTCATGAAAGGTCCACAATGTTGGACATACAGGAGAGCAATTGAGGCTGTGAAGAGGTGCTGCCTGACTGGAATGGGGCAGGACAGAAAGCAACGATTCATTCCTCAGCTCTCCTTAGCTCAGAATTTCTCAGCTCACTTTGAAGGCTATGGCCCTGAGTCAGTTAGGGACTTTACGGCAGGGAAACATGGAATATTTGTATAAAGATCGTGTCATTTGCTGTAGGACCAAGAGAGGTTAAGACCAGCTGCAAATTAATTTTCTATTCTTTTCTTTTTTTCAGCACAGCAGTACCATGCAACTTTTATGTTATTGCCACCCCCGTTCGATGTATGGAGAAGAGACAACTGAAGATTTCAAATGCCTGTTCTGATCTACCACTAATCTCTCATGTCTGCTTTGAGTTTAAGTTTAAGATAATTAAGTCACTTTCCTACATGTGTATGAAATTGACTCTCTACTTTCCTGGAACAATTGTTTTGGACCCACAATGAATGGCATTAATAAAAAATAATTGTATGTTGATATTACATGAAATCTCTCGTATTGACTGGACATGATTATATATATCTTTAATCCCGGCCCTTAAGAGACAGAGACAGGTGGATCCCTGCTGAGTACAAGCATAGCCTGATCTACATAGTATGTTCCAGGTTAGCCAGGGGCTCAAGAGTGAGACACTGTCTGAGAAAGAGAAGTCTGGCAAATTACACTGAAAAGGAACCTCTACTCAAGCTAATCAATTAAATAAGAAATTTGTATAATTAAACCCTAAAGAGTTACAATGTAACACCTGAGAACTTAGTGGATGTTAAAGGTCTGTATCTAGAGTTACTGTCTCTTCCTCTCTTGGGCGTATTTGCTATCCATCCATTCTCCATGCTGAGAAAAGCAAATGCTGGGTCTCTGCACACCAGGCAAGTTCTGCATCACAGAACCATGTCTCCAGCCCAGCCCGTCATGTGCACGCTCCGCATAGTTCTTAGCTAAAAGATTCACAAGGACTTTACGGGCCCCATAGTCACCCTGGAAGTTTCAGAAAGTGAATACCTGTTAAGAAGAGAGACTATGGGGGGGGGGAGATAAACAGAATTGTTGGCAAGTTATCCCGGAAGAAACCTTTTAAATTCTTCAGTTTTCATTTGTTAATGAAATTCACACATGCTATTTGGATCTCTCCTCCAGGGACAGCAGAAAATGTAAAAGCCCTCCAGGGAGTTCAGCATTTAAATTTCCCATAAACTTGTCTCTGCAGGCAGAGTTAATCATGTCAGACGATGAGAAAGGAAAAGAATTGCCTTTATCCAAATATACAAAGCCAGACTTCTCTGGAGAATTTGGTCTCTCCCAGGCCTTGTGGGTTGCTAACACTTTTAAAAAATACGCAGTTTAAAATCTCATCTTAATAGTATACACATTTTATCCACTGCAAATGTGTGTCAAAGACTTACAGTTTTGTGATTATTAGTGATTTTAGAACTACCCTAATTTTTCTCTCGGTCTCTGTAGCCAAGTGCAGTTATCACCAGGGCCTGTTCCCATCCAGGCAGCCATTGCTTTGTTCTGCCTTGAGGTTGCTTTCCCTAGTCAGTTCATGACAGTGGAACCTTGGAACATGCGGCCTTCTGTGTCTACCTTATTTCAGTTCTTCTAAGGTTAATCATTATTGTGGACCAAATATTCTCTCTATTAAACCCATGTGCTGACATCCTCAACCCCAGCGGAATGCTATTGGGAGACAGACCTTTGGGGAAGCAATCACCTTTTGGTAATACTTGGGGATAGAGACTCTGCGGTAGGATTAATATTTTTATAAGAGAAAGTGACAAAAACGTATTCTTCATGCTACGCTAGGATTTGAGGAAATGGTTCTCTACAAACCAAGAGAAAGGTCTTCATCATACATGGAATCTACCATGCTCTCTTCTTGGACTATGGGAAAGAAATGTCTGTAGTTTGAGCCACCCAGTCTGATATCTTGTTATAAGAGCTTGAACTGACAGACATCCATGTCATAATGCTACCAAGTCTTTCCTTTCTCCTACTGAATGCTATTCCTTTGTGTGTGGATACCAGTCTTTAATATCAGCTGATGCACAATTAGGCTGTTTCGACTTTGAGGCTGTTGCCAACCATGATGCTATCCACTTCTGTGCCTGCTTTCCCTTTCATCTTTCTCACTTAGATTTCTAAGGGTGTTGTTGCTAGGTCATATGGTAGAATTAAATTATTTTAGGAAGCTGCCCGTTTTGCAAAGTGGTTCCAGCATTTAAAATTTCTCCAGCAGAGCACGTGGGTTCGCTGTGCACCAATTCCTCACTGATGCTTCATCTTGCCTTTTTGATTACAGCCATCTGTGTAGCCACATCCTATTATATTGCCCTAGTGACTAATAATGTGAAGACGTTATCTAATGTCATCCTTAGGGACATGTGTTCCCGATGTCTTGTGCATTTGACATTCAACTGCTTACCTCCTTGGGGTTGAGTTGTAAGAGTATGTATGCTGAGTACGGGTCACTTTAAAATATGTAAACTGGCAAGTGTTTCTTACCTGGAGATGTTTATTTCTCATTTCCTTCTGTGTCTTTGTTGTTGGTGCATGCTGAGATTTCTAGTGCTCTTTGGAGCACACTTCTTATTTATTGCAAATGTGCTATATTCTGGAGACTTTCATACATGTATACAATCCAATGTGATCTTGTCCTCCTGCAACTTCTGTCCTTCAGCATTCTCCATGTTCCTCCAGCACTTCCCCCTCCCAACTTCATGTCTTCTTCTTTCTGTGTGTAGGTTTAGGGCTGTCCCCTGGAGCATGGGAATTCTACCAGTGGCTATATCCTTGCAACTACCTATTGTCAATAGCTCCCCAGAATAAGGTGGTAGCTGAAGATTTTCCACCCCACCTATGCAGGAATTTGGGCTGGGCTAACCTAGTGCACAGAGCTGCTGTGCTTTCACGAGTACAACAGTCATGTCCTGCCCAGAGGACAGCATTTCACAGCTCTCCTCTGCATCTTTAGGCTCTTCTCTTGATCTCCTCTTCTAGGATATTCTCTGATCCTTGGTGGGGTAAGTGGTCTAGGTTGATGAAAATATCCCATTTAGGGCTGAGCACTCAGTCTCTTACAACATTTTAACCAAAATTACGTCTTTGTACTAATGGCTGCCCACTGCAAAAAGAAGCTTCTCCCAACAACGTGGCGAGAGCAGCCTGGGTCTAAGTGTATAAACACAAATGATCATTGAGCAAAGTAGCAACAGAGTGTAGACCTACCACACAACCATGGGGTTTTGATTAGAATTATACAGTATCAGGTAAGAAATTCCCGCCTGTGGAGGAAGTCTCAAATATAATCAGAAAGCAGTTAGTTGCCCCATAGAATATTCAAGCCTGTGTTCTTAGTGCTTATTGCTCATTGCTATACAGCTTAATGTTGAGCTAAAGATTAACTTAAGTAGCTAAGGTCAATAAAATTTTTCAGTTTTTGCCAATGGACTTATTTATGGGTTGATGAGGATAATAATTTGAAAACTGTTGTGTTTTTTTTCCCCATAACTCCTGGCACAGAGTGCTCATGCCCTTGGATTTCCTTCAGTATAGAATATGCCTTTGCCATCCAAAAAGAAGCCATCTTGGGAACTACAGCTGAGATTGCACTAATGAGGTGATATATGGTTCCTAGAAACCCTTAAGGCAGGGCTGGTTACCCAGAAGGACAAGCAATTTGAAGACTGGAACTTTCAGCTTCATTAATCCATTCCCAAGAAATGAAGTGGGACAAGAGGCCTTAGCTTAGGTTTATAAACCTTGCTGAAAATGCAGTCCAGAGATCTGGCTTGGCAAATGTGCCCATATGTCAGAAGGGGATACATCCCAATTCCTTGTGTACAAATGTTTTTGTGCTTGGATCCCTTTGTAGCAAACTGGTAAGGTAAATCTAGTTCTGGAGGCCATCTTAACAGATTGTTGAGCATGAAGACAGAGCTTTGGGAACTCCTAATTTATAGCTGGTTGATCAGAAGAACTGGTGGTCTAGAATGTACAAATGGAATTTGAAGTAAAGATAGTTTTACATGTCTAGACCCTTTAACTTGTAAGGATTGATGCTGGGGTTTTCTTGATATTGGCAGAATCGAGTTCAACTGCTGCATATCTAGTTTATTGGAGAACTGGGTCATGTCAGAAATCGTACCTCAGAGTTGGGGAAAGTGCTCCACTTGCGGGTTGTTTTCAGGTCTTGCCTCACTTTGACTGACAGTCAAACCACATTCTTTTTTTTTTTAATTCTTTATTAATTACACTTTATTCACTTTGTATCCCCCCTGTGGTTCCCTCCCTCCTCCGGTCCCAATCCCTCCCTTCCTTCACCCTCTGCATGCATGCCCATCCCCAAGTCTACTGATAGGGGAGGTCTTCTTTTCCTTCCTTCTGATCCTAGTCAATTAGGTCTCATCAGGAGTGGCTGCATTGTCTTCTTCTGTAGCCTGCTAATGCTGCTTCCCCCTCAGGGGGAGGTAATTAAAGAGCAGGCCAATCATTTCATTTCAGAGTCACTGTTCCTATTACAATGGAACCCACTTGGATACTGAACTGCCATGGGCTACATCTGTGCAGGTGTCTTAGGTTATCTCCATACATAGTCCTTGGTTGGAGTATCAGTCTCAGGAAAGACCCCTGTGCTCAGATTTTTTTGGTTCTGTTGCTCTCCTTGTGGAGTTCTTGTCCTCTCCAGATCTTACTGTTTCCCACTTCTTTCATAAGATTCCCTGCACTCTGCCCAAAGGTTGCCTATAAGTCTCAGCATCTGCATTGATAGTCTGCAGGGCAGAGCCTTTCAGAGGTCATCGGTGTCAGGTTCCTGCCTTGTTCCCTCTTTTCTCCTTCTTCTAATGTCCATCCTCTTTGCCTTTCTGGATAGGAACTGAGCATTTTAGCAAGAGTCCTCCCTCTTGATTAGTTTCTTTAGGTGTACAGATTTAAGTAGGTTTATCCTGTATTATATGTCTATATGAGTGAGTATATACCGTATGCATCTTTCTGCTTCTGGGATAGCTCACTCAGGATGATCTTTTCCAGATCCCACCATTTACCTGAAAATTTAATGATTTCCTTGTTTTTTATTGCTGAGTAATATTCCATTGTGCAGATATACCACAATTTGTGCATCCATTCCTCCACTGAGGGGCATCTGGGCTGTTTCCAGCTTCTGGCTATTACAAATAAAGCTGCTACAAACATGGTTGAGCAAATGTCCTTACTGTGTACTTGAGACTCTTTTGGATATATGCCTAGGAGTGGTTTAGCTGGATCTAGGAATAGGAAGCACTATTCCTAGTTGTCTGAGAAAGTGCCAGATTGCTTTCCAGAGTGTCAAACCACATTCTTCTGTGTGTCTGCACTAGTTCTGTCCATTATGTGACATGTGATTGGGTTGGGCTGTGTCACTCTTTGCTATTCATGGGCTCCTCCAATCAGTCCAGGATATGGATAATTTTATCAATGGCCCTACATACAGCTCTTGTTCCGGATTTCACTGTTAAGTCCGAATGTCTCCAGCTTTGTCTTTCCTTCTTTTCAAGCTTAGTCACTTCACCGTTGCTATCTTGTATTTTGTTTTCTTTGGAAAAATTTTGAGAACAATTATCATTAAGGAATTTGCACATACAGTCAAGCATCTATACACACAAATGCATATATGTACATATTCAAATTTATCATATATGTAAATTAATTCACCCAGTCTATTTTATCTTATTTTCTATTGCTCTTTTCTTCTTGTTATTGCTCATATTGGATGTCATAATGTAATCTTCAAAATAATCTTCCCAATTACCATTCCTTTTATTCTTTCTTGTTCTGTGAGTCAGTATTGTATCTGGCATGCTCTTCCTACCAATAATCATATTTTTAAGTGACTCATATTCATTGTGGAGATTTTTTTCAACTTCTTGAGGAATGAGGTCTTATTTTCCCTTTCATTTTTCTTTCCTTGAATCTCTGCAAGCCCAGTTTTCATTGTCTTTATTCTTATTTTTAGCTCACATCTGCAGCACCACATGCAAATTGAATTTTTATGGACTCTGCTTTCTTGAGGAGAGAGTACCCATTATCCCTCTAATTTTTATCTCTATAGTAATTATGCATATTCTCTTTGCTTTTTATAACTTTTTTTGAGGAGGAAATCTGTTATTTGTAGAAATAAAGTGTAGGGGATGAGGCCCCTAAGAGGGAGAGGAAGGACCAAATGGAAGCATTATCTCAGGTCAATGGAGCTGTTGACTCAGAGCTCTTCTTTGTAGTTTCTTTGTTCTTCTAACATTATCACTTTTCTTTCTTTGCTCTGTGATGAGTGAAAAACTGTTATGTTTCATACTGAAACTGACTGTCTCAGGATCCCCTCTGCCTTACCTTCAGGCAGTTCCTCTATGAAGAGGGCCAGGTCGATGAACATCTAACAACAGTCTCTACGTATGACCTTATTCGCCACCTCTTCCTTATTTGGGACTTGGTCTGGGTAGAAACACTCCCCATCCCTGGCCTGTTCCATCTCCCTAATGCTTTCTGGCATCTCGTCAGCCCTCTTGGGTCATGGAGTTAAGGAATCCCAGGATGATGCAGGACCGTGCTTTTTTACTTTGTAAATAAATTTATACAATGGGAAGTGTCAAATATAATGGTTATTGTACACTCTGGCCTTTGGAAGGGACTTGTGTGGTCCAGGTCCCTGGATCACACGTTACAGTTGAGGGCTACAAATGGGAGGCTGCTGAGAATCCCCTCTAAGTCTTTTGGGGCACAGATCCACACACTTATTTCTTCCTCTTGCTTTTTAGATGGGAGAGACATTGTGTATTCCAGCCCACACGACTCCTCTAATATTATATGAATTGACAGAATATTCATTCTCTGTTTACATCTATTTGTAACTTCCCAGTGGTGTCTGTGGACGCCATTCTGCATGCACTGTTTGACACTGCACAGAGGTTTCCCGTCACTTTACAGAACTGACTGGAATACTTTTGCGTGGCTTCCTTGGATTTCAGTTCATTAAACGTAGGGTTTTCTTCTAAAATTTTTTGGTTATCATTGTCCGTGTATTTCCTGAAGGGAAGGCTTTAGTTTGTCACTGTAACTTGAATTCCTCAAAGTGACCTTTTGTGTTTTCTGATTACTCTCATAACTGAATATCATTTATTTAGTATAAATCTAGAAAATGTATTAAGGTTTTCTATAGAAATCAGATGAATTTAAAGGCACACGGTGTCTCTAAATCCTCCTTTCAGCTCATTTTCTTTCCTAGTAACAGATACCGTAGAACTCACAATTTTAGATCCAAGACAGAACTGGCCCTGTGCACAGAGGTTATCGTCAAGAGTTCTCTGTTTTTAAACAAACATCGGTAGGACAAACGAACTTGTACATATATTTTTAGTGCTATGGAGAGAATAGGGATACTCAGGCTAGCTCACATTTTGTCAGAATGATAGAGAAGAGCCCTGGTGTTACTCATTTGTCACTCCCTTTCACAAGCTACATGCAACATCACGGGTCTGGTTCTGGGAAAAATGACAACATGATTCTGTCAGTAACTCCACAGGTGCTTCCCACATTTCACCAGCCACATCTCTCTGCAGCAGTTCGCGTTGCTGGTGACTGGCTCATGGAATTAAACTCTGAGTCAGCATAATTAGGAACACTATTGCTTATCCCCCTCTGATAACGGCTAAATCTGGGTTTTGTGGGCTTTTTAGTAGGGTCAATATTCATTATTATATATTCATCATTATATATATATTTTATTTTCTTTAACTCACCGACTACTTTCTGTTTCTTTTGTTTGTTTGTTTGTTTTGTTTTGTCTTGTTTTGGTTTTTGAGACAGGGTTTCTCTGTGTAACGTTGGCTGTTCTGGACTCGCTTTGTAGACCAGACCTCAAACTCATAGATCCAATTGTCTCTGCCTTGCCAAGTGCTGGGATTACAGGTGTGTGCCACCACACCTGGCTTCACACATTATTTTAAAGGCTTAGAGACTTCCATATATAACATCTGTGCCTTACTCTGTCATAAACTTTAGGCTCACATGTAATTTTTTAACAGGCCATCTGAAGATTCAGACCCCAGTTGCTGGTGCTATTTTAGAAGGCTGGGGTGCCTTAAGAGACTGGAGCCTTCTATGTGACCCTAGCCTATCAGGTCTCATCAGGACTGGCTGCATTGTCTTCCTCTGTAGACTGGTAAGGCTGCCCCCTCCAAGGAGAGGTGATCAAAGAGCAGGCCACTGAGTTCATGTCAGAGAAAGCCCCTGCTCCCCTTACTAGGGAACCAATTTGGAAACAGAGCGTCTAGGTTATCTCCATGCATGGTCCTTGGAGGATCACCCTATCAGTGGACTATGGGAGGGGCATAGGAGGAGAAGCGGGAGGGAGGGTGGGACTGGGAGGAGACAAGGGAGGGGGCTACAGCTGGAATACAAAGTGAATAAAGCGTAACAAATAAATAAATAAATAAATAAATAAATAAATAAATAACAAAAAACTCATTAAAAAGGAGAGAGCGAGAGCGGAACCTTGCTAGAGGAAGTAGGTTAGAGATGTGTGTTTAGGTTTCACTCTTGGTTCCTACTTCCTTTCTGCTCTCTGGTGCCTGTTTCTCCGAGATGAGAGATAGACCTTTCTGTTCACTCAGGCTACTACGAGGACACCTGACACCAGGCCTTTCTCAGCTGCCACAATCTTAGCACCATGGAACCGCAGGCCTCCATGTCTTCATTTCCTAAATAAGCTGTATAACCTCAGACTATATAAGCCAAAGGGGGGGGGGGGAATTACTCTGTCTCCTTAAGTTGTTTCCTGTTGGGTATTTGGTTATCAAAAGGAGAAAAGTGAGTCATACTCTCCTCATCCCTGATAGAAATATGTCCTTTTAAAATCTGCCCCTCACTGTCACTCAGATGTTGATAGCTTCCAGCCTGACTTCTGCTCAAGACGCTGAAGTGCCGCTCACCTGGACTCTTTTATTCACTTTTCTTGCACTTTGGAACCAGAATATCAAGTAAATTCACAAAGTATTTTCAGATTCAAAAATCCTTTGCGCTCCCCACTTCATTGTTTCTATAGGTTAAAGGGCAAGTGCCTGCTAATGCGCCTACAGGATCCTGCCGCTGTCTAACAAGATGCTTGCTGCTTCTCGCCTTTTCCCTGTTTGTTCCCATACACGAAGTCCCCTGTGCCTTTGTCCCATCATGCTCTTCATGCATTTCTTAGTGTGGTCAATTCTTGTAGCAACTTCCTCTATAAAGACTCTTTCGAGTCTCTAGGTAGGGGCGTTTATGTAACTCAGTACTTAAAATAATGTACTCAAATTTTATTCTACTTAATTTCTACCTCGTGTTTTCTTTACTAAAAATTTAAAGCTATGAAATACACGGAATGTAAGACTCTCTAGTTAGATGGTAAAATAAAAAAAGTAGGCCTTGCCTCATACCATCTCTGCTCTCAAGCTCCTGCGTCCCTTAAACGCCATGTGTTTAATATATCGTCATTGTTGCTTTGAAGTCAAAGGCAGTTTTGACAATGTCAG
Organism: Meriones unguiculatus; assembly: GCF_030254825.1. Classification (NCBI taxonomy): domain Eukaryota; kingdom Metazoa; phylum Chordata; class Mammalia; order Rodentia; family Muridae; genus Meriones; species Meriones unguiculatus. The sequence goes on along the minus strand of NC_083359.1, from coordinate 90,161,649 downwards.
AGTCTTTGCTCAGCCAAACTTCAGTCATTCCTAACATCTTCCACCAGGTTTATCCATGTGCTTCCTGTAAAATCCACTTTTCCCAGAAGACCCCTGCTAAGCCATTTCAGCCAGAAATCCCTTCTTTGAAATCGGACTAGGTTTTCATCCTTCACCGTCCCCAGAGTACCATCCAATCACCCTGGACTGTTTGTCGAGATTCCATTTTCTTTGTTTTACTCGGAATATCCCGTAATCCTTGATTTTCCACCCCTCCTCCACCCTACTCCTTACTATAAATCCCTGCTTCTCTATCCTGTATTCAGAGTTAAGCCCACTATCCCCAACTGCAAGTACCCACCGACTCAACCATTCTTACATCTATTCTCGTGGTCCTAAAAAACATTTCCTTTAACAAATACCATTGTTTTCTTTAACAACTGTGACGTGAAGTAATACGATCTTTAAAAGGTTTATCTTTCTGAATCTGATTTTTCAAAGTCTGAGTTTCTATGGTTGGGCTAATTGATCTTTTTTTTTTTTTTTGTCTTCTTCCTGATATAAAATTCTAACTACGTAATTCCATTATCTTCTGGCTCAGTGCATCTCTAAGCTGTCTCACTAAAACACTGTACGATGCTTGCCAGGAACTGCATAAAATTAATTGTTCACAAACCCAAGCACACAATGTATTTACAGAGATGTTCCTTTAGAATGATTGAATTATGCCTTCCTTTGTTGCTGGTAGAAGTTTATTCTCCTACAACAAATCTTATATTAATTTTATATTCTCTCACCTGACAATCAGTCTCAAAAACCTGTTGTTCATATGCACATAAAGGAATTTCTCAGCAATGTGGAGATTTAGGGTTTCATATTTAGAGAAACCACAATAGGATTTCAAGGGCCACAAAAGCTGATTTTCCTGATTTCTCTCTTATATTTTCACAGAGCAAAGGTTAGATCTGTTATTCTGATCTAACTTCCACTTATAACCAAAGGTGGTCCTAAAATGGCTATGATGATAAGAAATGTCACTCAGGTGAAATTATTTGAGTTTAGGGTTAGGTAGAAAATAGTATTCAGAAGAGTTTAATGAGGTAACAGCAGAGAGCAAGTCATTTGCTGTTCTCACGGTCTGTGGACTTTCTTGTTTAGCCACCATTGTCTATACCAGCTAGGTCTGTGGTGCCACAGAAGGTTTCCAAGTGTCTATTCTGAGAAAGGGAAACCAACCCTTTATGAGTGAGGGGGTAGGATCATAAAAGTATACACTATCTTATTATGAATATCTAGCATATCTTCATTATTTTTCTTTAACTTATGTCAAGTCCAAAGGTCAAAAACGTAGATGTGCTAATGTAGATGTTTTACATATTTCTCACACTCAAACAAGGCTTTGCCACTGAAACAAAGAGGGCTGGGCTAATTTCAGAATGCATTCACTGTTATTCTAAATAAATGGGAATTACCATTTAGTTCAATACAGGACAACCATCTTACTGGTAAGACTGACACACAGATTTTTTTTTTTTCAAATATTTGCCTCAGATAATTTATTGCTCATAAGTCAAATTTTATCAGAGTATCAAGTGTCTTTAAATCAGCATCATACAACAGAGCACTGGCAGTAAAAATACACACAGATTCTTAACAGAGCAGATGGAACTATGTTAGGATCAGGGAGAAGGCCTGTGTTCAAGCTTCCTTAGACAGGTTATTTGGAGAAAGGACCTTTATACATACTGTTACCATCTACTTTTACCATTTAATTTTGGCATTTAAAACTGGCATTTGTAATCTGGGAAGAGTGTCAGAAGGAAAACAGACACTTGCTTTTAATTTACGTTTTCCATTTAAAATTAACTGGCATAATTTGTCTTTTCAAATAATACTTTGGGGAAAACAAACATTTTCAACAATATTTTGATTATTAAAGTACCCTAAGCAAGTAAAGTATTGTAAGAAATAAACAAAAGCATAAAAGTGTACCAAAAAGTTGGCTACTAGCTTATTGCTGGAGGCAACTAACTCTATCAGCTGGTTTGTTGTTTTTATTTTGTGTGTGTGTTTGCGTATGTGAGCATTTGCTTGAGTAGCCCTGCCTCAGGAAAGGAACCTCATATTTAAAGATGAAAGCAGAAAATAGTGGTTCTCTTAGTGAACCTAGATAGAGAAAGAAAGAAATAGATTTTAAGGGAAAGGTGGAAAGGGGAGCTTTTAAAGAGCCATAGCAGTGGTGGAGAAATCAGTGGTCTCCAACAGAGTGAAAGCCAGATGCATTCCTGGGCTAACTACAGGTTTGGAAGGCCAAAGAAATGAACTGCCGCTTTATTTATGACCATACTATCTGAAGCTTTTGTTGGTTGATCCATATACTCATGTGTCCATAAGGGGTGGGAGATGTAATGTGTACATGACCTATCCCATCAATGAGCAAGTTTAACAGACTGACTCACAAAATAACAGCTATGATTTATAAAAATGATTACTGCCTTGAGGCCTTGCTTTAAGCAAATACATGATACAATTTGTTTACCTCTTAAAATATTCTTACAAGTCAGAACTATTGTCTTCCTCATTTTATCGGGTGTCGGATGCACACTGGGCCATTGGTCCCCATAGGCTTGAACACTAACAACCACATGAGCTTCCCAGGTGGCTAGATGGAAGATGTCTCTCCCTGTCTCTTTTGAAGGTGATTGTACAGTGACAAACATCTTTTGCTGACATTGACTGCTGTTAATCCCACCAGGTGAGAATAGGTCAATAATTTTTGAGCCAGATATGAAGCAAGCTCTATATAATACTGCCTAGGACAGTATTATAGACACTGACCAGGTCCTTATTCACAATTCCCAGAGAAAAGCCTTAAATTATGTTAGTCAAATGCTTATAGAGGCAAAGCCCACAAGGCTATGCACTTCCTGCCCTTGTCCAAACGGGGGGCAACCATACATCCTGATGTAATTCCTGCCTGTGTACCTCCCTGCCTGTGATCAGGCACGTTCTGTGCACTTGGGGCAACCAACCTTATTTACAGAAGTGAAAACACGTGGCTTGTTATCTTTCATGAACAACAGCTCCCAGCATTCCAGGAAGTTATCTGTCCTCAGGCAGGTGGGGCTTACAGGTTAAAGGCATTTTTGTTTCATAGATCTCTTAAGCACCGTAATTTAAAACTTAAAACCATTTTAGCCCACATACTGCCTTGTTATTTTTAAGAATTTCATTATACAGTGCTCTACTCTGACTCTACATCCAGAGACAAGAATCTTTGGCTGATATCAACTGCCTTATTATATTTCAGAATGTGTGTGTGTGTGTGTGTGTGTGTGTGTGTAGAGGTCAGAAGACAGTTTATAGGAGCTGATTCTCTCCTACCATGTGAATTCTGGAGCCCAAACTCAGGTTGCTAGTATCAAGCAAGCGCATTTACCTGCTTATTTTCTGTATATTGGTGTTTTTACTTCATATATGTCTGTATGTCACATGTACGCAGTGTCCACAGAGGCTGGAAGGCTTTAGATCCCTTAACACTGGACTTATGAATGGTTGTAAGCCATGATGTGGGTGCTGGAAATTGAATCCAGGTCCTCCAGAAATTCAGCAAGTACTCTTAACTGTTGAGCTATCTCTCCAGCCCCATCCACCACTTTTTAAAAAATTACTAAATTCTCCTTTGCAAATAAATAGGTAGAATAGACTTAAAGTAGTAAAAGAAAAGGAAAATGTCACCCCACCATAAGAGCTGACAGCAAGTTCTTGGCCTGGCTTTCTAACTTCAGGAGGCTTTAATTTAAGAATATGTAAAAAAAAAAAATGTTGCATTTTATTATTAGTTACTGATATTAAACTCTTACTATTCCAAATTTACAAATTGCATTTAGGCACAGATAGGAAAAAACAGCATATAAAGATTTGGAATTATTTGCAATTTTAGGAACTCACCAGAAGGTCTTGAAACACACTCCCTATGGATAAGACTATTGAATACTCATTCTGTAAACTAATTGTCTGGTAGAAATGGAGGTGATAGCAGAGAGGAAAGTACTGTTATAGTTGAAAACTACAGTATACTTATTAAATTTTCTTTATCTTTCTTTGTCTTTGAGTTTTTGTTATGTGTCTGTAAACTGGACTAGATGATACATTTTCTGATATCTGTCTAAGATCCATCAAACCTTTAACTTTTCTTCCTATTTCTGGCCACTGAGAATAAACACTGTGCCTTTCCCAAAGTCTGTAAGCAAAATCTGGACTACTTGGTAAACACTTCAGAGAAATCACAGCAGCTCAGATATGAACACACTACAGACATATAGAGCAATACTCAAACAGCAACATTCCCTAGAGCCCAACATTAAGAAATTTCCACAACTAGGTTTAGAATTTGCTCCAATTTAAGCCATGGTTTTCCACAGTAATCCTTTTCAGTGAGGTGTAGAAGAATGTAATAATCCAGTTTCTGAGCTCTGGAGATCTTTGCCAAGTTTCAGAGAGGAGAATAAGGTTGCCTCAGGACATACAGCCAAAATATCGGCCACAGAATGCAAGAAGACACTATCTTAAAATATGTCTACTTGATGTAGTCATTATATTTTGGTTAATTTTGTAGAATATTTGTTTTTGTGTGTGACGGTGTATGTGTGTATATGTGTGTGAGTGTGTGTGTGAAAGTATATGTGTGTCTATGTGTTTGTGTACATATGTGTACATGTGTGTTTGTTGAGTGTATTGTGTGAGAGGGTATATGTCTGCATGAGTATGTGTGTCTGTGTGAGTATGTATGCCTGTGTAAGTGTGTGCACACATGTGAATGTGTGTCTGTGTGTGTATGAATGTGCATGTGTGTATGTGTTTGTGTATGTGCATGTGTGTATGTATGTTTGTATATATATATGTGCGTGTATGTGTCTGTCTCTGTGTATATATGTGTCTGTATGTGTTTGTGCATATGTGTGTTTGTGTGATTGTGTATGTATTGTGTGTATGTGTTTGAGAGTGTGTATATATGTGTGTGTGTGTGTGAGTGTGTGTGTCCACACCATAGCGCTTGTTTGGAGGTCAGAGGACAACATTTAGGAGTCAATTTTTTTCTCTCTTCTACCCTGGTTCCATTTCTTTTTTCTTTTAAGCTACCTGCTTATCTTTGAGATAGGAATGTTAGTCACTGAAGTATTTTTACCTATTATTTTATCTTTCTCTAAAACTAAAAACACAAAGAGAAATAATTGTCCCCTAAAAGGGTCAGCACCCAGGATTGAACATGGGTATTCGGGTGTGCATGGCAAGCGTTTCTGGTGAGCCATCTTGCTTGACCTTTTGGGGCACAATTATTCATAGCTGTGTTTTCAGTTTTAAAGAAAGATAAAACTGTTTAGGTAAAATACTTAATTACTAACATAACCTACTACAAAGGTAAACAGGTGTCTCAAAATAAAAAAAAGTCCTACTTAACAAGCTTTATACTGCTTTCGATGGTTAATAAACTCTGATGAAAAATTAGTTGTTTCAAGAAATTTTAGACATATAGGAGTATCTCTAAAAGTTGCCCCCTTTGTAGGGGAAATATGTATGTTCATTAACCTGATTTGGGCTCTGATGTATCCTTTTTCTAAAAAGGAATTACCTTACTCGGTTACTTTAGCCTTGTTTCTGTGATTCGTTGTGGGACACTGAGATTATCCTTTTCCAATAACATCACCAACATTGTCTTTTCTTGGAGACTTGATCTGTTTGTCTGGAAGAGAAATATGTCCACACTTCCAGTACTGTTAACTAGGACAGGTTTGTAGTTTTAATTATTTTTTGTAATTAGTTGACAATTGTTTTTTGATGAGAGTAACTATGCGAGGCACAGTACAAGGACTGGAGAAAAAACAGGATTGAGTATGAAGTATATCACTTATTTTGAAACAGACACATAGAAGCTATTTTGAGTGAAAAAAAATTTACAGACACCTAGAAGCTATTTTGATTGAAAAAAAAAACTTTTTAAAGCATGGATGAGGGGATGGAAATATTATCAAGAGCCAGGGGTGGTAGATGACTACAAAGAAACAGTATTTTCCAGACACAACAGGGGACTGAGGCCATACAAGAGAGTCAGTTTTCTTTAAGAATATGGTTCCTGGTAAATCAATGACACTACCCTGGAAGGTCACACATCCAAAAATATATGGTCAACTCAAATTGGACTTGATGGGGAGAAAAGGAGGACACAAAGTTGGGCAGGTTTTAAAATTTTGGTGCATCTTGAGTGAGTCAGAAGAGGGGAGCAAATATGATCAAAAAACATTGTACAGAGAACTAATTTTAAAAAGCAAAAAAAAAGGTATTGACTCCTCATGTAGACCCGCCCACAGGGTAACTGAAAACAGTCTTAACTTGATGTCTCTGCTATATTTTCCCTGAATGTACAGAGATAAAATTTTTATTAATTACACTCTTCACTTTGTATCCCCTCATAAGCCCCTCCCTCCTCCCCTCCTGGTCCCACCTCCACTCATCCCTCCTTCACGCATGCCCCTCTGCAAGTTTTAATCTTTCCTCTTCAGTCATCTTGGAGCTCTAGAAAAGCAAACAAGGGTCATTACTCATGAAAGAATGCCTACATGCTGGAGAAGAAATTATCTTGTGGGAGCCAGACTGTCCCCTCAAGGTACTGGTCATACCTTGACTAGTACTAAATAATTATGCAAATGTGTTGACCTCTGCCCCAAGTTTTCCTCTGTTTAAAGCCAATACAATGTTTTTCCCAATATAACCATATTAAATCTTCTTTCTCTGATTTTCACTCTTATTGATAAACTTGGTACTAGTGGCCAAGCCTTGCCTACTGGGATTGTTTTGCCTTAAGGTTGTAGTGTCTATCACTTCATTTGGAGTGACAGAGTGATAAGACATGCTTGAACATAGCTACAAAGACACCTAACTATACAAAACAATGATTAAATTCCAAATTATTACAATACCTGCTTAGGTTGGTAATTACTTGCTTGGCTGCTTACAGAAAAAAAAAATTATGCATGACAGAGATATACAGTCAGGAAGATGGCCAGTTATTCCCTTTAATATCCTACCTCTGAAATTCTAGAATTAATAAGACACGTGGTATATACTCACTCATATAGACATATAACATAGGATAAACCTACTAAAAGCTGTACACCTAAAGAAATTAATCAAGAGGGAGGACTCTTGCTAAAATGCTCAATTCCCATTCAGAAAGGCAACAAAGATGGACATCAGAAGAAGGAGAAAACAGGGAACAAGTCAGGAGCCTGACACAGAGGGCCTCTGAAAGGCTCTGCCCTGCAGACTTTCAATGCAGATGCTGAGACTTATGGCCAAACTTTGGGCAGAGTGCAGGGACTCTTATGAAAAAAGTGGGAAATAGTAAGATCTGGAGAGGACAGGAGCTCCACAAGGAGAGCAACAGAACCAAAAAAATCTGAGCACAGGGGTCTTTCCTGAGACTGATACTCCAAGTATCATGCATGGAGATAACCTAGAACCCCTGCACAGAGGTAGCCTATGGCAGTTCAGTGTCCAAGTGGGTTCCATAGTAATGGGAACAAGGACTGTCTCTGACATGAACTGATTGGCCTGCTCTTTGATCACCTGCCCCTGAGGGGGGAGCAGATGCAACCACTCCTGATGAGACCTAATAGACTAGGATCAGAAGGAAGGAAAAGAAGACCTCCCCTATCAGTGGACTTGGGGAGGGGCATGCGTGGAGAAGGGGGAGGAAAGGAGGGGTTTGGAGGGGAAGAGGGAGGGAGTACAGGGGGGATACAAAGTGAATAAAGTGTATTAATAAAAAATTTAAAAAATAAGCCAACAAATAGTGATTTCTCTTTTGTATCTTGTGCTAAGCACTGGAAGGATGCAAAAATAAATCATATGGTATGGACTTTTGAACCAAACATCTCAGTAGAAAGTTCAATTGTACAATCTCAGAAACCATTGGTTAGACATTTACAGGGGAAGGGTGAGATCTTTGAGTGCCAACCTGGTGTCTAAAATGCCAACCTTCTTTCCTTAACTGCTAAGACTATGGAGAAGCCAGCTGAGAAACAGCAACCAAAGTGCCCCCCCCATCTTGCACATCTTTTGTAAATTCCCAAAATACCTCAAAGGAGGGATGAGGACCTCAGAGAGGTCTTTGGCAATGAGTGGGTTAGGTCTCTAGTCGGACTAACTGGTGATAGCTCTTTTCACTTCCGTACTTTCAAATTAAGTTTATTATTATCAGGATTCCCCAATTTCTGTGTGTCCCAGTTTGCCTCACTCGTGAAATAAAGACAACATTCAAACAGGATTATTAATACAATAAAAAATAGAGGGGCCTTTGTGACAGCGCATCGTGAGGAAGCTGGAAGCTCATCACTGGGTGTGAGGTATCTCCCTAGGCTGCAGGCACCTGAAAACAAGCACTGGGCAGCTTCTCACAGAGAAAAGCTATTAAAGGAATGAAATGTTCTGAGAAATAAAAATTCTTGTTCTTTGTCTCCTAGTAGCTGGTTCTATGGATCCTGAATAAAAATAACCATGCTATCATTTTGATTAAGTAGAAGTAACTCTTTCTTAGATGAAAATAGGAAAACACAGTTCCTTTCCATTAATGGTATCTTCAGTGTTTTAAGGGAAAGATTACTACTACTATTTTCAGAAATGGTAGAAATTGACCTTTCTAAAACTGAATTGTGGTTTTTTTTTGTTGTTGTTGTTAATATCACACATTACTTGAGAATATTAGGTTCTACCTCCAAGTTCGCAGCTTTCAATGCTAGCTTTGTCTTCCATTACCTTGTTTCATAAAGAAGCCAGCGAAATTCTCCCTCTTCTAAAAGTGCAGAATGGTACACAGAAGGGAGAGGGCCATTGACTGGCCACTTCCTCCCACAGTGTGACTCAGGTTTTCTGTTCCATGGAGACTCATCGGAGGCCATGGCCTTGTCATTCTCTTCTGGCTAAGACAAAGTCCCCTTGCCATAGAGGCCACTCACCAATGAGGGCCCAGTTCTGATGCAGTCAGCTTTTCACGGATTCCAGACATGGAGCATGAGGTGTTTCTGTCTCAAATATCACCGAGCAGAACTCCAGGCTCTGAGAGTTTGCATCCTTCAGCTGTTCTTAACCTTCAAAATGTACTTAACATTCAAAATGTCTCTTGGTGTGAAAACCCCAGCCGGGTCTTAGAGTAAAAGTCCTGAAGCAAATCACTGGATTAAAATGCTGAGCAATGGGCGTGAACCATCCCTCCCTCCTCAGCGTTACAGTCTTTTTCTTCTGCAGGTATTTTAAGGCTGAAGATGTGCTACCCATTACCAAATGAGACCTTTCATAGGCCTCAACAGGACTCATGAGGCTCAAGGAGATTCATACCGGTAGAGGGGGCCGCTATCTTTATCTTACTGGTAATCAATTTAGGAGCCATACAGACACGAATCCTGAATTAATAAAACAAAGAAAGAAGCAGTGTAAAAATGATACCCAAGCAAATGACTGAAGATCCTGTCTTCTGGGATGGATAGAATTATACATGAGCTTTGTAGCAGTAAGAACCCTACTGGGTCACGGCTGTTCTCCAACCCAGTCTACTGACCCTAAACCCAACATGTGAGGATAAAGCAAAGACACAGCTCAAGTTGTTGTGCATTGGAATAACCAAACTGCAAGCCTGGTGGAAAATACAAGGCAAAGGGTACTTTTTCCTTAACTGCCAACTGCTTGTGTGTACTCAGCAAGACACGCTGAGGAGAAATGACAGAAAAAGCAGGTACTGGCTATTTATTTTTTTATTTAAAAATGCCAAAGAAGGGAGGTACTGTCTACAACCACACAATTTAAAGCATGGTTATTTCAGACTTTGACTGGGCACAGAACATTCTGGATAACTGGACAGCATTTTTAGTTGTTGTAGTCTATTTTATATAAACAGGGGTGACTGGGGTTGAGTTGGGGGCAGGAGTAAAAGCAGGAATGTTTGCAGTTATCCAGAATGAATCTTCAATAGTTTGTGATTGAATGATTGATTGATTGATTAAATGTATAGGAGTGTTTTGTCTGCATGCATGGTATGTGTGCCATGTGTGTGCTCAGTGCCTGCAGAGGCCAGAAGAGGGCATCAGATTCCCCTGTGAATTAAGTTATAGATGACTGAGTCACCACATGGAGGCTGGGGACCAAACCTGACTGTTCCGGAAAAGCAACAAGTGCTCTTCACCATGGAGCCAACCCTCCAGACCCCAGAATGAGTCTTTACAAATAATCCATCCTGTGCCTATGTGCTTATCATCATTCTGGCTTTCCCAGGTCCTGAGCCCAAGTGTTCTGCTAAGCTCATCAGATGCTCAGTGGGAGTAAGACTCTGATTCACCCACTGGCTACAGCTTTCAGAGGGTTTAGTCAGACCACATAGAGTCAAGCTGCAATTCTGAGGTTCCCTTCACAATAAAGTAAAGGCACAAGTTCCTCTTGGAAACTCACGTCTGACTGTGAAGATTTCCAGTCAGGAAGGAAATCTAAGGGTCTTTGGTATTGAGCAAATCAATTTAAGGAAATTATCTAGATCAAACATTCTAAATATTTACTTGTGGTTTTCTAGGTTTTTTTTTTTTTGTTGTTGTTGTTGTTTTTAGTCCAAATAGGTATGCTATACTTCATTCAAAATCTCCTTTCTCCTCCTCTGTCCAGCCTTGTTTCCATCTGTTTTTGTCATCATGGCACTGGGATTTAACCCAGGCCTGAGACAAGCTGAACACATGCCTACTACTGAGCTATAGCCACCTCCTAAACATCATCTCTCTAAAAGAGGAAAGTGACTATTTTGAAATCAAATTTCTACCTATTAGGAGTACATTTGTTACATAAAGTAAGATTCCCTAGTGGCTAAAAGAGACTGAGGAATACATAAAATGATAACTCAACCAGTAGTGCAGTGAGCCTCCACTGTGTGTCAAAGATTACTCATAATTTCCAGTCATAACAAGAGCATTGTAAGTCTCTTTTACATATGAGGTCAATTGCATTTCAGAGACAGGCAATGAAATGACATAATGAGAGGGCGTGGTATGTTATTTGAACTCGGGTTATTTTTACATCTAAGATGGTTTCCTTCATCAAATTTCCTTTCCACTTAATACATCTCTGGAGGTATATGTTAAAGACAACACTGATGGCCTGAGGTTTCTAACTCTATGTTGGTTTAAGATGTTAATATTATGACATTTTAGTTTTCAGTGGCTCTATTCAGGTGTGATGGTTCCTTGACGTTGGTCTCCATTAGATCAGAATGCTCAGTTTCTTGGAGAGATGTTTACTTTTCAAAGGAGTCTCATTCCAGCCCTGCCTTTCCCAGAGTCCTGCTGCAGTGCTTTTCTGGGTGTGTGTCTCTTGGTCCTGCAGCTTCATGAACTGCTCTGGGGATTTTGCACCCTCCTCTAAATACTGCATGCATTCAGAGGGAGCCTTAGGATGATTAGTTCTCTTTGAAGTATTCTCTTTTTTTTCCTAATAAATTTCATTGAATATTTTAAAGGCAGACAACATCATGTCCAGCTATTCTTATTTTGATTATTTGAGGTCCTAAGGGTAAGTCATACTAGTAAGTTCCTGCCTTGAGAGTATCTAAACAGGAGTGCGGCACTCCTCCATGCTTACAAACGTACTCGTCTCCCAGATTCTTTGGGAAGCCCTCCGCAGAAACCTTCATGTGCTCCAGCAGGACTTCTGCAAAAGCCTGGAGATCTGGAAGATGAGTACAAAGGAAGATGATAGAGACACTTTTTGTTGGCGTCTCTACTTATTAAGATTCTCTGGAGGACACTCCTTGACCTTGCTTTTAACCACCTGTTCATAACTGCAGATACTGGTCCTCCATCAATGAATGCACGGTGCTACAAAACTGAAGCATGTGAGAATAGCCTAATGCTGCCACACAAGTAACTCTGTAACCAAAGTGATTAAGAGCAGGCTTCTTAAACATGTGCAACCATAAGGTAACTCTTATGTTATCAGCATTTTGAGACTTAGGCACATATTTTTAAATTGTTTCTCAGCTGTTAGGCTGGTTCCAACTTTGTATCTTTCTGTGCTCTGTGCAGCTTACAGCTTCATAATTCACAGGCACTGCTGATTAAGTAAGTTAGCAAGGGCCTCCATTTCTGTTGTGCAAGGGTTGAAGTGCCACTAATTCAATTAATTTCTGTTTGTTCTCTTTGAACATATCCAGACAGTGTTTTTAAGAAGCTATTTCTAAGAAACATAAAATGATTCACATGTGCCCAGCATGTCAATAAGTAATTAGGACTCAATTAAAGAGGGAGAGATAAATCTAGTGATTTTGCTCTGCGGGAGGCCGGTACATCTGTCCTGGCTTGAACCACCAGGCTATTTAGAGATTCAGCCCGAGAAGACTTGGCTTGTGAATCCTGGTTATGGGTTGAACTGTGTCTGCCTCCAAGAGACACGTTGGAGTCCTAAACTTTAAACTACAACGTGTGATAATATTTGGAACTAGTCTTCCTATACAAGGTAAAATGACATCAATAGGATGGTCCATATCTAATACGATTGATGTCTTTATAAAAGTGGAGATTTAGACACAGACACATTGCACTATGAGAAGATGAGGGCAGAAATTGAGGTGTTTTATCTATAAAAAAGGTCAAAGATTGCCAGAAACTCATGAGAAGATTTTAAAAACCTGAAAAGATTCATCCATAGAGTTTTCAGGAGTCAGATCAGCTGATACTGTGGGTTGGGGCTTCTGGTTGTGAGACGATGTGGCCTAACGTTAGTTATTTAGGCCACGTAGATTGTAGTAGATGTCATGGCAACCTAGAAAGCAGATGCACCATGGGACAGCCTTGAACTTGCCACACGCCTCCCTCCATTTCTCACGTGTTGGTATGACAGGTGCACATGACCATGCTTGGTCCTGCCTGTTTCTCAGCTCAATGACTTTTTTTTTCCATTTGGTTCCTTGCAGGGAAGAATGAGAGAAACAAAGGCCTTAAGAAATTACTAGAAGTTAATGGACGGTGAGATGACCTGGGCTTCAAAAGTAAGCGGGGGATTCGGCCAACAGCTGTGGTGAGCACAGGTTCCTTAGTTCTTTATATGGGGCTATGGAAACAGCTCATGGCTAAAACACTCACCACAAAAACATGAGGATGTGAGTTCCCCCTGCAGCTTCCACATAAAAAGCCAGGTGTGGTGGCGCATGCATGCTTGTAATTCCAGTGCTGGGGAGGGGATGACACACAGATGCTTGACGCTTGCTGGCTGTCCAGACTAATCCGGCCAGTCTCTATATTTGCTGCCCAAACGCTTTGTGATGTTTGCCATTTCTGATTGGTTAGTGTCAGTTTGAAGCTCTCAGCTTAGCCTTCCATCTGTGTGGTTTGTTACTATGATTTCTGCCAAAACTAAAATGACAGTGTAAGAAGGGTGAACTATCCTCATGTCTCAAACGACTGTGCCTATGCCTGCTGTGGCTAGGTCAGAGAAGAGAATTTTCAACAAGTAACTTGTTGTCAGGGTAGGGACATTTGTAGAATAGCAGGCTTATTGCTGTGAAGCTGGATCAAAGTTACTGTGACTAAGATCCTTCGGGCAGGGATTGGAAGGATGTTTGGCCATTAAGAGCATGTGCTGCTCTTGAAGTTGATCACAGCTCAGCTCCCAGCACAGTCAGGCAGCTCACAGCTGCCTTTCACTACATCCCCAGCAGAGCTGGCATACTCTCCTGGCTTCCATGGGCATTAGTATATACAGAGACACAGAGACACATAAATAAAAATGACATGAAACAAACAAAAATAGAGACAATTTTCTAAAGCCAAAAAAAAAAAAAAAAAAGTCAAGAATTCCTCAGCCAAAGAAAAAGTGGCTTTCATAAGGAAATTAACCTTTAGGGTGGAAGAAATATTTATTATATGTCTTTGTTTTACATACTTGCAGAAAAAACATCTTTGGAGGGATTCTTGCCAACAAATTGAACTGAAAGAAAATACAAACCACAAACGACTAAAGCTGTTACGTGTTTAAGACAAAAGAAGAAAGTGAGAGAGCCCATAACTTCATTCTTTCTCCTTAGAGTGAAAGTGTGGTCTACAACAGGGAATGCTTTATCTGACAGTCACGGGGATGTCATAATTTATGTCATGAACTGAGGTGGGCAATGAATGGCTACTGAAGGTATTTAAGATAAACCAAAAAAATCTGGCTCTGAATATAAAATATTCCAGCCCTGCACAACCAAGACATCCTGAGCTGGGTGAAGGTCATGTCTGTCAGCAGCTAGAGGTCATCCTCGGGTGCATAGCAAGTTTGAGGCCTACCCAGGAAAAAGAGAGAATGAAAGTTAGTAATAACTAATGCAGAAAGTCATACACAGAACACCTCAGAAGGCACAGAATATCATTGTGAGATAACTATGCACCCAAGAGCCAGCAGAAGAAGATTGGGTCACCTGAACAACACAGGAGACTAAGGTGATTAGATCAAAGGATTCAGTCACCACCCCCACTCCCAGCCTGTAAAGTTTCCAGAATAAAGCACAACCAAATTGAAGACTCTATAAGGTTGCTTAACTGATTGGAAACTTCTTCATCTTTTAATTTATTTTTAAGACATAATCTCATGCAGCTTAGAATGGCCTCCAACTTGCTGGGTACCAGAGGTTGTCCTTAAACTATCACTGCTCCTTGCTTCACCTTCCCAAGCGCTAGAATGACAGAATTCATTCTGAATGTGTGAGTTCCACACCCAGCTTAGAACTTCATGTTTGTGCAGAGCTGGAATATTTTAGATTCGGCGCCATATTATCCTGGTTTATCTTAAATCCCCTACTTCAGTGCATGCCCTGAGATCTTTAATATTATCAGACAAAACCTTTTAGAATATACTAACGTAGCACAACATTATCTTCCACCAACCCCAATGCTAAGAATGTCATGACATGGAGACACATAGCAGACTTCTCTCGCTCTGCTGTAATCTGCCTATCTGATGTTCCCACCAATAAACATGGAAAATACTTTGATTTATGACTTTCTCTTATTCTGTGTGTATAAAACCTTTATGGCTATGGGCATGTGCAACTACTTCTGACATAATTAGCTTTAAAATTGGAATATATTAGTTTTTATTCTTTTTTAAAATTTGAATTTTTTAAAAAATTATTGTTTTTTTTATTAATTACAGTTTATTCACTTTGTATCCCAGCTGTAGCCCCCTCCCTCATCCCCTCCCAATCCCACCCCCTCTCCCTTGTCTCCTCCCATTCCCCTCTCCCAGTCCACTTATAGGGGAATACCTCCTCCCCTTTCATCTGATCCTAGTCCATCAGTTCTCATCAGGACTGGCTTCTTTGTCTTCCTCTATGGCCTCGTAAGGCTGCACACTCCCCTCAGGGGGAGGTGATCAAAGAGCAGGCCACTGAGTTCATGTCAGAGAGAGTACCTGTTCCCATTACTAGGGAACCTACTTGGACACTGAGCTGCCATGGGCTACATCTATGCAGGGGTTCTAGGTTATCTCCATGAATGGTCCTTGGTTGGAGAATCAGTCTCAGAAAAGACCCCTGGGCCCAGATGTTTTTCTCTCCTTATGGAGCTCCTTACCCTTCCAGATCTTTCTACCTCCCCCTTCTTTAATAATATTCCCTGCACTCTGCCCAAAGTTTAGCTGTCTCAGCCTCAGCTTTGATACCCTGCAGGGTAGTCTTTCAGAGTCCCCAGCCCCCCCCTTTTTTTTTTTTTTGAGAGAGAGAGAGAGAGAGAGAGAGAGAGAGAGACTCAGTGTATAGCGCTGGCTGGTTTGGAACTGTGTAGACCAGGCTGCCCTCAGTCTCACAGAAACCTGCTCTCCTCTTTCTGTGGAGTACTGAAATGAAAGGCAAGCACCACCCCAGCTGGCAGAATACATTAATTTTAACGTTTTACTCAGAATCCTTGTCAGCTCCCTTGAAATACTATAAACATCACAGACTATCAATAAAGTCAAGATTGAAAATTTACCAGAATATAAAATTTTAACTAATAATCGTATTGAGCAAATATTTTCATTATATCAAATCTATCTGACTGATGATCAAGAAGGGTGACTACATTAACTACATTAAAATAATATTTCTTCATGTGAAATTGAGGAAAGTATTCTAAGGCGTTAGAGCACAATGTCAGATCTGTTCTTTTCATTTATTTAGAGGTCATCACAAACAGCAAGGGTTAAGTATTTTACAGCTTCAGACTATGTGGTCCTTGAAACAAATACTGCCTAAAGTATTTCAAATGTACAGCTCAATTTCCAAAACCTCTCATAAAGATGAACATGGCTGAGGAGGCAAGCAGATTGACAAGTCTGGAATGATTAAAGAGAAATAAAATGCAGACAACTATTTTGAATTGAATACTATTTTTCTTCTGGAGCCAGGACTCTTACCATGTACTTTAAAGCATATAAATTTAGAATCTATTTTTTATTAATCCAGAACATTGTGTCCGATGTTTATCACTGTAGTTCTGATGACTTACATAAAAGGAACTGGAACGAAAGGCTCATAAGGTTAAAAATCAATGCAGCAGCGCCACCCAGTGGACATACTGGACACACACTTGTGCCAACTGTAATTTTCCATGTTACTATGCTGTATTTTCAGTGTAACTATGCTTCAGCTATTTATATGAAACCTTGCTCTACAACATTAGTTCAAGAATATAATAATCACGCCTTTACCTATTTATTGAAGATCAACAGGGAAAGATATTCAAAGGATATTATAACACCCATGAATAAAGAGTTCTGTATGCTGTGTTACCTGTAATGAGAGCAAGCCTGTAATGGCTCACTGGTGAGATGAACTAGTGATTTCGCTCATTTGAGACGTTTGGCAAGTGTAGAATTGTATTATTGTATGTTTATGTATTTCCTCATATTCACTGCTTTCTCAAAAATGGTAAAGATTTAAATTGGATGTCCTTACTATAAAATGGGTTTTTGTAACTTTACTTCAGACTTTTATTCATGGCTGGTCATCCTTCTTGAGACATTAGTAAATATTATTTGTGATTCAGGAGTGAGCTGAATGACGTTATCAATGATACCACAACAGCATGAGTATACCAACCACTGATGTGGTCAAATGCTAACTGACCAGATAGCATTAGAATATCCTACTTCATATCAAACAGTGGGATATTGTTTTCAAATTGTAAAAACTGAGTGTTTTTTTTTTTGTCATCCTTTATTTCTCATAGAAAATATGAACATATGAGGACCACAAAAAGAACCAAAGTACACATTATTTTTTAAAATCTGTTCTTGAGGCTATTTAGTATTTCTTTCCCCTGTCAGAGGCACCATTTTTAAAAAGTGGCTCTTGGGCTGACAAGATGGCGTAGTGGCTAAAGATGGTTATCACTAAGCCCGGTGACTTTAAGTTCATCCCTGGAACCCACACAGTGGAAAGAGGGCCAGTTCTTGAAAGTTGTCCTCTGACACACACACACACACACACACACACACACAAATAATGAATGAATAAATGAATGAATGGGAAAAGGTTTGTTGTATTTTAAAAGCAAATAAATGTCAGTTCAATAACAAACACCTGAGTACCAGTGTGTAGAAGATACAGTGTCAGGTGTTGGGGAGCCTTGAGTACTAAGAATAAGCTTGACAGAGGAGTGGAGACAGGCACAAAATGGATCAGAATGATATGAAATAGTTCTGTTTCTTTCTTAAATAGAAAAATTCCACCTCTGATATTCCTTGAGTTCACATCATTTAACTGATTAACATTATCTGGATAGTGTCAGGTTTGTTTCACAGGCATCCAGAGGTAGATATATTTTTAAAACTGAAACTACCAGTCACCTCCAAGTCTCTGCATTACCCAAATCAGAAAATGGCACTGCAGTTGCCAAGGTGCTAAAGCAAAGAAAACTCACTCACTTGTGGGTATTTATTGAAAATCTGTAATATACAGGGAATTGTGCCAAGCTGTGGATAGCTGGTAGCAATCTGAGCAATGGGATCCATCCTTGATTTTTCTCCCACTTTGCATTGGTGTTTATAATTTAATCATCAAATTCATCCATATCCATTGCCTAAATTTTTCTGGATCTGCTTCTAGCCATGTAGGCCCTGACCTGTTATACAGGCTGCCATTTTCATTTTCCTGGTTCATTATACTCATCCTCTAACTGGTTTCCTTCCCCCTATTCCTGCCACTCTTCCACTTTTTGGTAGAGAGGCCTGATCCAACCAAATCTCAAGATGCTAAATCTCCCTGGACTTGGATTACCCTTAGGAAGGTGCTCAAATTCCCTAACAGTACCAGAGCAATTCCTGACCTGATCCTTATTCCCTCTGGTTCTGTCTAGAGTCTGTTTTGCAATATCAAGCCTTCACTGATGTCACCTCCATAAAGAACCCTTGTTTTTCATCCTTTAGCCCTAAGAATCCTCTGCTATTCTCAAACACATAGCCCATCACATTGAATTGCTTCTCGTTGTAAAATTGTGCTTCTCCTTCCCCCCCATGAGAATATAATTTCTATCAGAGAAGTTATTGGGTATTACCATATTTGCTTGTTTATCAATACACTTCAGAATTTAGTTTGCTCTTCAGCACGAACTGGAACTCAATAAGTATATTTCAATAATGAAATTCATGAAAACATGGGGAGAAGTCAACTAATTCCAAATAAAATATAAGAAGAAGCTTCTTGAAGCTCTATGAAAAATAGCTAAGGATATAGAGGAGTTTGACAGTCAATAAAAATGAGGAAATGTCTCAGAGTATATCGAAAACATTGTCATGAATAGGTAGGTAGAATGGGAGAAAAGAAGTAAATAGTGCCAAGACCCTGAAGGTCCTATCATAGCAGGCTATAGAGCTGGGCTTTATGTTGGAGGTGAGTAGGGTGTTGTGCTGAAAGGTAATGCCAGGAAGAGAGGCTCAGGAGGAAAGTCAAAGAATAGACAGCCTATGTGTACCAGCATAGAGGAAGGGAAAAAAAGACAGTCAGGGAGCATACAACTGTTCTCAATTATGAAGCTTCCACTTATGACTTTTCAATAATAACAAAAATACACATTTGATAGAAATGGCTTCAAATTTCAAAGGACACCAAGAGTGACAGTACTTTCTCTATAGGCTGGGTTGTGGCAGCCATATGATCAAGACTACTGCATCTCATACTGTGGAGATAGTGTGTTCCTAGATTTTGCTGCTTGGTATGTTAAGAGTATAAGACAAATTTACACAGAACATTTTTTATTTATAATGTGTTTATTGAGATCTAATATCATCATTTGCTGAGGGGCATCTCTGTGCTGGAATGTAATTTTCCACTAAAGTTAGTGCCTTTACGGTGACAAACAAACCCTAGAAAGTGTATTGTGAGAATTCTGCTGTTCCATCTTTCACCTCAAAAATGGTAAGTATTGGTCTGCTGAGACAGTCCAGCCAGTAAGGTGAAATAGATTGCTTCACAAGCACTAGGCCTGCATTAGTTCTCCAAAACGCAGTCATGGTGGTATGAACTTGTAATCTGAGCACTGAGGAGGTGGAGACAGCTATCCCTAGAGCTCACTAGTTGCTCAACCTAGCCTGGTTGGTAAACTCGGGCCAACGAAAGACGCTAGTACAAAGAATACTTTGTGTCTCCAGGATGAAACCCACCCAACACCTGAGGCAGTCTTCTGCCCTCCGTATGCACATATACACATGTGCTTACACAGTCATTAACACAAACACAATTTTAAAAAGGGCCAGTTTTAGTTAACTGATTTTGGGAGGGAAAAATCTGTCTTATTGTTGTAATTAAGAAATTTGAATAAACCATTAGTTTATTTTGTAAATAATTTAAATTCCAACATAACTTCCATCTGTTAAATTTATACTATATACTTCACACGAAGCAGCTAGGACTATTTCCTTAATCTGTAGAAAGCACTTGCGGTGTCTGGCTCCAGAGGAGAAATTATAGGAGACAGGAAGAAAATAAGATCCAGAGTCTTAGATTTACTCCAGATCATTCCAAGTTCTCAGAGCCGACTTCTTGAATGTGAAAGAGAGAAAACCCGATAAACTATCTGGCGCCTCCCATCTCCCATTGCTTACCGAGGACTCCGATCATCTGTGCCCAAATTCTTGCTTTTGAACTACTGTAGGCGGCTTTGGGTCACTTACGCAATCTCTTTAATGTAGAAAGTACTTTTAAGGAAAAAGAAAAAAAGTCTCTCCAGCCATTCGCGTTCCCGCCCCTATGCTTTCATGAACTTTAAGTGAAGTGAGGTGTACAAATATCCAATGCAGAACCTGACCCCATCAATGCTTATCAAACAGTGACACTGTTACCACTACTTCAGGATTCTCTATAAGGCCTTTGATTCACTTGAGAACAACGCATCTTTTGACCTTTCTCACTCTCTGAGCCTAACAGGACAGAAACTGTCCGCTCCGTAACCGGGACACCACATAAACTCTCCGACCATCCGGTAAACACCTCCCGGAACTCCGCCCCCAGCAGCGCGTCTTCCTGTCCGGCGGAGGAGCAGCTCCGACTAGAAGCCAACGCCCTGAACGATGGTTCCGCCGTCCGGGAGCGCGGAGACTCACTTCAAGCCCCACCTACCGTGGGTTTTCTGAGCCCTCCGGGCACCCGTCGGGAAGGAAGAGCGCTCTGCGGAAAGGGGCGGGCTTCATCTGCGAAGGCGGCTGTTTTGAAAAGTGACAACGGTCGGTGCTTTTGGATTAGTAGCTCGGTTTGTGACTGCTCTTCCGGGAGCTGCTGGGGCCGCAGGTGAGTGCGAGCGGGCGCGGGAGGACGGGGAGGAGGCCAGGGCTCAGGGTACCCGGGCTCGCTAACCTAAGCTGGGTGTAGATTTGAGACAGCATCCTGTATCCCAGGTTGGCCTCGAATCCTGTAGGTACCCTAGGCTACTCTTGACCACCGCTTCCGTCTTCCAAGGGATGAAGTTACAGGTGTGAGCCACGAGAGTGACGTCAGTGAGACTTGTTTGGTTGGGAGTGTTTGTCAGTTTTCTACGTATCTCCATTGCTCCACCATCTCCATTGCTCCACCGTCTCTTGATTACACCCTCCCCCCCACACACACAACATGAATCAAAAAGCAAGAATGTTATACTTAATCCAAAAGTCAGGGAGCTTAGTGTATACGGCTCTCCACGTGTGTAACACAAGGCCCTCCGCCTGATTTCAAGGAACTTGTTAATTTAATTCATTAAAATTGGGAGCTGCTTGCTTAATTTCGTATTGTAAAACCAGATGTATAAAATTTAACAGTTACTCCAGTACACGCTGTGCTTCATTTGTAGTGTTACAAATAAAGGAGAAACGGGAGTCACGAGCGCTGATGTGTTTTATTTGAGCTAACGTGTCACAAAGTCATTTTACTGTATGTAAAATACTTTAGTCTGAGCCAGGAGCTTTTCCTCTGTCTGTACACACGCACACGCACGCACTCGAATGAGTTGGAACTGAAATTGCACTGTAAGAAACAACAACAACAACAAAAAAGGCAGATTTTGCATATGAGAAGAGGTCATTATTACTACCAAGTGCAGGTGTAAACCTCTTGGTAGCTTTAGGTTGGGACACTGGTTCTCAGAAATCCCCAGACAGGTGTAATGAAACATTGGGAGTTTAGGAGAAGACTTGGAAGAGATCAACTTGGACCAGAAAGAGCATTAGAACATTAAAGGCTTTAGAAACTTAAGCTCAATAGGTTGGAATTTTTGTGGTAGGTGAGTGGATTGAATGTTTGAAAGCGTTTGAGTTTGATGTTTTATAAGGATTAGTCTGACAGAAGAGAAGGGTGTGTGATTATATATATAAATAATATATATATATACATAATTTTTTATTATTTGGTTTTTCAAGACAGGCCTTCTGTGTGTATAGCCCTGGCTGTCCTGGACTCGCTTTGTAGACCAGGCTAGTCTCACAGCAATCTACCTGCCCCTGCCTCCTGAGTGCTGTGATTAAAGGCATGCACCACGGTGCCTGGCTCATGTGATTATAATTTTATGCCCACTTTTCCTGCTGTTAAATCCTCTAATCTAGGTGTAGCTTGTTTATGCTAGTAACCTCTTTGTAATGTCCTGACAAGCCACTTCGAAACTGAGACATACATGAAAAATACTGAATGGTTATTTACTTTTTCCCCCATCTGGAAAGCTTGATCATTTTAATCTGAGAAATAAATTGACCTCGGAATATTGAAAGAAAATGCTCAGAATCTAATATGTGCCTAAACACAAAGGAGTCATAGACAGGCCAGAGCTTATAAAGAGATACGGGACAGGAGTGTGGCTTCTTAGGGAAAGAAGTGACTGGGGTTTGGAATTGTGGAGGAGGCACACAGCAAATGAAGGCTGTCTTGTTTACTGATGAAGTCTCTCATGTCATTGCACCTATGGTGACCCGTACGTGGGCAGGGATCAGAAACAGTCTTTTCTTGTGCAGAGAGGAAACTATCCCATAGAGAAGCCTCTGCTTGCTTATACTCTTTTTTTTTTTTTTAATGTAAATATCTATATATTTCTTTCTACAGAAGGGCCTTGCTGGGCCTTTCCTATGTCTGCAGAGGTCTATAGCTTCTTGAAACACATCAAACAACTGTACTTAGGGTAATTTTACTTTCCCATACACTTTTGCTGAAATGGATGGCTAATGTGTGAAGGGTCCTAATCTAGATCTGAGGTGATTCTAGTTCTGAAGTAAAAGTTTGCAGTTATGAAATTCAGTAGTAGAAAATAAGAATCATAGCTGGACGTTCAAATAATTATGTAAGAAGAGTGTGGGGGAAATCTAGGCTTTTGTAAGTAGGCCATGTTGAACTCTTAGGGTTTCTTTCACTGGATTGTAAATATATTTCTACATGAGTACAGCAGTTACCCAGTCAGTAGAGGCAGTTCCTTGACTGACCGTGTCTGCGGTGTTGAATTCATTTGATATTATATTTTTAAGAAGATATTGACTGGTTGGGGAAATAGCTTAGTTTGGAAAGGCAAGACCTGGAACCAACTCCTGGGACCCACTTTTCCCTAAAGTTCTAGGCATGGTGGTATTTACTTATAATCTTACCATTGTGGAGATGGGAACAGGAAGAAACCCCTGGTGGTCTGTCCGTCGGCCTAGCCTAGTTGGTGACTCCTAAGCCTGTGAGACCATATCTTTAAATAAATAAAGGAAACATTGAATACTTGAATAAATAAATTAATGATCAAATAAATAATTAAATGCTATACCTAAATAAATAGATAGATAAAGGTGAATACACCTGAGTGAGAAACAAAATTGGAGACTGCCTTTTGTCTCCACATGTACCTGCACACAAGCATAGACTAACACAAAGGAATATATTAACAATGAGTCATAATGTAAGCAGGGCAGTGTGATATTGTGAAGTGCACATTTTGTCATTGTCCAGTTCTTGCTGTACAGATCCAGAAATCCTTGGAATCCTCGCAGTGATGAGTGAACTTTTGTATGTTAATGGTTAGCTGTTGCCTGGCAGCCTCTGGCTGCTTTAGGGGAAGGACTGGTTACCGCAAGACTAAGGCAGTTGATGGGGTTAGACATTCCGCTCCTGTCCCCTGATCCTGGGGAAGGGAGAGACCGGAAGTTGTTGGCATTGATAAAATCAATCATACCTACATGATAAAACTTTTTGTAAAAATCCCAAAGGGCTGATTTTTGAGGAACTCTGGGATAGCCAGTCACCTTGTAGTTCCTGGCGTTTGCAAATCCTTCTCTCATACTTGGCCCTGGCTGTCTCTTCTTCTAGTATCATCCGTCATGATATCTTCTGTATTGAGCCAGTAGGTATTTTCATATTCCTGAGGAGCTGCTGTAGCAGATGAATCAAATCAGTTTGTTTGCAGAATTGAGTATGTCCATGCTGAGTCTCAGCTCACACTGGGAAATAATGATCTTTCGGACAGACAACTCTGCAATGAGAGACCATAGAAGCATTGTGGGGAATTTGGCAGAATGCCTGGCCTCTAGCCATTGGATTTTTGTCCTACAACTGAAATAGCTCCAAACACTGCCAAGTTGTACCCTGGGATGTGTAAGGGAGACAGAATTTAAGAAGACACCAGGAGGAATAATCTGTTATCTGGACACATAGGAACACATGGGTTTTTGCTGTCTTATGTGTCTTAAGTTTTGCTCTGCTGAAAGGGATTTCTGCCTTAAAGTTGGTCTCTCACCCTCTCTCCCTACCTCTTCCTCTCCTGCTCCAGCTCTCTCTCCTTCTTGCATCTTAAATCGTATTAGTCATCTTACTATGTGTGTATTGAGTAGGATATCAATACAATCAAATAAAACCCAGTTTTATTTTCCACTTTGTGCAGCATTGCTTGTATGTAGCTTCTGCTGCCGATACTGCCTGTCTTGAGCTTTGAGAAATGGTTCTCAGCATCTTGTTAAATGCCCTGGCCCTCATGTAAAAAGAGAGCAATATAATTGTCCTATTGTATGTCATCTCAAAGCCTGTATCCTTATGGAAGAGAACATTAGGGAAATTAATAGAAAATGGCTGTTACTTTGCAATAAAAGTTATTTTAGGATAAAACACAAGCTTTCGTTCATTTTATGTTTGTATATGTACAGAGGACAAAGTCTTGTGTAGCCCAAGCTGGCCTTGAATTAGATATTAAAACTATTATAACTATTAGCGTGAATTTCTGGTCCTTTTACCTCCACCTCTTAAGTTTTGGGATCACTGGTGTGCATTTCCATGCCTGGCTTAAAATTCTCCACCTCGCTCAGATATTTGAAGATAACACTACTATAAACAGCTCAACCACAACTTGTTCCTTTTTTCCACTAAGTATCTGTTTCCAAACAATTAGAATTATTCATTGTATATGTTTCTGATCTTTGTTTTTTCTTCTTTCAAACTAGGAAGAAACTCCCATAATGGAAACTCTGTCGTTCCCCAGATACAACGTAGCTGAGATTGTGGTTCATATTCGCAATAAATTATTAACAGGAGCAGATGGCAAAAATCTCTCTAAGAACGATCTTCATCCAAATCCAAAGGTAAAATGTGCTTGTCTTTGATTGTAGTTACTGATATTGAAGAATAAAATAAGCTGCCAGGTTTGTGGTGTGGGAAGAAAGGCATTTGCCCTCATGTTTGTTGTAGACCAGTCATTTTTAATCTAGACAAAAATCTCTTACCTGGTGTAATTTAAAAATAACATTAAGTTTATATGTGGGGCAACTTCTCCATTCCCATTGGGAACTCGATTCTTTAATATGGTTGTTTTCCTTAAAGAAAAAAAAAAAGGCTTTAAACCATTGCTATATTAAAGTATATTAAATTTTTTATTATCACTGGAGTGGTGGTATGAGGTATCATTTATTGGGGAGCTTGACAGGATTTATTCCAAGTGGTTTTCTGCACATTCATGCTTACAAACAGTCTTCTTTGGAAGTGTGCAGATTAATTTTCTTACATTATGCCCCGGGTGGGAATTGACTTATTTTGACAGGTGTTATTCTTTATATGTTTGGTTATTAAATGCAAAAAATGAGCTATTTATGTGTCACAACAAAATCCCAAAGTCTCTCTCCAGTTCTGTGTGTTGGCCTTGATGTTATAATATAGGATAGGAAGACTCCTTTTCTAATACAGATTGCAAGCTTGTTTATCTCAGAGCACTTCAGTTCTTTAAATGATAGGCCTTTAAAGTGAATCATGTAGCTTTAGGAAAACATTACTACAATTTTATTGTATTTTAGGCTTTTCTGTTCCCACAGTAAGGTTGAGTACACAGTAAAAAAATCCTCAGGCCAGCATTTGGGATCTACTGACTTAGAGGATAAGGTTTTTAAATCCTGTTATTTCTCCATTAATTTTAAAGTCATTATTCCAAGTGTTGCAGTTAAACTGAAATCTGGGGTCATCTTCTATCCATAGCTACAGGCTAGGCCCTGTGGTCTGTCTTTAAAAAATAAAAACAAAATCCTGAGTGTCCCAGCATTTCCACATTCCTGACAGAGTTCTTGCAGGCTCACCTTCCTCCCTGCCTGGGTTGGGTTTGGATAGGCTACCTCTCATTTAAAAGTAACCAGCTTCCTTAATTATTTACTACATATGAACAAACTGATAAGTACCATAAGGTGTCTTAAATTTTGCCTAAACTATAAAGCATTTTGAGGGGAAACAGGTGATTTTCTCACCTTTTCTTCTTTGAATCCATTGACCGCGCATTGGCCGGTGATGAGGGTAATGACAGCACTCTGCCTAGGACACTGACTGTTGTTTCTCTGTTGTAGCCTGAGGTCTTGTACATGATCTACATGAGAGCCTTACAAATAGTATATGGGATCCGGCTGGAGCACTTCTACATGGTGAGTTAAGAGGAGGTAAAAGTGATTTGCTTTCATTTTTACAGCAGTTCTGATCATAGTGCATGCTGCTGCAAAGGATGAGGATTGCTTGGCTATTTCCAACAAAGGTAAAATAAAGGCTTACAGAAAATTGTTCTCACTTACAAACACCTTTAGGCATAATAGTTTACATGAGAATCTTCAATAAGATGAAGACTATAATGAAAGATCAAATGACATATGGGAATTACTGATTCTTTACAGTTTATTCACAGATATGTAGGTTTGGCTTCAGAGACCTTAGTATACAACTGTCAGGTCTTCAGGAAATTAAAAAAAAAAAAAGTTTTCTGTAGGAAGGACTCTAAGATTAAAATCAAAGATAGAGGATAGGTAGTAAGATAGATGCAACTGAAATGAGGCAAAGAAAAATGAGGCATTTTTCTTACTTATGTTTCTGATAAAGTTATCAGGGCATCATCTGAGGACCCATGACAGTGTCATGCCTGTGGGTTTCATCAGGGTTTGTTTTGGTTGCCCGTGCTGTCCTTGAACTCATGATCTTTCTGTGTGCTTGAATTATAACCACATACTACCACTCTTAGCTTGTGAGTGGAGCTTTTAAAGATCAAAGACTGCCCTCTTCTTACTGTGTAATTTTGCAAACGTTTAGTTTTGACAAAAGGAGGTATCCCTCTGACGCAGGGTTATAAATGTTAACAGAACAATGAAGTACAGGATGTCACTTCCATTCATTTAAAAATCTTCATTAAGTGCCCACTGGGAACTGAACGTCATGTATTACTGTCAACCCCAGCTGTGCCCTAGAAGTTGTGTTGTTTTCAGATTTGGTGGTAATGAATTAATATCATTTCATCATATCCTGAGATCAAAGTTTCTTATACCTCAAGATGCTTCTCATTTCGTTGAATTGACTTGTGACTTAGATCTTCCGATTTATTTCATTCAGATGCCGGTGAACATTGAAGTCATGTACCCACATATAATGGAGGGCTTTTTACCAGTCAGCAATTTATACTTTCATCTGTGAGTAAAGGGTGGTTTGTTTTCCATCTATGTTACATTAAACTCATAGAAGGGTGTGATCTTTGTGAAAGAACAGCTCCCTCTATTTTATCTCAGATGCGTTTAGAATTCAATCTTCCCCTTTCAGACTCCTCAGGGTGCTTTCACCTGACATTCTAAGATGCTTTAAGTCTGGAATTATTTGTTAGCTTTGTGTTCCTGAAGAGTCTCAGCATCACCAAGAATATATGCTGTTTATTAAGTCTACAACTACCTTGATACTGCATGAATATTGGTGTAACGTGCAGGAAAAAATAGGGGTCGCATGACTACTAGTGCATTATACAAGCAGATGTCAGTGCTGCAGGGCTGTGCGTTGAAGTAGGCTTCTGCCCTTTCCTGGCCCTTGAACACTGAGAAATACATCCAGAAATAGGTTTGAGGATAAGATGCTTGGGATTGTGGGCTTTACTATCTAATGTCCCTGCTCTTCACTGTTCTGAATCTTCAAGGGATTCATTTATGCCGATTTGCCGCGTGAATGACTTTGAGATTGCTGATATTCTTTATCCAAGTAAGTATATTTCTAATCATTTAGTTTTCCATCTTCTTTTTCTGCCAGTAAATGTAAAAGAAAATTATATGAGGAAAATCTTTTAGAACGTTAATTTCTTAAATTGATTTCTCTTAAAGCTTCATGATTTTTAAATGTTTCTAAAATTCTGGAAGATAGCTTTCTTTCTGTGTTGATATTGCCTTGACAAACATGATGGGTGCTCCTAAAGCTCCCTGGACTCTGTCTAAGAAATGTGACAAGCACCAGCCCAACTAAGTGACACAGTACAAAATGGGCAGAGATTCTCTGTCTGTCTGGAGCATGAGGTTCTGATGAGAAACAGTGCTGGTAGCAAGCAGACTAAGCCTCTTTTCCACAGAACGCTAAGACTACACTGGGGCTTGCGTAGCCAGGCCTAGATGCAGGTCTAAGAGAATGCTGCCTTTTAACAGATGTGAGCAGAGATAAGCGTAAGATCAAGGTGATCCAGTTCTGAGCCTATTTTGTTATTAAGCAATACAATCACAAGGTTACATTTAAACATAGGGAGTCAAGATTCAAATGATGTGCAGATATGCTGTTAGATAGTGTGGTAATCTGGCCAAAGTTATCAAATTAGCAATTACTCTTTACCATGAAAAGCCTATTTTGAACCTCTGATGCTACCCTGCTGTAGTACACACTGTAATTGTGCGTAACATTTCTAGGACCCATAGAAGTTTCTTATGTTCCTTTGCTGTGAGTCCCCTGTGGGCGCCACTCTCTGATAGCACTGATGTGTGTGTTATCACCTTGGCCACTCATCCTCTTCCATACAGCAGAGTCATATAGTACAGTCTTGTCTGTCTGACTTCTTTAAACAACGCTTTTGAAATTTATTCATATTCACTCATTATTGGTCCTTTGTTTCTTTTTCTTTTTTGAGTTGTTTCTACTGTTTGGCCATTATTAGCAAGGCAGCTATGAATATTGTTATTTCTAGAGCTGTGTGGATATGACTTCATTTCTCTGTATAAAGACTGAGGAGTGGAGGTTCTGATTCATGTGATAAGTGCATGCTTAGCTTTTTAAGAAGTTCCTAAACTTTTCCAAAGTGGCTATGCCACCTTGGTTGGAGTATTATGTTTTTAACTTTTGCCATTCTATAGGGTTTGTAGTGGTTTTAGTTTTTGTTTCCGCGATGACTAATAAAACTGAGCATATATTCATATGCTTATTTATTATGATATATCTTCTTTGATAGAGTTCTTTTCGAGTCATTTATTTTTGGTTTTGTTTGTTTGTTTTTTAACTTAAGACTTGTGGTTTTGGTATTTTGCCTGCATGTATATCTGCATACTGTGTGTATGTGTTGTTCACAGACTTCAGAAGAGGGTGTCAGATTCCTTGAAACTGGAGTTACGTAGGGTTGTGAGCTGCCATGTGGGTGCTGGGAATCAAACACGAGTCCTTTGGGAGACCAGTGCTCTTAACCACTGAGCTATCTCTCCAGCACCTTGTTTATCTTAGTCATGCTTCAGTTATTTTTCAAATAAGTTAATCTGTTGATAATGGAGGTATTTTCCTCTACTTTGTTATTTGCCTTTTCAATTTTTTAGTTATCTCTTAAGAGCAGAATAAATTTCAGCTTTCAATAATTGACTTTTTTAAAAAATTATGTTAAGCTAAGAAATCTTAGCTTAATCTAAGTTGCTGAGATTTGCTTCCATGTACTTGGGGGAAGGAAAGTATTGTCTTGCTGTGATACTTAGTGTTTTGATTATTGTATATGGTTGAGTCACTCTTCATATTTTTCCTTTTGCATGTGAGTGTTGTTAATCTGGCACTCCATGTTGAAACATTACCCTTTCCCCATTAAATTACTTTGATACTTTTGATACTTAAAAAGAAAAAAAGTCAGTTGCCATACTACTGCACACCTATTAAAACTGACAACAAACTCCAAAACATGGCGGTCTGGAGCGCTGAGAAGGACTCAGGGCAGCAGGCACCCTAGTTCTTTCCTGTGGCAGTAGGCAAGGGTGCGGCCACTTTGGCAGTTTCTAACAAAACGAAACTTGTTCCTGTTGTATGATCCAGGAGGTAGACTCCTTGGTATCTACTGAAAAGGATTCAAACTGTGTTCACATAAAGCCAAACGAGAGATGCCAGTAGCAGCTTTGTTCACAGTTTCTAAATCTCAGACACCACCATGGCTTTCAGTGGGTCAGTAAATAGACTACCTCAAGGCAGCGGAATGTTATTTGGTGCTAAATGGAAGTCAGCTATCAATCTATTGAGAAAACACAGACAAACCACAAGTGTATATTATAAAGTAAAAGAAACTAAACTGAAAAGGCTACATAGCTATATGACATGTAAAAGACAAAACTATGTACCCAAGAGAAAAAAACCTAGTAATTGTGAGGCTTAGTGAAGAAAGAGGAACAATTAACTAGAACACAAAGGCGTTTTAAGACAGTGAAGCCGCCGTGCACTGCAGCGACGGTGTTTGCATGCCATTTTGTAGTCGTCACATTCCACAGGCGAGGCAGCAGCAACTCTGCAGATGTGCAGAGAGAATGCTGTGTTGGTGCGATGCCTCATTCCCAAGGAAAATGCCACTCGTGCAGATGTTGGGAGACAGGGTCTAATGGGATATTGAGAACTACCCAATCCCTGCTGGGGTTTTGCTGTGCGTGGAAAACTTTTGACATGTATTGGCCACATTTCAGAGCTTGCTATTCTCTAGGCTCTGGCTTAATTCTGTCTGGGTACCCAGTTTCCATGCCCCCCTCTTGTAGATGTCTGTCTTCACACCAAGTACCCTGCCTTCTGGTGAGACTTGAAGTCAGGCGCATGGCCCGAGCTCGTGCGGCCTGTTTTCTTCACTGGCTCCACTGTTGATGGGCAGTAGGCTGCTGCTTTATCTTAGATGGAGCCTGGCGCTGTTTACTTATGTGTTGAGTAGCCCTTCGGTCACTTCTTTTGTGGTTTTTGATGCTCTTCTCTCTCTGTAGAATAGATCTAGTCTTTGTTAGCCTGACTCTTCTATTCTCCGCAGAGGACACAGCGTCATACTCTGCCACTCTACAGTGAGATCTTGTGATGTATTACTTTAATAGAGCATGTGGGTTCCAAGTATTGGGACCTGAGTGTGCATCCCCGTGGCCTACAGTGTTCTGCTGCAAAGCATGCATCTGGGTTTTGTCACCCAGTAGGGCATTCCATGTGTTTGCACCAGTTGGTTAGTAGTGTCCCCCAGACTTTCTCTCAGTTGCTGGATTGAGATATTAAAATATTTTGTGAATTTGTTCTTTTCTTCCTCACTGCCTTTTTTTTAAATTTTTTTCATTTTTTTACTATTAATTATACTTTATTCACTTTGTATCCCCCCTAAGCCCCTCCCTCCTCCCCTCCCAATCCCACCCTCCCTCCCCCTTCCTCAGGCATGCCCCTCCCCAAGTCCACTGATAGGGGAGGCCCTCCTCTTCTTCCTTCTGATGTTAGTCTATCAGGTCCCCTCAGGACCTCACTGCCTTTTAACTGGAGTGTTTAGCTTATTTGTGTTAAATGTTACCGATAGAATCGTGCTTGAATTTATATTTAATCTTTTTGTTTCTTTCCTATAATATTTACCTATTTCCATTTTCTTTATTTCTTGCTTTATTTTGGCTATTGGATTTTTTAAGAAAAATAGCTTTAAAAAGATTTATTTTTGTTTCTGTCACGTATGATATATACCATGTGCATGCCTAGTGTCCATGTAGGCCAGAGGAAGTTGTTGGATCCGTGGAGCTGGAGTTACCCATGTTTGTGAGTACCACATGGGTTCCTAGAACCACACTCAGGTGCTCTTAGCCCCTGAGCTGTCTCTCTGGCTCCTTTTTGGTGTGTTTATAGACATGGCCTTACTGTATAGACCAGGCTGGCCTAAAATTTGAAATGATCTGGCCACAGTATCGTGAGTATTGGATCCTGCTGTGTCCTGACATACATGCTTTACCCTCAGTGTTAAAAGCTAATTTTCATATTATCAAATTCTAAGTTGACAGCTTTCCCAGTGCTTGAAAGGCCTGCTAGCATTGTAAAACAATGCTACAAGGAAGACCAATAAAAATAAATAAATAAATAAAACCTTGCTACAGGGAAAGATTTATTACTTCATTATATTCTGGTTCCCCTTGTTTCTGACAAGAAACCCATTCTTATCTTTATTCCATTTAGTGTGTCTGTTTTATTTTCTTGTCTTTGCTTTTAAGTTTTATCACTACTTCTTAGCTACCTGAATGTAGTTTTTGTTCCTCCTTTTTGTGGGAGTCCATCACAGACTTCGGATGCTGCTGACCCTGCCTCTGCTCAGAGGTGGTGGCAGCTGCTCTCCTTGCTGGCCTTCATCCCGGAGCTTCCCTTGCCATCTCTTCTCCTTCACTAACCCTTTCATCTCTAGGTCTGCTGCGCTGGTGCTATCCCCATGGCATAATTTTTATTTCAGATACCTTCCGTTTCAGCTCCTAGAGTTGGGTTTGGTATTGTTTGGACTGTCTCTTACCTTCATAAGGCTCCATGTTCTTGACCAGATGGGACATTTTCATGAACCAATTTACTATATTTGTCATTGGTGCTATTTAATTTTGGATGCTTTTGTTTATCATTTTAAATATTTCTTGTTATTCTCTTAGCCTTATGTCCACATTCTCTTAGCCTCTCTTCGTGTCCGTATGCTGGTTAGAACCTGTTTCTTTGAGACCTCCATATCTCTTTAACTTTCCACAGCTTCTACCCTGGAAATTCTTAGTTTTGTTAATTCTAACTGCTCCAACTACAAAATTTTATTTTCTTGGCTGCAGAAGACTACAAATTCTGTTGGTGTTCTCTGTTGAGGGCAGGTGCATTCACAAGGCTTCCTCTTGAAAGATGGTTTCTGTCCCACACTGCATGTGCCCTGCTGCTGAAGTTTTTGCTTTATTTATTATTTGTTTTTGTTTTTTTTTCTGTTTTAAGATTATAGGATCATGGTCTCTGTTCTCTTGTGTATAACCCAAACTAGTTTATTTTTCTCCCTCCCTCCCTCCCTTCACCTCTCCCCTTCTTTCTATATACAAAGGTGATTCTAGTCTAAGTTAAGAGATGTCCTGCACCTTGTTAAAAGCATATGGTTTTATATGCTGTGAGCCAAGTCTTATAGGAAGAAATGATATATTTATATATTCTGTTGTTTTAACAGTTTAGAGCATTGTTTTCTATTTTAGAAGCAAAACGGACAAGTCGATTTTTAAGTGGCATTATCAACTTTATTCACTTCCGAGAAGCATGCCGGGAGATGTATACAGAATTTCTTTTGCAAAATGTAAGATTTAAGTATATTTTAAGACACATATCAGATAGTCAATCTCATATATGAATTAATAATCTGCTTTAAAATTTTGTCAGATTCAATTGTTGAGTAATTGTTAGAATTTAATTTGGTTTTATATTTATACAAGAAAGACTTTAGTTTGGGGATGATATGTTGAAATGGTATATTCTTGGTAACACAGAACACAGAATTTTGTTTTAATGTTTAGTTGAGACACTATTCCCTGCTCTAGGAAATAGTTTTTTGGGGTTTGTTTTGTTTTTTTCCAGAAGACTACAAAGATGCATAGTGTTCTTCAAATAACTGAGATATTTGAAATTTGTTTGCCCTTTTAATCAGAGCCAAATTGGGTTGTCTGTGTCACTATGCCGCCTGGCTTCACTGCATAAGATGCAGCCCAGTGCCATCACATTAGCACATAGATTGTTTTCGTTGTGCAGCTTACAGATGTGACGATCATGCACGGTTATTAAGGGCTTCGTTCCCATTGCTCTTACCGTGTAAGTGCTGTACTCCTAGAAAATACCGGGTTGTGTCAGACTGTTGGAGACTCAGCTACATGGAACTGGATAAAATCTTCTCAGTACAAATCAGGCTAAGCTTACACTCCTGAACCTGACAGATTCTCCATAACTCACAAATACTCAGACCCCCGCCCCCCCCCCACATGTTTGTTTGGCTATTCTCCTTTTTTAAAAGACACAGCACAGATACTTCCTTTCTAAGAACCCACGTGACTGTTCATCTGGCCACTGCCTATGTGGGGACGGGTGTCTCTGTTCCCATGACGTATAGTGCTTTAGGAAGTTGTTTCGTAGCTTCTCACGGGTGGCTCGAGGAGATAGAACTATGCCCAGGACCAGCAAGACTTTTTCTTGAGAATTGTCCATCTCGAACACAGTGTCTGGCCGTCTGTGTCAGGTAAAGAAAGTCTTGGGAACAATGCTCAGCATTTGTACCTAAGATGCACAAGACCTCTCCAGCATTTTAAAATGGAGAAAACCTACTCTCGACTCCTTTGTCATAAGTGCCAGCCACTGTAGCCCGTCGTTATTATTGTGTGGGCTGTACATGTGTGGCACTTGCACTCACTAGAGTGTGAGGGTGCAGGCAGGAGCAGGGCGCCAGCTGGCTCTCTCAATCTTACTGCTGTCCTCCCTACCACATTGTTTTGGCACAAGGTCTCTCCTTGGGCCAGAAGCTTGCTCATTTGGCTAGTCTGTCTGACCAAAGAGGGCTTTCTGGATCCACCTGTGTACGCCCACCACTGTTGGGGTGAAGGCATGTGCAACACGCCCAGCTTTTTATGTGGGTGCTGGGAATTCACACTTGAGGTGTCATGGTTGCAGACCAGATGTTCTTAGAGGCCTGGTCCGAAACTTAATATTTTTTGATGGTGAATAAGTATTTTGTAGTCTGTGTTTGTAGTTTTTTAAAAAATTCTTATCTGTTAAAACATGCTAATATGAGGTTACCTTGCATTCATAGAAATCCTCTATGGACAAAATGCAGCAGTTAAACAGTGCACACCAGGAAGCATTGATGAAACTGGAAAAACTCAAGTAAGTGAAAGCGTTGCAGATAAGATGAATATAGTTGCCAGTTTGCAAACCAGGTAGTAAGAGGCTGATTTCAATGCCGCTGTCCTCACCAAGTCTGGCTGTCTTTCCAGATAAACGGCAGGGTATTTCAGTCCCTGTTTCTAAAAACACAACTAGGTTTTCCCTCCCTACCCCTGAGTTATGTTCTCGTTGTTCTTTCTCGTTACTGTGTTGTGCACCTGCCCCACTGAACATGACAGCACAGCAGAGCTTCGTCCCATGGGGAGAGACTGATCACTTTCCCACCAGGAGCTACAGCCCAGGTCCCGGCAACCCCCGCCCCCTCCGTCACGCGCTTTTTAAACAGATCAAAATTTGAAGTACAGTTCCTACTTCAAAGTGTGTGCTGTTTTGTGCTACTGTAATTAAATTGCTCTATGGAGCCATTATAGATTGAGGACTGTCTGCGCCGATTTTGAGCAGTCAGGTTTTATTTGTTTGATTCTAATCTGTTGATGTCTTTGAGGTTGTCTGTTTAAGGTCTCTGGTAAAATTGCTTTTGTAGGCAACAGTAAGCTAAGAGACTGAGAATGAGAGACACATACTATAACTTAGCAAAAAAAAAATTACAAACAAAATCACAAGAAAATGACAGCTGGGAGCAAGTGATGCAAAGCATTGCTACCCTGGTGATGGAACTCATTAGTATATGAAGAATTCTTACAGACTGAGGGGAAAGTCAGCTTCATAGAAACATACACAAAGGCAGAATCAAAACTGATAACATGTTAGGTAGTTTAAAGTAAAACTTCAACCTTTGTGTGAAAGCGACCTGGCTATGCAGACTGACGGAAAGGATGGTAGCGTGAAGAGCAGCTGTCCCTGGACTGGAAACTGTAGTGCTGGGAGCCAGGGCCAAGTTAGGGAAACTAGCTCCAGACAAGAGAGGAATGCTCTGGTCGTTCTAGTAGGGGTGACAGTGGATGGGGTATGTGGATGTGGGCCTGGTGAGGAGGTAGAAAGTTGAAGGCTTTCATCTCATTGTTTTCCTTTCGGTAGAAGATAAAGGCCATCTAGTAAATAGTTGTCTTGAAAGTATGTAATTCAGAAACAAGGAATCAGGGGCTGGAGAGATGGCACAGAGGTTAAGAGCATTGGCTGCTCTTCCAGAGGTCCTGAATTCAATTCCCAGCAACTGCATGGTGGCTCACAACCATCTATAATGAAATCTGGTGCCCTCTTCTGGCATTGAGGTATACATGCAGGTAGAACACTATATATAATCAAATAAATAAATCTTAAAAAGAAACAAGGAATCAGACCCTTTAGTTATCAAAGGCACATGTTTTATTTGTACCTTTCATAATTAGGAATTCCCAAACCCTTTACTTGTTTTTATTCTGTGAGTATAAATGTTTTGCCAGCATTCATGTATGTGCATCACGTGTGTGCCTGTTGACTCTAGAGCTGAGAGTGTGGCTGATTGTGAGTGATCACATAGGTGCTAAGAATTGAACCCCGGAACTCTGCAAAGGTAGCAAGTGCTCTTAACTGCTGAGCCCTCTCCCTAGCCCCAACAAACCCTCTTAGCATCTGTCTTGCTTGTTTAGTTCAGTTCCAGTTGAAGAGCAAGAAGAGTTCAAGCAGCTTATGGATGACATTCAGGAGCTGCAGCACTTGCTGAACCAGGAGTTTCGGCAGAAAACGGTATCTGTAGGACCTTTAACACGTGCTGTGTGGGTGCAAGCAGCTGAGGAAAACGGGCTTTCATTTGCTAAAGAAACAATGTGCTCCTGCACCTGTTTGTATTGCCAATGTTGTATGCATTCTGGGTGCGTAGAATTCTTGAGTATTCTCTTGTGTTTCTATTGGGGCTGTGGCACCATGGGTACTGGAGCAAACCCTCAAGGGGTGTTGGGTCAGTTTATTGTGTATTTATGAGAAATATGGTAGTGTTCAGCATTAGCCTACACTAGCTCAAGAAACTTAGTTCCCACCTTCCATGTTAGCTCATGGTACTTTCCTGTATATCCGTGAAGCTAGGGTTTGGGGATTCGTCATGATTTGGGGGAGAAAAAAAAAGTACATATCAGTATAAGAGGAAATGATAACTTTGGGGTCTCAGCTGACTGAACATTGTCTGAAGTTTTGTGCTGCTCACTAGCTACCACACACACCTAATGAGTTAGTAGTTATTGCTTAGGAAGAAACTATTTATTTGCACATTCATTTTTGAAATGCTGCTGTGGCATTAGGACAGATTATGCAGTTATTTATTGTATTATGTTTTGCTTTTTCATTATTACTGAAGTATTGAGATAAACAAGGGGAAGGCTGATGTTGGCTCACGGTCACAGAGGGGTCAGTCATCACGGGTGGGAAGCACACTAGAGCAGCTTATATAGCGGGGACAGGAAGCTGAAAGGAGCGCTCCCAACATGTCAAGGCAGCGCACACCCTCCAGGGGCCCTGCTTCCTCAGGCAGGATGCTCAGTTACCTTAAGAACCTGTTCAGATTTGATCCATCAGTAGGTTGGACCATCGGTTTGGTCAGAGTCCTTGTGAGCTAGTTGCCTCCAGAATGCCCTTCACAGGCATACTGATTGGTGCCTTCACCAGTCCAGAGTGTTTCTTAATCCACTTACGCTCATGAGACTCACCAGGACTAGGAAAGGGACTCTTAGACTCCTGTACTGAAAAAGAAAAAGGAGACCATCACTTTTTCTTCTTTTTAACCTTTATTATATGAGGAATATAAAAAAGTGATTTAATTTTAATGTTTTGAATCATTATAACAGTTTTTTTTTTCATAGACACTGCTACAGGAGGGAAATGCCCAAAAGAAATCAGATATTTCAGAGAAAAACAAGCGTTTGGTAAGCATCTTCTCTAACCTAGCATTTAGCGTTTGAGTATACTGCAGTGTTTTGCTGTGTGATTGTCAGTATTTCTCCGTCATATTTCCCCCTGAAAATGAAAACAATTTTTAACTTTTTTCAACTTAAATATAGAAACTATTATAAAAGAAGAAAACAACATTGAGATGCAGAAATGTATAAAGAAAGTAAAAAGGACCCAAAGTTAACTATATATGATTTGGTATATATATATATGTGTTTGTGTGTATGTGCGTGTTATCTATAACATAAACACAGCATATAATAGACTATTTTTCTAATATACATATATCCATGTGATCTTCCACAAATGATATTATCCCCAACGTGCCTCAGCCTCACACACACCCTTAAGAGTAGAGTGTAGACAGTTATCAAGAGCTTCCAAATGCCTCTCATGTCAGTGGCTATGTAATATGGTTCCATGGATGCATATACATTATACTATGCATATTTTCACTCTCTTTTGATAGATTTCCAAACTGCTTCTATTTTTGTTAATTTTATGTGTGTGTAAATATGTACATTTGTTCATCAGTCTCTCCTAAAATACTAATTCAGGATAATTAAAATTGGCTCATGTTGTCAAACTCACATTTAGAAAGATTCTGATTTTTATTTTTAGCAACAAAATATAGGTATGTCTGTTTCCCTACACTTGCTAAAAATAAATGTTTTCAATGTTTGTTCTTTTAGAAGTTGTTCTTACTCTCTTATGGGAAAATCTCATTTTAGTTTGGCTTCTTTTATTCTAGTGGTCTTAGACCAGCTTCACAATTCTTATTCTGTGCATTAAGCTGTTTGTGTCAAGGCTTACTGTTTTTATATGTGTAATTGTTTTTAAAATGTTTGGTTGCAGTTTTAATGTTACTGCTCTCTTGGCACTGTTGTTTATTCAAGGAGGCAGGGAAGATGTGTTGGGAAGAACTCTCTGGAGTTAGTTCTCTCTCCCTCCACCGTGTAGGTAGGTCAGCAGACTTGGCAGCAAACACCCTTACCTTCTGAGCTACTTTAACAGCTCAGGAATATTTTTTAAGTTAAAAATTTGAGAAGAATTATACAAGCCTTACACATTTGTCATAAAATACTAAAAAAAAAAAAAAAAAAAAAAAATACAAAAGATTTCAAATATAGAGAAAGGAGAAAGGCTTCCTTTTTCCAGCCCACATTGGCTGGCCGCACCTTCCTCGTGATCTCTTACCTTGCACACACCATATGTGCTATTACGTTGGGTACTAGAGGAACAAAGTAACTTTTTAGAACTCCAGCCAGGTCATGCAGTTAATATGAAAACATATCAAATGAATAATGTTAATGTTGTGTGTACTTGTGTTGCTTACAGAAAGGATGTAGGAGAGTTTTCATGTATCCATGGATGCTCTTAAGAATAGGATGCTGCAGCATCTTAGGAGGGCCATACTGATCTCACAAATGCCAGCAAAGGCAGTAAGTGTCACACTGAGGAACTTGATCTGTAGCTGGAGCCATGAAGCAGGCCAGGGTGGGCAAAAGTCAGTTTACCCTGTTACAACGGACATGAGCCAAAGATGTTCTATGATTGAAAGGGAGGGTGAGTAACAGTTTTATTGTCCTACCTGATTGGGGAAAATGCTTCTCAACAGAATGAACTAAAGTTGTCAGTGGTTTCTTTGAAAGAAGTTCAAGACAGCTTGAAAAGCAAAATTGTGGACTCTCCAGAGAAGGTGAAGAACTATAAAGAGAAGATGAAAGACACTGTCCAGAAGCTCCGGAACTCCAGGGTGAGGCCCTTTGTCATGTGTTACTCTCTGAATTTAGTTACTTGTCTCTGACTCGTGTGGGTGAAGGGGAAAGAAATTCAACTGCAGGACAGCTGTTGAGTCACACTACAAATCTAAGGCTTTGTTCTGGTGGATCTAGTTGAATGCTGTGTCCTTGAGAGAATCACTCACTTAACTTTAGAGGAGAAAGGGATCAAACAATTTTACAAAAAAATTAAAAATTACAGTGTGAACTCTGAATTCATAGAGTGTGTGTGTTGGTGAGCACAGGGAATATATGACAAATCTTTGTTTCCCCTGATCGTTTTTTGCTTCAAATATAAAACTGTGATAAAATAGTTAAATCAGTTTTTAAAATCAGCATTAAAAAATAGAGGATGCTTTGAAACACCAGAATGAGAGAACTCAGTTTATAAACTATTTGGAGGAATCAGGTAGGAGAGGGGAGTAGAAATCTGTCTTGGTACCTAATCATTCAAGGCAAAGGAAATATGTTCAAGGCCAGGTGCTACTTTGCGAGGTGGACTGCGGTGGGGCAGGACAAAATTAGAGGTGGTCAAACAAGCTGTTTGTTCGTTTGCTAAATGTCTTTTGTTTTTATTTTTATTTTTATTTTTTGAAGTAAGGATTTATACATATCGGTAAAAAGAAATTCTATCCTTATTATCCAAGTAATTCTCTATAATAAAAATAGTCACAAATAAGGAGAGAAAAATCACCAGAACAGAATCGGAGCCCAGAAATAGAGTTGAGAATTTATGGGGAATGGCTGGCTTATTTAAAAACAGTTCTGGTGGATCTGGGGGTTTAACTAAGTGATAGGTGGGGGTGCTTGCTCAGCTTGTGGAAGCCCCGAATCTAACCCACCCGCGTCAAAAAGGGTTCTATTTAGTTAGCTGTTCCTCTAGGGGAAATTTATAAAAGCCGAGCCATTTATGAAGATAAATCTTTATAAGGATTAGAAATTTAAAATCTTAACAGATTTAGAACATTTATATAATCTTTTACCAAGTGGAATACACACCTGCCCCCACAGAATGGCTTTTTAGCCTGGACCTACCAGGACCTCCTGAGCCTCCTGTCTCAGCCTCCTGAAGCTTATAGTACAGTCTAAATGTCTTGAGATTAATATGAAAAGATCTCCTAAAACACATTTTCTGTGCCTATGAAGTATTCTGGTTAGTTTGTGTCAACTTGACACAAACCTAGACATATCTGGGGAGAGAACCTCTCAACTGAGAATTGCTTCCATCAGCTTGACTGGTAGGCAAGTCCATGAGACATCCCTTGGTTAATGGTGGCTGTGGGAGAGCCTGACTCACTGAGCACTTCGCCGCCCCTGGGCCGGTGGGTCCTGGGTCTTCTTGAAAAAGCAGGCTGAGCAAGCCAGTAAGCAGTGTTCTATGGCTCCGCTCCAGTTCTTGCCTCCAGGTTCCTGCCTTGAGTTCTTGTCTTTATGTCCCTTCTTGATGGATTGTAAGTTGTAAGCTAAAATAAACCCTTTTCTCTCTGCACTGCTATTAAATAATTGATTGATTGCTTAATTAATTACTATTTTATATGTATGGGTGTTTTCCCTGCATGTGTACTATGTGGGGCTGGTGTGTTTGGAAGCCAAAAGAGGACATCAGATCTTTTGGGATTGAAGTTATTGATGGATGCTGGGAATTGAACCCCAGGTCCTGGGAGAACCAGTGCTCTTAACCACTGAGCTATCTTTCCAGAAAACCCAGGTTGCTTTTGGTCGCAGGCTTTATCTCAGCAACAGGAAGCAAACTACAACTTGAAGGCAAAGGGATTCGATCCATTATATACAAAGAGTATTTACAAATTCATTAGCGAGAGAAAGCGACAGCAGAGGTGAGAGGAGAGAGAGAGAGAGAGAAAATGAGCCATATGGTTAGGTCTTCATTGAGGAGAAGTTTCACTGGTTAGTAAGGTAAGGCAGGGAGCAACCTAGTGTGGAGAAGGAATAATGTCTGCATTGGTGTGTGGTTGCAGTAAATATGTTTTTTGTTTTTTGTTTTTTTAATAATTTTAAAAGAGTAGTTTATCTTTTTAGGAATCAGATGTTAATAATGGTTATATTTAAACAAAGATTATTCCCTGTAGTATTCTGAAGTAGTTTGAGAATTAGTTTGGGAACAAGCCTGTGATTGTTTTGGTGCTGAGAATCAAGCCATAGGGCTTCATAGGCACAGGACAAGCATGTGCCAGCCAAGCTCTGCCCAGCCAGAGTGTGCTCCTTCCCTCCCCATGAAGATCTTTAAGCAGTTAGCAGGGAATTGCCAGGTGGTAAAGTAGTGGCAGTTTTTTTTTTTTAAGGATATTTGGCGT
Source organism: Meriones unguiculatus (assembly GCF_030254825.1). Classification (NCBI taxonomy): domain Eukaryota; kingdom Metazoa; phylum Chordata; class Mammalia; order Rodentia; family Muridae; genus Meriones; species Meriones unguiculatus. The sequence goes on along the minus strand of NC_083359.1, from coordinate 90,119,821 downwards.
TTCAGAAGCATAATTAGGGGCCTGGAGAGATGGCTTAGCAGTTAAAAGCTGCTCTGCCAGAGGAGATGGGTTTGATGCCCAACGCTTGCATGGAGGCTTACAACTGCCTGCAACTCCACTTCTAGAGGATCCAATGCCCTTGTCTGGTCTTCTGGGCACTGGGGATGCACTCTGTACAGTCATACATGCAGGCAGAGCAAACATGCACATAAAATAAATCAGTAATATTTTTAAAAGGACATCATTATGTGTTTGACATGTGTCAGTAGTAATGCCTTGCCACTGACCTAGAAATTTCACTGTACATTCTTAAGCTTTCAGTAGCAAATGTAGAAATTATTGAAGAACAAACAAATTGATCTTGTAGTTTCATAAAAGAGAATATCAAACTGTTGTTTGTTTTTTTTTCCCCCTCCCAAAGCAAGAAGTGATGGAGAAGTATGAAGTCTATAGGGATTCTGTGGAATGCCTGCCTTCCTGCCAGCTGGAGGTGCAGCTATATCAGAAGAAAATACAGGACATTGCGGAGAACAGGGAGAAGCTCAGCAGTATCTTAAAGGAGGTTTGTATCATGCAGCAGCTCTGTTACAGAGCTTTGGATCCACTTTCATCTTCTGTTACCATCTTCCTAAACAGAAGCTAGGTTGTTCTCCAGTTGTATGTGCTGAGGAGTAAGGCACCTCCCCCTAACCCTCAGGATGTCAAGATGTATTGTAACCTTCAGATGAAATGAGTAATGAATTAACATGGCACGTGATAGCGTACAGTTTAGAATGTAGTAATGAGCGTTTTAGCTTGTTCTAACAGAGATGATCACTTATCATTGGTGGCATACATTCCCCACTCAGTTCCCAGCACTGCGCCTAGGGTTAATAGAGATGCCAGGCTTAAGGCAGTCTCCCCTGAGTAATGAGAGGGAGCATTGCCATTTTGGTTTCTCAGATGCTTGAAATGATTTGTCACATGTTAATCCAGGCCACTCCCAGGATCACTAACATTACAGTAGAAGTTTGTTGTTTTTGAGAGAGAGAAGTACAGGGGCTAGGAGGTTTTCTTTTCCTAGCGTATAGTCTTATCCATCATCTGGGGTCACAGGGCAGATCTGCTTTTGGTTCTGAGGTCTGCCCTTCTCCCTTCTGCTGCCGTAGCTCCCACAGCAGCACTCAGCCCCGGGTCTTGCTGCTGTGCAACTGTTCTTCATCAGGCCTTCCTGTAGACCAGCAGCGGCAGCTCCTCCCTGCTCGCCGGGCACCTGGGCCTTGCATAGTTGTGTTTCTCTACCATTTTATAACTGTTTTATTCTAGCTCACCCTAGAAAACTCTTTCATTTTGCTTATGAATCCAGTTTGGTTGGGTTGACTTTAAATGTTCTTCATAAAACACAGAGCCTGAACTTAGAGGACCAAATTGAAAGTGACTCATCAGAACTAAAGAAACTCAAGACTGAAGAAAATTCACTCAAAAGACTGATGACTGTCAAGAAGGAAAAGCTTGCCACCACACGACTCAAAATAAACAAGAAGCAGGAGGATGTAAAACAGTACAAGCGGACCGTGATTGAGTATGGATGTGATTTCAGTAAAGTGGATTAGGACGCAATTAGGAAAAGCTCATGGGCTTTCAAAGCTACTGCATTTTCAAAATAGAATTCTGCCTCTAGTGACTAAGATAGGTACAATTCAGTCTATCTGTACAAAGAGGACTACAGCTGGTTTCATTTATTTATTTATTTGGTGTTTTTCTCCTTGTTTATTGTCTTTTGAGACACATAGTTCCCATTCCTTTGTGTTAATCTTTAAAGGAGTTAGAGGTCTAGTGTTTATTTCAGTGTACTTAAGACATAGTGACCTAGAAAAAGGTGCATTAGGAAAACTTAATACTATTTAGGTAAAAATTATCACTTTGCTAAGTTCTTTTGTAGTATAGTGAGGATTTCTTAAACCTCTAGAGTCCCCTTGTCAAGCCTAAGAGTGTGCCTTTAGAATATGTGCCACAGATATATCTAGGATGTCATTCCTTTAGTCCTTAAGTGTAGCATTGGGACCGTCTGCATATTTTCATGCAAATGAAAGGAAAAGACAGAACCTGGGGATTGTGTCGCTGTTGCCAGGTGTGCAGAAAAGTTGTGGTAGTCCACATTGCCACTAATAATGCACAGATACACACACCGGGGCACCGTAGCTGAGCCTCTATTTGGAAGACTAGGCTTTGAGGGCTGCAGTGTAGCTTGGTGGTGGAGCACTTGCCTAGATGTGTCAGCCTCTGGCTGTGAGCTTCAGCTCTGCAAAATAAAGTAAACGCAAAGAATGCCACCTGAATGAAGTAGTTCATACGCCGTGAGCCACAATGTAACTACAGTGCAGCACACTGTGAGGTTTTGTGGGTTTGTCTGCTTGCTTTTATATCTGGGAAGGTTCTGGGTTTGTTGAGCAAGTACTGACACACAGTGGCTCCTGGTTTACTAGTACAGTCTTTTGTTTGTTTGTTTTTTAATGCTTAATAATAGTTATGTCAGGTGTCTCTGTTCTCCTTTAGAGATTGCAATAAAGTTCAAGAAAAAAGAGGTGCTGTCTATGAGCAAGTGACCACCATTAATCTGGAGATCCAGAAGATTAAATCTGGGATTCAGCAACTAAAAGATGCTGCGAAAAGGGAGAAACTCAAGTCTCAGGTGCGTGCTTCTAAGAGATAGAATCTATGAGTTTAAAATGTAAATGATGTCACCCACGACAGGGTTTTGGGTTCTCTGGGGTAAAATTTGACCCTACAGGCCCTTCGCTTTTATTTTTATTTGTATTACCACCCTGGGTACCCTTTGGTAATCTGCAGACATGAGTATTCCGTGCTCTTTTCCTTACTTGCCTCTTAGCACATCACAGAATAGCATTCTTTGGGGTAAAAATACTTGCTTAATAAAGGTTCTGAAGTCACTAGGTAGATGCACTTTACTCTTGATATTTAAGTACTGTCTTTAAATAAAAACATTTTACTAAAAATAGCCATAACTCTTTATTCAGAATCCTCGGGCTTCTTTTTTTTTTTCCCACTCACCTCCAGCATCCTGTTTCTGAAACAGCCTGGTTTGTGATAGCTGAACTCTCGCTGCCACTGTCTGTCACTGTCCACACACAGTCTGTGAAGATCCTAACACAAAAGAGACATGAGATACTTCATCCTATTTTCTTAAATTGGTCAGACTGTGTTTTCGGTGCTCTAAGTGTAGTTACCGAACTGGTTATTAGCAGATTAAAACTTGTAGCTAGCTTGAATTTGAGCTATCTTTGTTAATCCTAAAGATGCCCGGTCTACCTTATATTCCTGTTAGCCCTGTGCACATGTATCTCACCAGCAATATTAGACATTTCCATCAACACCAGTCACGCTTGAAAACAGCATGACACGGGAAACCATTCCTAGAATGGCCTTGGGTATAGTCTGCTTTCCATACATATTTATAAAGTTGACAGGGCACTGAGCTCTGTGTCTTAAAACTAGCTGTGTGTTAGAATTAAGTGAGGGATTTTGAATTAAACAAGCCCCCTCCCAAATACATTGAATTAAAATCTCAACAGGCCCAAACCCTTAATTGAGTTGTCTATTTATCTCTAGAATAGGATGGCATTTGAGAGCCACCGATGGGCTCTGTGTAATGGTAATTGTTTCTGTGGATGGAGCTCATAGCCATGCAAGCTGTTCTACCACAGCTGCAGTTGTTAAAACGTTATTTCTCATTCGGAATTTAAAATATTCAATGTCTCTACTCTGGTGGACTCAGATCTTCCCTCTGGACTAATCTCTTCTGTTGAATCACCTAGAAGACCATGGTTCTGTGTCCCTTTGGTCTCTCATTTGGGTTTAGAAGCCTCAGCTGTCCAGCCATTCTTTACATGCTTAATTTTCAGGTTCACTGTCATCCTGTTTGTAGTGACAATTTCTTACCTGTCATTATTTTCTTTGTATAACCCAGTAGTAACCGCAGTCTTCCCGAGTAGTTCTGTGGCCCAGGAGACCAGCGCTTCTCTTCACAGAGCTTTGTTTTGGGGTCTGGGTTGTCAGTGGCAGCGTCTCGTCTTCTGTTCATGTTCAAATTATGTTCAAATTATGATCAATTAAATACTACACCTTCTTCTCATGCCACTCTGCCATTTTTTTTCCCCCCGTGCCATACTGTGATGAAATGATTGCTCTCAATTCAAGATCTTAGGGTTATATCTTGGAGGCTTAATTATATTGCTTTCAACCTAGATTCTCAAAATGCCAAGATCAGTTTAAATCTTGTCCACACTAATTATTTCCCATTGTGTGGTTTCAAAGGCAAATTGAGCAGCATGCCTTTTTCTCCAGGATGAAAGAAAGCATTGAGTGGAATCAGAACCTGGCTGCATTGTAGCACTTCCCCAGAGCACACAGCATCATCATCAGAGCTCTAGGCCAGTAGTGCAGCTTGCTATGTTGTCATCCCTTTGCCCAGTCTGCTGATGTTCACTCATTCCTCAGCAGCCTGAGAACAACTGCAAATACGTGCGTGAACCCAAGGACGTTTGGTCCAAGAGTTCTCTCTAGTTTGTTTCATAGCCACCGTCATGAAGAGGCAAGGTGCACGGATGTCAGAGTCGTCTTCACACACGGCTGCCCTGCCTTGCACGTTCCCTCTGCGGCTAATTCGTCCTGCCTCTGGCTTCAGGTCCCTCTTTATTTGGATAGCTTTAAAGATCTGTTTTCGTTCTAGCCAGTCAAAACAAAAATAACATAAGGTTCACAATCTTCTTTATCTGTCTTCATCCCTCCCCCCCACTTTATCTGTTTCATTCAATGTCTTCATAAATTTCTTTTAGCATATTTGATGTATTTCTAAGATGACATAAGTTTTTATATTTCCTAACATTTTATATCACAAGGAATTGACATCTTGGACTTGCTGGAGATAACCCTGTCCTTCAGATTCACGCAGTTAATTTTATGACACTTTTTTCACAGTGTTACTATTCATGACCAGCCAGTTTATCTACACATTCATAACATAATTTGTAATTCTAAACTGTTGCAATGCTGTTTCTTCCTTTGCTATAATTTTGCTATTTTAAAGCTCTTCATTGAATACTAAATAGTGCCAATTTTATCTTTCTCAAGCAATTTTTTAATAGTGTACTTTATTATTAAATCAGGATCTCCCTATTTTCTTTCAGTTTATGGATTCATTCATAATGAATGGATTGCCTAAAATTTCTAGTCAGTATTTTAACAAGTATACTTTAACAAGTATATTTTAACAAATAGCATATACACCTACTAGGTGGTAGGGTCCCAGTTGGCTAAGGAGTCAAGTTGAAGACAAGAAAGTTGTGATCCCTGCCTCTGAGATTTTGTTAGGTGAGCAGATCATATCCATCATTTAAGGTCCAATAGAAATTATACCTAACTTCATGTTATGCTACAGTCAGTAGCAAAACCAGTGTGGTACTGCCACAGACACTCAGATCAGTAGATGAAGTAGAAGGTCTAGACACAGACCAGGCTACAGCCAGCAGCTTATTTACAAAGACGCCACACATAGTCACTGAAGAAAAAGGCAGGCATGTGTGGAAGAGTGAACTCACCCTCACCTCTCACTCTGCACCAGAAACAAACTCCAAGGACCGTAACATGAGCCAGGTCATTCTGATACTGCTAAGAATTAGGGAAGTACTTGAAGATACAGGCATTGATAAGGTCTTCTGCTTAAAATTCTGCTTGCTAGGGAATAAGACTGGCGTCCATAAATACCACCTTGTGAGGTCAGAAACCTTCCCCAGAGCAGCGGGAGCTGCCCACCAGATGAAACAGCCTGTAGCAAGGGCATGCTAACCATGAGCCAACAGAAGACTAACACCTGGAGCATAGAGGGATTTGAAACACTAACAAGAAACTCACATCCACAGGCCAAGACCTAAACAGTTCTCAGAAGAGGAAATGCCAGTCACCAATAAATGTTTCTAAAAGTCCTCAGTGTCCTTAGCCATGAGGGAAATGCAAATTAGAACTGAGATTCTGTCTGATCCCAGTCAGAATGACCATCTTTAAGAAAATAATTGACATCAAATACTGGCAAGAGTGTGGGAGGAAGAAACCCTTTAAATTTTTTTCTTTTTAACGTATAACATTCAATTAAAAGATTGATGTGATAGTTTGAAAAAGTTATTTTATTATTATATGTGTGAGCATATACCATAGCTCATCCTTGAAGATCAGAGGATGACATTGTAGAGTTGGTTCACTCTTCAATTATGACGTGGTTTTGGAGATCAAAACTCAGGTCAGCAGGCTTGTGCGACTAAGTACTTTGCTGCTTTAGTGGTCTGAAGGACTCCTATTCGCTGTTCGTGGGACTGTAAAATGGTGAAACCAGTGTGGGGGTGCCTTGATCATCCCAGATACTGACCCACACAGTAGTGGTGGATATCAAAAATGTGGCACATGTGCACAGTGGATTTGTTTGTCCATAAATAAAATGAAATCTGTAGGAATATAGATGTTAGTGGAAAATACCATATCATGTGAGGCAACACAGGCCCAGAAAGATAAAAACCATATGTTCTAAGTTTTATAGGTGTGTATTTATGTGGAGTGAGTGTGTATATATACCTGGAAGTAAAGAAGGGCTCATGAAAGGGGAAAAGGAGGCTTTAAGGGAGACAGCTAGGTTGGGTAGCAGAGCACAAGTACTGTCAGAGTGGAGCAGGAAATAGCAGCAGTGGTGGGCTTCAGCAGGGATGAGGTGGCTAGGGCACGGGGGAGAGGGAATCACGGTCAACAGAAATGTGTTTGTGTAAGCTAACTAAATATGAAGAATAAGTTGTATCTTCGCCGTAACTTCCTCTGAGTCCGTCCATGTGTCTGGATTCTAGCTTCTCATTTACTACAGACTTTCAAGTTTTTTTCCAGACATCCTGGCTCTGTGTTTCTGCGTGGTTGCGTGTGGTACATGCGCTCACCACACTGGGTTAGACGTGAGGCGCCGCGCCTGCACGCGCGCCTTGTTTTCAGTGCTCAGTGCTGAGTGTAGTCTGTGTGTGCCTGTGTTTCAGAGAGTGTGTTTCATCTGCCATTGTCCTGTTTGTGGAAAATAACCACAATAATGATAATTATAGTATTTGTGTTAGTTAGTATTGGGTTTTTTTGAGACAGGTTTCCCTGTGTAGCCCTGTCTGTTCTAGAACTCACTCTGCAGACCAGGCTGGCTTCAAACTCCCAGAGATGTACTCACCTGGGGCTAAAGGTGTGCACCATTGTGCCTGGCTTCCATCAATGTATTTCAATTCATAGATTAAATTACATGTGGGATCAGTGGATGATGCTGGGTGTAAAAGACCATAAATATTGTAAAAATTTAAATTTCAAAATGAGATGATCAGACCAGCACTCACACAAAGCATCACGAGAGTCATGCTCTGTGCCTTTCCATCCTGTAGCTACTGGGTGGGTAGGCACTGTGGCCTTGGGCCGTTGACATGTGTCCAGTGCAACTGAAGGGCTAATGGAATTTTCAGTTCTAATTCTTATACATTTAAATAGCACCATGTGGCGAGAGCTCCTATATTGAACAGCACTGGACTAGACTTGGATTTTCTTTACATCCGCAGCCCTTTGCTTTGACTTTAGAAGGATGTGATTTCACGGCAAGACTTTTAATATGTGAGGTGTCGTCGACTGGTGTAAGCTTCTACTGTGTGCAGACGTTCATTTGCATATTCTAAAATATGTAGCACTGAGAAAGCCACATCACATCCCCGTTAGCACCTAGGTGTGTGCCCAGGGCTTTGGCTTTGTGTTTCTTTCTGGTACTGTGCTGCTGGATTTGGGTTTCCTGTTCTACTCTTGGTGCCTCTGTCTGTGTGACTGGTTCTTTCTTGGAAGCATGTTTATTCTAAGGAGAAGAACATTGCTTTGGTGTGCTGAAGTGCTTGCTGTGTATCTGCAGATTGTTTCTTTTTAGCCACACCTAGTTTTGATGGTTTCTCGAAGGTTATATCTTTCTACCTGACTTATTTAGCTTTCCTGTTGTGGAAATAAACACATCGGCTCGTGGAACGAGGAACTTAAATTGATCTATAACTGTTGGATGTGCTGATTGCTTAAATAGCATTCACATAAGCCAGGCAATAACACACCTGATTTTTCTTATGCAATTAAAGAAATGAAGTTTTCAGAAACTTTTGTTTCCTTGATGGGTCATAGTCTGTCACAGCTGTAGTCGTTGATCCTGTTTGGAAATCTCAGCTCTCCCAGCCTTGTATTAGAACTAACATGAATGGCCATTGGAGTATTTTCAGCTCGGTGTTAGGCCCTGGCAGTCACGTGCAGTCATTCTTTGCCATTTGCCCGTAGGAAATCTTTGAGAACTTGAAAAGCGCCCTGGAGAAGTACCATGAGGGCATTGAGAAGGCAACGGAGGAGTGCTGCGCTAGAATAGAAGAGAAGACTGCTGAGCTGAAGAAGAGAATGTTCAGAGTGCCGCCCTGATCAGCCAGCCCTCCAGGCCCGCCGCCTGTCGGTGTCTATTGAGCATAGTTATGTTGGAACTAGTAGAAATGCCAGCAGTATCATCTAACTAACGCGGGTAACAGCGGTTCCCATTTGTCTTTGCTGTCTTTTTATATGATGATGTGCTTCATGTGTTTTTTTCCTTGGTGCTGGGATTGAGCTCAGGGCCTTGCAGGCTACAATGAGCTGCTTCCCCAGGCTCCAACATGCCCTGTATTATAGGATTTTGCTACAATTAAAATAACTTGTACAGCTTTTGTGTCCCTACTCTGTCTCTTTTTGTATGTACTGGTTGGAATAAACAGAAATAGTTATTGAAGTCTCTGGGTTTTCCTGCTGTTATTGTGGACGTTGTTACTTTGTTGACATTGGATTACGGCATTGTTGATCCTGATTGTGCTCCTGATGTCATCTTGATTGCCTGCTCATTTGATTCTCACTCATCCAGCTCACGCTAGATATTTCATTGCTATTCTGTAGGTAAAGAATTGTGAAGATCTCTGAAGACTTATATAACAAAAATTTGAACTGGCACCAAAATTGGAATAGTCCCTGATATGCTACACTTTCAAATGTAATTATTTGAAGAGAGTAAGTTGGTAGGCTTTCATCTCTTCCTTGACACAGCTGGCATTTTTTTTTTCTGTAGAAATAAGGCAGATATGGACAGAAAATTTAACCTGAACCAAAATAATTCTTCCTTCTTTTATGAATTTATTATCTTGAGGACTTTGTTCCAATAGCACATGGATGCTCAGACATGCTATGACCTTATGCAATAGGTCTTGGCTTCTCCAGCTGTCCTGGCAGAATGCCATCGAGAACTCTCAGGAGCCAATCCTGAAACTTTTGAAATGAACACTGTGACCCTTGTTAGCTGGCACACACCACTGCAAACTGCTAGTTCAGAGTAGTTCGGACTTTGCTCAGTTGCTCTGCCTTCTTTCCAGTGGTCTGTCCCTACCAGACTGGGTCTTGGTGATTGCTATGATGACACCACATATCACCTGGGCATGGTGGCACATGCCGATCATCCCATCACTTAGGAAGCTGAGGCAGGAGAATCGCAGGTTTGGGGACAAACCAGACTATGCAGCACAATCCTATCTCAAAAATTATATACTGAAGATAACAGAACAAAAACGGAAGGTAGTAATCTATGAGATGCAATTTTGAGAAATTGTACAGTATCCAGTAGGCAAGCGAGCCAATAATCGAAATACTGTGAATTCCAACCAGGACATACAGAGAGACAGAGTAGGGATGTAGAAGCTGTACAAGTTACTTTAATTGTAGCAAAATCGTATAATACATGAAGTAGAATGAAGGGCCTTTCCCTGTCAAATGGCTGCTAAAGTCTTGGTATCAAGTTGTGTCCTAAGCAGAACAGTTAAGTAACTTTTTTTAACCTTTCACTTACAGCATGAAGTAAACTTGAGTGAGTTTAGACCATTTGCTTCCTGATTCCTGTTTGAACTGTCCGCAGGCATGCTGGACCCCTCCAGCCCACTGAGTGCATTGCACGTTCATGGGCTCATATCCTTCACCCCTTAGTTTGTTACAGCTTTACTTTGTGCTGCTGCAAAACATCCATCTTCTTAGCCTTAGTCCACACACAATACTTTTTAAAGACTAGATGATAGTTTAGATTTGTTTTATTATTTTTAATATGTGGATACGTGTATGCGAGTGCAGGTGTCTGCAGAGGTCGGAGGTGTGGGATCCCCCAGAGACGGAGTTACAGGAGGTTGTGAGCTGCCAGTACGGCTGCTCGGAGCTAACCTCAGGTCCTCTGGAGGCAGGGTTCTTATCCACTGGGCCGTCCCTCCAGTCCCTAAAATTTTAATATCATTTGTTTATTTGGGTGGGGGTGGGGGTGGGGTCGTTCGTGTGCCACAGTGCACATGTGAAGGACAACTTTCTGGAGTTCTTTCCTCCCGCCATGTGAGACCAAGGGGAAAAGACTCAGGCTATCAGGCTTGGTGGCAAGCCTGCTGAGGCATCTCACGGGCTCACTTTGGGTTTTGTAACTTTTAAGTTCTTTTCCTGCTGCCATTTGTATTATTTTGTGTCATTTCTTAGACACATTTTTCAACCTGGCTACACTGTTCTGGAGGCTTGTGACTCCCGTTTTAGCATTTCACCTTTACCACCACCCCAGTTATAGACTTGCTCATCACTGGAGTGTGTACTTAAGGAAGAACCATTTTTCTTTTTTGGGACTAAATACAGCCACAGAAGCAGGCGTCTCAGCCTAGCAGGAAGCACTCTGACATTTCCTCCTACCAACTACATTTTCTGGTGACTGTCTTCAATCATTCCCTTCTGCCTCCAAACAGTTAAAATTTAATCAAAGGCCCTCAGGCATAATCTACTCAAATCCATTTGGCTCTTCTGATTGAAGAATAACTTCTAAAATTTAGAGATTTTCCTGGAGCCTTCTTGGAAATGCCATTGTTGGTGCCCAACTGGTTTTGTAATGCGGGAAATTGCATACCCCGAAGAAGCAGCTACCATCACGTGTGTATGGCGTGTGTGCCCCGATGGCGGAGGAAAGGCTGTACTGCCAGGCTGCAGTCCTCCTTTGTGAGCTCAGCTTCTTAGCTAGATGGAGAGCAAATATTTAATTTCACGTGGAACTGACATATTTCAAGAAGCTAATCCATTTTGTGACAAAGCCAGGGGAGTTGAAATATGCACCTCGCAGGCTGAAGTTAATACATCGGATTTTAGTTTAACTGGATGTTTCCTATTTTTAGTAAGAACAGAAAAGTTTGATATGAAATTCCATTTCAAATTCAGGCCTGCCACCTTTTTCAATTAAGTCGGCACTCTCCCCCTGATTGAAATATGTTTTTCATCTTCCTATCCAGATTGCCACCAGGGGGCACAACACGGCTTGCATAACCAAGGCAAAAAAAAAAAATAAAAAAATAGCTGTGGATTTTCAGGTTGGAAATGGAAAAGCCAAAAGTCTTAAAGTGACAGTGACAACTTGAAAGCTAAAAGTAGCAGGGAGGACTTAGAATCCGCCTGTCCGAAATAGTTTTCAAATAATAGCTGAAGTGTCTGAAGGTTTTGCTCTTACTGCGAGGTGTTAATTATGGCCCCGCATTTATCTCTAAAGTTACCTAAATGATCATAAGTGGTTCAGAATTTCTAGTTCAGATTTCACACAACTCAAAAAACTGAATTTTCCTGAGAGGAGTGCTTGAGATCCATGCGATGAGCAAGTCACTCGGAGACTGAATAGAGACCTGGCATCTATAGCTCAGCATGGTATCTTTCTCTCTTCTTTCTTTTTTTCTTTTTTTTTTCTTTTTTTTTTTTTTTTTACTAATACTATCAACCTCTGCCACCAAGAGCTTTCTTCAAATCCACTCTTTCTGCCAACACACATACATATACACAAAGTCTCTAAAATACCTGATCCTGTCCGTATAGCTCTCTCCACAAATCTTTGATGCAAAGCCGTTTAGGACCTGAGCTATAATCACTTAAGGAACAGTAGTTGGTGGCAGCAGAGTATGGTATTGCCACAGTCCCCAGACTGAGTGTGTGCAAAATCTGTTTGAAGCAGTTGTTAAACTCCCCACACTGTCCGGTGCGGGTTTCTGTGTCCTGTGGGGTCTAGCTCCCCCTTGAAAAATCATGTTTATCCCACAGCTAAGTCAAAGTGATTCTTTTTTTCTTTAGTGTGTGTGTGTTTGTGGTGGGTGTTCATGTTGAGGCAGGTCTGTGTGCATGCACATCTGTATGTTTGTGCGGGTGCGTGTTCACATATGTGCAGAGGTGTTCATCAAGCCTCATGCCTCAGGAGGTGACCATGACTCCGTCACCCCAGAACATGTACCTGCCTTTAAAAAATAAAAAACAAACAAACAAACAACAATAACAAAATCCATCCAAACCCAGATTCCCCCTGGGAACACTTTCCTGACTAAGGCATTACCTCCAACCCTAGAGTGGTTTTAATAGTTATCCTCAGTGATTGCTTTTAAGAGGAAACTCCGATGTGGTTATGGGCATAAACTATAGTCTCCACACTCCTTTTTAATGAGACAGTAATAGCTGACCTGACTCAAGCATGTAAGGATTGAGTAGCTTTAGGGACACAGCTGTCACACGATAACACCCAGCCAACAGCCACTTCCGTTAGGATCACACTGGGTATCTGTGAGAGCCGGTTTCATCTTTGTATGTATTTCCTTACCTCCATCATGATCCTCTCACACCTGGCCCTAGGGTAATGAACAAATATGTGCTGACTTAAAGAATCTAGTATTCATGACCCACACAGACACAAGACCCTAAAGCAGCCAATTCTTGGGGCAGGCAGGGGGAGTAGCTTTGACTTTTTACTACAAAAAACAAAGAGGACAGGTGGTTTTATTCCACCAGGGCAGGTAAGCTCAGGGGAGGGTGAACTTTGCTTGGCTCCACAGGATGTCACTTCGGTCTCCTTCCCAGGGGAGCCGAGGTGAGGAATGCATGGCCCTTACAATCAGAACCTTCAAACTTTAGGATTCATTAGAATCACTTGAAGATGGAGCCAGGGTTTTGGAAGTCAGTATGTTTGGGCGGGCTCCAGAGTTTGCATTTTAATTAAGTTGTTCCCCGGGTGTAGCGGCTGGCTCAGGGATCCACATGAAAGTAGCACTAAGCTAGAGAGGCACACTGGCTGGGATGGAGCTTTCTTCACAGATTTATGGCAGGACTCCTCACACTCTGATGCACCTCCAATTCAGCCGATGATCTTGCCAACCTGGAAACTGGCAATGGGAGCCCCCATTTCCAAAACGTTCCTGATGCTGCTAGAGGACAGCTGGGTCTTGCAGTAGCAAGGAGTGGTCCTCATTATCCCCCTCCATTGGTCTTTGCCCTACGAGATGAAAGATGCCCATAGTTAAATGTGCCACACAGCCCTCTGAACTTTAACAAGAGCAATTATCATGAGATGTTTAGTACAGCAGTGGAGAGTGGACTTTTGAGAGGCACTCTTGCATTTCCGTTACAGCTGATTAGTATTGAAATAAAGGTTTTGTTTTTTTTTTTTCCTTTGCCCACTCTAGCTCTCCCAAAATGAGATGGAGACCTGTTACATTTACAATAAGCTTTAAAGCAATATAGCGGGCAGATTCTCATCTCTTCTAGCCTGACTATGCTAGCCTGGACTACTTCCCAACCATGTGCCCTGTTACCTGTCCTCGAGTCTCACCTTCGCTGCTCCTGCTCCTGCTCCAACTTTGTCCTCATGGTGACTCCTTGCAACCTTCCTCTCCCCCTTTTCCTTCTTTTTCTCTCCTCCTCTCTGTCCCCATCACCCTCTCCCTCTCCATGTCCATCTCACTCTCCCTCTCCACCTGAGACCCCAGACTGAGAACTGAAGCCCCTCCCACTGTTTGCTCTGCCCAGTCATTGGCTCTTCAGCTTCTTTATTAACCAATCAGATATGATTGTAAAGTATCCCTTACACAACTCTGGTACAGAAAATTCTTCAACAATCAATGAACATGCCCATGTCCAGACTGCAACCTGATCTCAGGGCACAAAGATCAGCATCTGAACACATAATGTACAAGACCAGACCTCCAACAGATCAGCTTCATGAACTGAGGCCCAAACAGAACGATACTCAGGGCTTCTTTCTTCAGCGGCAGTGTGGGTAGTCTTTCCATAGCAAGGCTCTGGCAGAGGTTAAATCAGAACATAAAGTAACTACTCAGCACTCTCCAAGGCTGCTATTGCTAGTAAAACCCAAGAAACAGGTGACAAGAACAGCTGTGGAAGCTGTTTCCTGAGTTCTTGCAGCCTGCAAGAAATAGAATCTAACTAGAAACAAAAACAAACAAACAAACAAAAACCCATGGCATTCGTGATCACGACCTATCTATAGGGGCCCCAGTGCTCATTTATTGCTGCCTGGGGTATCACCAGGCAAAGAAGGACTCCGGAGACACAGCAATGCTCACAGTCATCTCAAAGCTTTTGCTGTAGAGAAAGCTACAGAGACAGTATCTTTACAAAAGCTCTCAGAGAACAGTTGAGTTTTATCAGGAGGTCAGATTCTTCCTTGTGTCATCAAGGCAACTTCATATCACCACTCTTATGGTGGTGGGACTTAGCATGTAAAGAGGCAAAACACAAGCCAGGTAATAAGAGAAGAAAGTTCTCTGGGTTCTCCTGTTCTTTTCTCTGTTTTTTTCTTTTCCTCGCTGCCCAGACGTTGGCCCTGAATGTTCCCCTTTTCGGGCACCCTTCCCTTCAGTCAGTGCAAACCAGAACCACAGTTCTTTATACCTTATGGTTGGCTCCATTTTGCCTCATCTTCCCATGCCCACAGTTGGGCTTCCTTCACTCCTCTCTCGGATCTAGACCTGTTCTTCACTCAACAACTCAGGGAACATTTACTAAGACTCTAGTATCCACGGGGCCATGTCATTAGAAGTTGAGGCCAAAGCCGATTGCTGGGACTGGAGAGGTGGGCCCACCATTAAGAATGCAGTTTGAATCTCATCACCATGTGACTATCTGTGCAAGATCCCACATGGGCCTGTAACCCCAGCACCGGGCAGGATAGAGATGGGAGGATTGTTGGAGTTTGCTGGTTGCCAGATTTAAAAAAAAAAAAAATCCTCCAGATTTGGAGAGAGACATTTCAACAAAGAGATAAGGGGAGACATGATAGAAGAAGATACATGTAGCCCCTCATTGGTCTCAGCTCACGTATATGCCTATGCGAACATACACCATGCATACATGTATCCATGAGGATATAAACTTGCAAACTACATAGATAGTAGATAGATATCGAAGAGATAGATGTAATCCCTGCTTTCAAGCAGTATCTATGACACTATTAACACTTCAAAGACTAGGAATCTAAATATCACTGATCTTCATTTCTGTCCAAATCCCTGTATTAGTGATCCATTTCTGTATAACAAACCATTCCAATTCTTAGCTGCTTCAACAAAAGTGTATTTATTATTGCACAGAGCTCTCAAGGGAAAAAGAATCCAGAGGCAGTTTAGTGGGGTGAGTGCTGGCGTAGGGGCTTCCATGAGATGGTAGCCAGTCTGTCTACCAGGCCTACAAGCCCCTGGCAGCTTGCTGAGGGCTGGGGGCTCTGCTTCCAAGATGACTCAATCGAGCAGCTTTTGGCAAGAGGTCTCTGTTTCTGAGCATTACTGGAAAGCCTTGCTTCCTATCATCCAGGCTTCCTAGGGGAGTTGGACATGGCAGCTGTCTGCTGCTAGAGAAAATGACTGGATATAGATGAGATAGAGAGATACAAAAGAGCAGAAGGGCAGGACTGAGAGTGGTAGGGGTGGCAAAATGAAGCTAGCTCTTGTGTGACCTGAACTTAGAAGTGATACACCTTCCGTGGTGCCTTGCTGATCACGTACATACCGACCCCTCATGCAATGTAGGAGGAAACCATGAAAAGGCATGTGTTTCTGCACTGCTCTATTTTTGTTATCGTTGCCATAACAAAATATTTGAGGGTAGGTAAATTATAATGAAAAGAGGTTTACTTTTGCTCACAGTCCTGGAAGTTCTAATAGCGTAGCACCATCATTTGCTTGGCTTTAGCTGAAGGCCTCATGCTAGATTACATCACAGTGGCAGAAGCACATGCATAAGAAAGCACATGGTAAGTTAGGAAACCTGATAGTGGAGGGAACCAGTCAAACAGATTGCTGCTATTTGTTTATTTGTTTATTTTTCTGGTTTGGGTTTTTTTGTTTGTTTGTTTGTTCGTTTCTTTGTTTTGAGATAGGGTCCCTCTATGTAGCCTTGGCTGTCCTGGACTCACTTTGTCGACCAGGCTGACCTCACAGTGATCTGCCTGCCTCTGCATGTTGCTGCTTTTTAACAGCACACTCGGAAACTAAGACCTGTCCCTCAATTAAGAACTGCACTAATTCCTTCCAGAGGTGGCACCCCAAATGACCTAATGACCTGTCAACATTGCCATACTGGGGACCACAGTTCCAGCTTGATTCCTTGGAGGGAAACAATCAAGCCATATCTTAACCATGGCAGTTATTAAGAGGTTAAATCCCTTAGGAAGATGACTGTGGGATTGGCTGCCACCATCCCAGTCCTTGTATTGGAGGTTCAGATGAGCACAGCTTGGCCATGGTGAGTCAGGAGTTTTGCTCCTTTGATTGGCTACTTACACTGATGAGCACCCCAAGCCACTGTGTATCCTGCTCATCTCAAGGCACCCTGTATCCCTTGCATCCTGCCTCCTTCTGGATTGCAATGTATACCTGTGTGCTGCAATCACAGTGGGGCGTGGTAGAAGACTCATTAGCTCATGTGGAACAGATGGGAAACTTTGGCTCCATGAGTCTCTTAGTGGTAACTAGTTGATTTACTTTGCCTGAAAACTAAGACAACTGCCAGTGTCCTTGTTAGTCCCACTCTGAACTACTTAGCTGGCCTTCAAGCCTTCTTAAAACTGGACCTTATCATCTTTGATAGGATAGTTTTATCATTGGTTCAAGTATTTCTTAGGATCCTCTGAGTTGCTTGCAAACAGGATCTTTCCCTTGATTCTTAATAAAAAGCAAACATTTGCTGACCACATTTCCAGAATTTAGGAGCCCATTGCCTGAACACTGAACCCAGTGCAGTTCCAGAAATATAAATCTGAAATTTTTAGAAAGTCCAGTTTGACTGCTGAACTTTGGTTCCTGCAGGAGAACAAATGTGGTTCCTTCCCACTCTCATTTCTATTGTGGCTTTCTGGGAATTACTACCAATCTTCTTGCCCAATATATCTTGGCTCTCTGCAGTTTTTCTTCAAGGAATCAAGACTAATAAACAGTAGTTCCAATGATTTAAATCTGTGGACTGTACCCAAACTGTTGACTTTCCTCTCAGAAGTGACTGCAGTCATAAAGAGGTTGACCCTGCAAGAGTCCTGCTTTCATCAACACAGGAGACTCACAGCCTCAGTCTTTAGAGCAACTCATTGTCCTGTGAGGCTGGACCTCGTTGTATTGTGGTTGTAGTGGAAGAGGGCTGATGATCACAGCCCAGATTTCTAACTACTTACTGTGAGGTTTTTCCAAGCTCACCCAGCTAGCATAGCTCCTTACTGTCTATTTTTCTAGTGGGTAGCATCTTTTTCATATTCCTTCTGGTTAAAGGCGAACCTTCTAGAGAATTTTAAGCATGGGACATAGCATTCTGGTCCAGAAATCCCAGCAATCTAACCATAAGCTGGCCTTGGACTGGTATTTGAGCACACTACTGTCACCAGTACTAGCTTGAGTGCAATAAAAACCTGTGTGATATATTTAACCTGAGGTTGGCTAGTTGAATATTTCTCCTGGAACTAAATATTCAGAATGTCAAACAGACTCTTTAGTTTGATTTTCTTAAATTTGGTTGACATAGTGATCAAAATCTTTACAGGATGATTGAATTAAGATATTTTCTATTTTCTTTTAAAGATGCAAATTTCCACTACAAATATAGTGATGTATTCTCATGCGATTACTTTACTTATGAAAGAAAACATGGAGCCAACACGATGGCTCAGCAGACAACAGCACTTGTGGTAAACCCTAACGACTTGGGTTTAGTTCCCAGGATCCACATGGTGGAAGGGAGACTCAGCGTCAGTCCACACACACAATGTGACACACTTGTGCCTACACACATACAAACAAACACATGTGCACAGCCATACACACACACACACACACACACACACACACACACACACACACAAAGGGGAGGGAAGACATGCATTGTTAAAACGTTCATTGGATTGTGAACTCCATCAGGCAAACTATTTTTCATTTGTCACTGAGGGCCTCATGCCATGTACTGCACTTCCTGGGCCTTTGAGCTCCTCTGTCTACTTTTACCTTCTACTTCCGAGTCTCTCTTCAGGCAACATGACAGCTGCTAGAGGCAAGAACAGAAGCAGACAAACTACATCCCACTGCCAAACAATCTGGTAGCTGCTTTACAAATAAAGTTTTATTTGCACACCGACACATACTCATTTGCTTATGCTTTCATCTGTGGCAGTGATTGCACCACAACGGCAATGTTGAGTAGGTGTGACAGAAACTCATGGTCTACAGTTTGGGAAGTATTTTCTGTGATTTTTATAGAGGGAGGCTCTAATTTGTGGCCTAGGAGATAAAGCAAGGCTAGTAGGAAGCACACTGTGGTGTGCTTGAATAAAAATGCCCACCCCATAGGTCCTGAGGGAGTAGCACTATTAGGTGTGGCCTTGTTGGAATGGGTGTGGCTTTGGTGGAGGAAGTCCATCGCTCTGGAGTGGGCCTTGAGCTTTCAGAAGCTCAAACTGGGCCTTCGTAGCTCACCGTTCACTTCCTGCTGCCTTCGGACCCAGATGTAGAACTCTCAGCTACCTCGCCAGCGCCATGTCTGCCTGTGTGCCGCCATGCTTCCCACCATGATGACAATGGACTAAACCTCTGAACTGTAAGCCAGGTCCAATTAAATGTTTTCCTTTATAAGACTCGCTGTGGTCATTGTGTCTCTTCCCAGCAATAAAAACCCTAACCAAGATACACACCATGTGCACATATGAAAAAATTCACCTAATTTCTCTTTAGCCATTTTCTTAACCTTTGCCATTCATTTTGCAGCCCCTTGCCTAATTCCATCTAAAGAGAAAAAAAAAAAGCCACAAAATATGCAGGACAATTAAAAAAACAACTTGAATTAATTTAGGCTACACATACTGCCCAGTCCCTAAACACTGTCATCATTCTTTCTTTAATTCACAAATAGAGAAATGGAACTAATTTTATAAGATTTTCCTATTCAAGATAGTCTCCTGGATCTTCAAGCACTTGACCGTCTCTGAATTCCTGCCTGACCCCCCCCCCCCCCCGCCAGCCACCTTTCTGACCCAGTGAGTCACTTTGTAAGCTTTGACTTAGGGCTTCGGATACTTGGTAGGAAATATTTGGGGCAAATAGAGAGGGACTAGGTGTGGGAAGGGACTGTGGTGGAGGCAAAGGAAGAGGAGGAAGTAATAAGACGACCCCGCTCGCTGGCTAATTTATAACTTCTGGGGCTGCTGAAATGGCTTTCCAGTTTTGCACTCTGACATTTCTGCAATTTTTTCATGTTCCTGCTGCTGTCCCAGCACATAGATAAGAAACCTTCAAATCTCGCTCTGTTCTGGAATAATGAGATTGGAAAAGAAAAGATCTTTTCCATCTTTTTAACATTAGGAGGAAGAAAAAAAAAAGCAGCAGCTAGTCAAAAAGCCTAGCAGTTCAACAAATATTACTCATGTCGTTGGCAAAAAGAAAAGGAGATTTTTTGAATAGAAAAATGGAAAAGATGAACACAAGAGGCATTGTTTGCATATCGGAAAAATTAATCTACACAGGAAAGTGTAAGAGCCTGCAATTCAGAAAGCAAAGAATTAGGACAGCCCAGCTGAGAATAATTTTCTAGCCAGTTAATTTAATTGCATAAATCATTCCTTTGTTAGCAATAAAGAGATATAATTAAAATGAGATTGCCTCTAGTTTCTATTCTCTGGAAGCTAAAGGAATTGATTTTGGGCAAAGCATTCTTCTAAATACCAGATTGGCAAATTACATTTACCTTTTTTAGAAAAAGCTAAATTATTTTGTGATAATATCATGGTGAGTTTAATTAATTATAGATCTGCCATATGATCTTAAGGAAATAATTTATTTAGTGTCCTTTGAACAGAAGTTTGCAATCATGTGAACATCCCCTTTGGTAGATGGTTGTGTGGATTCTCACAAACAGGTCAGAAGTTTAACAGGCAGCTGTCATGAGAAATCTGAGGAAGCTTAACGATTGTTTGGGGTTTTGGTTAGCTGTCCTTATTTAAAATAATAATAATAAAAAAAGCCACTATTTGGTGTTGCATAATTTAACTGAACTCATTTAGATTGGCTTTATCCTAAAATTGCTACTAGTAATTATTTGCTGTCTCTGAACCTTTGGGATTTAAAGAGCCTATAATTGTCTATTAAATAGGGGGAAATCAGATCAAAGAGGGATGCGAACGTCTCCCGCTACAAAGCACAGGTCTGCTGATGCGTCAGTTGAGTGTCAGGGAGAATTGCAGGCGGTGACAGAGGGGAGGCTCGTTTTTATGTTAATGAAGTTGAATTTAAAAAAAAAAAAAATACTAAGCCACACTTGCTTGCTCCAGAGTTTTGAAGTTCATTGGCATTACTTGGTAACAGGGATTTGTACAGTGATCGTGCCAGCTTTCAAAAGGCCTGGGCCCAGGGAAAATCCTGCCCCCAGGGAGTATGGCTGCAGCACTTACACAATGTATGACCCTCGGAGGGGCTGGTGGAACCC
Organism: Meriones unguiculatus; assembly: GCF_030254825.1. Classification (NCBI taxonomy): domain Eukaryota; kingdom Metazoa; phylum Chordata; class Mammalia; order Rodentia; family Muridae; genus Meriones; species Meriones unguiculatus. The sequence continues at coordinate 90,098,941 of NC_083359.1, read as the reverse complement.
ACCCCCACTCCGTTTTATGAAGGAAACAGCGAAATGTTCAGAGTCATTTTTGCAGCAGATAAATTGTGCAGTTGGGCTGTTGCTTATGGTCTCACTTAGAACAAGAACTGTATGACACCAGTTTTGTGTGTTCCTGTGCTTCCTCACAGGGCCGCTTAAAGATTTAGCCTAAGACTGGGAAGGAACTGAAGGGATTTGCATCGCTCAGTTCGGATCTCTCATCAAAGGATATGAGCCAGCACTGAAGACAGATACTCCCCCCCCCCCTGAACACACTCCCTAGGAAGGAAAGATGGCTCCGGGCTTCACAGAAGTCAGTGGAAGGCTTTAGGTTCTGTTGGACAATAGGTAGAGGGGCTGTCTTGGCTGGCACTGGTTCAGCAGGGGTCAGCTTGCTGCGTCCCCAAAGAAACAGCCACCCAGCCACTGATCACATACTGAAACTGGAGCCAGAATAGATGGTCTGCCTTTTTAGTTATTTCTCCCAAGTACCTGTTGAGGGACAAAAGTCTAATGCAGTCTTAGAACTCCACAGTCTCCTTAAATACCTAGCCATGTATCCACATTTTATTATTATTTCCCATCAGATATTGATAGATAATTATCAGATATTACCATCATCTGTGAGCTTCTGAGACTCAGGAAAGAAAGCTCAATCACGATTTGCTCCTTAACACCTAGCCAGTACCTACCACAAAGACTCTATTATTTAACCGCTGTGTGAGGAAAACACAACATCCTTGGCTTCTCTGACACCCTTCACACCTTTGGCTCTTACACAAAACACACATCAAAAAGTATGTGTATGCATTTTACCCTGTCTATCAGAGGACATGTGTGCGCTTACAGTCAATTAAGCAGGATGAAAGTCATCACACCTTGTGACAGGAGAGTTTAGAGCAGCGGTTGCCAACATGAAGTTCATGGCCACGTAGGGGTGGCATATCTGAAATCCTTTCTATCAGATATTTAGATTATGATTCACAAGAGTAGCAACATTACAGTTATGAAGTAGCAACAAAATAATTTATGGTTGGGGGTCAGCACATCATGAAGAACTGTATTAAAGGGTGGCAGCGTTAAGAAGGTGGAGAACCACTGGTTTGGAGGATGCCTGGTAGGCACAACATTGGGCATGGGGAACCATCTTCCCCCAGGTAACTGCAGCCTGCCATCCCTTAGGGCCTTACCCTACAGCTTGTTTATGAGTCTCATCTTCCCTGGGCTTAAGTTATCCGTACTGAGAATTTCCGAATCCAAATGCCCAAACCAGACCTCTCTCCTGAGATTCAGTCTTCTGCCAGTGGCTTTTTTTCTAGAAAGGGAGGAAAGAACAAGCCTTCCCTCTGTCCCCTCTCTTCCTTATCCCTGTCATATTCCAACCAACAAGCATGTCAGCATGTCTTTCCAAGTGCTTCCAGAACCAAACTCTTCCCTATCACTCCGACCCGCCCAGTACACTGTGTCTTGTAGCAAAATGGGAACATCATCTTTACAACGAAACAAACAGGGACCCAGCTCCCTGAAGTCTCTACTGTCCCCCACCACTGTGGCCGTGGCCTGAACTCCTAAGCACTTTCAAAGCTCATGGCGACATCCTTGTACTACGATATCCTTGCTCTGCCAAACCTTCACATGGCTCCGGCTCCTCAGTCTGGAGACCTCAGCCCAAATGTTACCTTGGAATCAAGCTCCTTGACTAGACGCCTTAAGAGCGCGTCGCTGATCTTAAACCGCTCAGTCTCTGTTCCAACATGTCTGTGCACACTTTAGCTTACCTTACTGCTTCTATTCCTTCATCTTTCTCCACTAGCGCTATGACCCCCACCGCCATGTGTGTCATAATTCAAGAGAGCTTTCCTGGCATGGAACAGGCACCCCAGTGTATAAGTGAATCAGCTGAAGCCTCTTCTATGCTATGCACATTTTCAGAAACATATTATGTTTTTGCTTCTTTAAGGCTTTTGCACGTGTTGTTTGAGCTGTATACGGATACACACATATACCCATGTACACACACACGGTTCAGTGTTTCACCAAGATGGAAGGCCCAGACACACAGGGCCGGAAGTGCATGCTTCAGGGCTGGAAGGCCTGATCGCCTATGGGCTTCAGGGTAGGGACGGATGAAACCCTGAATGGAGATTCTGCTGTAGAAGATCTCTGGATAAGCCGGGAAGCGAGGAGCGGGGTGGAGGAGTGGAGGAAGAGAAAAAAGATTTCCCGAAAATAAGTGTTACGCTCTTTTAGACTAGGCTGCCAGCACCAGGCCAGATGGCAGCCAGGGGCTCGGGGTTTTGAACCCGGAGTCAGGCAACAGTGAAGGCCCCCGCCTACCCAGACGAACCGTGGCTGTTTCAAAACCAAGAGGCTGTGGCAAAAGCCCGGTTTGGTGGACAGAATGGCTGCTTCAAGAGCATCCAACCGCTGGCCTTCGTAGATGGGCGCTGCGGCTGGTGGAGCGAGGCGGCAGCTATCTTCACTGACACTCGAACCCATGAGTGGTGGAAGTGGCTGCCTGACCTCGGAGGGTCTGCTGCAACTACTGGGCCACAAGTCAGGTCCGGAGGTCCGGAAGTCAGGTCCGGAGGTCCGGAAGTCAGGTCCGCAGGTCCGGAAGTCAGGTCCGGAAGTCAGGTCTGGAGGTCCAGCAATAAGTCTTCAGGGAGAGGAGGAGCCCATTTATTCCCTAGAATAAATGGTCTTGTTATTTCGTGAATCAGGGACATTTATAGGGCACCGGGAGGGGTTTCAGGAGGTGAATGTTTGATTTCATGGGGCTAGAAGGGCCAGGGACAGCTTACTTGTATGTCCCCAGGTGCTTGCTGAACAGTTTCTACTGGAAGACAGGGAGTTGAACCTGTTTTCTTCCTAAGGACTATGTGACATTCCTCAGGTAGAGGATGGGTGTGGGGGTTTGGGCTCCCCAGATCAGGAAGAGAACAGGGAACCCTGCTGGCAAAGGGTGCTGTCATTTTATACCCAGCTCAGAGTCTATCCAGAAGTGCCAGACTTTGGACCTTCACAGCAGAATTTACTGACACACATACATACACATCACACACACGCACGCACACACACATAATATACATGCATATATAAACATAGACACACAGATTCATACACACCACATTCGCATCCATACACGTGTCCCTACATATATGCACATATTTATACACACATGCATGCACCACACACATATGCACATATAATCATATATAAACACACATGCATCCACAATACCCAACACACACATATGTATAATCACATATACAAACATGTACACATACATACACCACATATGCACAGGTACATGCACATATACATCTGTATATATAAACACACATACCACACATAAACACGCACGTATATACATCACATATGTATGCACACACAAATACATGTACGTATTCACAAATAATACATACACACACATACACACATTCCACATATGCACGTATGTTCACATATATACACCATACACACATTTGTATATCACAAATACACACATAATCATACACACATATACGCACATACTCACACATGCATAAACATACCACACACATTCACAAATATATATATGTACATATATGTATATATACACACACTCACACACACACACTCCCACTCACTCTTCTTTTAATTCTGTTCACTGCTCTGTAGTATAATTTATCCAGAAGGAGGCTCTATGCTCATATGTGCTGACTGCCTGTGACATCATCACCTACTGTTTTCTATACGTCCGATTACCTTACACTATTCAAATTGCTCAATGAGTAAGTAACTTCCACAAGAGCCAAATATTTGGTTCAGCCTTATATTCCCAGATCCAGATCTGGTGCCTGATACATAATAGGAACTCAGAAATTATTTGTGGAAGAAAGAAAGAAAACAAAAAAGTAGAGAGAGGACATCAATGTTTCACTGCTGTGTGAGAAATTTATTTCCCAATCCAGTTCCAATAAGCACACACCCCCTGATACAATGGCTAAACGCCCTGCTGTTCCTGAGCATGGAGACCATCCAGCAAGGCTGAGCTGTGGCACCAAACGGAGCCGCTCCTCCTCTGGTGGGAGGTAATTAGCACACAGTTGGCAGAATGAACTGGAAGGAAGAGACATCCTGAGGGGTACTCTTGGACTGCACTCAGGGAGGAAAGCTGACACAACGATGAACAATTTCTGATGGGGTCTAGGAAGATTTTAACGTAGTAACAGGGACCCGGGTCCACAGAAGCACCACCCTAAGGAGGCAAAGGGAAAGCAAGAGTCTGTGTGATGTGTAATGTGTCAGCAGGTGGCTAAGATGAGATAGGACTTGACAGAAGAGAAAACATCTGGCTACCTCTACGAGAGAGGCCTCGCCAAGCTCAAGACTTTTCCCTTTAACTTCTTAACGAGAAGGTGTTAGAGGTGAGTTTCCAAATTCTATTTTTATGGTCACTGCAGTTGATATATTATAAGGTATTCTTTCTCAGTCATTGTTCCTGAAAGTAAACCTTTATTTCTGTAAGTCATTTTTTTATACTTCCTAATTTTCTTTTTTAAAGAAGCTCTGACACATTTGGACTGGGTAGCTACTGACGGCTCAAGTGTGTTAATTAGCAAATTAAGTTATCTTTTTCCTCTCTGGGTATAATGATATTCATCTAGTGACTTTCCAACGCTAAGCATGCTGGGGCTTGTGAGGAAAGAGACTCCAGCTGGGGCCCAGGAGAGCTCAAATTCTGTCTTTTCTCTGACACAACTCTCTGTCTCTGCAGGCACATCCCTTCACCTTCTCCTTTGCCTATTGATCGTCCCATGCTGTCTCTAAAGAAGAGCTATGTAAGCCGGCCAGGTGGCACACACCTGCAAACCCTGCACCTTCAAATTAGAGGCAAGAAGATCTGGACTTCAAGGCCAGCCTTGGCAACACATTAAGTTTGAGGCCACCTCCATGAGACTTTGTCTAAAACAATAAATTAAAAATAAAGCAAAAGGAGGAAAGGAAGGGAGGAGGAAAGGAAAGAAGGAAGAAGGAAGGAAGGAAGGAAGGAAGGAAGGAAGGAAGGAAGGAAGGAAGAAAGGAAGTCAGAGACTATAATCCTTGAAAAGACTTAAAGTGAGGTTTACCAGATGAAATACAGACATCCAGTGGAATTTGATTCTGGGATGACACACATCTTTCCTACTACTTTTCTCTGCGCATAATGATATAAAGCCACAGACAGTTGGAGAAGGAAGTAAGTGGAGGTTTGCACAGCTTTTCCTGAGTGCCAATTGCTTTCCCACTCGACATGAGGAACAGCTCCGAGAAACTGTTAAGCCTGAGGGCAGCTGATGGCCAGTTTTGCCCCATGATTGTTTTTCTTCATAGCCCATCCACATGGCAGATGGCTGTGACTTGGTGTTTTTCTTTATCTCTTTGACATGGTTTGGTCCGGATGAGGCAGTAAACTCAATTCAGGATAGGTTATCTTCCTATAGTCAGGGGCCAGAAACTACATCCTGTACCAGAATAGTCTTGGGACAAAAGGGACTTTTGATAAGTTATAAACAAACAACTGATTGATTGGATCCAGAATTTACATATCTAGACATTCATTTTAATTAAGCACCCCATTGGAAAACACATAACACAGAGGAGTCACTGCAACTGTGACAGCTATAGTGCTGTTTTATAGCCCCAAATTTAATCATCAGGATCTGATCAGTCCTGCTCTGAAAGAACAGACTGCTAGAACAACGACCAGGCTTCTCTAGATTTCAAAACAGGAAGGAGAACACTGGGGTGGCGGAGAAACCAGGCTTTCATCCTTTCACTACTGTGCCTTAATTTTTCTGGGAGTTTTTGCCACAGTGAAAAGCAAGCTTTCCTCTGACACTAGTGTCCGCGTGACCCCAACAGTGTTGCTAGAACCATATGAAAGAAAGTCCCTTTCCTGAGGGTGGGATTGGGAAGAGAGGGGGTGGGATCAGGCTGTAAACTGATTAAATAATTCAAAATAAACAAATAAAAATTAGCCCAGCTCTGAGTCAGTAAGGGATTGGGTTTGAGTGTGTGTGTGTGTGTGTGTGTGTGTGTGTGTTCACATACAAGTGAGGGGGTGCACTCACGTGTGTGGTACATATGGAAGCCAGAGGTCAACTTTGGGCATTACTCCTCAGAAGCCATCTGAGACAAGGTCTGTCAGTGGGACTCAGGGCCCACTGATTACGCTAGGCTGGCTGGCCAGGGAGCCCCAAGGCGGGCTCTGCCTCCCCAAGGCAGGGGGTGACAAGTACCAGCCACCACACCTGGCTTTTTACATGGGATCTGGGATTGAACTCTGGCCCTCAGAGTTCAATAAAAACAACAACACCAACTCTAGGCTTGCCTGATGAAAGCTAAAAGACCAAGTGGAGAACAGGTAGACCATGGCAGCTCAGTCTCCATGGAGGTTCTCTAGTAAGGGGAACAGGGGCTCTGGCATAAAGTTGGTTGCCTGCTCTTTGTTCAGCTTTCCCATTGGAGTGGCCTTAGTAGGTCACAGAGAAAGAGGATCCAGACAGTCCTGATGAGACCTGATAGGCTAGGGTCACATAATAAGGGAGGAGGACCTCCCCTATCAGTGGACTAGGGGAAAGGCATAGAGGAGGGATAAAGGAGGAAGGGTGGGACCAGAAGGAATTGAGAAAGGGGGCTTCAACAGGGATACAAAGTGAATAAATTGTAATAAATAATAATATATTTTTTAAAAAAGCTATAAAAGCCTAAGCCATGCTTAACCATCCGAGCTAACCAGAGTCCCTTTCAAGCCTGAATGGATGCAACCAAATGAGAATTCCAGCCCAGTTGAGCCCAGCTCAGCTTTGCCTGTAGAATTGTGAGATGAATAAATGGTTACAAAACAAGCTTACTGATACATACATATTTTCACATAGTAGAGATTCGTCAATCATAAGTTTGTTTCCTGTTTCTTCCTTAGTGGTTTTTATTAGAGTCAAAGTATTTAAAGAATTATTGATGAGCATTTTTTATAACTTTATGGTAAGTTAAACTATTGATATAGCACGAGACTACCTTTTCTCCAGTATTTGCATTATTCATAAAGATTTTTTAAACAGAAAACTACAGCTTAATGAGCTTCTTAAAACTTGAAGTGTAATTACTGGGTAAAGTCCATGTCAATATTTTGAAGGCCTTTGATAAATGTTGACATTTTCTTTTTCCATAAAGACTACATGTAGTCTAAGATGCCTCATTTCCCTACTGTCTTTCCATGGTTAATTAATTATTAATTACGAATAAATCATAAAGTTGTTGATCAAGAAATGTGTCTCATTCTGGCTTTTATTCATGTACGTGAAGTTGTGTTGATACATTTTGCACTTACTCCAGAGTCAATGGTCTCTTTTTGCACAATGTTAATCTTTTTCTTTTTATTTAGAAGTACATTAGTGTGTTTTACATATTAAAAATATGTGCTACCAATGGCTATTTCTTTAATGACTACTACAAAACATACATCTTATTAAAAAATACTCACACATTGTAAATTGTCACAACAATTTTCCAAGGCAAGTTCCATATTGTTGGAGGCTTGGAGGACTTAAATTTCTTGCTAATGGTTACACATAGAAAACTTGGGGTCCAGAGTCTGGCTCATATGTTTGGATTACCATGTTGTACATTTTTATTTATTTTAGTTATTTGACTATCAAATACCTTTTATCTATATGTTCATCTATATGTCTCACAAGACTATCAACCTCTTCTGGTTTTCAAATAAGAAAATGCTTTTCTCTTTTCTCAATCTAAAACCTTCATGCACTCTCCTTGCTCTCTTTCAAATTAATGACTTTTTCTTTAATTATTGGTGGTGGCGGTGGTTGTGGTGTGTGTGTGTGTGAACAATGCTACACCAATAGACATGCTGATGTGGACAGAGGAAATCTCATGAAGCCTCAAATCTAGATTAAGAACTGTAGGCAACTAAGGAATGACCAGAGAGAGACAGTCTTTCCCAGGGAGGAGCATGCCAATTGCTTTTCCAATATCAAATGGTCAGCTCTAAAAATATACAAACTGATTTCTTTGTTGTCATGTTTACAATTGTATCTCAGTGGATGAAGTCTTTGTCTGACTGTAACAGGAAATTGGACAACCCCTCCCCTAGTTAGGTACTATAAAGAACCAGGCTGAATACATTTGATCATTTTACTTTTTCAAATTATTTTTCTCAGAATCAGCTGAGATTCTGAAGAATTGGTGCCAAGACCACTGAGCATAATAGCGATTTAAAATAAAAAGTGGGTTCTATACCATCCAAAAGCCAAGCTTCCTGATCACCCGAGACAGAAGAACACAGCCCTGTCCAGTCTTACTCCACGTAACTGGAATTTGGCCAGAAGTACACTGACAGTCCCTTCCCTCCTCCCACTAAAAATTGATGCGATTAATCCAACTCTTTCTTCAAGATACTCCCCAAAGGTGTGTGACGGGGACATGAAATGAATAGAATGGCAGAATGAACTAGTGATATATTTTCAAGTGCCAACCGTGAATAGGTACATTATTCTCTGCTTTTAGATTGCTCTGGGACGGGAGGGGTGTGGCTCTGTAGAGAGCACTTGCCTGGTGTGCTCAAGGCCCTGGCTTTGATTGCTAGTCTTGACAAACAAAAGATAAATCCTCTCTAACTTCGTTCTGTTTTAAACTTTTTTAAGTGTTTTGAACGCAGAATTGCACCTGTCCTCATTTGGAAGAGACTCAGAATCCTTGGACAAAACACAAATAGTTCTGATTGCATTTGTAAATGAGAGCCTTTCTTGTGCTCATGCATTTTATCCATGTGGGGTGCACCTCTGTCTCCTTGGAAACAGGAAAGATGATGTCCAAATATATTTTCACAATGAAAAAGTTACGAGGTTAACAACTGACTTCTCACAGGCGCTTACTAAAATGCGTGTAGATGCACTCTAAAGCAAATCGAAATTCAATTAGCAAGACTCTTTCCTTTCCTATTGGGACTTCTAGTTACCTTGGGGACAGGCTGACAGAACTGCTAGCTTCAGCCCGGGGAAGGGCTGGAATAGCCTGGAAACGCTGAGCTGTGCCTTTGCAGGGATGCAGCACCTGGCACCAGTATTTTAAAACCCTCTAGGGTCATCCCCCGCCCCTTTTTTTAAAAGCTGAGCAACAACTTGCTGGGCTCCAAATTAGGTCAGTGAACATGGAAGAACGGAGCTTTCTGTTAAGACCAACTGCTCTTTGTAGTTAATAACAGTTTCAAAAGCAAGGCAGGTGGCAGCCATGCTAACAGTGAAGGAATCTGCTTTCTTACAAGCATCTACACAGGATTTCTCTGGTGGAGAAGGCCATCTGGCTTCAAAAACCTGAAGTGTGTTTAATGGTGTCCTGTAATTTATCCTTCGTGTTTCATAATAGGATTCATCAGCCAGGAGGTTGGAATCCTCTCAAAAATAATTTCTCTTAAAAAATGAATATTCTCACCAGCTCATAAATAAACAAACAGATCGGTGGCAGAGCATAAACAACTTCATAAAATATTCAGATTTATTGTATGATAAACCTGAGATTTCAAAGTGACAAGGAATGGCTGGAGACATAGCTCAAGAGTTGAAAGTGCTTGCTGCTGGTCCACGTGCAAGACTTTGGTTCCCAACACCCATTTTGGACAGCTCACCACTCTCTGTCTCTGTCTATCTGTTTGTCTCTCTCTCACATACACACAACTAAGTAAAAATAAAATAAATCTTTAAAAAAATCAGATGTGGAATAGATAATGTGAATAGTGTAATTTGATTACTTATTTTGAGAAGACAAAAAGTAGATTCTTTTATGATAATAAATATATATATATAATAAGTGTTGAAAGAAGTAAGTGTAAACATCAAAATGACAAACATAATATGTGATCATATGTTTTTCCTTGATCTTGTCCATTTCCTACAAATATTTCTGAATACTTCTGTTGAAGTGCATCAGTCAGGTAATTTTTTACTAGAGGTTTGCCAATCTTATTTGCTTTTTAAAAAGGGCAAGCTTTGGTTTTATTGATTCTATATACTGTTCTTTTCATCTCCAGATAGCTAACATCATTAAACGAAGAAAAACTCAAAACATTTTTTCTAAGATGGGGAGTAAGACAAAGGCATCAACTCTCCCCACTCCTGTTCACTAGGTGCTTGAAGTCTTAGTTAGAACAGTAAGATAAGGAAATGAAAGAAAAACAAACAAGAAAAGAAGATGCAGAGGACCTTTCATATATGTCAGTTACAGAAAGGACCTTTCATATATGTCATGAAGAGTATATAGAATTAATCAAACAAAAGTTGGCTCTTTGAAAAAAAAAAGCGAATAAGATTGTCAATCCACTATTTAAAAAATATATATCCAACTGATGCACATCAACAGAAGTATCCAGAAAAATTTGTAAAGAAAAAAAAAAAAGGAAAGACCAAGGAAAAACATAAGATCACATATTTTATCTCCATCATTTTGAGATTTACACTTACTTCTTTCAACATTTATTATTATGTAAAGTCATAGATAAGAGTCTACCTTTTGTCTTCTCGAGATAGGTAAGCAAATCATAGTGTCCACATTATCTATTCCATATCATGTGATGGAGATGAATGTCTATGAATGGTGTGAATGTTGGTGATAGAGAGGGACTTCCAGGTATGTCAGTGATGGAGATAGACATCTATGAATGGAGGAAGTGCTGGTGATGGAGACGGACTTCCAGGGATGGAGGACATACTGGTGATGAAAATGAGATAGTAATGTCTATCCCAATAGGACAATGGTCCAATGGCTAGCAGGACATCCTTCATCTCTTTCAGCATCAGAGGTTGGTACTTTTTAATCTGAGGTGCCATGTGCTATTACACCTTCCCAGGAACTGTTGGTATTTGTTCCTTTTTTTTTATTAGTATGTATTTACTCTTCTGTGTAGAGGAATTTTAATCTAGCAACATAGCTGCTTTGGCAAGGGGTCACATATAAACCCCGTCTAGGTTTATGTAATCTGGCTGGATCACACAGTATGGGTCCACACAGTATGTTATCCAGATACACTCTGGATTGCAATAATACAGACATGGCCTTAGTATATTATCTCAAGCAATTAAGGTAAGGCAGTTTAAGAAGGATGCAGCCATGTTTGAAAATGTTGTCTATTTGAGGGGGAGACAAAGTGATGAACCGGAGGAAGATTTGACATCGATAGGATATGCCTAACTCTTACAAGAACAGGACAGGGAAGAGAGGCTACTTAAGAGCAATGAGGGAGAGAGAAGTTTTCTGTTGTTGTTGTTTGTTTTTGTTTTTGTTTTTGCTGCAAGATTTTTTTTAAACCTATAATAGTTTTTATCAGGACAGTTTTAAAAAGAAAACAAGCTAGACATAGGTGAAGACAGAGTAAGACAGAGAATGAGACGGAGTCAGAAGATTAAAACATATTCCCAGAATTAGTTTGATGCCAGGCAGAGCAATTTGGTCAGAAGTCAAGAGAAGCCAATTTGAATCAATCAGCTTTGAGAGGAGTCTGGGCCAGAACAGCTGAGTTGATCCAGCCAGTGAGAATTCAGAATGAGCTAGAAAGGCGTGGGAACAGCTCTCATCTTATCCCTTCATCTGAGGAAATAAAAACAACATTTACACTTCTGGAAGACAAATGTTATTTTGGGGGTTCCGTGGGGTGTAAACTGCTCTGAATTTGGCATGCAAGGCACACAATAATGCATATCTAGTTGGCAGAAACTCACCAACCCTCTCCTTTCATTCAGAAATTCAACTTATCTGCCTGCCACCAAATAGCTTTTTCCTCTAATCACTTTTCCTAGAGATAGTCTTTCTATGTATCCCAAACTGACTTGGAACTTGCTATGCACTCCAAGTTGGCCTCAAAGACATGACACTGCTATTTCAGCCTCCTGAATGTGGGGACTATCTCCTCTTAACTTCCCAATGTTAGTTTCCTTACTTCCCTTCTTGTCAGGTACCCAGACAGTTTATACTTCCGTATCTATGTCACAAAGAACTTTCTGCATTTTTCTTTTTTTTTTTTAATCTTTTAATATAACTGTACTTCAAGATTACTACCAGCCTCTTGATACCAAATACTGTATTTTCAACCCAGAGATTTTTCTTTTCAAGGCCCACCCAGGTGTCACAGGTATTTCTCTAACCTGATTAGGCAAAGTCACTGGATTATAATACATTATCTCACACATTTAGATCTTTGGGTTTCTGGCATGATAATGTTGCAGAAGAGAAATTTCTTCTTTTTTTTTCTACAGGTATGCTTCTGCTGGGATTTCCAAGATAAAAAGCCCCAAAACATTGCTGGCGCTGGGCTATAAGGAGAGCACAAGTTAACTGCAATGACAGAGAGATTATTAAAACTTTTTCCTCTTCTCTATCTGGAACAGTAGATGGAGGAATGTAAATGTTTCTTTTCACCTTTTCAACAGGAAGATCTATGCTGGCACCTTGGTAGGATGTTATGATCGGAATGGTTTTAGTATGAAAAACTCTCCTCATCACCCAGGTAACTGATGGATTTGTTGAAGTGCTGCCTCTTGTATGAATTGCATGAGTACCTATTGAAGACCCCTGGAGTCAGCCTCAATGGTAACAATTTGGCTTTCTCACTTATGTTCACATTCTGAGTCTGTTTCCTTAATATGAACAGTCAGAGATGTTGTTATAATTTTTGATCTTATCATCCAGACTTCATAATTCTTTCTATTTTGTCACTGTTAATATTTATATGACACCTTGTGAATGATTGGTCTTCTATAGGGCCCTATGGTCACTCACACTTGCTTATCATCTGCACATAGGGGCCGAACCACAGATTTATGGTGGTCGTAAATATTGTTACCAAAAGTACGGCTTCCTTTTTTCCCCCCCTGTGGGCTAATTTCTAATAACTCTTGTGCATGAGAGCAATTACTGACAAAAGTCAGCCTGTGTTAATAGAGTTTATCACGCTTCATCATATATCCTTTGTCGTTGGGAGCATTTTGACAAGCCCAGGGTTAATTAAAACCAAGAAGACAATAAAATACACCTAATCAAACATAACAGGTACAGAAATCAATTAGCAGATTTATAGCACTTTGGAGGTTTCCATAATGTATAAAATTCAAAGAAACTGTCATTTCCATTTCCTCAAGACAGTGTAATTAAATTTCTAATTGAAACTATTTTTCAGTAGGTAATGTACAATCTACTCAAGTTTCATTTGCATTAAAGTGGGGTCTATAGAGGTTGAAAGAGCTTAGAAAATTAGCAAAGATCATTGAGTCATTTATACTATTGGTATTTAGTCTAACTGAAGGTTGTGGGAAAGTTATATGATATGAGACAGGAGAGGAGGGAAAGAGACGATTTGTATGATAAAGAGAATGAGAGGGTTTTTCCTGTATGTCTGGCACATACGTCCTCACACAGCACAAAAACTACCAAAGGAATTTTCATCGACACAATAATTCTCTAATTTTGTAAGCATCCCTCAATCATTTGTTTAACTTATTTACTTTTTTAATTGGAGTAATTCTTTTGACTGGATTGTGATGGTCCCTTACTTTGGTAACATGTATAAGTGGCTTTATGTAAACCATTTATTTTTGCATATTATGTACCTGCCAACTTGTGGTGGTTCATTTTATTTTATTTTTTTTTGTATGTGCATGTGGTGTGTGTGTGTGTGTGTGTGTGTGTGTGTGTGTGTGTGTGCTTTATACACGTGAGGCTTAGAGTGTTTTTCTCTACTAATGACATTGTTATTGCCTTGATACATAGTCTCTCACTGAACTGGGAGCTTGTTGGTTTGGATAGACTGATTGGCCACCAAACTCTCAGGATTTACCCATGCCTCTCCATGCTGGGGTTACAGGTCTATGCTAGAATTTACGCTTGGCTTTTGTGTGAGCACTGGGGATTCAAACACAGGTCCTTAATGCTTTTAGAGCAAGCAGTTCTTCCCAATAACTCATTTCCCCAGGTCCTGATGGTTAATTTTGGTTATGAACTTGACAGAATTTAGGATTTTCTAGGAAACAAACCTCTGGGTGTGCCTTTGAGAATGTTTTCAGAGAGTGTTAACTTGAGTGAGAAGATCCAAGCTTAATGTGGGCATTGCCATTCTGTGGCCTGGGCTCTCCCCCTGAGTGAGGTATGAGAGGGGTGATGAGCACCAGTGTGCCCCTCCCTGGGTACTGATTGAAGGTACAAGGTGGTTACCTATTTCAAGTTCCCATGCTTTTTTCACCATGGTAGACTGGACCACCAAACCACAAACCAAAATTAATCCTTCCCTCCTTAAATTGCTTTTGTTAGGTACTTTTGTTACAATGACTTAAAAAATAACTAACACACAACATAAGTGAAGTGTGGTGCTAAGTTCCTGGAGCTCCGGTAGGACACTGACTGAAAGCCAAGCAGGCTCAAAGTGCCCTGTTGATCTTCAAGGTCAGGCCTTCACTGCCATAGGGGCCCTCTGATTTCTGCTCCCCCTCTAGACTCGGGATACCTTTGATTGATATTTTCTGAACTATGAATAGAATCTCCTATTGTTATTTATTCATAAAATAGTAACATTCTTTACTCTTATCCCAGAATTATCTTTTAAAAAAACAAAAAAAGATCTGTGCTATTGACATTGAGTTTAAAGACAATTTTGTTGTTTGGATCTCCTTATTTCCCCTTTAGGTACTACTCCAAAGTAACACCTACCACCACCAACAACAAAATAATGGGTAGGTTTCCTAAACCCAGAACTAAACCACAGCCATGACACTGCTGCTCCTTTAAAACTATGAGCAAAGCATGCTTCTACTGCTATAGAATGGTCCGACTGGAGGTAATTTTTTTATCACATGGGGATGCCTCTGAAGTTTCGCCCATACAATGCCAGGGAAAGCTAGATTCTTAGAAACAAAAGCCAGCCAAACACGGTTGGAACTTCTGCAGACAACGGTGAATATTTGCAGGCTAATCATACTGTGCTGTCTAGGAAAAGATGTCCTGGTGGCCACGTAAAACAAATGAAAGAAACAAATATGTATAAACCCATGTTTTAAAGATAAAAACAGAGAAGATGATGTTCCCTGTTTTCCGGCCAATGTCACTTGTGCATTCCTGGGCGTTAAAGGCATATGAAGTGGTTAATCAGGACAGTGGTAGAGCTGGCCCTTCACTCCAGCAGGTTCTTAGTTCAAGGAGGATGCTGGCATCTCGACTTTGTGTGGACCAGCGGGAGATGCTCCAAGAATTAAGAAATGATAGTTTATATTTGAATGTTGTTCCTTTCTCGTCTGTCGGAATCTCCTTTCTCAATTCTTCGTGAGCTGTACTTCTTTTTTTTCAGTACTTAACAGGAGTCTGTAGTTGAGAACCAGTCCTACATTCTTATAGTCCATATTCTATTGATCTGAGAATTTGTCTATTCCAGAGAACAAGCAAACTAATTTTCAAAGAATCAATCTATCTTTCCTTACTGAGTTCTCCCCTCATGCTTTGGATTGCTGTGACACCAGCAACCTGCTACACTTAGAGCTCTCTGTTACCTCAAAAAGAACGCCCTCTTTCCATGTCAGTTTGTCTGTTAGTGGTGCTTTTATTCGCTAAACCATGGTAAGTTAGTCTGATTCCTAAAATAAGCAGACAATGCATAGTAATTCACACTCGGTGGATATTAGCTTTCATAGAAGCATAGAGTGGGACAGGGCTGCACTGTGACCCTGCTCACAGATGCCACTTTGGGAAGGTGGAGGCTATTTCCAAACTAGAAAGGTGAGAGTAAAAAGAGAATGCAGTGTGTGTGCAGGTTTTATGTCCATGCCGGAGATTGCTCATAGTCCTGTCCACCCTCTTGGCTAGCTTAGGACTTCAATTACCCTTTGTGCTTACACCTCCTCTTCATCTGACAAGTTCTATACACTCTAAATAGATTGGCTTATAAATAGGCATACAAATTAAACAAACACTGAAAATAACTCATGAAGAAAATTATCTTAAAACAATTATTTAATGTGTGTTTATCATCACTTATTAATGAGAAAAGAAAATTTACCGATGTTCATGTATTTGAATGCTTGGTCAGCAGTTAGTGGAACTGTTTGGGAAGGTTAAAGAGGTTTTTAGCATTGTTTGAGAAGGTGTGTCACTGGGGCGGGGCTTTGAGGTTTCAAAAGACAAATGCCATTCCGAGTGTGCTCTCTGCCTTCTGTTTGTGCATCAAGATGTGGGTGCTCAGCTGTTCCAGAGCCACATTGTTTCTCTGCCATCATAGACTCTAACCCTCTGAACTGTAAGCCCAATTAAACACTTTCTCTTGTAAGCTGCCTTGGTCATGGTGTTTTATCACAGCAATAAAAATGTAATCAATGCAATCCTAATGACATGAATATGCTTAGCTATTTTTACACAAAACATTGAATCTTAGCTGAAAATTTGCTATTGCAGGACCTAGAGTGTCTCCGACACTTCAGAGTTGATCACATTTTTATTTTATAGTGAGTAATGTTGCTCCACAATGGTAGGAATTAAAAGCCATTTTAGAAATGGTTGGGTTTCCGTCCTAAACCCGGGCCAAAATTCATCTAATGACTTTAACGAAATTCAAGTCAGTAACCCAAACAGAGATGTTCTAAAATCAAACCTTCTAACATGATGAAACCCAAAGCTATGGTAATTTGTTTTTTTTTTTTATAGGCTCAGGAATGACAGTAGGGAATATTAAAAAAAATCTTTGTTTTCTGTAATTAAGTCACTCTTTTGCTTTGAAAGCAGAAAATGTTGTACGTGCAGGAAAAACACTGCAGTTCCTAACATGTAATTGTCTCATATCTGGGCTAAGATGTTTCAGGAGGCATGTGCTGATGTTGTGCAAAGTGCAAAGTGCCCCTGCATGTTTAGAAATCAGTCTTCAGTGAAATCTTGGGGTGTCATGCTGATGAGCACTCCAAGAAAGGCCTTGGATTTATTTTGTGCTCTAATTTCAATTAGTATTTGATTATTGTGCATCGGTAACCCTTCACTATTGCCAACTTTTTTGAAAACTTTGCTGCAGTTACATAATCCCATCCAGACAGGGTCATGGCACATGGCAGAAAAGCTGGGCACTAGGTTCCACTGTCTTGGCCACATGGAATTGCTGCCAGATCTGAGAAACATCATCCAGCTATTTGACCAGAAAGAAACGGTATTGAATTTTGAAGTGCACCTATCAATCTCTATCACAGCCCCCTAAATTAAAAACTATAGATTTCAAGTCCGTTTTTTTTTTTTTTTTTTTTTTTTAGTATAGATTTTAACTCTGCTTTTATCTCCTTATTAGGTCAAGTCTTGGATCGATTTCTATTACTATTTAAAGTGTGTCTTAGTGAGTCTTCATTCTAGTCCTAATACCAGCACGTGGTTCTATTCTTCATCATCTCAGCTTTCTGGATGATCTTTGCCACCTTGGCATCTTCTCCATCCATCTTGCAGCAACTGTTCATACTCAGGCTCCTTACACGTGGCTCTCATGGCTCCCCATTTACAGATGCAAGCCTTCCAGAGCTCATTTCTAAGAGATTAAGTTTAATCTCTCCCGACTCGCTATTAGGAGCCAGCATGCTTTCACGCTGTTAGAAATGACCCGACTCCTTTTCTGACTTCAGCCAATCTTGACCTCTAACTCCCAAGTTTGTGCACTGTGTTTCTGTGTCACTTGGGATAGCTGAAGACATTACTAACCCTAACTTGTGTTGCATAATACGCTTTTGTGTGCTTTATAGCTTTCTCCAACATTATGTTGTGAGCTTCTTGAGAAAAAAGACGATGTCTAGCTTTGCACCCCATAAAATCTCAGAGGTTGTTTAGTTCACACAAGGTTATTAACCCATAAATTCCTAGTGAATAGGCTACCTTGAAGACAGAAATAGTCATTAGACTGTCTTTACATAATTTCACTTTCTAAAAGTGTCAGCCATATTGACAAACCATTGTTTCAAGCTACCTTTTATTTATGGGGAGCTATGCTTAATTAGGGTTTGTGCCAGAGCATCTCAACATAAACTGATATAAAGTGAAGACACTTAAAGCCAGGGAAAGTCATTTCAATTAGTTGTGTCATTAACTCAGTTCTGATCCATGTCGTGGGGAAGCTTATGGGTTTGAAGGGAAGGTAGGATACCTACGTGGCAGGATAGGCAGAATTCTAAAGAGGGTACAGAGAGTTCATCCTTGTTCTGGGCATGCTCTGTATGACCTCTTCTCTGTGTATGAGTGGAGCCTCATAAATAAGTAAATAAGGTGGACTATCACTCCCACAAAGGTTACCTTATATGACAAAAGGAATTGAACAATCATTCGACCAATCAATCAACCAATCAAGGTGTTCGGTATTTTTCTTGTTGGTTGTTTCTTTGTTTTGCCAAGGTAAACAGTCCTCAGTACCTCTCCCTGAAGTATATTCATGGTCATGTGACTTTAGGACACCAGATGGCTGTGCGATCAGCCATACACCTTCATAAGAGTTTTGTATGAACCTGAATGGTGAATAACAACAACAAAAATGGCCCAAAGAGACAACTGATTCAGGACTCGATTGCTTCTAGTTCTTTTCCCTCTCTTCTCCAACATACTGCACAGCCTCGGGGCCCACGTCTGAGATTGCCCAAGGCTGCTGTGATCCCTGAGGCAAGTATATCTTCTGAACGAAGGCAACACTGATTTGTTTCCTCACAAGTTTTACTCCCAGATGGTGTCTCCAGACATTCAGAATCTTAATCACATTTTATTCCCTTCCAGGCCATCATTGATTTCTGGTGCTCTCTCATTTGTAATGTCCAAGCTGGATGCCTTTACAACTTTTCCATTCTCCTTCGTTTGAGTTGGAACTGGGACTGAGCCTAAGAATTTGGGGAGAAAAAGAGCTGTAAGCATTTAGAAAAATCATAAAGGCTTATAAATGGAAAACCCAAAGAAATAAAAAGCCTATGCAAAGAAGAAAATTAAAGGATTGGAAGAAATATGGAGAATATGGTCAATGTAGCTGTATCATCTCCTTGTCTGTGACAGCTCATTTCATCACTGCAATAGCAGAGAAAAAAAAAATGAAACATTAGTTCTCAAAGCTCAGAAATGACCAATTATAAAAATGAACTTGCCAATAAACACTGACAAGAACCAAGCCAAAACAAAAACATCATCTTTACCTTTTTGGCTGATGCTGAATTGCACAAAGGCCAGGGTGGGACAAATAAGGGGCTTTTAAAATTATTTTTATTTTTATTTTTTAAGCCAGAGGGACATTCACAAGAACATTTCCCTAGTCTTAAAGTTAAAGCAGAACACTTGGGCTGGGAGCCAAACAGGCGCAGGGAAAACAACCTAGGAGGCCATGAGAGCTTAATCCAGTTAACACTTCTCCATTTCAGTGAGACCCAGGAGAGCAAATGCTAGGAGATTAACCACACAATTACATAGGAGTCATGCATGAGCCTGAAGGTTGAGTAAACTAAAAAAAAAGAGTCAGAGAGACGATAGAAAGAGACTAAAGTAGTTTTGTTGGCTCATTTGTCTTCTTATCCACTATCTCTGCTATGCTGTGGGAGAATAGAGCTGAAACACGTGTTCTTCATTTCCATTTTCCTAGGTTTGCAGCGATGCTTGTTTGGGCATATTGCCTTGAGGGCGCCAATCTTCCCTTTTCTTTTCCCCTCCACCAGGAATCATATTTTTCACTTCTACAAGTCAAGAGTAGTCTGTCTTTTCTGAAAGAGTCTCTGATGCCAGAGTTTCCATACAGCAAAGCAGTGGGGAGATGTTAGCGTCCATCCTGGAATCCAGTATCTTGGTGATCATCTCGGGCTTCTAATATTTGCCTAGTACATGTGGCATAAGTCATCCCAGCATCTCCAGGATGCCTGACGTTTAAGTGATGTCACTTTTTACTGGAGGTCAAGAGATTAGAAGGAAAATAAAGAAAGAGGTAGTTTTGTTTGTTCATTTGCTTAAGCACTATCTCTGCCACATTATGGAGAAATACGGATGGAAGATATACATGTTCTCTAGCATTTGAATTTGGGGTGTCAGTAAAATGTGAGACTAATCAGATAGATTTATGGTAGTAGAATAATATGACCACGAGAGTAAATGATGTACAGAAAATATGTGTCAGAACCAGGCAGGGCAGGAGACAGTGTGGACTGGGTGGGAGATAGGATGGGGTGCTTATGGGAACCTAGAGAGTATGCTGTCCTACAGCCCAGAGCCATGTAGATCAGTGATGTTGGTGGGCTGTCCCTGGATGAGAAGGCAGTGTGCCTGAGAGCTGGCTTCCACACACCAAGCAGAAGTGGTGCCTAAGGGGTGGTGTTCCTTCACAGAGGTGGCACATTATTTAAAGCAGACTGTAGGGTCAGAATGTGTGGCTTCCAGTCCTGGCTTTATGGTTCGTTATTTATTTATTTTTTTTGAAAGATATAGTGACAGTTACTTGCCCTTCCAGTTTCAAAGTTTTCTTGTCTTTAAATATCCATCTGTGCGTGGAAGGCGATTATTTAACCTAGGCAAAGCACAGAGAACGATTCCTGGCACGATCTAAAACCTGCTAATTAGGATTAGTTCCCACAGGTTGAGTAGTGAGTAGCACTCATTGGAAATACTTGGGACCAGAAATGCTTTAGATTTCGGAGTTTTTCAGATTTGGGGATTAAAAATAATGATTGTATTTTTGTATTTTGTGTGCGGGTGTGGTTATGCCATGGAGGCTGGTGTCTATGTGGCCAGAGGACAACTTTTAGGGCTCAGTTCTCTCCTTCCACCATGTGAGTACCGGGGGACAGAACTCAGACTATCGGCTTGATGGCAAGTGCCTTTGCATGCTGAGCCATCTCAGGGGGCAAAATATTGACATTTTTACATGGACTCTATTAATTGAGTTTCCCAAATTCCAAAAATTGAGCCCCCCCCCAAAAAAAAACCTTTTCAGTTCTCATGTGATACTCAAAATTTTTCAGATTTTGTACCATCTTTAGATTTAGGAGTTTGGAGTTCTTTGGCCCGAGCTTTTTAAGGCTATTCACTGAACTTTAGCTTGGGCTGCTCATGAAACTTTAAGGATGACCTCAACTCTTATGCACATCCATCTCTTTGTCTTCAGGCATTCCCCATGCCTTGGCTCCTTCTAGACAAAGACCAAAGAGAGAACGGAAAACACAAGGAAACAGGAGGGCTCCCGTAACTGTGCCACAGGTACTGTGGGACATCTTTAAACAGAGTGCATGGGGATGAAAGGCAGCCTGATGCAAACGTCCAACATCTTGTTGTTGTGTCTTTAAACATACTTCTTCTTGGGAGCTGCCCTCCAGCACCCCTGGTTTTCCTCATGGAGAATAATAATTCTTTTCTGTCCTCTGTAGCCCAGTCTCCGAGTGTTCCTTTCTTTTCTGTCCTTTTTTTTTTTTTATTTTTTAATGAAAGCAAAGCTCCCAGGCTACGTCCCATGCAGCTCCAGCAATGCAAACCACCCTTTGTTCTCATCTTTGGCAGCTTTGCCCCTCGTTTGTTCCCTTGCCTGTCTGCAGGTCTCGGAGCTGTTCTGCTGTCGGAGATTGCAGGAAGCTGGTGGACTCAAGCCACGGGGCTTCTTTTATGAGCCAAACATAGAGAAAAGAGCCTTTCATTGGCTCCAGTCTCACAGTCAGGTACTCCCTGGTGGGCCGTACACAAAACCAAAGCTCTGGAGCTTCTCCCTGGAGTCTGCCTTTGTTTTCTCACAGGCCGCGCGTGTTCCTGGCAATGGGCAGGTGATAACGGCAGCCCAAGTCCCCAGCTCTCGGCAGCCACCGCAAGCTGGTTCTGTGCTTAGACCTCACAAGTCACTGGTTTGACCCAGGCCTCCCAAAGCCAGCCTGAGTTCTTTATTAGTGAACATGAAAAATGCTTCAATCATAGCACCAGATGGTACCCAAACCAATTTGGATTGTCAGCTGAGACCTACTCATTTCCAAGGACTTTGTCTAACATCAGTGCTATTTCCCTCAGTGCCCATCTCGCCCTAAGAGGTGATCTTGCTCAGATGATTTTGATGAGAAATAATATTTTCCTTTACCCAGCACTTACAGTCATTACTTCTTTTCAGCTTTATTAATTCACTCAACAAGCTTTTATTGAGTGCCTGCTGTGTGCACTAGGCATTTTAGTGTTTACCAAGGAGGAATTCATTTCTGTTTGATAAATATTTGTTGAGACTTTACTGGATATATGACAAGTACTTTGAAGGATAACGAACATGTGATATCATCGAGATGTCGCAGTTGCGTTTAAAGAACTCAGTTGTAGAGAGGAAGACATAATTGTCATCACTCGGGAAGTATCAATGTGAAGCACGTGACCATTCCCATGTCTGCTATTTGATCCATGGATTTCTACATTTTCAGTCTTCCTAAAGAGAAATTGCCAGTGTCATTAATACATTGTCTCTGAAGGGCACTAGCAACTAAGTGGGTCACAGGGCAGGATATGGGAAAAGTCAATGACCATGACCTCTACTGTCCTGCCTCACAGAGTGTTCCCTCTTCCAACTCCCACTCCCCCAAAGCATCTCTTGGGAGCTTGTTAGAAATCTAGTCCTATCCAGGCCCAGTGGATTAGAATGTGCAGTTTTAACAGGCTCCACAGGTGATGTAGGTCCTGAGTAATGTTCCGAGAAGCACTACTCTTACACCGCTAGTTATGTTTTCTCCCAGCAGTGTCGGTAGGCTCATTCACTGTTCTGGCAAATATCGTTTGTACACAATAACTCAGTACTTTCTGCTTATACGGTATGGCTGGCTCTTCACTGAGCCTTGCACCATGTCATCTGACGTGGTAGCCACAGGGAATTGGATGGAGATCTTATTTTGAGCCCCAAATAGCCACTGAGATGCCAACGACCTTTGTGGCAGCCTGACAAGAAGTCACTGTCCCAGAAGCATGCTTTACATAGCATCGGCTCATACATTGAAGGGGTCTCCACAGGGGATTCAGAGGGTATTCAGAATTCCCATTTATAACAGAAACCAGGGAGACACAAGAAGAGGCAGGTGGGAGCTTTGTAGTCACGAGATGAAGCAGGTGAGGAAGTACAGAGCAACCTCATTGTTTTCGTCTCCATGCAGGAAAGCACTGGAAATGTCATGTACAGGTAGGCCTCAGTACACCACCGAATGGCAAATGCTGCCACTATATTCTGCAAATGGACAACCGGAACTAAGAAAAAACAAGTAGCGGTTACCCATGAGAACCCAACTGGCAAGCTAAAGCCAGGGTCTGAATTACGTTTTGACACGTTTCAAAGCCCAGGTGTGGCAACCGTTCAAATCACCTTCCCCCCTCCCCTTTTAGCTTATTGCTTCTGTTTTTGTTCCACTCTTGACCTTGGGATATTCTGGGGCTTCTTAGTTGAAGGGAAAATAAAGGACACATATGACTCTTCAGAGTGATGTAAGGGAAGAGGCTTAGTGTTCCTTGGTGGCTCAGGAGAGCTGATTCCTCACACAAAACTGGTGGGGGCAACACGGGACAGGAGACAAGAGTGGTTGTCTGCTCGAGTTTCTTCAGGGGGTTTACATCTTTCTGGTCAAAGAAGAAATCAAAATATTTTAGAAAAAGTGATCATAATAAATTAATTGCTCAGCCATTAGTAATAGACATGAGCACCCAGAAACTTAATATGGGACAGAGAGGGAGAGAATAAAGAAAATCATTTTAGGCTGAGGAGACAGTGTGCACAAAAGCCAGAAATGAGTCTGTTGAAGGGTAGAAGGGGAAACTGAGTCCTCTGTTCTCCATTCCAGTGTAGCGTAGCACCTAATTCAGGTTGGCCAATGTGTGCTATATGCAAAAACATGCAAGAAATCTGTAGATCCAGTGGGTAACTGGAAAGAGGGGGGGAAAAGGAGGGAGAGAGGGAGAGAGAGAGAGAAGTTCTTAGGGTACAGGGAGAGACCTCAAGCTAAATCATGAGAAAAGATTGACTCAGTGGGAATAGCCAGGCAGAAGGCAAACACTTGTAGTGGGAGCGGTCAGTAGCCCCGTTGATCAGATGAGTGGACTAAGAAATAGGATGCTCAAGGTCTCTGCCTCAGCCACTATTGCTAGGATGGGGAGGATTCTAGAAGCTAATCACAACATAGATTTTTCCCCTTTGTGAAAGCCCAAGTTTTACTACTTCCTATGCCCCAGTTCCATAACTGGTATCGACTGTTAGGTCTCTGCAGACATCCATGAGTTATCTTGTTTTTCTGTCTCTCTAGGGGCTGAGAGGTGCTTGCCGTTTCCTCGGTGGGATGAAGACGAGGCTACTCAATACATTCTGAACCTGCCTCTTCATAGCGTCATCCTCCAGCCCTCTCTTGCTCCTCTGCAATGATCTCAATGCCAGAGAGGAAAGGTAGCTGTGGATGGAGGTGACTGGCCTCATGGAGCGTGGACTTTGGAATATTCATGCTGAGTTGTTGGAAGTCTGGGGTTTGTTGGTCCAGCCTTCTCAGACTTACATGCCACTACATTTATTTAAAAAAAAAAAAATTATTCTATATGGTCCCTCTCCCATACCAGTCAGCAGATGTTTCTTGGTTTGTTTACCAGTGTATTCTCAATGGTTGCTTAACATGTAGTAGATACTCAAGAACTTTCACGGAGCGAATACATAAATAATTATATTAGTTCTTGAGCCCCAGTTGAGATTTATTTTGTTTTCTATCTTAATTTCTTATTCTCAGAGGGCACCGTCACCTTTGATGGGGACTCTTTCCCTTTCAAGGCTGCTAATGTCATCCAAGACAAGGTCGTGAAGAATGGGTGGAAATAGTGATTATTTTCTCCCTCTTACTTTGTTCCCATTAGGTATCATTTTGGCGAAAGGTCTCATCTTCGGGGACAGTCATGCTAAATCTGTTAATTCCGGTGTATTAACCAAAAGTTCATAGCCCATGTTTGCTCTGGTGTTTCCCCTGGCCTACCTAAAAACTGAAAACTCACCCAGGACTTCAGAAGACTGCCAGATTTACTGCAGCCCACTTCCTACTTGGTTTCGCTTCACATTTTCTACCCAGACACGTCAGAATTCCTAGAACCCAAAGAGACAAGCTCCTGTCACACCAAACACTCCTGGTGTGCTGTGCACTGGGCTCCAATTTGTGCGCAGAGCGAAAAACCACGCACCCTGACTGGGATTCAGGGCGGAGAAAGGGGCTCCTGCTGGCTGACCCCCTTTTCTCTTTTCTTAGATGTAAGTTTTGCTCACTTAGCTCCTCAATTGGAACAAGATGAGGGTCTGTTTGCTTTACAATTAACTCCGGAATGAAACTTGGTGGAACTGGAGGCTTCGGGGACCCATGCTTCCCACCAGGCTTCTGCCCCTTTCTTCCTTTCTGCTTACTATTCCTCACCTGCTGGGTTGCCAACTTGCTGAGGGATCTGACTCCAAGTAGTCTGTAATCAATGGCCTAGTTTCTTAAAAATAAACTTTGAGGTGGCAATATGAGAAGAGCAGCTTGGATATTTGATTGTAAGGAAATATTTTGGAGCCAGTGAACACATCCACACCACAAAACTACACCATTTGATAACACACGTCCCAATTTGAGTCTCAGAAAGAAATCATTTCACCAAAATTTGAGAACTTAATATAGAATTCATCCTGAGGGACTCCATTGTATTCAGGATGCAGAAAGCTGTTTAACACACACGAGTATCTGAGCCACCTTCTTTCTGAAGTATGGAGCTAGTGGCTTCTTGTAAAGGAGCAACAAAAGCAAGCACATTTACAAAGGTATTATGGAAGAACGGTCTAAGGGATGGGTACTGTTGCAGAAAGTTGGAGGTTTAGAATCAGGTCTTCATGCTGCCACTCCCCAGCTGGGTGGCTTTCTTCAAGTCCAGTACTTTTATGATAATCCGCTTTCCTTAAGGATGACGGCTCTGTTAAGTCACCTCCAAGCTCCTTTCCAGTCCTCACTATCGAATGTTTTCTGGGGAGTGTTGGCAGAATAGTACTGGAGAAGGGAAGGGTGCTGAGCTGTTGGGTCAGCTTGTATGGAAAAGTATGTACGGGTGCTGCCACCTGAGTATGTGCGTTCAAAGGCCAGAGGAGGGTGTAGGTGTCCTCTGCATCCTCCTCGACAATGCTGGGGGTTTAAGCAATGACCACACCTGGCCTTTCATGTGGGATCAAAACTCAGGTTTTCATGCTTGCATAGCAAGCCTTCTTTTTTTTAATTAAATTTTTTTGCAAAAATTTATTATTATTATTTATTAGAATTTCTTTACTTTGTAGCCCGCTGTGGCCCCCTCCCTCATCTCCTCCCAATACCACCTTACCTCCCTCTTCTCCCCCCATGCCCCTCTCCTAGTCCACTGATAGGGGAGGACCTCCTCCCCTTCTATTTGACCCTAGCTTATCAGGTCTCATCAAAACTGGTTGCATTGTCGTCCTCTGTGGCCTGGCTCTTAGAACCAGCTGTCTTAATTTAGCTCAGCCTCACTCCAAATTTTATGACAAGGTAGCCCCAAATGTTACCATAGTTTTTTTTTTTTTTTTTCCAATTTTAAGTTCAATCTTGATTATTTCTCTCACGGTGCCTTAACAAGGGGGCAAAAATACACAACATAATCAGGCCCTAGCTTTCTTCACAGGCTTGCACTTACGAGGATGTCATTTACCGCCAACACCTGGCCCGAGAAGGGAAGGAAAGAGGGCCTGCAGGTGTGGTTGCCTTAGAATTAAGCTCTTGGTAGTGTAGACTGGAAGACGTGGGGCCAGCCCCGTGATGGCCTGCTTGCTCCATCACCCGCCCCTCGATGGGAGCAGCACGTCTGGTCCTTCCACCCGCTGGGAAGGTTTGCCGCAGAAATCGTCCTGAACGCATGGGAAACGCAGCCAAGTGACACCGCATGTGGCAGAGTCTGTTCCTGTTTTTCTACGCGGTGGGGGTTTAAACTTTTTTTATTTTTGAGGGGCAGGCCTGTGTCCACATCCCAGCTCCCGCCTCTCACCGAGCAGATAGGCAGTGAGAGGCAAAGACTTGAGTGGGGCAACCAAATTGCAGCCTGTATCGATCCATCGTTCAATGCTTTTTTACTTTTCCCTCTCTCTCCTGGCTTGCACATAGCATCATGAATACACAGCTGCAGGGGCTGTGCCAAGCAGCTCAGCCGGCGTCTACACACTGCCATCAGCGGAAAACCGTTTTTCTTTTTTCCCTGCCTGAGGTGTTATCATCGGGCGCCATGTGGACACTCCCCGGGCCAAGCGGCCATCTCTTCGGCGCCTTCACAAAAGCTGCTGAGCGGAGCCTCTTCCACGGCAGAGAACATCTCTGAGAAAGAAACGCGACGTTCCCGTGCCCAGGCTGCGCACAACCCTTAACATCCCAGATCCACCGTTTTCCGCTCCATTCATGGAAAACGTACTCAGGTCTCCGCCACTGCTCTGACTAGGCACCAGTTCCCAACGTTCTCCATTTCTCACTTGGAGACTAAGGCACACACACACACACACACACAATAGATACAGAAACATCCTCCTACCTATCGTGAACTATTTGAACAGTAACACTGGGAAATAAACGATCACATCACACCTACACGTCACACTCTCTGCTGTTTGCTGCTGTTGTTGATTTCTGGGTTGGAGAGGCAGCTCACTGGGGAGGTGGTTGCTGTACAAACCCGAGCCCCCGGAGTTACGACCCCCCAGTTGTGTAAATCACACTGCATGCCCAGTCCTGGTGGGTAGAGACAATTGGATCCTGGGAGCCAGCTAGTCTGTCTGCCTAAGTGGAACGGTGTGTTCTGGGTTCAGTGAGAGATCTTGTCTCAAAAATAAGGTAGAGAAGTGACCCAGGAAGGCACTTGATCTCCGGTCACGGCAATCTTTATAACTCGAAACTAGATCGGAGTCTAGAGCGGAGGCCGTCGTCACCCCCCGACTCTGAAGGAGTGGTTCCTAACTGTGGGTGGCGACTCCTTCAGGCCTTGAGGGACTCTTTCACAGGAGTCCCATAATACCATGGGAAAACACAGATAGATAATTACATTATGATTCATGATAATAGTAAAATTACAGTTATGAAGTAGAAACAAAAAAACAAAAATAAGTTTTGAGCTGGAGGGTGGTGGTGTGTGCCTTTAATCAGCGCTGGGCAGGCAGAGGCAGGCAGGTAATTTCTGAATTCAAGGCCAGCCTGGTCTACAGAGTGAGCTCCAGGACAGCCAGGGCTACACAGAGAAACCCGATCTCGAAAAACCAAAATGAAAAAAAAAAAAAAATGAACAAATAAACAAAGATAAGAAAATAAAATAATAATTTTATGGTGGTAGGGGGTCACCAAAACATGAGGAACTGTATTCGAGGGTCACAGCATCAGGGAGGTTGAGAAGTGGTGCCCTTTAGTCTTATTTCTCTCCTTGTACCACTATGTTATTCTTTGCACGGGCAAAATTGCTCGCTCATCCCCTGGCAACTCAACATCCAAACGCTACTTTGTTACTGCACATCTCGTCCCTTCTCCAAGAATGCCCAATGCTTTCTTTCCCCCTCAATAGACGCTCACTCATCCTCCATGTCAAGGCTCTTCTGTGGTTTTCTTTTGCCCCGTCCTCGACCGCCAACAAAACTGACATTCTGTGCCTGGGAGTTCCCTTTGCTTTGACTCTTCAGTTCGTAGCTCTTTGCATATTCCTGGTTTTCTAAACCCAGATACTAATTCTGTAGAAAGCTAGCACCACTCTGGAGCCCTACCTAACAGTTAGATCAATGCTTGGCAAGCAAGTTGGATGTTTGTTGATTTATTTGAAAAGTGTTTTTCTAAAATAAAAAAAGTATATACAGGAAGAATGGGAAAAAGTCACAACAAGCAATACAGAATGCTTTAAAGAGTGCGAATTCCTGACCATCTCTGTCCATTGTAGCGGTGTGGGTTCAGATGTGTACACACGTATATCTGTACACTTGTTTTTTTATAAACAAAAATGGCTCAGAAAATACATATTTTATTTATTTCCTCGACTCACCAATGAAGTAGTCATCTCTCCATGACAGTACTTAGAGATGTATATCATTCTTTATATAGTTTTAAATTTTAAATTAATAAGGCGTGAAAAGGGTCTGGGCAGGGGTAGAGAGTACTTTCTCAGCACGTGGTCCCGGGCTCACCAGGCTTAACCCCAGCACTTAAAAGTAAGTTGATACGATCCTCCAGGCACCGAACTGGTCACGATATCATCATGGGCTCTGAATAGCTAGAGAAGCCTCAGCAAAGATGGGTCTTGAGCCTGGCCCAGATAGATGGTAGGATTTGAATTTGAATGGGAGAGGAGTAGAAATGGAGGAAGTTGCCTTCCCAGTGGAGGAAGTAAGGGAGAAGGCATCATTAGTTCGCTTGGAGAGGCAAGTAGATGGCCAGCCTGTCCCACAATGTTCCAGACAAGCAGTGAGCTAGAAGGTACAACAGTAGATGGCTTGAAAGGAGCAGTCAATGTCCAGGAAGTTTGGATTCACCAGGTGATGTTGGTGAAGCTAGAGGATGGATGGGCCGGGTGACAATGACTCAGGTACTATGTCTGGTGGTGTTTGGTATCCAGTGTGGACCCAGGAGGAAGAAGAGATTAGTGACTGGAGTCTCTGCTGTTTCTCTGTGGAAAGAAAGGAGGTGGTAGTGATTTTTCTTGGACACCAACTTAGACATCTTCTTCTCAACTATGTTAATGGCTCCTTCTGCGAGCAGAATGAGCAGGTCACTGTGAACCATGGCTTCTGTGTGACAATGCAACAGAAACTCAGACCACCCAGCATGTGGCTAGTGGACTTGAATTTGAGGTCATATGTGGTTATTTAAAGCTATGATTCTTTTTTTTTTTTTTTTTTCCCAATAGGGAAGGCTGTGGAGAAGGGAGTGGTGAGGGAAGTAGGGTGCCTGGGGCTTATAAGTAGGAGCTCAGGAAAGGAGGCCGGAGTGGATCTTGGTTCTTGAGAGACTTGCAGCAGGAGCTTACTGAACTCTGTCTATGACATTTTCCTGTCAAATGTTTTTGGTCTGGCGCTTGAGAGATGATTTTTGAATTTAGAATTACTGAGGAAATTGATTGACTACCTCACAACATAGGCTCCAAAAATATTTCTTATGTGGCAAAGTGTCTTGTAGTCTCATCTTTAATACATACATACATACATACATACACACACACACACATATATATATGTATATGTATATAATTGAAACTGTCCAAGACAGTATTCCATTGGCAACTGTGTTCGACTAGAGGCTTCCTCACAGTCTCTAGAGTTACCCTAAGTGGACGACAGGGTGTTGACCACTCAGTCAAAAGAGGAACTGCATGGAATCCTTCCCCATTTCAGGCCATCCAATGCCTGAGTGAGGGTCACCTCCGCTGAAACTTCTTTTGTCTGACTTCACCTGCATGCGGCACTCAGGCCTCCAGAGGGCACTGTTGACTTTGAAATGAAGTTCCTAAGTTTCACCCGCCTTTCCCTCTGGGATCTATTGTTTTTGCTGTAGTGGTAGCACTTCGTTTTCTCTCAGGAGGAAGGTTTCCCTTCCTTTTGTGCCCGTGCGCTTGTGTGACTTTGTGTGTGTGTGTGTGCGCGCGCGTGGACGCGACTGCGTCTATGTGTGTCTCCTTTAAAAGTGAACTCCGTGCTTCTGAACATGGCAGATAATTCCTCTGACCAAAGCCTGTCATTGTCTAGGCAGGTCTTTTGAAATGCTCCCACCCTCGTATATTCTTCCAGCGCACCCCCCCTCGTCTGACCCTTGGTGCACCTCCCACAACCCCAATTATTTCAGTCTGGGGGTCACCGTCACAGCTCTGCCAGTGTATCTCAATTGTGCCTCACAGCTGCCTGGCCTGGTCCGGCAGGGTCTCCCACTCAGGGCAACCGAGCCTTGATTTATGACACCCCTTTCCAGTGCTCCTGGTCTCTCTTGGGGCGAGACTGCTGATCATGCCACATTTTCAAATTGGTTCTGCACTGCAAACCAATGTCATGAGGGACATAATTTGGTCCTAAAGCCCATTTTCGACAGTGACCTCCCTCGCTCAGGGTCTGACCTCTGCTCTCCGGACATGAAGGATACCTGGCTGTCCTTTCTTTAGGTTGAGAATGGGAGCGTATGGGTGTCGCTTCTCTGTTGCCTCTCCCTGGGATGTCCCTTCCGTCCCGGGCCATTTTGTGCAGGATACAAAGTACTGGGGTGGGGGTGGGGGTGGAGTTAGGGGTGGTCCTAGCCCTTTGCATGAGGGCACACCTCTTCTTTTTCCACTTGTCAGAAAGGCCACATTGCATTTGCACAAATGGGGAACCAGTAACTGGTGGGAAGAGGGTAGTCCGTGATGGATGTAGGGGTCCGGGAGCAAGCAGGGAGATTTGTTGGTGAGGCAAAGGGGTTTGTGTGGTGCCTTGAGGAGGAGACAGAGGAGAGCCACCTTTCCAGGAGTGGGCCTACTGACTGGGAGGGTGTCATCTGGGGATATTGAGGAAGTGATAGACTTTGTTTTTATGACCCCTGCGATGTTCCTCATTTCTCGATCGCTCTCTCCATCATCAGCACCCTCCTTTTCTGGATATCTTGGTCCATTCTATCATGAGGAAGTCCCATCAGCCTACAATGCTGACGTTTGGAAGGATTGAGAGATACTGGGCAGGTGAACACCTGGAGCTCATCTTATGGCAGAAGTGGTGATAATAATTGAGGCTATCATGTAGATTTTTTTTTCTGCTCTGGGAACACCTTTTAATGCATTAATGCATTTGTTTGTGAGGATAGTGTTGATAATATTATGACACTGTTTATGAAATATGAAAATTAATGAGCAGAGCAGTTATCTGCTCTATCTACAGAGTTACTGAATGGCAGAACAATCCAACCAAAACTCCCAGACCATTTTTAACTACATGTATTTTGAAAAAAATCATGTACCTTATTGACTACATTTTTAACTACATGTATTTTGAAACAAATAATGTACCTTATTGAATATATATATATATGGTACTTTATGTATACGATCTAAAAATCTTTATAGTAATTGTGTCGTGCATCTAATACTCCCATTACACAGACACAGGACTCAGTTTTCCAGCTGGGGAGAGAGATCAGCTGGTACAGTGCTGCCTTGAAAGCACAGTGAGCTGAGTTTGCTCCACCAGAACCCAGGCTGGAAAAGGCCAGGGCGCAGCTGTGTGGTCGTGAGAGCCTGACAGCAGGGAGAGAAAGACAGGGGGATACTTTCCAGGCTCACGGGGAGGTTCTATCCCCCTAAAGGATAGCATTTGAGAAAGGACAGCCAAGGTTTCTTATGGTCTCCAACTGCACACACATGCACACATGCATACAATGAAATGCACTTGCACATACACACACCAGCATTAAAGGGTTTTATATGGACAAGCGATGTGTTTTAGGCTTCAGCATTTAAGTTAATTACACTTATTTCAGGGTTCTCGGAGGTGACAACTGCAGCTCAGTATACGTAGATATTAAACTGAAGCCTGGCGGAATAGCTACACTCATCCAAAAACATCAGCTGTGGTCGAGTATCAGAAAAAAACAAAAAAAAAAAAACAAAACGAAGGAGTAGTTACAGAAAATTGAAATCTGGAGGACTTTTTTCTTTTGTTTTGAAAAAAGATTTCAGTCTGTACCTCTGGATGATCTGACCCTCTGTAGCACAGGTTACCCCAAACTCATGGCAATCCTCCTGCCTCAGCCTCACAAATGCCGTGGTCACAGGTGTGAGCCAGCACACAGGCTTTGGGATCATGTCTTTAGATAGCTGTCCACTCAGCAATGCTCTGTAGATGGGGTGCCCAAGAACACCCTAAGCACAGACAGGATCTGGGGGCAGCCAGGATGCTGCCACTCAGTGTCTGTGGCCAAGCTTTATGGGCCGTTTAACCACCATCGAACTTAATTTTCTCATCTGCAAAACAGAAATAATGCCAGGTCCACCCAGCTCATGGGAGGTCTAAGCTGTGGAGACAATAAACATCACTTAAGATTATTGCTGATAACCTGGGAGGTGGGACCCAGGGCCAAAAAAGAAAGGGGTCAGTGTTCTTTACTCAAACTGAGTGAGGGTTGGAGATATGAGGAGTAAGGAGGGCCATCTTTAGAGCTTGGTGGGTGTGTTAGTTAAGTAAGAAAAGAAGGGCTTATTCTGGTTAGCAGTTCAAGGGAACAGTTATCATGGAGGAAGAAGCATGTGGCAGCTGGGTCACACTGCAATTTCAGTCACACGGCAGAGGCAGGGCAATGCTGTGCTGAACTTTCTTTCTCCTTTTTGTTCCATCCATGGGATGGCATCACCCATGTTCACAGTTGATCTTCCCTCTTTAGTTCAGGGTTTCTGGACACGCTCTCATAGACACATTCAGAGGTGTGTTTCCATGGTGATTCTAAATCCCATCCAGTTGACAATCCAGATTAACTGTCTAATGAGGAGTCAAGTAGCTTAACCTTGGAGAGGGCTGGCTAGTCAGGATGGGCCCACAAAGACTTTGAAGCATCCCTGGGCAAGAAGCAGGGAAGTGATGATCAGTGGAGTGATGAAGAACACTGAGATACAGGTACTTCTTACATAGGAAAACATGAGCAGGAAACAAGGTTGGATGGACTAATCTATGCATCATCATCATCACACACACACACACACACACACACACACACTAATTTCTAGTTGTTCTGTAATAGCTGCTTCCCATCTTAAAGATGGAGCCTCCTCTTGGTAGTTGAGCTGGTGAAGCCATGCTCACTGAGCAATGCGCACACATTCATCTTATTTTGAAATGAACGATCGGTTCTAGAAATGGTAACCCGAGATTGGTAAAGCTTTCTTCTGATTTCCTGGGCATTCTTCTTGGAACTCAGACCAAACAGTGGCCAGACATATAGCCCCCGATTCATCTGTGTGGAGTGAAAGCAGTGACTAGGTAGAAGATAAGCGGGATGCTTAGGGGAGTTGGCAAGGCCACACTCATGGACGGAAGCAGGAGTGACAAGCAGATACCCCTGCCCACTCTATCAGTCTGCTCCATCAGTACCTGGCTGAGGAAAGTCAAGCAGTCAAGGAACACTGCAATGTCTTATGTCTTTTCCTTGCTGGGAACGCTAACTGGTCTGGTGTGTCCATTGCTGAGGCCGCAGTTTGATGAGTATATATATGCATACACACATGTGTATATACAATCAATATATATCGATTTACAATTTGGTTACTGAATAATGGATGTCTGACATAACAGTGTCAAATCTTAGATTTTTTTTTTGAATAAGTTTGTCCTTCTTGACCAAAATTAAAGTAAAAGAAAAACCAAACAAGAAGCGGCACACGTGGCGAGGCGATAGAAATGTCAAGGAGGGCGGCCATATGTCCCCCTTGTCACACCATGACGTTTTCCGGAAAATCCTCGGATACTAACACATATTCCCTCTTTACGAAATCAAGCTTGGCCCTATTTTTCTTCCCCTTAAAGCTCTTACTGCATTTGATGGCATCGCTTTTATGAAGTTCATCATAAATGTCTCCACTTATAGTATTTGGGACACATCTTCTAATAGACAGTAATTTTTGGGGAGGGGATGGACATACTTAAAAAATGTTTATTTCCACATTTTCTTATTTCACACACCGCTATTGCTCACTTAAAACACTTTCGAATGTGAGAATGAGTTGTTACTTTGCCAAATGGCCATGCTATCCAATTGCCTTCTAAATATTCATGTTAATATGTATAGTTCCAGGCTACCTTCACCCTTGTTTAGAGAAGCTCCGTTTTGCAGTGGGCCACGGTCAATGGACATGGGCATAAGTGGTCACAGTGCTGAAGATAAGGGACTTGGTGCTTAGGTCTGAACTGGACATCTATAGCAACGCCCTACCCCAAACAAAACAAGACAAACTCTACCACTGGGAAGGCTCAGGGGACATCTTGGGAGAAGCAGTCTAAAGAACGTAAGAGCCAGAGGGTGGGGAGGATTACTGTAAAATGCTGTCTTGGAGGACAAGACATGGCAATTGTACTTAAGAACTCAGAGCAGCTCTGATTTCTGTCACAAGGCCTACACAATATCAAGGCAGCCAAAATTCCAGCATAGATCGGGTAGATGATCGTTAGGCTAGCCCCTTACTGAGGGGCTATTTGCAGTTAATAGCTGGAGCCTGCAGTTACTACAATGGGGACTCATTCTGCTTGGAAGATGTGGCCCCTGGTAGGATTCTCATGTTCAAGTGGATTGCGCCATACCACACACACATGGGCAGCAGATTTAGTGGGTTATCAAAAGGGCAAAAAGAAAAAAAAAAAAAAAAAGGACATGGAATTGGGAGGAGGTATCCTGGCGGCTTTTATGAGTGACTGTCCTGAGTTAAGCAATTGCCTTCTTGGGGCTTTCAGCTATACCCTCTTGCAAAAGATTATCCCAGCCAGGTTTGTTGCTGGTTTACACCTCACCCCTTCCCCTAGAGGAGCCGAATAGGATACTAGCTATTTTTTTGAGTAGCCAGCTGCTCCCTACAACCTGGCAACTCTGCCATGGCCTGGGGGAAGGACTAAACAATGTATATAGAGACATGGAAAGATTAGAGCCAGGACTGCCTTTAGGAGGCTACAGGGAAATCCTCATCTGTGCTGGATAAGGCTTTTCAGGTATGGCTGGCTGGGGGAGCCGTGGCCACGCTTTCTAACCTCTCACCTATTCTCTATAAGGAATAAACTTGTTGGTTCCCCAGAGAGAACTTTGGTGGAATCATGCCTGGGTTGGTCACTGGAACTTTAGGAGAACGGGTAAACATTGCCTATACCTCCCCCACCCCAAAAGGAATTTTAATAAGAAGAGGAATAAGGAGAGAGTTGAAGAGGTAGATACAATTGTATTTCATTGTATTATTGTATAAAATTCTCAAGAATATAGAAAATACTATTTAATGAATGGGTAGGGCCACTGCATCTTCATCAAGCCTCTCTTTTCTCTGTTCCAGCACCCCAGTTTCCCTCTTTATTAATTGATATCCATTCACACACAAGCATAATATAACCCACTCTACTCTTTCCATACCCCGAAGAAATAGGAAGTAAAAAAGTACTCTCAATCAGCCATCTTTCCCTAGTTAATATTTCATACCTTTATTGCCCATGACACAAATTTTAGTATTAGTACCTATTATCAGTACAACCCACAATTCCATCAGGTTTTTGCCTCCACTTCATTGCCAAAGTACCCCAGAGAAGCACCCAGGACTACCCTCTGTGAAGTTCAATGCCATTACTAGCCCTCCTCTGTCCTTCCCAGGGCATCATTGGACACAGTCTGTCATTGCCCTGTTCAGTTTGGCTTCCAGAGAGCCACGTACCTCACTTCCTGGAGTACTTGTTAATCCGTCGGAGACTGTTCTGTCCCCTTCACTGATTCATTCTGGCAGGTCTTTAAACTCTAGAGTAATCCCTGGCGCGATGCTCAGGCCTTTTCTTTTATGTCCTTATTCACCTCTTAAGCGACAGACTCCAGTCCCGGGTTCCCCTGTGCTGGAAAGCGCTTGACTCTAACTCTGGGCTCTGCTCAGTCCAGCTGCTGGTCACCATCATGCAGTCTCTGGTGTTGTAAAGTGTCTCAACCTGCCGCCTCACTCCTGGTTATCCCTTCCCACTTGCTTCCCCTCTACTCGTCCCATTCTGAGAAGTGGCATTTCCTCTTTGACATGAGCGAGAGAGGGAGGGAGAGAGAGAGGTTATTGTCGTTGTGTGGTACCTACATGTGAGTGTGCAAATGCACATACCTGTGTGCATGCATGGAGGGGCCAGAGCAGGGCGCCGGACATCTTTTGTAATTCTCTGTGCCGTACCGTCGAGGGACAGAGTCTCTCACTGAATCAGAAACTCATAATTTCAGCTATGCCAGCCGACCAGCAAGCTCTAGGTATCTGCTTGACTTCACTCCCCACTGCTTCATGACAGGCACATGAAGCCACGCTGAGCTTTTTACGTGAGCACTAGGGGATTCAAACCTCTGACCCACTGGACTATCCTCCTAGCCTCTAGTTCTATATTTTTCCATGAATTAAAAAGCCTCAGCCCCCATCCTTGAATTATCTCACATTCATAATTATTTTATATTCTATAACTCATAAACCGATT
Source organism: Meriones unguiculatus (assembly GCF_030254825.1). Taxonomy (NCBI): domain Eukaryota; kingdom Metazoa; phylum Chordata; class Mammalia; order Rodentia; family Muridae; genus Meriones; species Meriones unguiculatus. Next base: position 90,061,752 of record NC_083359.1, on the reverse strand, counting down.
CACCATTGCATCATACTAGCTCTCCCTTAAGATCACACCCAGACTGATTGTTTCTCCTCCCTTTTTGTCTCTGTGCTGGTTTACAGCAGCAGACACATGCCCATCATTGCTTTCACCCTGCCACAGAAACGAACCCCTTAAAAACATAAAGAAACCTTATGACCCTCAGCCAGTGACGGGCAGAGAAAACAGAGACTTTCTTAAATGTCACTGTAGCCAAATCCCCAGGAAGAGGATGTGGAAGGAGGCGGTCCTACTCCCAAAGCCTGTGGGAGTTTGGTTGGAGGTGAGACAGAATGGGAGTTGACGTTAGGCAGAGCTATGCTTCTAAAGAAGTAGAATCCTGATCTCACTTACTGTCCAAGGTCTTGGGATTTCTGACAGAATGTAGGTTTTGTTTTGAGGTTGGCAGCTCCCAACCTGGAAAGACATGTGGTTGAAATTATAGAAGAAAGACAAAAATCTTGAAGAAAGCTACCGGGTGGAAGGCTGGAATGATTCTTGTGGGGAGTGGGGAGCCCCTGTGTGTACCCACAGTTACGCCGGTTCTCATTTATCAGAGTAAATACTTGCCTGGCCACATGGTTAGAATGTTCTGACAAAACATGCCAGATGTTACCAATAAAGAGAGCTCTTCTTTTTACATACTGTTATTGGCATAATATTTTGTCCGTTTCCAGCTCTTGTGGAGGCATTGTTGACAGTTTGATGGACTAAGGACTCACTCTAGGTTTGATTGCATCTCAGTCACCAAAACCCCAAACTGAAAGGAGAGTAAGATCTAACTATCTGTCTTGACTGAAAAAAAATGTAATAATAGCAGCTCAGATAGGATACCCCAAGTAAAAAATGGTTTCACATGAGATTGGTCCCAGAGGCCACTGTCTAAGCCCTATTAGCTGACTTCCAGAGTTAGAGGATATGAGAGGTAGATTATGTATTCTCTACTGAAGATTAACTACAAGGAGCAGAGGGAAAGCTGATGCTAACTAGCAATGTGGAATATACACAAATCCATCTCTAAGGACATGGTCATTTGTAAATGTTAACTGCCATCTTGATAATAATGATAAAATATAAGAACAACCATTTTTTTAATGAATACTTTTACGAGATACTCACATCTATATTATTATAAATATGGTGCATAAAATATCTATGTCCATATATTATTCTAAATTATACATGAAATTTATTTTATATGTAGAGGGATGGATGATGATGGATAGATGGTTATATGTATGAGACTTTTTTTTTTTTTCACAAACCCACAGACAGACATCAATATCCCCTTCCATTTGCTTTACAACATTCATGGCCTTCTTTCTCCATGTTGCCACCTTTGTTTTCCTTCCCTCTTTAGGCATTTTGAATCACTCATCTGCAGTATCTACACAATATTTTGCTCATGAGAGTGGAGGGACAAAATTAACATGCCAGAGTATGTTTAAGCCAGTGCTGTGATGACGTTTTTTTTTTTTTTGTTTGTTTGTTTTATTTTATTTTTGCATCATCCTGAAAGTAGATATTAGTGACTTTATGCCCTCTGACTCTTTGCTCCTTTGCAGACTGAATTTGACATGGAATAGTTGAAAAGCCAAAGCTAGAAACAAAACCTCCAAATGAGGACAAAGATGTTCTTCTCATTGCTGCGCACCCATTCTGTAGCACACTGGGTGTCATAAGGACATTTTCATATAGATATATACTCCACTTTGACCACACCCCCTTTTTCTTTTCTCACTCCATCCTGTTATCCCCCTTTGTTCCTCAAGATACCCTTTCCTCTACTGATACTCTTTCCTATACTGATACTGATACTCATCCATGTGGAATCTTTATTTTGCTAACATCATAATCTGTGTTGGTAAAACTTACTTGTAGAGGAATGAGGTGGGTAAGGGGGTGACCGGTCATTCTCTGAAGATGCTATTGTCTTTATTTTGTAAGTGGGAAGTAAGTTTCAGAAGAGTTAGATTAGAAGGCAGAATGGTAACCAGGGAAAATTGTTCATTTGATTCAGGTCTATTTTGACAGATATCCTTCAGCTTCTATTTGGGGCCTACAACTCACACATCTTAAAAACAATCCTATGACCCAGCTTTGACTTCTCTGCTTTGAATCCCCCCGTGGCCCCCAGCTGCTGAAGTGTCAGAGGTGGGGAAGGCAGCCCCGTGTGAGGGACTAGGGAATACATTGCCCAGGAACCTGCAATTCATTCTGTAATGAGGCAAATAAAAATTCTGCTTGAAAACTGAGTAAGTGATTCAAACAACTCTTTCCACCTGAAGTTGGATTCACTTTTCCACATGGAGGCTGCATTTTCTGTTCCTGGTAATACTCAGTCCAATCCCCGGAAGCCACGTGGACTGGCCACAGCTGGAGCAGGCAGCTGATCCCATCCTGGTCTTAGGTCTTACACATGGGGCTTGGGCTGTGTCCTTTACTCTGGGCAATAGTGGGTGTTCACTACATTAGAGATCTTTTCATACCTTCCTCTCCCATTTTATGCTATCTCCACATCTTTCTGCCCTTTTATGAAAGATGCAAACAATCAGAGAGAGCATGCCACATTCCACTCTCCTTTTTCTTCACTGTGACTGAGCAGAGTAAGCATCACTCCATTAAGTGAGAGGCATAAATCCATTTAAGCTTAAAGGCAACTGCTGATCTTAGTCGATCTCATTTAACTTTCAATGGGATTAAACCTCGCTCCTTTTTATTTTTATTTTTTTGGAGGTGACCTCTTCATTCCTCAGGTGAATGAAGAGGTCCTTCTTTAAAATGAATTGCCCTGACAAAGATCCAGCATGGCTCAGATTCTGCCTGGCCAGCTGTTTGTACTGCTAACAGCTGGCACAAAGGTACAACTCATTGGTGACTGGATGAGCAGACACACCTCACTGAAGTACAAGGAAGAAGGTAGAAGGAAAATGCCAAGTCATGGCACATTCCAGGAGGCCAGAGAACTGTCAGAGACAGAGGAAGAGCAAAAGCTTTTGGTTCTGTTTAAACCAGGAAACGAGAGAGGAACCAAATGACTTTCCTCATGGTAAGTGTCTTATTGGTCAGAATACCCGGAGGAGTATTAGGATTTGAAAACAGCAAGAGCAACGGTGGTTTAACAGCTCTTGAACTTCTAGAGCATAATTCTGTGATGACTTGATTCACACATTCATGCCCTCCTGTGTATCCAAGGGCTAAGCAACCATTCCTAGAAAAGAGTCTGAGCTTTGGATAGAAGCGTTTGGCAGAAGTAAACGGAGAGGAGAACGAACGTGTTGATAGAGTTGCGGGTGTCTTGGTACTCTTGGGCCTTTGCTACACATGCTGTTCTGGAGACCGGGGGAGTTCAAGATCAAGGTGTTGGTAGATTTTCTGAGACCTCTCTTTCTGGACTGCAAATGGCAACCTTCCTGCCGTAATGTTACAGGTGAGGTGACAGAGCATGCTCCAGTCTCCCTTTCTTAGGAGGACTAATTTCATCAAGGGAACTTCAGGGTCCTGAGCAGTTCTACACTGACTTAAGATTAGGTTCTCTCCTCCTAAGGCTTAAAGCCTCCTCCTAATGTTATCACATTGGGTTTAGGGATCCAATATACGATTTTCAAAAACAAACAAACAAACAAACAAACAAACCTTCCATCTGGGCTGGACAACGAAAACACCAAGAAAATTAAAATACCACATGAGGTCTCATCATTCACAGTGGGATTTAATCTCTCTCTAGGAACCATTTTTTTTGTCTCTGTGTCTCTTCTGTGTGTTACTGAAAAGCAGTGCGATCCTTTTCAAGTTATAGCTTCCAGAGAAAGGCATATATGTTCATACAAGAAGTCTCCCAAATTTGTACAATACAGTGACTTCAGAATTTTGTGAAATCCTATTCCTTAGTAACTTTTCAAAATCTTAAGATGGGCTCTGTGCATCTGTACAGTTTTTACTCTATAAACTGTATTATCAACACCCCAAGTTTCTTTAGCTAACCTGACTTTGGCTCTATTTCTTTAGCCTGGACCTAACAAATTTTTGTGTTGCTTTTTGGTGTTCTCACTGTAAATTCTCCTAAGAGCTCTAATATTTCTTCATGTGAATTTTTTTTTTTAGTTCCAGTAAGTCTCTCCTTGACTCTTTTTATTTTTATCAGTGTTCTGTTCTGAAATGTATATTTCTAGTTTTAATATCTTTGTTGTCCTTCATAGCCTTGTTATTGTTCTCAGGAGCCTCTGGGAGTAATGGGCTCTCCCACTGCTCCCAGAGGGCACTACAGAGATCATGGTCACTTCCCTGGGGTCCCATACATTTTTGTCACAGTCATTTCTGGCTGCCTGCCCCAGTGAGCAGGTGGTGGGTACAGGTGAGTCACTGGGTTTATTTTCATGGACAAGTAGACCAAGGGCAGTCAAGGATGAAGGATGATGAAATGCTACTCTTTAATGATAGTGTGGTTTGGGCCTGGATGATGAACCCATAGTGATTTTTAAGTTTATGAAACGTTGTATGTGTAACAAGTCTCCGACCTCTGGTCGAAATGAACCGCAGACACCAACTAGTGGAACCATAGTCAAATCCAAGACAAAGCTATCCCCAGGTTTCTGTTAGCACAGGTCATCTTTACCTTTGTGGTGAACAGCGGATTGACACCTCCCTCACCCCGATTCCCAGCCCCCAGTTATCCAGTCTCACATCAATCTTACTGCTGGGGTAAAGGATTTCACAGAAGCCATTAAAGTCATAGGTCAGTGGATGCACAGGCCAAATGGTCCTGAATTAATGATGCACGCCCTTTGAAAGCAGTTTCCTCCTAGCTGGAGGCAGAGGAAGAGAGGTTTGTGGCATGAGAAGCATCCTACACGCTATTGCTGGCATTCCTAGGGAGATAGCCATGGAACAAGGTCCTGGCAGCAGCCTCTAGTGACACAGCGGTTCCCCTGCCAACATTTCATAAGAGAATAGAAGTATGAGTCTAAGGTAGTGAATTCTTTAGACAACTTGCATGAGCCTGGAAGGACCATCTTCCTCTGTTCTTCCAGACAGCACATACTCACGAAAACATACCATCTTTCTGGCTCTTTTAGTTAGCAAGCATTTCCTAGTTTCTTTAGTTCTCAACAGTTATGATCCCCAGAACTGACAGATAATTTAGGTGGTGTCTTAAGCCACTAAGTTTGTGACAATTTGTTACTTAGTCCCATCACTGACTCAGAATGAGAGGAGAAGAAATACAGAGGGCAGCTGGGAAGAGCAATGCATAGCAAAGCTAGGTCAGACCTTGGCTCCAGGTTAGTTACTTTTCATGTTGCAGTTATAAAACCATGACTGAGGCAGATTATAGAAGGAAGAGTTTACTTTGGGCTTCAGGTTGCAGAGGGATAAGAGACCATCATTACCAGGCCATCACAGCAGGAAAGCATGGGAGCTGGCAACAGCAATGGCTGCAGAAACAGCTGAGAGATTATACCACAGAACCACAAACAGCAGGCAGAGAGAGTGAACTCGAAATGGTAGGGTCTAGCCTGCCCCCAGTGACTTAGTTTTTCCAGAAGGACCATGCTTCCTAAGTCTCTGTCAAATAGTACCAGTAACTGGGGACCAAGTATTCAAATACCAGAGCCTATGGGGCACAGTCTGATTCAAACCACCACAGCCATTGTGATGGAGATAGACTTTTATCTCCCTGGGCTCTTAGCCCAAAATAAGCTCATCTTTCCATAAGTTGCCTTGGGCATGGTTTTATCAAATACTCCAGCCTCTGTTTCTTCCATTTGTAAATTACTGTAATAGTCACTTTGCTGCTGCTGTGATGGAATAGCCTGACCAAAAGCAAGTGAGGAAAGAAAGGGTGAAGTTTGGCTCATGTATTCCAGAGAGATGGCATCCACAGGGGCAGCGAAGGCATAACACTAGGAGCAGGAAATGGAAATGATCACATTTTCACCTATATAAAAGAAGCAGAGAGAAACAGAAAGTAGGACCAGCCTGTAATTCGTCAAGGCCCATCCCTATCACCCACTTGTAAAGTTCCACCTCCTACAGGTTCAACAACCTTCCCAAACAGCAGCACCTACCAGGGACCACGGGTTCAGACACATAAGCCTATTAGGGACATTTCTCATTCAGACTACTAGTTCTGAGTCTCAAAGAGGTCTCAGGTACAATTCTTGAGGTTTTTGGTATGACAGAGTCTTCAAAATGTATCTGAGTGATGCAGAGATTGGAGGCTTTACACTCATGCAAGCCTAGAGGATGAAAAGGAACATTTGCAATCGGATCTTAAGGGGATGATGGAACAACTCTGAGCATTCCCTGGAAAACTTTTGTCCCATTCCAAGTACATGACCAACAATTCCATAAATCCTTTTGAACTTTTTGGGAAGCAATGGAAAGAAGTGACAGGAAAACTTTGTTAAGCCTCAAGACAATGGTCAGAAAGGATGCCTTTTATATCTTTTTAGATAACATACCCATTCTATCAGTTGTCACTGCAAAGTGAGCTAACGTCTTTTAGCTGTTCCTCTTCACGCACTTCTCATTCATTTGTCCATTAGTTGACAAAGCAGGTATTTAGTTTCCATGGTGCCAGGCATTCAAAGAAGTGCAATCTTACTTGAAAGTATCTGATTTGACTCTAAGATACTAATTGCTAAGATGTATTGTGGAGAGCTGATCTTCTTTTAGCTTTTGAAAATGCTTCTAAGGCTGCTGGGTAAACTGCAGGATCCGAAGGTCTCACGTTAAAAAACCATGCCTCTCTTGGAGAGAAGGGCTGCCTTCCAACTGCTCATCTACAGTCTCTGTTCAAGCCTATTCCAGTTCAGTACTAGAAGTCTGAATTTCTTTCCAGATGTAGTCATCAGTCAATGTGATACTAGGGGATCTCTTTCACCAAAAGATTCCTGGAGCAGAAATCCAGAACCAGCAAATGAATCTCAGTTCTATTTAGCTGAGTTTGCCTCTGCTGTAAAGTGGGCAGATGAGGACAAGCCCTGCTCTACTTTGCCATTTTGTATGTGATACTTGGTGTTCTGTCAGAAAAAATGATCAATGGTGACTGTATGTTCCCGATGGGAAATGTTCAGAGGGTGAAGAGGGTCATGGCCATTCAGGACTACCTGAACCTGTAACAGAGGGCAGGTCACATCCAGTACCATTTACTCGACAAAGCAGCTGATTGAAAAACAAGCAGGAAAGCAAAGGCTGGGCTAGCAGTATACCTAATGTCAAGGCAAGCATCCAGGCAAGAATTTGGCAAAGTTTGAAGGGATGTAATTCCTCCAGTGTTATCAAAGGAAGCAATTGAAAGTCAGGGGAGTCAAGGTTAGAAGGCAGGTGTGGTCAATTATGAGCTGCCGATAAGGTCTCTCAGTGAAGTAGGAAGCCATTGCAGACCCAAAGGATTATGGAGAATATGAGTTTTGGCCAAGGACACCAAGTGGCAGAGATGAAGGGGCATGTGACTGAACTAAAATCAACCTGCATTTATTGAGAGCCTCCCTTAAGATTTTGTACAACAAATGACTGCAGTGTGGCCCGCATCCTCAGACAGATTCCAGCCTAGAAGAGCAGCAACTTTGTAAGGACCAACTCATACTTTGATATGTGCTGTAATAAAAAGACAGGTCTTGCCAAGAACTATGAAACCAAGATGGGTATTTCTGGGAAAGGCACAGACTTCGGGTTGACAGGAAAGATGGAATAACTATTCACTCAGATGGACCACCACTTTGACAAAACCTATGCCTTTACTTGTTTATGTGCACAGATATTTGAGTGTGTATGTGGCGGCTAGAGTTTGACTTTGGGCATATTCCTCAATTGCTTTCTACCTTAGTTTTTGGGACAAGGTTTTTCACTGAACTCAGAGCTTACTTGGCTAGGGTAGCTAGCCAGGAAGCTTCTTATCTATCTCTAGGATTACAGCCCGTGAATCTGCTGTGCCTAGTTTTTAGTTTTAATTTTTCTTTTTCTTTTAATTAATTTATTTATTCACTTTACATCCCGATGGTAGCACCCTCTCTCCTCTCTGTCTCTCCCTGCCTTTTCTCTCCTCCTCATTCCCCTGTCCCTCAGAGAAGGGGAGCTCCCCTTCTACACACACCAACCCCTTCCCCCTGACCGAGCTCATCAAGTCGAATCAGGACTGAGCTCATCCTCTTCCCCTGTGGCCTGTCCAGGCAGTTTTGCCACGGGGAAGTGATCAAGAAACAGGCAACAGAGTCCATGTCAGAGACCGTCCACACTCCCTTGACTAGGGCACACATACTAAGCCTGAGCTGCCCATCAGCTACATCTGTGTAGGGGGTCTATGTGGGTGCTGGAGGTCAAACTCTGGCTTCCATCTTGTGCAACAAGGACTTATACTTATCCTTAGCCTTCTTCCCGATCTTGAACCTATTTTAAAAAAAATACAGAACACACTGACTACTGAAACAGGTATCCACCCCTCCCACAGCTCCTCTCATGTCCTCTGCCACACTCGTGACATCCACATTTATCCCATGGGCTCTTATAATCTGCCAGTCAGTTTTCCAAGGGCCTACTGTGTGCGAAAGAGGTGATGTGAATAGAGGAGAAAGGCAATGAATAAAGTCTGGGTTGTCTCACTTAGAAACTCCACAGCTAAAAGAAGTAGAAACCTGAGAGACAGTGATAGGAGCCAGAGGCCAGTAGGCTCAGAAGGTACCATGCCTGGTGTGTCTTCTAAAATGTACCATTTCTGCCTTTATGGGTTCATAGCTGAATGTCTTGGCTTGAAATGGGAAGACAGGTGAGGAACGGACTGACAATAATCTGTTCTCCTAGAGGTCTGTGGGCTCCTGAAGCTATGGGGCAGGTGTGTGTGGGGGAATTAAAAATGTAAATGAGATCTCAGAATCATTTATCTCAAGGTGAGAGCTGTGCAACTCTGGCTGAAGATGCTGGGAAAGTATCTCTCCTCTGCTAGAAAACAAAGTTCTAGCTGCTGTGTCTCCAAAGCTAGCATGGTAGGAATGAACCAGATGGCTTCATGTTTTCAGCCTGGACTGTGACAATGTGGTCTACTCTTCTAGACGGTGGTGGGAGTGGTAGCGCGGAGGTAAAGATTGGAGCAGGCAGAAACCGACTACCATCCAGACCCTACATTACATGTTTTCTGACCAGTGATTGGTAGCTATGGCCAGAACCTCCCTGATAAGGGAGAGGGACATCTGCAGGACTTGGAGTTCTGAATATGTATGGCCCCAATTTCTTTGTGTGGCTGATATCTGACTAGATACTTATTCTTTGAGATTATACATTCTGACTCAGAGGAACAAAGGGCTGGTGAGAGCTGCTCTCTGATGCTTAATAATTTGAAGGAATTTACATTTCAATGCAGTCCTGTGTTGGGTTTCCCACACAACCTCTTCCCCTATGCCCTACTTGCCTTCCCTGCTCTCCCCTCCCCAGATTTCCTCCAATGTAAAGAAGAGTTGATTCTCTGGGTGTAAGCAGGCTGTAGGGAGAAGGGACGGAAGTGGGGGAAATCATAGGCACGGCATCAGAGGGAGGAGATTTATGGATATTCTACTTAGAATTTATTCCCTCAGAATCCTATTTATTTTATTTATGTTTGTAAATCACGCATTAGCAAGTACAATGAAATCTCCTAAAAACCCAGTGGGTTACTTGGCATTCTCTGTGATTGGAAAGAGGCAAAGGGGAGTAAAAAGTGAAGGGATGGGAGGAGCTCTGGGACAGGAATGTTGCAGTTTTTGGAGAAAACATCTTCCAGAGAATAGCAGGTGTCACTTTGCTTGCTTTGTGTAAGAAAGTGCAGTCCAGATAATCTTCTCTGTCCTCCCCCACTGCCTTCCCCCTTGAGAGGATTCCTTGTCAGGTAATTAACCATCAACATTACAGAAAGTACTTGCCAGGCAGAAGTGTGAAAACACATTTACACCTCATGTAGATGGGATAGGTGATTTTTTTTTCCTGTTTGAGTGACACCTGAGGAGCCATATAATGACAAAGATAAAATCATCCATGGTTGGGCTTCTGTTTCTAAAAAGAGCCACCCTTCCTCTCTTTATCCCTATGCCATCCAACAGAGGAACAGACCTGGAGATACAGCAGCCCAGGGTAGCCTCCATACTAATAAGAGGGCTGTTTTTGTTGTACGTGAAGTCAATAAGATGCTTAATTATGCCATGAGATGATTCTTCTGTATGAAACTGTAGTACAACAATGACAGAGAAGGGATGTTCAAGAGGTCAGCAGAGCAGGCAGAGGAAGTCGTTAATATTTCATGGAAGAGGCAAAACCACAGCAAGGCTGAGATGGAAGAAGGGCATGCTGGGTGATGGGATAGAAAAATACGAATCCAGGAAGCAGCAGAAGCCTCACTTTGTACTGAACCTTCTACAAAGCCGATTAAGTGACAAAACCTCAATGCCTGTGGAGAGGTTGCAGATCCAGAGTCTGATTGTAATTTATCTTGGGCCATCTTCATCCCCCTTACTAGCCACTTTTTTTCCCCACATGTATGCCTCCTTAACATTCTCATGATTATTGGATACAACCCTGTGAAGTATACTTGCACACTGCTAGCATAGGCCAGCTGAAAGGGTAACCGGGCCATCAGATAGCAGAGGTTTCCTTGCTTTGCTTCAGAACACCTACCTAATGTTTCCAGCAACTCACCGGAAGGCGCCTTAAGCTACGACTTTCTTTGTTCTGTTACTATAGAATCTTTATCAAACTGTTGTCGGATTAGAAGATGGAATTTGTAGTAACTTGAATATGTGTTCCTGGGCCATGGTTGTTCCTATTTGGCTCTGGAAAGAACTATCATGAATTCTCTTTGTAGTTTGCATGGTACATTGTTTAGTATAAGAGTCTTGCTAATGGGGCTGTGTTATAGTCAAAACATCAAAAAACGTTTTAGGAATAAAGAAAGTCAGTTCATGAATGGGATGGGCTGTGAGGAACAGGTTCATGGTGGAATGACTTCTATGCTGACTTAATTCAAGCATGGAACCCCTTGACACCACAGAACTTTTAGAATTGATAATAGGGCAAGTAGGTTTCTCCTTTTCCATGAAGAAACAGGAAGGAAATAAAAGACTGTAAAGATCCTGAACTATGGTTAGTTTCAATGGGAACCTTCTTGACAAGGGATAACTGCATCTCTGCTGGCAGTGGAGGCAGAGCCTTCAAGACCCATCACCGTTGCATTGGATGGTGAGTACAAAAGCCAACTTCAACCTTGAACTTTCACTCTTAGGCTGATGGTTTAAAAACCTGTAAATCAGGATCATGGGGAGTAGGTACACTCCACTGTCATCAAGTCTGACGTGCATATTAGGTGTGGGACTAATGAAAGAGTGCGGGCCCTGTAAACAGTGCTGATGTTAAAGAATTTTGGTGTGATTTGGGCATTATTTAGATATAGCCATGTGTTTTCTGTATGCTATTTTTTTTTTCTGCCCTGAAATGCAGGTGTTTGTAATTGTCGTTCAGGCATGATAGGCTGACATACCTGGTGATTACTGCTCTGCGGGATTCGTTCTCTACAGTGAAGGGGGTGCTATGTCACTGGAGGCCAAGAGTCTCTCTTGCAGTTTCTGTGGAAAGGAATGGGCAAACCAGACTTTGAAGGTTTAGGATTGGCTAGTATAAGTTATGGGTGAAGGAGCTGGTCCTGTGTAGTTAGGGTCAGGGAAAGAGTGGGCAGGACAGTAAGCTTGTTGGGCTCTGAGCTATTGACTGGTTGGACTATATGAAAGTACTTTTTTTCTGTGATGCTCCCCAATTCTGTAGAGAGAGGCATCTTTGATGAGGATTGGTAGCCAGACTTATTTAGAATGTGGGAAGGATTTATGCTGGTCTAGCAAAGTATCCATAGTAGATTCTTTTCTAAGGTCCATGACCTCACGATCCCTGAGAATATGGCTAGGTTTCCAGCATTTGGTCATGTATCTTATTGGTCCAGCCAAAGGAGGAGCTCTTGATCCTGTAATTAATTAATTAATTAAGTGACTATTACGGTATGAAAGGTTTCTTATGGGGGCTGAAGAGATGGATCAGACAGAGGTAAAGAGCACTTGCTGTCATTGTAGAGGATCAGGGTCCAGTTCCCAGCACTTACACCATGGCTCACAACTGTCAGTAACTCCAGTTCTGGGGGATCTGGCACTCCCTTTCCACCTCCTTAAGCACTAGGCATTGCACAGTGCATATAACACATACATGGAGGCAAAACACTCACCTTCATAAAACAAGACTAAGTATACCTTAAAAAATAAATGTCCAGACTTTTACTTTGTTGAGTACAGGACTCTGTCCTACTTTCATCATTCCCCTTCATACCTCATGGACTGAGTTTCTTTATTGTACGCTTGAGGTTTTCTGTCCCCAATGCATCAACTTTATCATTCTGATTATCAGGATATTTTAGATGGCATTTAAGAGAAAATTCAAATCTTAGAGAGGTTTAAGCAAAGACGTTGCATTATTTTTGTAGTAAGATACATTAGAGAAGGAGATGTGAGGCTTCAATCATATTCCAAGGACCCAGCTTCTTTCTTTTGTGCCATCTTTTGGTGTCATAGGCGCCTTGGGTTGACCACCTGAGGAGCTGTGGAAAGCCCCAGCAGATGCACATGTTGTATTTACACAACAACAGAAAAATAACAGAGAGGGAAGAGCTACAGCTCCTAAGTTGTAACTCTTTCAAAGCACGCTTTAACAGATAACAAAGTTTAGTAATTACATCTCTCTCTCTCTCTCTCTCTCTCTCTCTCCCCATCTCCCTCCCTCCCGCACTTCCCCATCCTTGTGTGTGTGTCTTTTTGCTATTTCATCAATTTCAATCCCATTTCTCATTCTGTACTTAATTTGGATGAAGCTTAAATAATTGATATCTAAATTTTTGATATAAGATAATACAAGCATTTAAAATCATACAATTCCTTTTAAGCATTTCCCTGCTCTCGGGCCTTTGTTTTCTTTCTTTTTTAAAAAATTATTTATTTTTATTTATTCACTCTACATCCTGGTTGTAGCCCCCTCCCTCCTAGCCTCCCAGTCATACTCTTCCTTCCCCATCCCCCCTTGTTATTCTTCAGAATAGGGGAGCCCCCTCCCACCTACCCACCCCAGCTCATCAAGTTGAATGAGGATCAAGTTTGTTCTCCTCCACCGTGGCTTGGTAAGGCAGTACCATCAGGGGGAAGTGATCAAAAAGCAGGCACCCGAGTCCATGTCAGAAACAGCTCCTGCTCCCCTTACTAATGAACCCACATGAAGCCTGAGCTGGCCATCAGCTTCATATATGTATGGGACTTAGTTCCATTCCACACATGGTCCTTGGTTGGTGGTTCAGATGCTACAGGCCCTCTGGGCCCTGGTTAGTTGGCTCTGTTGATCTTCTTGGGGAGCTCTTGTGACCTCTAAGTCCTTTCATCCTTCCTCCACTGTGGGATTCCACTGGATGAGGTTAAAGTCAGTAATCTCTGGCTAGCCAATCATTTGTGCTTGGTCTGTATCATAGACTCTTATCTCAGGGGGGTTCTGAAAAGTCTCTCCTGACCTTGGTGATTCCACATCTGTAAGGAGTCACATATCCATCGGGGCAGATTACAGGCCAGACCCTTCCCTGATAAGGAAACTGCTCTAGCAAGCATCTAGGAATTCCTAGAAATACCCTACCCTGCTAAGGATCTTAGTCCAGCGGTGACCTTCAATTGTACTTGGAGATAACTAAGGATAATTAAGTACTGTATTTTCCTTCTTGTGATAGGACCATTAAGTATCCTCAGTGAATCAAATACATTAACCCTGGAAATCCCTCCCTCTGCCCAGGGTTTGTATTACTGTTCATTTCAAATGAATAAAGTTACACAGGCAGGTGCTTTCTCACTTCAAGACCATCTGAGATTTGTCATTTAGCGTCCACTGGGTCAAGTCTCATTGGGCCTGCCGTCCAGCCCACCTGTGCCTGAGCTTCACTGGGCTTGGGCCTCACCAGGCTTGGACCTCACAGAGTTTCAGCTAACCAAAAGCTGGGCCTCACCAGGCCTGTGACTTGGCTGCAAGCCGACCAGGCATGGGCCTTGGCCGGCACCTCTGTCATGCTCAGCACAGCAGCTTGACCAAGAGCTGTAACACGTTGGAATCTGCCATAGTCTTTGGAAAGCCAGAGTTTCCATTACCACTGGCAATCTCATGCTAAAAGAGCTAGACTGTGAAACTCTGTGGAAAACCTTTTTTACACCCTGGCTTAGCACACTCTGGCCTCACCTTAAAGTGCTCCAGCTATCCCTGAGAGAAACAGAACCCTGTTCTCTGTCCAGAAGCTGAGTTCCAGGATCCCAGATAGAATCCACTTTTCCACTAGACTCCTTATGCTTCGTCCAATGTTTGACTGTGAGTCTCAGTATCTGTTTCGAATGGTTGCTGGGTGGAGTTTCTCAGAGGACAGTTCTGATAGGCTCCTGTCTTCAAGCATAGCAGGATATCTTTAAGAGTGTCAAGGGTTGGCTGGAAGCATGGGGTGTGGTTTAGGCTGGACTTTCCCTCAATCTCTAATCTATTTGTTCTCTCTTTAGCCCTGCAGGTCCTGTAGGCAGGGTAAGTTTTTGTGGGTGGGTTGATGTTCTCCTCCCTCCACTAGGAGTCCTGTCTAGTTAGAGGGTGCCCTTTTCAATCTCCATGCCCCCTGAAACTAGGAGTCTCAGCTAGAGTCACCATCATATCCTCTCAGAGGCCTGTTTTGACTTAGGTCTCCAGCTTGTCACAGAGATGCCCCCATTCTCTTTTCTCTGCAGGCCTTTGGTACTCCTGTCCCCCCTACCTCCCACCCCTACCCTCTGCTCTTCCCAGGTCTGCTAGGAATCAAACCCAGGACTTCACAAGGTGCTAGGCCAGCACGGCACCACTGAACTACTTAGCAATCTTTAAAGTGCACCCTACATATATGTGTGCGCTTGTTTTCATATCATTTGCTGGAAAATCTTTCTTTGTGATCTCTACTTTGACTCACGGGCTATTTTGAGAATATTCCTTAA
This sequence comes from Meriones unguiculatus, assembly GCF_030254825.1. Taxonomy (NCBI): domain Eukaryota; kingdom Metazoa; phylum Chordata; class Mammalia; order Rodentia; family Muridae; genus Meriones; species Meriones unguiculatus. The sequence continues at coordinate 90,046,723 of NC_083359.1, read as the reverse complement.
CGTCTTACCAGTAAAGACTAAAAAGATAAAAATATGTGTGTTTGGTTTTTTTTTTTCCTCCCAGAGAGTACTGTATTGGGTTTAAGTGTTTTAAATATACATTGGGTTGTTTTTCATGGTATAGCATTTGGTTCTTTCAAAGTAGTTCATGCAGACTGAAAAGCATGATGTACTGTTCTCAATAGATTGAATTGCTGGTCAGTGCTGTTCAGATCTTGGCCCCCTTCCTGAGTCTCTGTCTGTGTCTGATCTATTACTGAGAGAGCAGTGTCTGAAGCTCTAGTGACATCTGTGGCTTTGTCAGCCTTCGTGTATTCTGATGACATGTTATTAAGCACACCGAGGTTCAGAATCATCCTCTGAGGAATTGGCTTGTGTATTGCCATGAGCTGTTTCTATATAGTGCTAGTAATACTTTTTATGTTAGTATGTGTGTGTCATTAAAAAAAAAAACAACATTCTTATGATTCTATGGAACATGTTCTTCAACCATTTCATTTTAATTTATCAGTATTCTTAGATTTAAACTAAAAATCTGGAAAACAGCATACAGTTATGCCCAGGTTAACTTCTTAAAATCCAATCTGGAAATCTCTGCCTTTTTAATATAATGCTTGCTCTTTTACATTTAACACATTAATATGGTTGAGTATAGGACCATAAGACTGTTGCTTGTGTTCTATTTGTTTCAACTGTCTTTTCTTCCTTCTTTTGCTTGTGTGTGTGTGTGTGTGTGTGCATGTGTGGTGTGGTGTGCAAGTACCTGAGGAAACCAAAAGAAGTTGTCAGAACCCCTGGAGCTAGAGTTACAAATGGTAATGAGCCATGTGATGCGGGTGTTGGGAACTGTGCTTGCGGCCTCTGCAAGAGCAACGTATGCTCTTAACTACTAAGCCATCTCTCCAGCTCCATCAATCACATTTCCTTATTATATTTAGTTATGTTTATTTGAAGTTTGGGAGATAATTACATGTGCATGAGTAACTTATCTCATTAACCCCTGAATAATAATAATAATAATAATAATAATAATAATAATAACAGCAATAATAATCTCAGCATGTATATTTACACTCAGTTCTGTCCATCTTTGTGATACTTCTGATACACATTTTCTGTTTGCTTGTCAGAAAATGAATGACAAATCTTTGCTACTCTTGACTAAATAGCCGATTGTGATTTAAAGAAAGTATGCAGACTTTAACGTAACCACATTTTACTCTGTCTGGACACCCCATTTCTCCTCTGGCTACTAACTCCAGCTCCTAGTATCTCCACTTAGCTTAATGGGACATCCTTAAAAAACTTACTTTGTTGTGTGGATTTATTGTTACTAAAGCAGTTTCTCAGTTTTCTTTTTTTTTTAATTAGAAAAATTTCTGTTTGTTCCCACTTTTGAAAGACACTTTAACTTGTTACCAAAAAAGTACTTTATCTTTTCCTCCATTGTCACCTTTAAATTTGCTATCCTATTGTATTTGAACTTTTTTTTTTTCAGACAAAAAGTCAGCAATGAATCTTCTAATTGGTGCCCTCTGTGATTTTTGCTGTTGTTTTTTCCAATTTTGCTTCATGAGCCTGTCTTTGCCTTGAAAACTTATCAGTTTCAGTACAATATAACCGGTTGCAATTTTCTGACTGAAATATATTGAGCTTTTTATATCCAAGCAACTTTTCAAATTAAATCAGCAAGAACTGTTAATTATTGTCTCTTTATATATTTTCTCTGCTACATCTATAATTCCAATTACATGCATGTCAGACCACTTTACTTAATATTGTCTCACTTATTTTTATTATTTGCTTCCTTTTTACTCTAGTCTCTTACATATACATTTTTCATCAGTTTATTAACTTGTCTTTAAATTTACCAATTACGACTTCATATCATATTAATATCTATTATTCAATTGTAGAATTTTAATATTTTTAAAAGTTGCATGGCTCTGTTGAGATCTCCTGTGTGTTCACTTATTATATCCATACTTTCCTTTGTTCTTTTCTGAAAGAGAAATTTGAGGGAACAATTTATAATTTATTAATACATGTTATTTTAGATTAGTTATAAATTTATAGTGTACATAAATAGTACAGTGACAGCTATGAGTCTGTCACACATTTGTAGCTATTGCTAATATCTTGCATCTCCATAGTGTATATGTCACTATTAAGTGTTAGGTCTCAGGAAGGGTGTATGTTCAGAAATGACGGTGTTGGCTTAACTCAAACTGGACTATAAAAGAATTTCTGGTAGTTAGATAAAGGCCAGCATTCTTCAGGAACTTGTGAAAAGGAGTAATTTCTCTTCTTACTGACAGACGGGACATATGGCTTTCCATTGACATATGCCTATGGCTGCAAAAGCGGGCCTGCAGGCTCCCTCAGTACCTTTTCATGATTACTTGTTTCTCATTCAAAAGTCTCTACACTGTTCTCCTAGTCCTTCTTACTGAGGAAAAAAGAAAAAAAAAAGAAAGGAAAAAAAACAAGAAATAAAAAGGGAAAGGAAATATCCATACCAGTAAGAAAACAAGCATTTAATTTCAAATATCATCATTAGAGTTATCCTTCCAATAGAGTCTTTGGGTTGTTTTCCCAGCTTATTCAGCTTTTATAAGCCAGAAAGAAACATTTTGGATTGTCCAGTCTCTTGTTTGTATATTGGTAGGCAGTGGTGAGCACTGTATAGTATCAAAACCCAATGACTCCAAACCTCAAGAAAGGAGGTAGCACTATGGTTCACCGTTATTAGACTACATCCCATTCTTTGCAGATTTGCTCGTGTGTTTATTCATGAAGACAGGCATCTCTGAATCATCGCTGTGTGTGTAGCATGTGCTGGGTTCCTTGGAGTGTGGTTCAGGCTCCGTGGCATGACTACCGCTTAGAAACTTGTCGAAGCAAACATTCCTGGATTTCACATCAGAGCCACTAAGTCAGCAACTACGTGCAGGGGGTGATCCCTCCACTCTCAGCTTTTCAGGAGGCTCTGAGAAAATGTGTATTACCCACGGTAACTCTGAACCCATTATATGAATTAACAAATCTAGATTCCTGAAGGTGAAATAGTTTCCTTGCCTGAAGTCTCACTTCTCATGGTAATGGATTCCAAGCAGCATCGGAGGCAAATCTAGGGGTTGTTAGGACCTGAAGTAGAAGTCCTCTTGCTTTCCCTACCCATAGTTCTCAGCTTTAAAATCATGTGCCTTTAGGTTGGGGTCTAAAAGGGCTTCTAGGGGAGGAATGAGCGAGGTGTGGTTTGGATGAGAATGGGTCCTGTCCTTAAAGACCTGGTCCGCAGGTGGTGGAACTGTTTGGGAAGGGCTACGAGGTGTGTCACCAGGAGTGGGTTTTGTGGTTTCAAAAGATCTGTGCAATTCCCAGTGCTCTCTCTGTCTTGTGTTTGTAGATCAAGATGTGTTGTGTTGTCCCTTTGCTCTGCCACCATAGACTTTAACTCTCTGAAGCCGTAAGTCAAATTATATGTTGTCTTTGTCATGGTGATTTATCACAGCAATAGACAAGTAACTAAGATAGGAGGCAAAGGCAGAGCATAGTTGTCAGACTTGTGAAAAATTGTTTATTTGTCTCCATCCAGGTGGTTGGATATTAGTAACACAGTCAGCCAGTCAGGAAGCATTTATCCCTACTGTGTGCAGGGCACAAAAACTGTATTATCCTTCAGGTGGGCTAGGACTGGGTGCAGAAGAAGGGGAGTAAATGGTTCCTCCCTTTGAAAAACTCATGGCAAGGAGGGCGTGGCAGAGAGAATGATTACAGAGGAATAGGTGTAGCACACAACAATAGCAAGGGTACGATAATATGCGCAAATAAGCTAGCGATTGCTGAAGGAGTCTCAAGTCCTATTGGCAAGTCTGGGAGGATGAGAGTCCATCATCCCCCACAAACTCACTGGGCAATTTCTGCCTCATTTCGTTAGACAGAGGAGATTGTTACCAGAAAGCCAGAAAGGAAGTGCCATCTGGGGCTGTGCAAGCTTCCAGACAGATGGCTGACTCTTCCAGTTCTGTTTTATTTCTGGCTGTGGATCACACACCCCACAGCTCTCCTGTAAAAATAGGATATGACGGGACATGGGATGTTGTCAGAGTGTGTTTTCTTTCTTTTCTTCCCCCTCTTTCTCTTTTATGAAACTTGTGGTAAAAATAAAAGTTAACAGTCTCCTTGCTTTTATTGTTGTTGCAATTAAGCCCTTGGTTGGAAATGTAAAAGAAAGATGGAGACACAGATTTGGATATAAGGTCCAGACAATTGATTGAAAGCTAAGTTAATCTAATCTTACGGCTGTGGAGAGGGAGAGGGAGAGAAAGAGAGAGACAGAGAGAGACACATGCAGAAAGAGACAGAGAGACAAGGACACACATAGAGACAGAGAGAGAGAGAGAGAGAGAGAGAGAGAGAGAGAGAAACAGAGAGACAGAGACAGACAGAGAAAGAGAGACACATAGAAAAGAGACACTGTAGAACCTATACCCTGGCCAGATTGGAGCTCCGCACTGCCTTCTCTTCTTCATTATTCTTGCTCTCTCCGTATGTTGCTCCTGTCCCATGATGAACTCTCTACTGGCCAGACAGGGAGAGACCACACCATGACCAGAGCCACTGCAGTCTGTCTGCTTCATGCCTTTGCCAGACCCAGGGTTTTAAAGTCTGGGATTTCAAGGTTTGGCTGGGAGGAGGTTCATATAAATGAGGATCCTCAGCTGCCAAGAGTTGTGAGAGTTAGGGCAATCACTCAAGCTCACTCCACAGAAAAAGCCATTGGCTTGTTCAGTAAACATTTATTGATGAAGTACTGTGTTGGAGACATGTAAAGAAGTAAAGGATGATTCCCCAATGCCAATAAAATTCACCAGAAAAGGCCTTGACACCAACTCCTGACTTACTGGCTATGTGATTTGAGACAAATGACTAAATACATCTGTTCCTCAATTCTTTATCTACAAAAATATTTAATATTGCTGTTTCCCAAGCCTTGACTTCCATCTGTAACTTCTCAGTGATTCCCAAACTTTGGAGTGCACACCAGTTGCCTGGCAGATGGATTAAAAATGCACATTTTCAAGTTCCTATGTTATGTGCCAAGGAAGGGGCCCCGGAACCTGCATTTTTAAACAATCCTGACGAAAGAGGTACCCAGTGGGTTGAAATTTGATAAACCCAAATGAACACATCTGTCTTTTGTACCTAAGTTTAGTCAATAACATTGTTTTTATGATCTCATATAATATAAGCATATAAATACTACTGTGGACCTACTACCATTACAACAAGGGGAAGTAAGAACCAGGCCTTTAGTACCATCCACAAACCCAGCTGCCAACAGCTGTATATTTCTATCATTTGAATTAAAATATAATTATGTTGCTTTCCCTCTTCCCTCCCCCCAGCCACTCACAAGTCCCTTCCTTCCAACTCCTTCCATGTATTTAACTATCTGTGTGCAGCCAGTGGCTGAAACAATCACTGTGCTGATGGCTTGCATGGAAATGCCAATAAGTAAAAGTTCCATTTAAAGAGTGACTAAACAATATAGGATACTAAAACTAGTAAGAGACAAGTGAGTAAATGAAGACAAAAATGTAGAGAAGGGTGTGAAGACCAGGGAAGCTGGGGCAGACTTAGACTGCACTGTTCCGAGAGGTTTAAATACACATTACTAATGTGTAGCATTGCTTCTCCATCCATTAACTGGGAATAATAAATCCCAGTCTATGTTATTCTGAGGCTTACACACCGTCTAGCTTTATAATACCTTTAGAAAATCCATCTTTCTACGTTTTATCTTTGATCAGACTACGAAAAGTTTGAGGGCCTACTCACCTTGTGTACATGCATGTTACTTTTCTCATTGTGGTGACAACACACCTGGCCAAGGCACTTGAAGGAAGGGAAAGCATATTTTGGATCATCGTTTGAGGGTACAGTCCATCATGATGGCGAAAACATGGCGGCAGAGATGTGAGGCAGCTGGCCACATTGCTTCTGCAGCCAGGGAGCAGAGAGAGATGTTCACTGTTGTTCGGTTCCTTTTCTTCTTTTCAGGCACTCTGAGATCGCAGCCCATGCAGTGATATGTCCCACCTCAACTAACCCAACCTGAATATCCATCGCGGACATACCTAGAGGCTCAGTTTTTTAAAAAATATATATCTATAATTCCAGATCCTCTTAGGATGACAATATTCACTGTCATAGTATCCCAAGTGTTTACCACGCTGGTAGGTGGTGACTCGGTAAATGTCAGTAACGGATTTCCAGAGCCAGAAGAAGGAAAGTAAGTGAAGGACAGTGTTCTGAATCTTATGGAACAGGTCTTTACAGATGCTTGCGTATTGGTAGAACCATTACTACTTTGTGACTTTTGAGTTGTGGTCAGACTCATCCTCTACAGATTCAGGCGGGAGAGTCCCATGATGTTGTTAGGTAGCTAGGGGGTTTCTAGTAATGCTACTGGTTTCTGTAATTCCACCCGCTCCCCATATCAAAGCAGAATGACACCCAACATGAAGCCTCAGCTACCTGTCTTTCTTGGCCATTCTAAGTAAAAACAGAAGGAAGTCCATGGAGTGGGGTTACAAATGACATGCTCTCTTCTGAAAGAGTTTAGATTCTGAATTCTAACGATGTCATAAATTACAAGCTGTACTCCCAATATGACACTCTAAGGAAAAATTGATTTTGTGTAAACATAGATATGAATACAGAACTCTAAATTCCAACTACACAGCCTAGCACAGGGAGCCTTGAGTCATGGAAACTGAATTTCCTGTTCCCTTGGCCCTCTACCATGCAGACAGCACTGTAATGTTCTGCTCTGCTCAGCCATCTATCACCCCACCCTCTAGCTATTGCTGTCTCTGCCCATCTCTTGCGCATGTTAGGTCTGGAGAAGGTTACCAAAGGCCTTGTTCTGAGCTTAGATAATTTGAAAGTATTTAGTAGATATGTACATAGTAATGATAATGAATGCTTAAAATCAAAATGACAGTGAAACTGGCCCCATAGGGCATGTCAGCCCAACTCTGTGGGGAGTATAGTCTCTGCACCCATTTTTATTTATGGGGAAATGAAGCTTTAAGTAAGTAAATTGCTTACCTAAGTATACATCAGGAGCAGATTTGGAATATGGGTATCTGGTTATTACCAAAGCCCAGAGCTTTTCAACTAAGCAGTGTTTATATTTTATGAAGCCTCCCCTTCATTTTCATGGTAGCACAAATGAAATTAATGCAATGTTGTAGTTGGTAATGAGGGTGGGGTGAAGGGGACTGTTATCTGTAGGGAATTTCCCTACAGACACAAGAAAGGTGGAGGAAACACACATGCTTCTAAGTTTTTAAATTCAGAAAGAAAATACAGTTTTGCGGTTGCCCCACGGAATGCCACTCAGTCAGCATCTGCTTCATGCATCTTGCCTTTGGGATGTGGTCAGTGGCTTTAATAGGCTAAGCCAAGCCTGGCATCATTGACCACTTGATAACAGTGTCTTTGATGAGAGTTCTTTTCCTGATAGGGTAAGCTGGAGGGAACCAGAAAATTCAGTCAGGGAAAGATCAAGGCCTGCATTAAGGAGGAAAGAAATGTCAGTCACTCTGATAGGGAAATAGATTTTTGTGTTTCATTGCACAAGCACGCGTACGTGCTCAAAGCCTGCCACATTTCAAAGCAGCCTTCAATGCCCTAGTGTTCGCTTGGAGCGGGAGAGATCTGAAGCCTCTCAAAGACTGCAGGTAGGAAGCAGTTCTCACAGGACCCAGTCAACAACCTTCTCTCCTACCTCCTTTCTGCAAGGCTCTTCCTTCTTCTTAACCATCTGTGTTTCTTGGTGGTGCTGAAGAGGTAGGAGAGAGAGAGAGAGAGAGAGAGAGAGAGAGAGAGAGAGAGAGAGAGACCATTTAAATCCAAACTTAAAAGGAATGGGGAAAAGGAAGAAAAAAGAGACAGGCCTGGACCAAAGCAGCAGCTATTCATAATGAATGGGGGAGTCATCATGAAAGAGTGGGAGAGTGGGGGCCTGTTATGAAAAGCACATCTCCCAGAGGAAGACAGCTCTGTGGAGGTTGGCAGCTTAAAAGGCCCTTCATTTCTGAGCCAGCAAAAGGCAGGGCAAGGATTTGATATACAACACAAGCTTTTTGTTCTCTCTCTGTGTTCTCCCTTTTCCTTCTTCTGAATCTCATCTCGGCTGAGCCATGGCAAAACTAAATTAGAAAAACCTGCAGAGCATTGAGAGTCTAAATGAAGCACACAACCAATTTATCACCACAGAGCCCAGTTATCTAATAAACCCCGTATGTAATAAATGTGCTAAGTGTCCACCTTGAACGTCAGCATACCCAGAAGCGGCCAATGGCAGGAGATGGGGAGCCCTTGACAAGGGAATGATGTCACACTCAGCCTAAAGCACTCAGCATCTGGCTTACATCACTAGCTCTTCAGGCTTCCCAGCCAAGGTGGATGGTGCCCAGGTCTCCAAAGGCAAGGTCAGCCATTGCCAAGCATTTAGAATGGAAGCAGAAGTCTGCTTATAGATAGTTTTGCAGGCTGGGAGAACATTGTGAAAGCAGAGCCTGAAGCAGTGAGGAGAGAGAGGTCTCTCTTGTAGCCATTCTGCTTTGGGAAATGAGTATTTTCAGGAAGAAGAAACTCCATCAGCATGAAAGGCTTCTCACCCATAGGTGGAGTTGAAGATTCTGACGCTGTGCCTATGCCTACCCAGCAAAGAAATAGAAAAGATAGAATCCGACAGTGCCATGGGGTTGAAGACTGGGCACAGGGGTCTCTGGTTTTATCTGCAGGTAACCCCAAGGCACTGGGATTGTAATAACCAGAGCTTGGGAATCTAGCCAGCGAATCAGTCTGGGTTCAGTCTCTTAGATTTTAGGGTTCATTGGCAACATAGGGTCCTCTCAATAACAAGACCAGGTTGGTGGCCGCCCAGCAGGTCTACTGGACCTGCAGATAGAAAGGCCTAAAGCATTGAAGAGCAGTAGCTGCTGTAGAGCTGTGGGCTCCAAGCGAAGCTCTCCTGTGGAGTTTCCTGGCAAGCTCTAAGAAATTCTGCTACCTGTGTTTAGTTCTAAGAGACACTTCCTACTCTAAGACCACCTATCTTCCAGGATTCAGCTTTAGCCTATATCCATATGTGGCACATGCCTTTTCACGACTGTAAATATTGTATTTTGCCAACACTTCCTCTTTTAATTAAATGTTTAGTAAGCATAAAAAAGAACAGTGGGTTTTCATACACATACATGTGTATCAATGTACTTCGCTTATATTTTTGTGAGTGTTTTCAACATGGCAACAACAACCTGTAGAATTATGGTCCACAGTGGCTGAATTATGAACCAGTTGGACAGTCCTAAATGAACAATGGCCCTAGAGATGGGTGAGTGATAACAGATACATCATGCCTCATCAATTTTTTAAAAATTTATAAACTTTATTATAAAATACTTGAAAATAAAATAAAAATATCACACACCAAAATTTACCAGACACAGAATTTAAACAACATGGTGGACTTCCAGATGGAATAGGCCATTGAGTTATTTCTTTTGCCTACAACTTGATCATATATCTTAGGTGCTGTTCTCTCCATCCAAGAGTGTCACACTCTGTTCATTCACATGCAACTTCTTAGCCCGGTTTCTCCTTAGTCTTCAGTGTTTTGACAGAGCCACAGCACACAAATCCATTCAGATAACCAACTAACCATCACCCTGTCATGCTGTGCTTGCTTTTTACAAGTTGCTGTTTTACTTAAGGGTAAGGTAAGGATTTCATGTGTGTGGTGGTGAGAAGAGCATGTTTACGATCTCCGCAAATAGTCGGGTAGGCAGTTGAGTATAGAAACCACTCTGGCAGGGTGAAAATTTAGGTCAGTGAACACAGAATAAAGAGATAGCAAACATTCTAAAACTGACCCACAGAAATTAAGATAAAAGTTACTGCCACCGTTATTGAAAATAAAAAAAAGATAGGTGCCAATGATTTCATATGATTAAAATCAACCGGTTGAGACTCGGAGAGTTAGTCTAACTGGGTTACCTGTCTCATTCCTAATAGTGCTCAGGTATACTTTATGTCTACCTTTCATTTAATGCATAATTTACAATCTGCCTGTATTTTGGATGGGCTTGAGATAGTCTACAATATTAAAAAAATTATATATGCAAATAGACAGATGTTGTCAGAAAAAGAAAAATGCGATTAAAATTAACAATTGGAAGTGAAGTATTACTATAAACAAATACCTGTGCTTATGAAACCTTTTGATCTTGTGAGAATCCTGAGGCAAAAGTGAAATTTATCCTCACTGTCTCAAAAGAAAATGCATATTCATTAGTTAGGGACAACACCAGGTTCTAAGTGAGGTTTATATAGTATAGATACTAATAACAAGGGCCTTGAGAACAATGTAGACAAATGTTGTTTTTGTTGTAGTTGCAGGGGTAATTTTAAGGCTATTATAAGAAGTCACAGTTCAGTGAAATAATTTTGTGTCAGCTTCCCAGAAATCAGTGGGGATACCTCTGTGGAAACTAGTGTAAGGTATAGTGACTGAAGAATGGGTGCCCTGTAAATAGTTAAACATCAAACCAGCATGCTCTTCTCCCTGCTGAGTTGAGATTGAATTGCTGTTCCCTTTTCATCATTAATAATTCTTGGGCCACTTATTTTGCAAGGAGAGAATGGATTTATGATCATCTGCTCTTCCCTACCCTTCTCCTTGTCCGCTGTTTGTGCTGTAGGATTGATTGGTGGGCTTTGATGGACTGTGGTGGACTTCTGACGCTATTCGACTGAAGAGGATTTCCCCAGTCGTCAACGCAGACTGAGAACAGCTCATGTACCTTTCACTGTACTAATCACTGCCTTCTTCCACCTCCCTGGCACAGAATTCGGTGCAGTTAGACACAGCACAAGCTCCATGGACACTGGTCAGTACCTTGCAGTAGAATGGAAGGGCAGAGACACAGACGCTAGGCAGAAAGAAAAGGGAGCTTGCTCTCACAAAAGTTAAGGGACATCTTTCTAGCCTAGATGGGACTTAGGAAAGGCTTGGGAGGATGAGCCAAGGTTCTGAGATGGACTCTAGGGAAGGCAAGCCCGACTACATGTATGATGGCTTTTAGGAACTAGCAAACAGCTCATGGCATTCAGACTTCAGATGCCAGGGTGGATGGGAAAGAGAAGCTCACGTGGATAGCCCAGTGACAGTGATAGCCAGGAACATACAGAAAACATCATCCTCTCGTGTAATTTCACATTTAATTTTTGAGATTCCACAGTTTGGGTGCTGAGCATAGTTCTGTGTCTGTTTTTGTGAACTTGAAGCACTCTCAATGCTGTTGTTATGTCTTTCTACTGCAAGCCAAGCTTGACTCTGTTCTGTCCTTCCAAGGGTTCTGAGCAGGGCCTATGTGCTGAAGGCAGATCTGTGCAACTTAGTGTCCTCGTCCTGTTCCCCGTACAGTTCTCCTGAGCCACCTAGAAAGATACGGAAAGGAAAAACATCCTTGGTTATTTTTTCATTCATGTCTTTCACCTAATTTTTTTTTCTTGAGGCTTCCAAGGTTCTTGGTAATTTTGTATGGTGTGTTGAGTCAATTTAATTCTCACAAACCTGTGCATTCTCGAAACTGGTGAGGGTCACTGTTTGTCACCCAAATTCGGGAAGGGTGATAACAGAGAGTAAGGAGCAAAAGAGATGGACGGGCCCAACATTGTGTTCACACCGGAGAGAACTGAAAATAAAAAGGAACAATCCCTAGAGCAGCTGATTGTAGCTGCCGACTGTCAACCACACAAACAACTTCAAATGCTGGCTTCGATCTTCCCAAAGAAAGCACCCAAAAAAAATGCAGTGAGCGCTTTTCTGGGTTTTTGCTTGAAACCCGATGCAAGCCTATGACAGCTAGAATGTTCCCTGCATCCCAAGAGATCTGGTTTCTATTGTCTATAGTCTGCACTTCTCTCTTTCTGGTGCTCAGAGTAGATGGCATTGTAATCATGGTCATAAGTATTATTAATGATAGCAGCTATAACAATAAGCTGAGCCTGGATCTCTGGCTTTGATGTCAACAGAAAAAAGGGAGGTTCACATTTGCTTCAAATGGAAACAGATGCATGTAGACAGAGGAGCAATAAACAGAGCAGTGGAGATGGTGGTTCTAGTTTTAGGAGACTTTGGGGGCTTTCCCTCCACACTAGCTTCTCTGTTAGGCCAGCCTCCCTTCCCTGAGATGAGCAGGGAGTCTCATCCCCTCCAGCATCCTTCTTCCCTCAATATCTTTGTTTTTCCTGTGTTCACCTGGGTAGGGTTCAGTTGAGGGAACCAATGGTATAGGAAGCTGCTGCATCCACTTCACATCTGTGCCCTCCCAGATGGCATCACTGTATTTGTCTACACCAAGGATGATTTTGGAAGTGGAGAAAACACATGCCCGGAGCATCAAGAGTGGTGCCAATCAGTTTTGCTTAAGTCCATCCATAATTGCTGTGTGGCTGTTGGCGTCTTGAGCGAAACCCTGTGCTGGATGGGCACTGCCTGCAGCCAATAAGGCAACACTCCAAACATTCTCCTGGGAGATCGCTTTCCGCCCTGTTTGTGTCTTGAAAAATGTGGGACCACACAGATAACTCAAGATGCATTAGACGTGATCATTGATGATTGCTTTCAAGTTCATTGTCAAGCTGGGGGACAGTCACTGAGGGGCTTGTGTTCTTTGTGACCAGTGGGGGCACCTACTGGGCTCTTTGGCTCCTCTTCATTATGTGTCATGTTATGCTTCTCTTGTGGTCTCCTGGGGGCTCTCGGCCAGTTCTCTGTCTGTCTCCCCTGGTCTTTCTCTAGGCTGCCTCTTTCAGGTCTTCAGTGCCTTTGTCTCTCCTACCTCCTAATCTTCCCAGATTCCAGCTGTATTCTCATATGATTGAAATTGTCCCTTCCCCGTACCTTCATGCCATCACATGCTTAGATTCCTCAGTCCGCTGGGAGTCTGCATGGGGCATCTTAACCACAGATACTGATCCTCCCATCCCTCCCCCTCAACTCTCAGTTCTTTCAGATTGCCTTTGGGAAGCCAAGCCTTACCAAGAACAGGGTGTGGTGTTTTCTTTTTTTTTTTTTTTCAATGCAGTTTATTCAGGAACATTGAACAATCCTCGGACCCCGGGGAAAGCCAGCCCACAGCTTAAATAGCCTCTGGGTAGCCAACCCAGGCGTGCCACAGGGGCAATGCAGATAGGTGGTGTTTTCTGTTGTGTGTGCTCACACACTTGTGTGTGTGTGTACCCATGGGTGTGTGAATCCTAACCAAATCCCTTAAACAATGGCTTTATTCATTTCCTTAGATCTGACTTCTAAGTCAGGCAATGAGTTCGCTCTAATCTACATTCTGTCTCCAGGTTGCGTTTTCTGGGCTCTGGATTCCAGTAGCCGAGATTGAATTCCGAATGACTTTGGGCAAATTAATGTTTATGCCTTCATTTCTGCTTTTATAGTACAGAGAGAATAAGAGTTCAAAGCTGCTGCTCTGTGTCCTTGTGAAGATTTAGTAGGATAATCATAAATGTAAGGTGCCTTAACAACGTTGGACATAAACATATATGTTTATTATTTAAGACCTGCCGAGGGAGGGAGATATTGCCAGGCCAGGAGGAATATTAAGACCCCGTGAGCCTTCTAGCTTCAACTCCTATTCCTTTGTGTCTGCAACAAAGAGCATAAAACTCAGGGTGGTAAATGCAATGTTGGGATCCCGTGGTTTCAGACTTTTTTTTTTTTCCTGGGGGTTTATGGCAGTATCAGAGTTGGCTGGAAAGGGATTAGAAAGAGGCCCACCGTCACTGTTTGCCACTTCTCTGTAAGTTCTAGCATGATCATAAAAACACGTGCTAATTATACCTGGCCAGTTTCGGAGAACAATTTCCTTCGGATAAACTGACACCCTGACCTTGGAGAAAGAAAAGTTATTAGTTCCTCACCCTCACGAGTGGCATGCAGCTTTATCTGCCGAGGCAGGCAGAGATTAAAATACTCAAGTCCGTGGTGGAGGAGGAATGGCAGACGACCCGAACACTGTTTAAAAATATTATTTAAACTTCATGTTGTATTTATACATTTAATTCATTTTTATTAGCTCCAAAGATATTTAACATAAAATAATTAGAGTCTCAAGATTAAAACCAAAATGACCACAGTTTTAATTAAGCCATCTCACAGGGAATTAGGCTGCATAATGAGAGGCAGCTTGGTGTGGTGGCGAATATCCCAGAGTCAGGGGAGAGGAGTCACTGTCATCAGTTCGTGGATCCCTGGGAATGATTCTCTTGCTTGAATAAGCACCGTGGACTTTGTCTGTAAAAATAAGGGCTGATCCTATACTTTTAAGATAAGACCATTTTTTCCCCTTAAAGAAAGCATTAAATAAAATCTTAATATAGAAAAGACAGTAAAATTAGCTCCTGTCTAGTCCCTTTTCTCTGTGCCAGCTAACTCTCTCCCTGCCAAACCACTTAGGCCCCGAGTCAAGAGAACTCCCCAGAACCCACTGTGAAAACTCGCCCCAAGGGTCTCAGTGTTTCCTTCCAGCTATAAAAGTCTATGATTCTGAGTCTAATATGTCCCTCTCCTACATTTTGAAATCTAGTGTCCCTTTTGAAATTTCATTCAAGGGTAGTTTTTAAAGGGTATCCACGGAGATGGATTTAGTGAAAAGGAGAGGATCGGAAGGGGTCTCTTGCCACCACGTTGTGTGTCTTCCACATGCCCTGGCATTTCTGTTTAGGTCCGAGGCACTAGTCAGGACCCTGTGACTGCAGTCTGTGCTTAGCTACTCTTTGTTACCCGGCTCTTGCTATGTAAAGGACAAATTGCTTCTTCCTCCACTGGGCTGCTTGCCCTCTGATGGGCAATGCCAGAGGTTTCATTGTGGGCAGCAGCCTAGTAATTTTTAAACAACTCACACCCTGGTTCCTGGAATCAACCAGCCAAGGCTACAGAACCAGGGGAACTGGATAGTGGCCAGCCAACCTTTTATTGACTTGCTTAGCTAAACCTAATATCAAAATTACATATTGAAGGACAATCAGTTATCAATCGACTTGACTGTGACTAATGAGCTATATAAAAAGAACTTGATGTGATACCAAGCTTATAACAGATAACCAGTAAATGCTAACTTCCTTCCCCACTTTTCTCCATTGGGGCCTATCCAGAGAAACCGTAACTACAGACAAGGCCTACAGGAAGTCAGTGTAGGAGACAGGTGGTTGTGATTCCTTTAAGGCTTCTCTGAGTCACTGGCCAGATTCATGTGCTAATTTCTATGGGCCTGCATACCACAACCATACAAGAGTTGTCCAAAAGCAGCTAAGGGGATGGAAGAGCACACAGGGCAAAGAACATGGTTTCCGTTTCCGAAACCCACAAGATGTCCTGCAACCTTGTAGCCTCTGGTCCCAGGGAAACCTTTGCTCTTAACTGAGGTCCAGAGCTCCAGGCAAACACGTGGAACACATATATTCATGTAGACAAGACACTCATACAGATAAAATAAAGTAAGCAAATCGAAACAATTTTAAAGGTATTTTCCAAGTGGGGTTTGGGAAGCTGGCTGGATTGCTAAGGTCCTTGCTCCACAGACGAGAGAGCCTAAATTCCATCCCCGTCTGAACACAGCCACAGACTCCTGGATCCCCGAAAGTATGAGGCTGAAGGAACTGGGCAGTTTGCTTGGCAGCCAGCCCAGCTAACCTCTTGAGTTTCAGGTTCAGTGAGAGAACCAGGCTCAAGAAGAGAAGCCACAGTGTGATCAGGGGAGAGAGTCCAGTGTTAAATTCTGTCCTCTACATTTACACACACTTAGGCGCATACACCTGTAAACACACACACATGTACACACACACACACACACACACACACACACACATTGGATTTGCTAAATAAACTAACGACTTATTTCATCCTTATCCCGTCTCTCTGCTTATTCAAGTGCCCCAGTGCTCACCTGCCCATATCTGGCTTTGGAAGCAGAAAGGATGGGACACTGGACTATATTTGTTAAAGTATTCTCCCGAGCATTGCAGGCGTGAAGAAAGAACCGCGGGCGGGTCTCAAAATGCCCCAGCTCAAAATCGGAACGACTTTGCAGCAAATGCAGTGTTGTGTGGCCTCCCACAATGTGGCTGGGGTGACCAGAAAAGAGGCTCTTGCTTCGTGAGCCTCACCCCATGCCGGGGAGCCAGGGAAGGCATAGAGATTGGATTTCAGCCTCCACAAGGGCCGCTGCGGAACCTCCTGCACAGACTTGTGGGCTGAGGCTGCCCCTAGCAACAGGTAATCTCCACAAGTGAAGGTGAGAATAGGAGGTAAGAGAGCACCAAAGCCACCTCAATCTTCTCTGCTGGGTTCGTGGTTGCGTCTCTCAACACACTCTCCTGTGACCAGGATGTTTCTGGCATCAGAATGTTCAGTTAGACAATTTCTCGACGTTACTCCCTTTTTTAGTTCTATTTTTAAACGTGTGTCTGTGCACACACTACGTGCACATGTGTGTCTGGCTACGTGAACGCGCACATGGAGGTCAGAGGTCCAGAGTGGGTGTTTTCCTCTGGTGCTCACCACCTTTTCTTTTACTTTTTTTATTTCATTTTATTTATTTGTTTGTTTATCTATCTATCTATTTATTTATTTATTTTGAGACTGGGTCTTTCACCAAGATTGACATGCACGGAGATGGCTGGACTGGATGGCCAATGTGTTCCTTTAGTGCCTAAGCCTGAGCGTGCATCTTTTCTGCAGGTCCCAGGGTTCCGAACTCAGGTCCTCGTGCTTGCGTGGTAGATACTCTACTGTCTGTGTCATTTCCCCAGCTATGGCTACAGAGCACAGCCTACCACACGGGGACCCCTTTGCTGACTGAAACAAAATCTGTTTTTCTGAGGGAAGGCTAGATCTGAAGGGCTCCGGCAAGAAAAGTGAAACTCTCACATAGGAATAAAAGCGGGGTTTTTGTTAGTTTTCTTTCATGTGTGTTTTGGCTGCAGGTTCTCTTTTTGAGTTTAATTAGCTAGATCAATAGGTAGCTTTCACGAGGGCCCTGCTAATTGGGTCTCACACACACAACCCTGTAATATTGATTCCCACACCTGCCTCAGTGGAAACTCGGGAGGCATTTATTTTTAAGTCTGAAAAACAAGAAAGTTGGACATTGCTAAGATTCACAGTTTGGTCATTTTAATGCCTAGCCCCTAAAAAGTAAAACTATGCATGTGTTTTAGCTGAATCACCATGAAGCCTTTGGCATGATCTCCCGAACACTCTGTTCTGTATTAGGGATAGTATTGTAACGATTTTAAAACACTTTTCTTGTTTAAACCTTTGACTGACCAAATAAATTGTGGACAAAACAAAAAGCTCAAATGCCAATTTACGTCTAAGAACATGAATTTTTTTCAGTGTTCCAAAAACTCTTCTAGAAACCCCCAGACGTTTGCATGATTATGTGTGTGCGTGCATTTTAGTATTGTTTCCTGTTAAAGACAGAGCTACGTGTGTGGAAGCACACCTGGAATTTCACTACTTGGGACACAGACGCAGGAAGATGATTAGCATGTCAAGGCTAGACTTAGCTCTAGCAAGTTCCAAGCTAATCTAGGCTGCGTGAGACTGTCACAGAAAGCTAAACGAATACAAAAGGCTGAGGAAGAAAGAGGAGAAGGAAGAAGAGGTGGAAGGGAACGCGGAAGAGGGAGAAGAAAGGAGACATATAATGTGTGATGGTGTCAATTTAAAGTTTTATGATTCAAATTAAAGTTCATATGGGTACGTGACCACATAGGAAGAATACATTTTATCAGCTATCTTTGTGCTTCCCAGAGAAGCCTGTGTGCACGTGTGTGTGTGTGTGTGTGTGCGCGCGTGTGTAGTAGAAATAAGGAAGAAAGTTAGTCTTGTAAGCCTAATTAAAATTTAACACTTGTTTCTTTTAAGCTGACGTCCTCGTTTTGGGAGAAAGAGTGAGGAAATTCAGTGCACAGATGCTTTTTTTTTTTTTTTTTCCAAAATAAAGATGTTTCCTTCTGCAGCGTGGGTTTTACTCACACAGAGGCACATGGGACACTCTTTGAGACTGCACCGTGCTGAAATTCCCACGAAAACCCTCCTTCCCTGCACATTCACATTTATATTTTCTCTAAAGATATGCTTAGAGGCTGGCAAATTGGTCTGCTCCTGGAGATTCATATCGGCGTCTATCTGATGGTCTCTATTACCCAATTTA
Source organism: Meriones unguiculatus (assembly GCF_030254825.1). Taxonomy (NCBI): domain Eukaryota; kingdom Metazoa; phylum Chordata; class Mammalia; order Rodentia; family Muridae; genus Meriones; species Meriones unguiculatus. The sequence continues at coordinate 90,028,406 of NC_083359.1, read as the reverse complement.
AATACACAATGGTCGGAAGGTTTGAACACACCATGTTAATCCAGCAACAGAGACCTCTGCTCGGCTGTTTGTTAAAAGAAAATTGTACCTGTTATGCACTGGAAAGGGGCTCACAGTTGCTGTTAACTGCTTTACCAAATTGATTCTGACTCACTCGTTTCAAAATGAAAATGGAAATGCTTTCGCCTTTTTGTGTGGTAGGGAATTGGCTTTACTTAGCACTAAGTGGTATCATTTCTTGTGATTACAGAAAAATGCATCATAACTTTTGATTACGCCACTATTAAGGATGCACGGTAGCAATTGCTGGCACTCGTAAAGTACTGCTGGTGGGGTCTGTGTAACTCATTTTTATTTGAAACTGAGTGGAGGAGGAGGATATGGTTGAAGCTGTTCGATGCTTGACTTGTGTAATGAGATCATCCACCTGGGACAGGAAGGGTCTTGAGGGAGGAAGCCTTGTCTGTGGGCTTTCTCTCCATTCTATTCCCAACTTCTACTTCCCTGCGGGGCCCCTCAAAGGCAAATGAGTCAATATTCCTCCATTTATTTTCTTTTTAGTAAATATGTGTAAAGCACTGACTAGTTATGCTGGGGTTCAAATGAAGGGCCCGTTCAGAAAGAATTTATGAAAAACAGGACAAGTGAAGTAGAAGTAACTATGTAGGCAGCATAATAAAAGCATAAAACTAAATCGGATTCCCAAAAGAAGTGGCTTTAATCCTCCAATTAGGTTGTGATATAGGAGAAGAGATCAGGCCAATTGTGTCCACCATGGCATCGTGGTAATGCAACTTAGAACACAACACTTAATAAGCAGATCACGAATGAGTGGATGGCACATGGTATGTCTGCCTTTGGCTCACACCTCCTTGTACAAGTTAATTGTGTCTATCTTTTCTGAGCTCTGGATTCAGTGATACCCTGTTGACAGTTTGAAATTGGTTGTGGTTGGAATGTTTACACCACAGAAATCAGCCACTGTGACAAACAAATGATTTTCTCCTAGTACAAATATCTTGTTCTTAAACATACCAAGATCCATATGAGCATAAAATGGGGTGGGAAGGTTTGTTTGTGAGAGAGAGAGAGAGGGAGGAGAGAGAGAGAGAGAGAGAGAGAGAGAGAGAGAGAGAGAGAGAGAGAATGAGATGCTGTTATTGTTTGCTACAATTCCAGGGTTGCTACACTGGAGTAAGGCTGGCTCTAGTCTGAAAGCCTCATTCACTTGTGTCTCAAGGCAAGCTGGACTAGCTCATTCCCCTAGGCCTACAGTGCTATGTCTTCAGTAGACAAAAGAAAAGCCTATAAAAACTGGTTCTGAAGAAGAGTAAGTCAGAGTCTATATTTTGTGCTTGTGTATCCTATGTGTCTAGTGTGTTTCCAGATGATAAAATAAAATTGCTTCTGGCCATAACAGGTGAAAGGCTGAGCCCTACAAAGATCTAGTCCACTGAATACCAGAGATAAGATATAAGCGCCCTACCTAGGTCCCAGATCTCAAGGATCTATCTGGATGATCTCAAGGATCCCAGTGTGATGATATCAAGTTAGGAGTAAAAGATCAAAAGCTTATTTAGAAAATGTTAAATTCAGGATGTAAAGGACAGTTTATGATGACACCAGGTTTTGAGACTGGCTATTGAGGTAAGCAGTTTTTCTTTTGAAGTTTAAAATTTTGTTTTATGAGTGTGGGTATTTTGCATTCATTAATTTGTGCACCACTTGCACTCCTGGTTCTTTCAGAGGCAGAACAGGACATTCGGTCCCTTGGAACTGGAATTATAGGTATCGTGAGCTGCCATGTGGGTGCTGGGTGTTGAACTTGGGTCCTTTGGAAGAGCAGCTAGTAAGCTATCTCTTCTGCCTATGGCAGACAGGTTTTCAATGAGTAAAAACACAATGAAAAAAAAAAAAGAAACCCATAAGATGTCTAACCTCATGCTGGGCACTCTAATAAGAGTCTGTTTCATTCTCTTTCCTTCTTTGTCTTCTTTTTTGTCATCATAGATGAAAAGCTATGTGACAGAATGGTCATGTATCTGGGATGCTATTAATTCAAGTAAATGGAATTAATTCCATGAAGTGGAATTCTATTTTGGTTTTGGAGTATAGCCTTGTGTTCCCGAGAGATACACCTTCCAGCGTTCACTTTGTTTCTTCTGCCTGGAAAACAGGTATGATGGTCAGAGCTCCGTTTGTTATCCTGTGAACAGAAAAGAAAGGCCAAGTGTATTTCACAAACATAGGTCCAGTATCCTTGACCCACTAAACTGAAGCCAGAGCTGTCTATCTCTGGGTTTCTTGTTGATGAAATAACAGCCCCAGCATCAGAAAGCAAAACTTCAGTACATTGTGTTAGGCTGTGATGTTTCTTCTTAGCCATAACAAAATGCTCTGTTGGCATTGTTACAATGGGCAAAAGTAGAAAGTATGGATTTAGACATAGTTAATTTGAGAGTAATCACAGAACACTTGGGTTGAAAATTTCAGCTACAATTTGAAAATTGCAATCTAGCTGCAAATCAAAATTGTCTGGAATTTTTTTATTTTATTTTATTTTATTTTGAAGATCTGTACTTAGCCCTTGTATGTTACATCAAGAGTGGAGTCCAAGTGGCAGGTGCTTGTGCACCCTTGACAAGCCCAGGGTCTCAATGGGAAGCTCCCAGGGACATGGATTCTGTCCTCTCTGTAAGAGTTAAAGCTAGGGACTTAATGGAATCTCTGCAATTTCCTTGTCTGAGAAGGCAGACAAGAATATTCCTGGGGTGAATTTGAGTGAACAGTTGAGGTAGGAAGGGGAGTGTGGAAAAACTCAAGATGTCGAGAAAACAACATGAGCAAAATTGTGTTGGATGCTGAGCAGTTAGCATGTCTTCAACTCCCACCCCCCCCCACTTCAGAATAGATTTTCTTCTCAACAAATTCAACCACAATATTTTATAATTTAACATCCTTTTAAACTTGTGTGTAACGTGCTGGGCATTTCTCATCTTCATTTCTTAAAATTTCTTGTCCTTCGACTTACATTCTCTACCAAAACTCCAGCTTGGTTCTCCTCAAAGAAGAGCTCAGGTTTTGTGAGTGTGTACCAGGTACAGCTCAAAGAAAACATATTAATTCATGGAATCATGACCACAACGGTGATGCTGTTATACAAGGTCACTACAGATATAGACACAGGCTAGTCATAGAACTAGTAAGTGTTAAAGTAGTTTTAAGTAGGCTGTATTGTTGAAGTTGATATCGCTACTGACCTCTGCAACAGAATGCTTACAGATAAAGGCTTTGGGCTCAAATGTACCTGTATCACTGTCCTAAGTGTCTTTAGGTGTTGGAAGTGATATGTGTCAACTGACCACTCAGGCAGAGAATGAATGATTATGAGGCTAGGACAGGAAATGATAGGTTCTTACCTGAATTCCCCCCCCCTTTTTTAAAACAGAAAATAAAGAACTAAAATTATCTGAAGAGATATACTGGCATCAGGGACTTGCAAAGTGTTGAAAAGTTCTTGGAGGGAATGTTTTTATATATCCAAAGAAACCCTTGAATAGTCACAGCTGTTATTTCTTTGTAGTGACAGGAAGGTTGCTTGTCTCAGAGAAGCCTCTGCAGAAGGGATGATAACATTTGAACTGTTCTTTGCATCCAAGTTCAGGGCTCTATCTGACCTCAGAGAGGAAGGAGGAACGAACTATCCTTTATTCCACGCAGGAGAAGGCAGATGCATCTACTTAGGGCAAAGGCCTTAGGAACTGAAAGTTCAGAGAGTGGAGACAACTGGAAATAATCCTCTTAGAGTTTTAAAATTGGAGAAGCAAGAATGGAAGGAGCTGAGTACTTGGGTCTTGGGACCCTGACTAGGGATGGTGAGGGATTGAAGAAAGGACACACACACACACACACACACACACACACACACACACACACACAAATACACACAGAAAAACTAGGATTGGGTGGACAGGGCTCTCAGATGGAGAAGTCATGGTGCTTGGAGGCTTGGTGTGTTTATTATATATAGTTGAATAGAGACACAGAGTTACCGCATACAGCTGAATAAGAAGGCGGGGTTTATGATATACAAACCAAAGAGGATGCAGGTTTAGCTAATCTCAGAAAGAGCAAGGTATTCAGGACAGCAATCTTCAGGCTGTAAATATCTAAGAGTGAAGAGAGCAATGGAGGGAATTTTCTGCATACACTATCAGGATTTGCACTCAAACCCAAGGAAGACTTCGCCATCCTCTCACTCCCCACCCAGAGAAGGCTTGGTGCTTCCATGCGTCTGAGGCATTGCTGAGAACACACATTCATTCAAGACTTTACTTGTTCTCTACAGGAATGTATTGCTACTGGATTCATCACTTAAGAAAGAGAGGTAGTATTTCCATTCACTTGTCCTGTGATGGAGTCCATGATGCTTCTTGGCATCATAAAGAAAGAGTGAGAAGATGACAACCTGAGGTCCTAATCACTGTAAATCTTTAAGCCCAGTGAAGAATTACAGTCATCAAATTGATTTGCTCTTCCTACCTATATAGGCATCACCACAACATAGTTTCTCTAGAAGCAAAACAACAGAAAAATGGTAATATGTAATTTATAAATGAGAAGAAGGTCTTCCCTAGACAAAATGAGACTACAGTAGAAGTAAGCTCCCAGATGGTAATGGACCAGGCAAAGTGACAGCACTTCAAATATCAGCGCTTCAACATAGCAGAGGTTTTGTTTGTTTGTTTGTTTTTTACTTTTCCAGGTCAAGTTAGTTGGGACCACCTCAACTAGACACATGTTTACTGAAGTAGTGGTGAGGGTGGGGCTGGGAAGAATGTAAATTGCTGGGATAAGGAATAAATACTTCCATCCAGAAGAAATGCACACCATTTCTGATCTAATTTATTGGTCAAAAGAAGCCGTGTGGCCAAGCTCAAACTGGGGGTTAGGGAAGTATATTCCTGCTGAATAGGAGCAAAACTGAAATATTTGTTGTGTCCTGTTAGGACTTCTTAGTGGACATAGTGATGCAAAACTGTAATCAAAGTTCTTTGAAGGGTAAGGAAGGAAGGAGAATTGAGAGTTCCAGGTGATCCTGTATTACACAGAATCATTTCAATAGCAAGCCAACCAACTGCCCACCCACTCACCCACCCAACACACAAATCCTAATAAAAACAAAAATGGAACTCCAAACACTAGTAGCTTTTTGCAGCATCCTGATTTGTCTATCAGTAGTGCCTTATTTCTTCCTTTTCAACCTACCCCCTAAACATCTGCATAGTTCTCCTCCCATGAATGGAATTATTCTACCTATAACTCACCACAGATCCTCTTTATCTTTGGAATCAGGCTCCAAGTCACAAGCCCTCCATCTCAGCCTCACCATTATGTATTTTTCCAGGTTGTTCTAGGATTCCCTCCAACACTTACTACTACTCAGTATCCACTTGGACCCAACCCTTCGTAGGCAGTTAGGCTTTTTCCTTTTTCAAAAGCGAACTTAAATATCACCAATCCCACAAAGTACAGTGCTTTTTATAATCCTTCAGTTTCCATTATGGCCTTGTTGATGTTTCCTAGTAAGCATTACTTTTTTCTGTGGCTATGATAGACATTTATACCCATGTCTAGTATGCTTTTTTTTTTTTTTTTGTAGACAGATATGGTGTCTTTGTCATAATTATGGGGTTCATTTCTTGCCTTTGCCAGAGTGTACAGCTGTATGGTGGGAATTCACTGAAGACTCTTACATTCCCCTCCTTGGTTTGAGCTGGTTGAATCTTAATCAACACCCCCTTCTTCAGTCCTTGTATATGTGGTCTGCAAGAACATTCACCGTCAAGGTTGTGATACCTTGCTTGTACTCACTGTTAATATATGATGTTTTGGAGCTAAACAGCTGCCACCTGTGGTAAAAACAAATGGCTGAAAAGAGTTTAGAAAAGTGTAAGGTGAAAGAAAGGCAGAGAAAACTATTCCTTCCCTCCTAATAATGATAGCAACAAGAAGACTAATTTTATAAATAATTTCCACTAAATTTCACTTCCTCATTAGCTTGTGGATCTCTGGAGAACACAGGGTTGTGTTTTCTTGCTCTACCCAGACCTTCACAGTCAGTTCTTGTGTCTTAATGTCCACATACATGAATTTATAATCCTTCAGTTTCCATTATGGCCTTGTTGATGTTTCCTAGTAAGCATTACTTTTTTCTGTGGTCATGATAGACATTTATCTTCACCAGTCTTTGTTAAACTTTGTCTCATTGTGTGTATAGGTTATAACCCTTTGTCCTATGGCAGCCTATTGTTTCACAGTGTTAGAGAGAACAGAGATGAGAGGGGTGACCTCTTTGTCACTTCTTGTCTTATACATGAAGAAACTGAGATCTAGAGAAAATGTATTTTCTTCCAGGTATGCTATGGAACTGGGAAAGTCACATGACTTGGGGAGCCGGCCTGGAACAAGAGTTAGACTGAGGCATGTTCAAATACCAAAAATCTCATTCTGAGGCTGGCAGGATCAGGACTACTCCCTCTCTGCCCTGGGCCTGCATGTCCTGGTGGCACACATACCCATATGGCCACCACCTGGCAGGTTCTCTCCTTATAAAGTCATGTACGGCAAGCAAGCTCCTGGAATTCCTCTTTATGCCAATAAGACATTCCCAAGCACCTTAGCCTGGACAAATGATGTACACTCACCCCAAAAGCCTCTACTTACTCCCCAAAGGTTTAAATAGTTTTTATTCCCTCCAGTGAAAGGAGGCTGTTCCTATCTCCCTCTCCCTCTCAGGCGACTGGTCATGATCACGCTGTTAAGGGAGAGGGAGCAAAGTGGGAATGACAGCATGTTCTGTGGATATTCATGGAGTTCATCAAACCCTTTCCTTCAACAGCTCTACAATGCAAAATGAGAATGATGACTAATGATTAGTTTGATCAGTGAGATTGGACTAATTGATTTTTAATGAGTTTATTGAATATAGGTTAGGTTGTTTGCTGCCTGACTAATTACTGGAAGTTGAAAGAAAAGTAACATAATTTCCAAAAGTAGTTTCAGCTCTAGTCTACAATGTGTGAGAGGCCCAGAAGGACCAGGTGTGGGACCTGTTTGTCATCTTGTGCTCCACGGAGATGTTTTAAATGCAATTATACAATGATGCTGCTGTTACATATTTCAGCTAAGTTAGTTCCTGTGGGGATTTATTCATTGAATTTTCTAGTCATTTGCATAAATTTTTTTTAGATAAATTAGTTTTTAAAATAAACAAGGGGCGGCATGATATATATGTAGACTATAGTTTCAAATCAAAATGGACCCAGCATAGGGGAACATTTAGAAAGCAGATGGTTTGACCAGTTGCCCCTGACTTTCTAAGACAGTACACATTCAAAAGGTCTCTGAGCAGGATTAGAGGAAAAAGCGATGCCATTAAATTTGACCTCAGACAAATTTAAACATTACCTAAGAGTCCTATATCCATCTACATGTTTTATATTGGCTGCTTAAAGATAGCTATAGGCAACTCACTATAGGCACATTCTAATTACTATATGTATTTTGACTCACAGAAGAACAGAATAATTTTTAAAAATACCTAAAACAATCTCATCTCAGCATTGATCTTTGTCTGAGAAAGAATGCAAATACGATTCCTAGGACTGTGGTCCCCAATCAGCAGATGAGAGCTCTTGCCGAGGGAGAGGGACGCTGAAGGTGAAAATGAGGTGGTAGAACTACTCGGGAAATTAAAACTGTAATAAGGTACCGGTGGGTTGTGTTTCTGTCCCTCTGCAATAACAGAATGTGAACAAAAGGGTCAGAGGGCAAAGGCCGAAGTTCGCCTCAGAAAATGAGGGCTGTCATGGGGCTTCAGGCTGTGCATATGGCAGGTGAAACCAGGCTGACAAATTAGACAGCTCTGGGCAACCTTCACGGTTGAAAATCCACCCTGTTCCGTCTGCTACAAAAGCGTGAGACTGGTGTTTATAAGGAAGAGGACAAGAACCGTTTCACAAAGTTTACACATGCTGGTTTGGCAGGTGGGGTGGGGTGGGGTGGGGTGGGGAAGGGAAGGGAATGCCTGGTAGGAGATTGAGAATGTGCAAGGCAAAGAAGAACATAAAGAGAAAAAGAGGGCTGAGAGAGAGAAAAAGAATGGGAGAAGGTACAGATAAAAACGATGTGAGAGCCAGTGTGAATGAGATAGGTAGTGAGAGAAGAAATAAATTAGAAGGGCCAAAGAGCCAGAAGAAAATGTGTTGAGGGGGGAGCAATAGACAGGGTTGAGAGATAAGGAGAACAACCCAGGGAGAGAAGACAGAGAAAAGCCAAAAGGGAAACAAAACAAAACAAATCTAGGCCTGCCTGCTCACAGGTAATTTCAAGGGACTGATGAGAGCAATCTCCTGTCAGTTAGTCCCATGCTGGGGGCAAGGGAAATAGTCAGAAGGCAAGGTGAGTTCTGGGTTCAACACAGGTAGCTCTGACACCGAGCTGGCTCCTTGTACGGACATGGGCTCAACTGTCTTTTTCACTTATCTGCTCCCCGCTAAAACCTAAGGCTGTGCTTCACCTTTTCACTTACAAGCTATCTTTGCCTCACAAGCCTCTTAAACACCATTAAAATGCTGCCGCAAAGCATCACGGTTGTCCCATGTACTACTGATCCTAATGTTCAGGCCAAGGGGTTGTTACAAGGGAAGGAAATAACAGGTTTTCCCAAGTGGTGATTTCAGTAATGTCTAACAGTCTGGGCCATCTGGTGAGTTCTGTGGGAAACAGATCGCGCTGTTCATAGGCATTTTTACCATCCTTACTCCATGCTCATTTCACTGGACAAACTATTCCTTTTAAGGGGCTTTTTATAGACAAAGAACAGAGAGCACTTTCTTTGTCCTTTCTCTGGCTTCTCGAGGCTTCGAAGTGTCTTTGTTCTCTGGCTTGTCAGAGCCAATTTATGCTTTACTCTCTTCCCTTTCAGATAACATCCACACATTGGCTGAACACCTACTCTGTGCCAGATGCCATCAGGCACTGCGGGGAGAGGCACAGAATTATGAGGTGTTGTCTTGTAGGTGTGGCAGTGAGTACAAAGTCATATTCATGAGCATGAGTATGACTATACATCTTTATAGGTGTTCAGCATGTAGGGGAGGTGGGAATTGTCACAATCAGCATGCAAACACGGAGAATTGCCTATTCCATTGTGTGTGTGTTTTTAATGAGAAATACACACTCAGATATGTATAAAAACATATATCCTGTCATGTATACTGAGATATTTAAGGTAAAGGGTAACTGATTTGCAATTGGCTTTGAGATGCATTAAAAAACTAAGATGATTTGGTGATTAGAAGATAAGTAGACAGATAAAGATGTGTGATCAAATTCTAAGTGGTAGGTACATAGTTACCCACTGTAAAATTCAATTTCACTGCATTTGACATGTTTAATTCACTTTGTGGAATAATCAGTAGACAATTAAAAGATGTTGATTTGAAGAGTTCAGACAAGAGAGTGATGGTGTAAAAAATGAAGAAACAGTGGTGGAAGGGGGGAAGCTAATAGAGGATAATCATGTTACGTTATCTATTGCTGCACAACAAATCACTGTAAAATGAACTGGATTAGAGTGTCACACAGGTGCCAACAGTGATGGGTGCCAGTGACAAGTCCAGGAAGGGTGTAGTGAGATGGTGCAAACTCTGTAAGTTTGCAGCTAAAATGGGTTAGCAGAGCCACCTGAATCCTTGGGAGCTGAAGGCAGACTGGCTCTCTCAGTTGGGTTTTATGAAAGGACCTTGGCTTCAGTGTCTCACTCCTAGAGATCTCTATATTGGCTACTGGAGTGTCCTTGTCCTAGGCAACTAGCTTCTGCTGAGGAAGCCTCAGCACTTCTTCATAGCCTCATCATATTGGATCATTTTTGTCCCATTTCATTTGTTATATGCAGACACAAAATCCAGCCAATAATTAGTGGGGTTCTAGTTTCTCATGGGAAAGGGCTGAACACTTTGGAGAATGTGTTTGAAAACCACTGTTTAAAACTTTAGTGGGCCCAGGAGTGGTTACTCATACCTGTAGCTTAGCATTTGAAAGGCTAAGGCAAGAGGATTGCTTTGAAGGACAGCCTGCTTCACAGAGTATGTAGGCCTGCCTGCTCCCCATACAGGGTGAGACCCTGCTTCCAGACAAAACATCATCATCATCATCATCAACAAAAACAACAGTAACAAATACAGCCACAAACAAAACAAAAACCACAATATAAAAGCATCTTAGGTGTGGTTCTGGTAGAAGGCTCGCTTCGCTTCTGAACACTGAGTTAATGAAGTCAGGTGGTAGAGCAGAGCTGAGAAGTGCTTACGACATTAAAACCTCTTCATCTAGAAGATTACAGAAGTCTCATGGGGCTTCTTGAGTCAGGGCTGGACGAGGCTATAAAAAAAGGGACAAAACAAAACACAAAAACCGAACACAGAAAGCCTGGCCTTCTTTTTTTTTTTTCCCCCTGCTTATTCTTAATTGAGATAAAATCAGAATGGCCCAGAACCAGTCCTTCAGCCATTTTAAAGTTCTCCACTCAATGGCTCTTACTGCATTCAAAATGCTAGGCACTTATCACTCTGTAATCCCAGACTGACACCATAAAGAAAGCACAGTAACCATGGGGCAATCTTACTGTCCCATGTCCCGCTAAACACTCATCTATTGTTCTTCTCTAGATTTATCATGATTCAGTATCTTTGCCTCTACAAGGTATCTGTGAAGACTTTTATTTTATGTTATCCATTTGCTTATATTTTTGGTGGGAATTGACAAGTCCGAGAGAGCTTGTGGGATGAAATCTACCAAACAACAGAAAAAGATATTGATGTAAGTAAGCCTGTAGAAATAACTTGGGACCAATTTGTGAACTTGAGAGCAGTGAATCCAAATGGTCCCTCATGCTTGGACATCAGCTCAAAATTACTGATGATTGTAGAATTATAATGGGCTGTATATCAGAATTTTCACTTAAAAAATTTCCACATTAGTTTTGGCAGCTGGCAGTTGGCTATAGATAGAGCTATCCACTCAAATTGGTTATATTGTTCTTGTGAGAAATGGTGGGGTAGTGACTAATGGGCCTTCAAGTTGGCTCAGTGGCTAAAGGTGCTTGCTGCAAAAGCCTGCCAATGTGAGTTCAGGATCCCAGGTAAAGCTGGCAGAAGAAAACCAACTATACAAACTTGTCCTCTGACCTCCACATGGCAGACACACAAATGATGATGATGATGATGATAATGGTGAATTTTGACATGACTGACTGGTGAGCTCAAGAGTACAATCCTGCGTGTTACTTTCAGGTTATCTGTGCTGCTAGAATGTCTCCAACACTTGAACCCCAAATTTGTTACTTTGGGTGGCTTCTATTCTTTCTGCCTCAGTTTCCTCTTTTGTCACATAAGTGTGACCATAGTCCTGATTATTTTTTTAAGGACTTGCACAAATCAACACGGGAGAGGTTTGCCAACAGTGGCCTGCCCTCTGAAAGCACGGACAGATGTGACGCTTACCCCCACAGTGTTTCGTTGAAGGAATCACGCTCTTTAGGGGCAACCAAAGAGAGGTAATGTTTCTTTCATCCAATTGTTTTAACATATCAAGTCCTACATGCTTTTCAGTACATCTCTGGGCAGATGGAGTCTTAACTGTTCACGGTGTAAGACAGCATGGATGATGCTACTGCGATGTCAGTTCCAATGTCAGTCTGCTGGCAGTGACTGTTTCCCTTTGACATTTTTCAAAACCAGGACACCATCTTGAACACTTCAAGTGTGAGGAAGAACTCAAGACCCTCCGGGCTTTGAGAGCTCTAGCCTGTGCGTGGAAGCACTCGTGAGAGCATTGCATCTTAGGATACAAATACCTTCTGGGAACCCCGTGTCACCAGCTCTTTTTAAAAACTCTGGCGCAGTGTAATAGAGAAAACACTGTTCTATAAAATACAAAGCACCGCTGCCAAGACTCTGGGAAAAGAAAAGAAATTGCTGAAAGATTTAATAACTGTGAATCTTCTGACTCAAAGCAGATATTCAGCCTTTGAGTGATCTTTATGTGGCTTAAGTGGATTGGCAAGAGTGCTGCCAGCAGGTCACATGACCCAGGTACCACAGGGAAGCTGTGAGATCAAACCAGAGGGATATGAGGACTTTTGTGCAAGAATAGGTGGCTTCCTGCCTAGTTCTTAGACACATGACAGTTCCAATAGTGACCTGCCGACATCCATCATCTGCATACAGTCAGAGTCACTAAAGAAAACGACTAGTCATTTATATACAAAGTACCATAGGCACCTAGGATGATCATTTATTTGGTAGCCTGTCTGTTAACCTATTGTCTTTCTTTAGTATGTGTAAGCTTCATCTCAAATCACCACTCATTCTTTCTGCACTAGAGATGCTTCCTAATTTACTGCCCAAATGTGGAAAGAATCGTTGAATGAATTTAGGGATGAGAGAGAGAGAGGGGGGATGGGATTTAAACATCTAAGTTCTGCATGGTTTGCTCTTGTCATCTAGGTGTGGGATGGCAGTAGCCAGTGCCTCAGAGAAGCTCAGGCATTTTTGCCATGCCTTTGTAAAGTGTTGAAACCTCAACACTGTGTCCAGAGGTTGCTTGCTGCTAGGCAATTGACATCCTGCCTCTGAAACAAGTCTGCCTGTTTATGGGGCCCATTAACCTGCACTGACAAAGCTGAGCTGGGTTTACCAGCTAGAGATCTTTGTGGTTGCTCAGGGCACCTGCACACCATCCTTCCCAAGCTCATTTTCATTTGCTTATGCTCTGCAGTTGTCTCAGGCAGACTGCCTTTCTAGTGTTGTGCTATTTCAGAGTGCTCTTTCCTCCCCTGATCACATTTCTTGTTTCTACTTTTACCTGTCAAGGCTAAGGCTTAGTGTATAATTTCCCCACGTTTGGACTTCCATTGTTGTCTTTAGATGTCATTAGTTCCCTCCTCTGAAACGCTCAGCTTTCCTTTTAATTTAATATAGTAATTTCTGTTTTGTCATAAGTACCCTACCCCCCCACATACATGTTCATAAGTACATACATACACATATGCATATCTATACATATAAACACTACACACATACAGACAGACACATGTGCACACAAGCATACATATACACACAAGCACATGCATACACACACACGCATACACACTCCATACATCTACACAACATACATAAATGCATTCACATAGTCACACACCTATACACAATACATACATGCAGTTTTACACACGTACACACACCTACACACACACACACACACACACACACACACACAATTCATGGTGGGTAGGTCAGCATTGACCTCTTAAAAGAAGAATTAGAAAATAAACTGAGTTTGCACAGACATCTAGAAATCTGTTTTGTCTTGAGCAAGGACAAGCAATACTGTATTGGTTCTTGGAAAAGGTCCAGACACAAGGGAGATAATATAGTGTTTACTAGTTCCTTTCTGAGATATATGATGGTTCAGATGCCTATTCATTTGATTGCCAAGTAAACTTGCCCTGGTGAAGTAATTTTAGTTAGGACTAAGAAGACTTTTATAGAACGAGTTATTTATTCAGATTAGAATTAATATCCAGTGGTATCAACCTCAGTTACTGAGAGTAACTAGCCCAATGGTCTTCCAGCCCATTGGAGTCAGTGTAGACAGACAAACTGATCTTTAAAAGTGCTATTTTTATAGTATGTGGAGAGGTCTAGAATTCAGAGTCCATTTGATGCTGCTGCTGAAGGTGACCCTAGGATGAAAGGCATGGAAATGTGCCTGTTTGGGCAGTATGTGGAAGCCATGATGCCTTCTGGAACCCTTGTTGGGTGCATTAAAAATGAATCTTACTAATGAAAAGTGCCTCTACTCTGTGGCTAATCATACTAAAGAAATGTTCCACATAATCACTGTGAAATTGAATGTTGGTAAATATGCTGCTCAGTGTGTACTCAAATAATTTTGTAAATGAGAAGGAATAAGTGCCAAGACATTGGATCCTGATAAACAGCTTTGGCCAAGAAGCCACTCACTTTGAAGGCCAAGATCTAATTGCAGATATTGCAGGATATGTTCTAAATTCAGAGTCTGGTTTCTGTTGTCCTCTATCAAGTGAAGAATTTGACACAGCCACCCAAGGGCATCCAATGAATGTTCTACTTTTACCAGAACCACTTTTTTTTTTTTTTTTTTTTTTTTACCACTTTTGCACCTTCTTTGAGGAACAGCGCAACACTCTATAGTCTGTGTACAACAGTCTTAACGATGGCAGGGTGCTGCCAGCCTTCTTTTCGGTAGAGTCATCCTCGTCTTGACTTTTGAGAGAGTCCCAAGACAGCGCACCATGTATTCTCTCTAGAAATCAAAGGTCCTGATGATGCATTTGATGACAGTACTTAGAGGAAATTATGTCTATCAACAAGATCACGAGTAAGAATTCTGTCACACAGTCACAATTTGTAAAAGTTTTCTGGCAAGGTGTCATAGAAGTGATTAAGAATCTGGAGAATATTGTACACACCAATGTCTGTCAGCTGGAATACAGATGATAAATACACATAATTTTTTAAAACTTTCTCAAGAACTTTGTACTCTAGAATATAGATGCTCTGTGAGGCATTAGAATGAAAATATATAACATATTTTATAATAAAATATTTATAATTTTATAATAGGAAATGCATCATAAATAAGGAGTGTTTAATGATCATGAGTATAGAATTATGGGGAGTATTTTGCCTATATCCCTTGAATAAAAGTGAAGCACTTTAGGAGTTGGCATTGATAGAAGGCCCATAAAGCTACGAAACAATCTCCAAAGAACCATCAAGACCAGAAGTGCCTTTTTTTTTTCTGAGCAAACTGACATTATAAAGAAGTAAAGATGAGGCCATGATATTTACAAGTGATTGGGAGACTAGCCTGTGCCTGTAGCTTTATTTGTATTATCTTAATCCTTCAAATTACCATGCAAGAAGGTTCTTATTTCGTCTCATACAGGAAGAAACTGAGAACTAAGAAGTGCAGGTAATTTGTCAGCATTTACAGAGATAGTAGATGCCAGAGCTGGGATTTAAATCTGAATCTCTCTGACTCATAGCCCATAATCTTTGTTTTGTATGCAAAACAAAATGGTGAGTAGATAAACGAAGAACACCATGCCTGTTTCCTTCTCCTAACGCATGTGGCTGATGGGCTTCTAAAGGCATGTGCTGCCAAAGTGTTTCTTACGGAGGAGTGCTTTGGCTGAGTGTCATTATAAATGTACTCACTCAGCAACATGTCTTAACTCTTCCATGTTTGTGACACCCTGTGAAGTTTTAGCAAGTGGTGCAAAGGTCATTGTGCCTGTCACTCAAATATCACTGTACTGTAGCGATGATCTACTTAAGAAGATTCAGGGAAGACTGTATTCAAGCACCTCTGGGTAGGGGCTCTGTTGGACACACATCAGAGGAAGGAGGACAATGAGTTAGTATAGGAATCCCCAGGCTGAGAGGAGAACAGGGCACCTGATTAAGAAAGAGTCAGTTGACATTCACTTCTTTTAGACCCAGTCAATAATGTAGATATGAGATTCTTTGGGATCTCAGAAAAAATAAACTTTTTAAAAAATGATTTGGCTTCTTTATTGCATTACAGGAGGATGAGGCCTGTATTATAAAACTTGTAGCATTGTTTTAAGATTAAATTTAGGAGTTCAAAAATTTCAAGTACTAAATAAATAAAAGGGATCATTAACTTTATGAAATTAGTGTGTATCCTGAAAGCCTTCCATTATGATCAGGATGATATAAAGTGTACACAAATTAGACCTGTGATTCAAAATTCTCTAAACAGAGGGGTGCTGATAAGGGGACATAACGATGCGGTTTGAAAAGGAAATTAGTCATTTGCTTAGAATTGGAGATGCCTGTTCACTTTCCCCTCTTAAACACTTGGCACACCTCATGAGCAATGTTTGTTAAATTCAAAGTATCTATAGAGTGATGGTGGCACTGTATGTCTCTTACTGAAGCTAAGTGATTTCATCTGGATTTAAAAATAGTAAATGTATCATGAGTTTTTGGGAAATAAAAATTAAAAAATCAGATTTTAAATGATTCTATGAATTTGTGCCATTTTAACGAGTGTGTGTGTGCTCAGTCAAGGAAGAAGGTGTGAGAAGTGAGCATCTGGAAAGGAGGTATATATGGTAGAGGATGTCAGCACTGCCTTTGGCATTAAAAACCCACGGAGATCTCCAGATACCACAGCCGCACTTTATTTTCTTCCCATGACTTTCTGGAGGATGTTCACCTTGCACGGGTGAGCAGTACCAAAAAGTTCCCTCTAATAGCCATCATTCCAGTAGCTGCTCCTTTCCTATTGGTGAACAGTTCTTTCTCCCAGAGGCAACCTCCTGTTAGAGAATGTTTGTGAAGATGGTGTGTCAGACCTATGCTAATGATGCTAATGCTTTTTCTGCATTATCAAAGTTTGAATGATGACAAGAAGTATGTTCTGTTCTAACTCTCTCACAACAGGTGGTTTAGAATATTTCAATCCTGGGCTTTCTAATTATCAGAACACCTGATTAATGAGAACACTGTTTTCCTGTGCTCAAAAAAGTAAGATACTGTGTCATTAACCTAGAGATGTCATAGCCCAGCAGAAATTAAAGTGTGATCACTTTAATGAAGCTAAAATTTTTATGGGTTAAGTGTCATTCAAAGACACAACTCAGGAGGAAAAACAAAAACAAAAACAAACAAACCAAAAAAACCAACTAAGAGGTAAAATCAAGTGCCTGAACTAGGAAGTGAATAATGAACCTTTGTCTGTAGTTACCAATCCAGTCTTTACTGTTCAACAGAGCACAGACTCAATGGCACACTTCAGGAAGAACATAAGCAACAGTAAGATACAGAACCAGGACCAAGGGAACAAATTTAGCTATTAATCCAAATCTGTCCAACCTGCTCCATGGAGAGGTCCAGTTTGGTGGGATTACATGGAATTAGACTTCTAAATACTTTGATGTGTGGGTGAAAGTATCATGATTATGTGAAGAGGTGGAACTCAGTGTTGGGCAGAATTTCACTACCTCAGAAAGGGACACAGGAATGGGACCATCAGGTGGTGGTCATGGTGCCACAAGTACACAAAGGCAGAGGCCACATTCTGAAGAGGAGTCAAGAGAGATGAAGTCAGAGGTAAACCTGGAACTTGTAGGAGATGGGGGCATTCAGACCATCTTCTGCCAACGATGTCAACTGCACACACTGTGAAGAACCAGATTTCATCTTAGATTTGGAGGCTTTAGTAATTTGGAAATTGCTTTCCAAAGATTCATGTTTGAGAGGGTTGGTCTCCATGGTAACAGTATGAAGAGGTTGTTGGCTTTTTAAGGGATAGGACTCTGTGGTTGGTGGTTAGGTCATGGTGGCAGCATCCTCATACTGGCTAAGGTCTTTCTCAAGAGAGTGGGTTAGCTGGGTTTGATGTGTCCGCTTCATGGTAGGGAATGGGAATCTCAAGACTGCGTTGGGTTTTCTGACAGTGAGCTAGGTCTCGTGGGATTGGATTAGTTGCAGCAAAAATGAGTTTTTACATAGCGAGCTTAGCAAGTCTACTTTGATAATCTTGTGTTCTTGCCTCCTCTTTGTATATGGTCACTTCGCCTTTTTCTTCTCTGCCAGGTGATACAACACGATAAGAAGATGCTGGTACCATGCTTTTGAACTTCCTCAGCAACAACATCTGGAGCCTCCCAAAGCATCTTTTTTTTTCATCATACAATTTATGGTCTTGTATGTTTTGCTGTGACAATGCACAATGAACAGATTGAGACGGGCTTACTTTGAAGGCAAAGAGCAGATTCAAAGGGGCTTCAGTTGCAAGAATGCTGTTGCATATTTCCCTAGCTACTCTGTTGGCTACCAACTATTTCCTCTCTCCTCAAAGAGAAAGGATATGAATTGGGCAGGCTGTAAAGACACTGTAGACTCTTTCATTTTGAGGTTATTCATAACTTTTGGCTAAACCAAACCAATCTGTAATTTAAATATGTTAAGGACAGTATGGATGGCTATGAGATAACACTACAGTTGGAGTGGAAAGTAATAAATATGAGGTGACAAAGAGAAAAAGTATCCATACCTCATATACATGAATAGCTTTGTTTGTATTTGACTATAACTAATATTTTAGACCTCCTTCTGTTTTAATCTCCTGAAGCAGAAGTATAGCTTTTATTGAAATATTAGCCTTTTTAATGTGAAAAGATTTTTTTTTTTTAGTGCGTATATGTGTGTGTGTGCGCGCGCGCGCACATGCACCTGTGGACATTCATATGGAGATCAGAGGACAACTTGCCAGAATTGGTTCTCTCTTCTGTCTGAAGTCACCCTTTTGGGAGTTGTTATTTCCTAGTAGCCAAGCAGAACATAGTTGGATGAACATTTCTATGGACTGCTTGAACGCTGCCTTGTACAGGGTACACAGTGCTGGAAACAGAGATAGAAGAAGACACAGCATTTGCGTCTCCTAGCATCAGCGAGTGAGATAAAGTAGATGCCTTTCTGGATCCCTGTGTCTTCCCTGCTGTCTCTCTTGCTGCATGGCATGTTTTTACCTTACTCTTTCCTCACCCGCCTTGGTTCTGTGTCCAGAAAACAAAGAAACAAGGTGTCCTTTGTTCCTTTTTCCAGAGTCCCTGGGAAGGTACCTATAAGTCTGTAGTCTCTCCTGCAGTTCTGCAGAGGGCACCTGACCCAGCTATGTCTGCACTCGTAGGTAGAGGTGATGGAATTGCTTTCATTTGCCTTTAGAAACTTTCGGTGTAGTATATGGGTAGTTCCCTTTCAACAGTTACCAGAGGGCTACGTGTTTCAGAGGATTCAAGCAAGCACCTCAGCTCCTGTGGGCTTGATGCTAAGTGCTGAGGTTCTTTGTTCAATAGCTGTTGGGTAGCACTGTAACTTAGACAGAGCCTCTGACCCAACACACTTTTTGTTGGCATGGAAGATGCACACAAGGAGAGGGCATCCATATGTGTCACAAAATTTCAAACCATTCTCAAATTCACTTCCAACCCCACTAAAGACTCTAGTAGAGGGAAGATGCTAAAAAACTTCAGGACCCTCCTTGAAACCTCAAGTCTCATTCTTTTAGTCATAACCATCTCAATCTTATACACAACCAGTTTTTGGGCTTTTCTAAAGAAAATAATCACCCCTTTCCCCATGCCTGTGATCAAAGACTTAAGAAGTAGAGCCCAAATTGCTAACAATGTTTCATAATTAAACTTCAGAAGTTTCAGTAATAAACTTTGAATGCTGTGGACATAATGGTAGAGGCCTGAATGAGAAAACTTCTATTAGTCACCCCAAGGAAAATTGATCTTTCTTACACACACTGGTTTTGCAGTCTCAAATTAAAATAAGTTTTCCACAGATCAGTTAATTACTTAATGGAAAGCCAGCTCAAGGAGCCAGTGTAGTGTAAGAATACAATGTCAGAACTCAGCTGCTGCTCATACAAACAGATGACGTGAAAACACCATGGTAAGGTTAAGTGGATGGTTTTTATTGTAGATTTTCTGAGAATAGCCAGAGGCATCTGAAAGAGTCCAGTAGACTGACCAGCAGATTGTGCCTTGCCATGAGTGAAACAGAGAAGAGAGGAGTGAGTGAATGAGAGAGGGAGAGAAAGAGAGATTGAGAAATAGCAGGGTTATAAGGAGCATGAGTAGCTGGGTATTAGGAAGCCCCGTGAGCTGGGGGGAATTTAGAGTTTCAGGTGGGAGAGGAGGTGAGAAAGGCTAGGGTGCTAGCATGAGCTTTGAAATGTGTAATAGGCACTTGTGCTACTGAGGGGGCCAGGAGGCCAGCATGACCTTCGGTATGCTGATAGACATCATGGACCACTTCTGATAGTGATAGGGCAAATGGCTCCTTTTGGAAGAGTGGAACCAGCTTCACAAGTTCCTGAGAAATGCTGGCTTTTATCTAACCATCAGAAATCCAGCTCTTGTTCAGGTTGAGCCCATTGCTGGCTATTTGGATTAGACCCAACACTGTTCATGTATCAATACTTTTCAGCAGCTCTCTCACAGACACCCACAGGCACCCTACAGTGAGTTGTGAGCCCCTAGCTAACAAAACTTCCTGGAAGCAGGATCTCTTACCTGGGAAGTCAGTACAGATCAAAAGTGAGTCTCTTTGGCCCTAAGTCTCCCAATCCCATTCCTGCCTCTAGCCTAGATGAGGTTTGGCTGTAACCGTATACAATTAAAAAGGTACAAGAAGAGACCATCACTTCTTCTACATGGGTCCCCATATCTTCTCTTCAGAGACCTCTGACTCTGATGCTTGGCCCTGGACTCACCTCAGAGCCCCCACTATGCCATTTCGTATCTGTCTGTCTGTCAGCAGCATTACATTAAATCCGGTTGCCTGAAGGAACAATCTCTGTCTTAGTGTTCTCTATTGGATCCGAGACCTTTCATGTGGGGAATAAAACAGTGTATAAAAGTTGAGCATGAATCTGTTGCTGCAGCTGGAGTGTTCTCAAGGGAGTTGCCATTTCTAACTATCTCCATTCTTTCCCATGAAAAGGGAAAGAAAGGAAATAATATCCTCAAATGATCTTGTAATTTTCATTCTCATTATCTTCCTCCCTCTTGCTCTTTATTGCACACACACACACACACACACACACACACACACACACACACACACACTGCTGTTTTTAATCCCCACCAACACAAGGGAGTAACGGCCAGACCATCAATGCCATTAAAGAAGGCTAAAGGTTTTGAAAGAAGGGAAGGGGGACAAAGTCCCCTTTGCCCCTGGGAGGGAGCTCTCCTGGCCAGACTGTAATAGCTCAACACTGCCCCACAGGTCAACCCACCCCACAGTTACAAAAAAATGCTGGCACCAGAGAGATAAAAGGCATATAATGAAAATGTAAACGAAAAACTTTATACCAGGCATGGCCTGACAGAGGGAAGATTGATATCCCATGATGCTTTGTCTTGATGAGACAATGAAAAATAACCACCACAGCAGCTGTGTCAATATCAGACTTGGTAATGCACCACTGGCTGTGGGTTTTTATTTAATCCGCTTTGCTTTAAGATGATAACCGTTGTTACTTTTCAGTGCCTGTCTGTCAGCGCCCAGCATTGCAATATTCCTCCGCAGCTCTGCGAGCGGGTTTCATTTATTTTAAAATACCATTTCACACACTGCTGACTTTTAACAGTGTTCTGTGTGAGTTTGTGAGATTGAATAGTGACAGAAACAACACTTTTTATGAGAATACAGAATATTAAAAACGGGGCACAATATACAGATGGCAGTTTTCACTACAGCTTGTTTTTTCCCCCCTTGCTTCTGCTACTGAGCTTTCCCGCTGAATGCATTTGTAGTAACACCATAAATGTCACTTTCACTGACTGCCTTTTGGCATTTTATTTAAATGGAATTCAACTCTGGCTCTCTGCTGCCGAGGTGGCTGCTGCTGCTACCAACTTGCTTTGTTGGGGTGGGGGGGGGAGGCCAAAAGCAAGTTGCTACTTTACAAAATCACCCTGTTGACTTCATTCGTCATGAAATGTCTCAGAACAGAGAATAGATGAGGAAACGTTCTAACCCTATTCCCTTGCAAGGGGCCAGTGCTTTTAAAGGAAGGGCTTCTCCAGGGGTTGTTACCATAGCCATCCATATGAGTTTAGCCTTTGCTGACACCACTGTGCAAAACTATTTCTGAACTCCAGAATTGTTCCTGGCAGAATCTCACGTGGTTTCCTCGTGTTGGGGAAGATGTCAACACAGAACCTTCAGCACCTCCAAGAAAAGACTGAGGGCCAGGGCCCTGAGTGCCTTATCTGGGCCTGGCATTGATTACACTCAGCAAGCATACCTTGGTTGGGTTGCAGTACCTGCACCCTGTTTCTCTCCATCGATCCTATCTTGGCTTATGCTGTAGGGCCTCTAGACAGACTCAGGGGTGGCATTTTGCTGCCAACATGATGTTGACATGTGCAAATTCCCCTTTCTCTCCATTTGCTCTTGCATGAAACATCCATTGCTTCGTCAGTTCTGGAGACTAAGTAAAATAGACAGGGGAGGTGAAGCCTTTTCCTGGGAGAACCTGCAATTTGGGGAAAGCTAGCATCTTGACTGGGCCAAATGAGGCTGGAAATGAGCTGCTGAACACGGTCTCAGAAATGTGTCCACATTTCACAAACCAAGGCCTGAATCACAGAGCCTAAGAGATTTCCTGCAGAGAGCTCCGATGTTCAGAAAATTGGAAATCTTTACAGAAGCACATTAAACAAACAAACAAAAAATACATTTCAAAGGCACAGAACTGGCAACTCTAGACTGTGCCATCCAGTGCTTTTGTGTCTAATGTCCCTTAGAGGCAAGCAAAAGATGGGATGTTTCTTCAGCAGCTCCAAAGGCATTTTCACAGACCTCACTGGTTTCTAAAAACATCTCAGATTTGTCATGATCTCTTAGCAGTATTTAATTATAAAAGTTGGAAGAATAAAGGGATGGGACACTAAATAGATGAACACATATACACACATACACACACACACACACACACACACATATCTCTGTCTAGGCCTCTCCCTCCTTTCCTCCCAGTCCCACCCTTCCTTTTGTCTCCCCTCTCCTCTATTCTTTGGAATAGGGGAGCCTCCCTACCTAGACATCCAGCTCATCTAGTCACATGAGAATTGAGTTCATCTTCCTCCCCTGTGGCCTGGTAGGGCAGTCCCATCAGGAGAAAGTGATCTAAAAGCAGGCAACATAGTCCATGTCAGAGACATACCCCACTCCCCAAACTAGTGAGCCCACATGAAGGCTAAGATGCCCATCAGATACTTAAGTAGAGGACCTAGATCCAGACCAGCCATTGTCCTTGGTTGGTGCTTCGGACTCCATAGGACACTCTGTTCCCTGGTTAGTTGGCTCTGTTGGTCTTCCTGTGGAGCTTTTGTCACCTCTAGGTACACTTATTCCCCCAGCCCCCATTCCAATAGACTCCCTTTGCTTCACTCAGTGTTTGGCTGTGAGTCTTAGTATCTGTTTTGAGCCATTGCTGGGTGGAGCCTCTAGGAGGACAACTCTAGTAGGCTCTGGTCTGAAAGTATATCAGAGTATTTTAACTAGTGATAGGGGTTGGCTTTCTTCCATGGGGTGGGTCTAGGGATTGGGCGTGGCATTGGTTGGACATTCCCTCAATCTCTGCTCTATCTGTTCTACGGTTCTTCTGGTCTTGTAGGTAGGGTAAGTTTTGGATTGAGATTTTTATGGTGGGTTGGTGATATCCTCCATTCACTAGGAGTCTTGTCTAGATAAAGGCTGTGCTCTTCAGTCTCTATGACTAAAGAGGACATGACTCCTGATACTAGGAGTCTTAGCTAGAGTCTCCCTCATATCCTTCCAGAGGCATATTCTGATTTAGGTCTGTAGCTTGTCACAGAGATGCCCCTACTCACTATTTCTCTTTCCTCTGCAGGCCTTCTGTCCTCCTGCCCCTACTTACCCCAGGTCTGATATTTACCCTTATTTCTCTCTGTGCCCCTCTTCTACCTCGTTCCCATTCTTCAACCACTAACTACCCCAGGTCTGATATCTACCCTTATTTCTCTCTGTGCCCCTCTTCTACCTTGTTCCCATTCTTTAACCACTGCCTCTGTCTATTATATTTCTCCTTCTGAGTGAGATTTAAGCATCCTCCCTTGGGTCCTTATTGTTACTTATCTTTTGGGGGTCTGTTTATTGTAGTATGTCTATCCTGTACTATATAACTAAAATCCACTTATAAGTGAATACCTACCATGTGTGTCTTTATGGGTCTGTGTTACCTCACTCAGGATGATCTTTTCTAGTTCCATCCATTTGCCTGGAAATGTCATGATTTCCTTGTTTTTAATGGCTGACTAGTATTTCACTGCATACATATCCACAGCTTCTTTTTCCATTCTTTGGTTAAGGGACAACTAGGTTGTTTCCAGTTTCTGGCTATTATGAATAAAAGTGATATGAACATGGTTTTCCACAGACCTTGAAAGAACAATTCTAAACTTCATATGGAAAAACAAAAAAACTCAGAATAGCTAAAACAATCCTATACAATAAAAGGTATCTCCATATGTGACCTCAAGCTATGACAGGGCAATAGTAATAAAAACCACATGGTACTGGCATAGAAATAGACTGGTTGATCAATGGAAGCAAATTGAAGACCTAGAAATAAACCCACACACCTATGAATACCTGATTTTTGACAAATGAGCCAAAACCATACAATGGAAAAAGATAGCATCTTCAACAAATGGTGCTGGTCTAACTGGATGTCTACATGTAGAAAAATGCAAATAGATCCATATTTATTGCCCTGCACAAAACTCAAGTCCAAATGAATCAAAGACCTCAACATAAAACCAGATTCACTAAATACCCTAGAGGAGAAAATGGGTAAGAACCTTGAACTCATTGGCACAGGAGACAACTTCCTGAACAGAACAACAGCTCAGGCTCTAATATCTACAATTAATAAATGGGACCTGTTGAAACTGAAAAGCTTCTGGAAAGCAAAGGACACTATCAATAGAACAAAATAGCAGTCTATAGATTGGGAAAAGATTTTTACCAATCCTACATCTGACAGAGGACTAATATCCAGATTATATAAAGAACTCAAGAAATTAAACACCAACAAACCAAAATAATCCAACTTAAAAAAATGGGGTACAGAACTAAACAGAGCATTCTCAAAAGAGGAATCTTGAATGGTGCAGAAGCACTTAAAGAAATGCTCAACACCCTTGCTCATCAGGAACTGCAAGTCAAAACGACTCTGAGATTCCATCTTACACCTGTCAGAATGGCTAAGGTCAAAAACTCAAGTGACAACACACACTAGTGAGGATGTGGAGCAAGGAAAACACCCCTCCATTGCTGGTGGGAGGGCAAAGTTGTACAACTATTTGGGAAATCAATCTAGCACTTTCTCAGAAAACTGGGAATAGCCACACATCAAGATCCAGCTGTTGGCATACATTTTTAACAACTCTTTTATTTATATTTCTTATATTTCTTTTCCCCTATTCCATCCCAATCCCTTCCAACTTCCTAACACTATGTAAGAGAGAGAAAGAGTTGGTGGGAGAGGAGGTGCAGTTCTCTTAGATGCTTCCTGCTGGTTAGGATTTTCGGGTTCCTTGGAGCCAGTTCAATCCTGGTTACAGGAGATCTCCAACTTCTGGTCTCACTGCAACAACAGCAACCAGGTGCTGCAGAGGGAAACAGCAGCAGCCTTGTTCTGTCTTGGAGCTCCCCAGCACTCTCTGGGCTCTAGCATTAATTCTCTCTCCAGAGTCCTTAAATTTAAACTAACTGCAGCTGGCAAAGAGCTTCTCCCAGAGCCTGCATGAGGCAAATAGTTTGCTGCTGTGGACTATCTGAATCAGTCCCACATCCTACACCTGGGAGTAAAACAAAAACATGTTTATATCCATAACCCAGGTACACCAGTCCAGGACATAAACCTGAAAGGTCCTCCGCCATGCAACAAGCACATTTTCTCTATGCTTAGTTTGAGATTAACTTTTCCAAACTTTTCAGAGGTGCTAAATTAAAGGAACCTGGCAAGTTTGGTCACCAAATTATTTTAAATAAAATTTTGAAGTGAAGCTATTGAAGAACATTAAAATAAAGAGAGAAAGGAAAGAAAAAAATAGACTTGGAACCAAGCAGGATAAAGTCTTCCATATTTGCATACTTTGGCATCGAAGTCTGTCTTTTTATATACACTCTGTATCTCAGTGAACAGAAAAACCATGTAAGAAGCTTTCCTGGGTAGAAATCTTGGGTGCCGTGCTTAACGCTTTCTCCTTGGCAGCCCTTGCAATCATTCCCTGAATTCTGACAGATCGACTTCATATGACTGCAGGGCATCTATCTCTCTCTATCTTCACTTGCCACTGTGCTCATTTGGCTCATAGTAGATGCATCTGCATTTTCCTTGTCTCCAGACTCCGCAAATCCATCTTTAATAATGCTGCCACAGTAGTATTCTAAAGCAAACATCTAGCCAAGGCATGCCACCCATGAAAGTGTGTGTTCCTCGCTGATCTCTCCTCTTGAAGAGATCCTTCCCTGAGAGCCCTTAAGCTCATAGCAATCTCCATCCTTTTTTTTTTTTAATCTCATCTTTCATTTGTCTTGGTCTCTGCTTTTGTTTGTTTGTTTTGTTTTTTGCCTTTTCCATTCTCCTGTGCATTTGTCTTTTCCTATCCAAATGTTAAAGACCATATGTATATATTTTTTTCAGTATCTCATCCATTACACCCATTACATGGCCTAACTGGATGTCTACATGTAGAAAAATGCAACTAGATCCATACTTATCACCCTGCACAAAACTAAAGTCCAAGTGGATCAAAGACCTCAACATAAAACCAGACACACTAAACTGCTTAGAAGAAAAAGTGGTAAAGAGCCTAGAACTCATTGGCACAGGAGACAACTTTCTGAACAGAGAACACCAACGGCACAGGCTCTAAGAGCAACAATCAATAAATGGGACTTCATGAAACTGAAAAGCTTCTATTTATTTTTCTTTAATGTTCTTTTCTTTTGCGATCTGAGACAGAATTAAGTTCAGGAATGGCTCTTGAGAAAAGCTAGGTACGTTTCCTTTCTCACAGCCTCCTGGTAAGGCAGAAGGGTGATGGTGAAGGCTCCCGATTAGCCTGGCTTCCTGGAAGGCAAAGTTTAGTGCTGGATTTGGGCAGAGTTAGAGACTCCTGTTACTGTCCTACTATTTCTACTTTTCATTCTTGAGAAATTCACATTAATCAGGCATTGTAGTCAACATTGAACTTAAATCTATTGTGGGTGGAAATATCTTAGATTTTTTTTGTTTACCAGGGTAATACTTTGCCTTCTCACAAATTGGGAGATTTCTCTTTGTGTTGTCTGTTTCTAGCATTTTGCTTTTTCCCTGTGTGTTTCCCAGCTTCTGTTCTCAGGTGGCATCTTAGAAAATAGTCACCGACTGCCCTGACTCTCTTCATGGCCTCTTCTTATGATTTAAAAAGAAAAAAAAATAGACGTAGGAAAAACCAGCTAAAAATTTTAATTAAACAAAAATACAGCTCAAATCTCACCTCCCTTTTCACTAGTAAGAGCTGAAAAAGGTCACAGAGACTGAATTTGTGTTTCAGTGTGAGTCAGTGGGCCCATCAATAAAAGATACTAATTGCATTCGTTTCCAGGCAAGTGTGACCTATGTGAATGGCAGGAAGTTCATGTCCCCAGTGACCCCAGAAACACTGTCAAGGTGAAGTTGTCAAAGGTAAAACTGACTCTGCTTCTCTAGAGGCTTCCTTCCTAGTGTTTTTTTTTTCTTTTTTGTAAGAGAAAAAGAAATGTCTCTCCCACTGATCTCATTTTCCTGCCTGATTTCCTGAGAAAGAGAGGTTTGAAAGTTCCTAGGCTGAAAATCTCAGCCCATTAGACACTCCCCTACCACACATTCATACACCCACATGCCCAGTGATTTCTAAACACACAGGAATAAGCTTTTCCAGTCTCTCCCTAGTTCCTAGGTCAACTCTATTTCCCCAAAGGCAGTCCCTGTTACTTCATCAATGCTTTACCCACCGATTCCCCAGCATCCACACCAGGCCCTGGAACAGTTTCTGCCTTCTAACTCCATCAGATTTTCTGAAAAGTTCTGATTCTCTCAAATTAACTTTTCTGTCTGTGTGTCTGCGTATCTATCTATCTGTCTGTCTGTCTGTCTATCTATCTATGTATTATTTACGTATTGCTTTTTAGTGTCAGGGTCTTACTATTTACCCCTGTTCGTCCTAGAACTTGCTATGCAGATCAGGCTTGACTAAAATTCCCAGAGGTCTCTCTGCCTCCAAAGTGCTGGGAATAAAGACTTCCACTGCCATGCTCATCATAAAATACTTTTGTTAGGTCTAAAGGAAAGTCTAGTTCACCAGTTCACTGCTGAAAGGCAGTGAACATGTTCAGTAACGTCAGGCTTGGCTCGGTTCAAGCTAGACTATGGAATGATGGCTAAAAGCCTACAGTCAGAATGTCTTAGGAACCCACAAAATGGGTATCTACCTGCTAGGAATGGATACTTCCCTTGTATATGCCTGTAGTTTAATATCAAGCCCATGCTGGCCTCTAGATCTCTCTCTCTCTCACACACACACACACACACACACACACACACAAACACACACACACACTTGCTTGTTATACAGTTGCATAACATACTCTTTATGCATTTCAAAATTCACACTATCCTCCTGTCGCTCCTCACCTCCTCCACTTCTCCTCACTATGCTAATTCCCAGACTGTTGTAGTTCAGGCTTCCCTCCTCTCAGACACTAGTTCCTTTTCTTTGTTCTGTATATAAAAGCTTGGTTTCTCTGGCTGCCTAGCTTGTTCTGGCTACTCTCTCTCTTGCTATTCTGGCTTTTCTGGTCATGTCCAGTCTGCTTCTTTTTCTTTCTCTTCTGGACTCTTCCAGATGTCTACGAATGTTCTTTCTCTCCTATCTGTAATAATAATAATAATAATAACAAAAACCCTTCCCCTCAACACACAGAGCAGCCATTTCATTGGTGTCTTTACTGACCCTCGCTTACAACTTTTCTTTTCCTTAAACCATGACTATGGACTCCTGTTCTTTCACAGTCTTTAAACATGGTCTAAATATTTGGTAAAATGTATTTGTAAGCCCTAAGCCATGTACAATATGGAGGAGACTCAGTGGTCTTGCTGAAGTTCCACCCAGAGTCTCCAAGTCATACTACATTGAATGCTCCATTATGACTCTGGAATTTCTTACCTGTCACTGCCTCTGTGAGCTTCTACTTTTCTATCAGCCTTCACCCTTTCACAGGTTTTTAATCTTTCTGTGTTACATACTGCAATCTGCTCTTTTTGTAGTCTCCCACTTCTTGACTTCATTTCTCCAGGATTATCAGAGACCCAAGCCTGTCAGTCTTCACCTCTCCATCTCCTTCCAGGACAGCCACTGAAATACATCCCAAGTTCTTTGTTGGTACTGGGCCCCTTCCATCCGGTTCTCTTGACTCCCTTTTATACCTTTCTTGAGCCATGGTACAAAAGTCTTCCCATTTCCCATCTTAGTTCTCCAAAACAGGTCTTTCACAGTCTCAAATTCCTGGTATCAGCAGTCAACATTTCCCATAGGAAGTAGAAGCTCTTGGGGGTCTATGGTCACCAGTGAGTTCTCAAACTTCATGAATTAAAGCACCTTATAGCCCAAGGGATCCCAAACCCATAGCTTCATCTCTAGCTTGTTTCTTTCTCTGATTCTGAACCCAACTATTTGATAAATAGTTTCTGCTGGTTATTATTCATTACCCTTAATAACCAAAGTACCCTAAAGTGAGCATGTTATGGCTCTCTTTTCCCAAACACACAACGGAAACTAGGCTTCGTCTTGTATGCAAAGTTTGAATCACACTAGAATAAAAGGCTGATTATATAAACTATAGTAAGAAGTAGAAACACTAGGACTCAACAACCCGTTGTCTGTTAGGCAGAGAGAGGGTTCCAGATTAATCTCCAAGATTCTGGTTGGGAGACTGGGATTCTGAAGTTTCAGAAGACAAGAAGAAATACAAGAATAATAGAGTAGGAGTATATAAAAAATAAACTTGTGGACAAATAAATAGGTAAATGGGTCTTAGTTAAGTCAAAACACAATGCAACAATAACAACAAAAACACATTGTAAAGGCACAACTAACAGTTGAAGATATCAGCAAATGGTAGTGGTGGCTGGACTGAAATTTTTGCTCAGTTTATTCACTAATAAAAGAGCAAAAGTAAAGGCCTGAGGACAGGCAGCTGTTACCCACTCCCAGTCAACATGTCCTGTGACCTGTTCAGTGGTCACTCCACTCCTTGCCACAGCTTTGCTACAGCTTTGCTTTCTGTCACTTCAGAGCTGCTTTCTTTAGTTTGTAGTTTCACATCCATGAGATTATAAACGTTTATTCTTACGGCTATCATAATACTTTGTAATCCACACACTCTAAATTGTAGTTGTCATTTTACAATACTCAGTAGTCTTTGAGTGTATATGAGTATGCTTATTCTTTTTTTTTTTTTTCAATGCAGTTTATTCAGGAACCTTGAACAATCATCTGACCCTGGGGAAAGCCAGCCCACAGCTTAAATAGCCTCTGGGTAGCCAACCCAGCATGCCACGTGGGCAATGCAGATAGGTCCACATACATGGAAGCAAGCCAGATCCTCAGCCTTAGTGGAGTTGTTTGTGACAGAGAGCACTCACCATCGGGAAGGTGGAAGGCGGAAACCAACTCCATCTTTAAGGCGCGGCATTACGCAGCTCTCTACAGCTCCCCCTTTTTGTTTTAGACGCATCAGGCAAGAGTAGAGGTCTGATCTCTGATATTAGAAATAAATTGGGACTTTGTACTGATGTTCATGTAGGTGTCATCCACCCAAGGAGCATCAGACCCATCTGATACCTTTTTTTCAGAGGCGGGACCTGGGGCATCAACCCGCATGCAATCAGATTTGCTCTTCTCTGGGTCGAAAGCGGCTGACCCTGAGTGCAGTGCTTAGCCTCGCATCCTGAGCATAACATTTTAGCCTTTTATGGTAGCCAACCATGCTTGGGGAGAATGTCCTGCTTCAATGGCTGTAAAGGCCTGAATGGTCATGGCTGCATTACGCTGTTGTGAGACTCTAATCTTGCATATGTACCACAGGCAAATCAAGGAGACCAACACCAGAAGGCCTGCTAACACTCCCATGCCCGCCCATTCCTTCAGATGATTCATGGCTGCAGCAATCCATGGTGATAATCCTGTGGCTAGTCCTGCGTCCACTCTGGTAGAATTTACTGTGACAATGGCCACTCTCAGCTGCTCCATTGTAGTATCGAATTCTCCAGTCCAATTACCTAAAATATAGCTCGACAATTGTTTAGACAGATTTGCAGCACAGGAAAAATCCTCATGTTGTATGCTAGTGACTCAAAGTCCAGAGTATGCTTATTCTTATTGCATTTAGATCATTCTTATCTACAAACCAGAGGGGGGAATTGCTTCGATAATATGGTAAACATAGGTTTTATTTTGTAAGAAACTAACAAGAATGTTTTCCAAAGTAGTTGCAACTTTCAAAATTCCAGTTAGGACCATAAAATTATTCCAGTTGTTGGAACACTATTGTTTGACTTTTAACCATAGTTATCCTAGATAGTGTATTGTGTTTTCTTATTAAAGTTCTGAAATATTTTTCTTCATATTGAGATGGCTCTGATTTTTCTGAAGTTTATTCTCTCATAAATTTAAAGTTGGTCTTCTATTGGCGTCATAAGGTGGATTGAGAAGTGAGATCAGCCATTTACTTTCTGAAAGTGTTTGTACAAATTTAATAACAGGTAATTCTTAATTGGTTGCTAGAGCTACAATATCATTACTACCCGGAGCTTCCTTTGTGAGAAGGAATTAACAGCAACATAAACTTATTAATAACAGCATCAACTTATTTAATAGCTCTGTGGCTATTCTTGTCTGTACAGAAATGCATTTTGGTATTTTTGGTAAGTTTTCCAAGATTTTGAACATTTTGTCTAAGTGTATAAGTTGTCAAATTCATAGGCAGAGGGTGATCCTCCCCCCACCCCCTTATAGTGTGGAGCTCAAACCCAAGACCCTGGACCTGCTTAGGGATACTCTTTACAAATGAGCCACATCTTCAAACATCATGGATTTTTTTTTTTTTTTTTTAGTAATCTATTATCCTCTTGACAAATATTTTTTAGAAATGTCTTAAAATTTACAAAGATTGAGAAAGAAAAAGTATAATACATGAAACTCATAGAGATGAGTAAAATGATTTAAAAGAGTATGAGGTTTATTAAAGAGACAGAAAGTATCAGAAAGGAATCACAAAGAAATTCTGTAGCTAAGAATGCAAGTGACACACTGAAAATGCTGTGGAGAATCTCAGCAGTCACTCTGTCAGGTAGTAGAATTCATTACTTGGTACCATGGACAACAGGTAGCATGAAGCTGAAAACCAGGAAGCTAAACTATGGAATAATAAAAAAAAAGATTTTTTTTTTTCAAATAAAAAGCTGATGTGACTTCTAGGAAGTCACTAAGTAAATACATACATCCATTTTGAGAGTCCTAGAAGGAGCACAGAAGGAATAAGAGACCACAGCACATTTAAAGAAATAATGTCAGAAGAGTCCCTAAACCTGGAGACAGTGGGGTCATAAGTTTAGCGTGGTAATAGAAATACTACCCACAACAAGACTTCCTCCATAAATTAAGGAGAAATAAAGACTTTCCCAGCCTCCCTCTCCCCCCCCAAATGTGGACCTACAAGCAATAAAAAAGCAAGTTAATCAGTTTGAGCTGGAAGTACAATAACTAACAACATGGAAAGTTGTAAAAGCATAAAACTCACTGCAAAGTAAAATTTAAGTATGATTTTGCTCCAGCACTTATCAGATGTATATCACACCACAAGATAAATGGCAATAACTATATGTATAACAATCTGAGAATTGGTATCCAATATAAAAGATGTCAATTGTGACATTAGTCATATATAATATGGGAATTAATACACTGTAGATTTTTCACGTAGTCGTTTAACTTATCAGTTTAGAATAGACTGTTATAACTAAGATAGGTCTATGTTAGATTTATGTATTCTCTACATAGAAAAAAAACTTGTTGTATATACATAATGTTAGGAAGAAATATATAAACACATACCCACAAAAATACCACAAATAGCTACTCTATCATGCAGAGAACAAAACCAGAGATAATAAACAGCAGTATAGTAAGAAGAGGGTAAGTCAATATCCCACTTTCAACAGTAGATGAAACAGAGATTTAAAATGTCAATAAAGAACTGAGAAGACTCAAACCATATACAAAACGTCTCTAGTAAACATGGAGAGTATTCCAGCCAATGCTACTGAAAATAATTTTTGTAAAACAGATATGAGCCCTTCCAGGAAATATTTGTTGTACCACAACATAATTAAAAAAAATACAGAAATTAGCAGAATTTTGGGGAAGGGCTAAACAATGACTGGCCCAGCTTGAGACTCATTCCGAGGGGAAGCCCAGCCCTGTCACTGTTAATGCTATTCAGCTATCCTTGTAGACAGGAGTCTGGCATAACTGTCATCAGAAAGGCTTCATCCGGAAGCTGATGGAAACAGATGCAGAGAGTCACAGACTAACATTAAGTGGAGCTTGGGGGAATACTGTGGAAGTGGGGAAGGAAGGGTCAAAGGAGTTAGAGGGGTCAAGAACACCACAAGAAAACCTATAGGCTCAACTAATCTGGGCCAATAGGGACCCATAGAGACTGAACTGCCAACCAGAGAGCATGCAAGAGATAAAGCTAGGCCCTCTGCACATATGTAACAGCTGTGCAGGTGGGTCTTCATGTGGGACTTCTAAAGCAGGAGCAGGGGCTTCCCTGACTATGTTGCCTGTCTTTGGATCCCTTTCTCCTAACTGGGATGCCTGGTGTAGCCTCAATGGAAGAAGAGGCAAGAAGAAGAGGTGAGAGAGGTACTGCGAGGAGAGAGAGGAGGGCAAGCTGTGATCAGGATGTCAAGTAAATAAATTAATCAATAAAAATGCTAAAAGAAAAGAACACAGAAATGACATCAAGTAGATTTTCTGAACACACAATGTGATACTAGATGCCTATATCAGCAAGAAAATAAAAAAAAAAGCACACAGACAAAAATTAATCGATGAATCAAAGGAGAAATCCAGAGAGCAGCGGTGACATAGCTTCAGGCAAATGAAAACAAAAACTCAACAAATAGCAATTTATGACATGTGGCAAATTGTCCTTAAGAAGGAAGTTTAAGCCTTGAAATTAAGAAAAACAATTAATCAATTATAGAGCCAAATTCTATGCCTCACAGAATTAAAGAAAGAACTAAAAACTAAGACCAAGCTAGCAAAAGATAAGTTATAAAGAATACACCCAAAATGAATGAAATACTGACTAGAAAAAAAACCATAGGAGTTTTCAAACTGAGTTATTTTAAGTGGTAGTTTGAATAAAAATGGACCCCATTTTTGAATGTTTGGTCCCGAGTCAGTGGAACTGTTGTGGAAGGATTAGGAGGGGGTGTGTCACTAGGAATACGCTCTGAGGCCCAAATTAAATGTTTTCTTTTATATGATGCCTTGGTCATGCTTATCACAGTAATAGAAATATAACTAAGACACTTTATTAAAAATATTAAAACATTGGCAAACTTTAGCAAGATTAACCAAGAAAAGAGAAGACTCTAAATTTAACCATAACTGGGAAAAAAAAAAAAAAAAACAATGACAATTGATACCACAGAAGTACAAGGGGTCAACAAAGATCTCTGTGAGTAACATACCCAGCAAACTGAATGACTTGGAGGGAATGGTCAATTCTTAGAAATATATGTCTACTTTTTATTGAATAATGGAGAAAAAAAAAACAAAATATGAACAGAACTGTAAAGTTTGAGAAGCCTGTGTTGGGAGGGGGAAATTACTTTTAAGGATTTGCAATACAACCAGCTAGTTTCACTGGTGAAGTCTACCTACCTCTTACACCAGAATTAACACCAATCCAACTCGAGAGAAATAATTCTAAATTCATTTCAACAGGACAACATTACTTTCATTCCAAAGTAAAATAAAAACAACACAAGAAGGAACTCTAATTGTCAAAGAACCTGCCCACCAACGATCACAGATGTAGAAACTCGCAACATAACACCATCAAATTAAACTCAGCAGCACACAAAAGGGTCATGTACCACCATCCAGCACGGCTTATCCTTGGGATGCAAGGCTGGGTCCACACACACAAATCAACTGAAGTGATGCGCTAGACAGAAAGGAGAATGCAACAAAATTCAAGATCCCTTCATGATGAGAAAATATCAGTGCATCCAGTGTAAATGAAACACACCAGATCATAATAAAGGTGGCTTAGGACAAGCTCACAGAAACACTACACTCAGTGGTGGAAACTTGAAAAGCTTTGATTGCAGGACCAGGAACTAGACAAAGATGCTTCCTTTCGGCACCTCTGCTCTGTAACAATACAAGTCCAAACCAGAGCAGTTGTTCAGGGGGGAAAAAAAGAAATACAAGGTTGGAAACCAGAAAGGAAGAGCTGAAAGAAACCGTGTGCTTGGTGCTAAGACCATCTTACACACAGAAAACATTAACAGCAACAGGAACAATCAGTGAGGATTAGTAAACTCATTCAGCAAAAAGTGCAATAAAACAGTTGCATGTCTTTTAGAAACTGTGTGTGTGTGTGTGTGTGTGTGTGTGTGTGTGCACTGTTGTGTAAATGTGGAGGCATGAGGATAAACTGCTGGTGTCAGAGCCCACAATTTGTAAAAAGAAATTTTAACTTTCAATTTTGATCACGTGACGGTGCACTGAGGGGTGATTGTCTCTAGATGTGTGTACTCTTCTTTCTTAACCTCCTATTCCTTGGATTCTTACCTGGGGTTGTGGTCAACTTTCTTTAGTTTTCTCCTGACTGTTTTTCTTATAACTTTGTTTGTCATCCATTCTACTTAGAAATACATTTTCTTTCTTTCTTTCTTTCTTTCTTTCTTTCTTTCTTTCTTTCTTCCTTCCTTCCTTCCTTCCTTCCTTCCTTCCTTCCTTCCTTCCTTCCTTCCTTTCTTTCTTTCTTTCTTTCTTTCTTTCTTTCTTTCTGCCTTTTTCTAAATTTGCTTCATAAATTTTGTTTGTGATAAGGGGCAAACTCTTTCCATCCAAAGACCTAGGGTGTTCCTATCATCCTTAGGGAAGAAGTGAGAAAGTAGGTGCTGGGAACTGTTAATGTTTCGCAGTCCCCAGACCTCTTATCTTCCCTTTCAGCAGAGGGTAGTCACTCCTGGCTATTATTCCTCTGATCCTCTCAATTAAAAAAAAAAAGCTGTCACAATTAGCAAAACGAAGCACACTTAAATATTGGGTAAGGGCGTCTTTAGTTAGGACACCAAGTTATCAGTCACCAATGGGAAAGGGAGGAGGAAGGAGGAGGCGCCATTATTGTCTGTGTGGGAGAGCTTTCCCTGTGGTACCCTATAGCAAACAAGTGCCTCCCTTCTCTGCCACAGCTGCACACAGTGAACCTCTGAGGCCCAGCTGAAGCACTGACAACACGAGAGGGTGTTTCACAGAGTCTGTGGCATCGAAAAGGGTTAGTTTGATATCGAGGTATTCACAGAATGGTGGGGGCAGTATTCTACAGATCCTCAGGCCAATCTTTGGTTCCATGACTGCATCCTTGAACCCCAAAATGTGAGACAGACATTGAAGGAAGAAAGGGCGTGAGGAAGGAAGGACAAGTCTATTTAATCATACAAACTTTTTTTTTTTTTTGCCAGTGTTTATGATGCTTTGTTTTGAGTTCTATATGGTTTGGTAGATTTTTTTGTAATTAAAATAGTGTATTGTTTTATGTATGTGTGTATGTGGTGGGTGAGCTTGGGTGGTCATGTACCATAGTGCCTTTGCTTTTATGAAAGTCAGAGGATACATTTCAGGACTTGGTATTCTCCTTCTACAATGTGGTGAGCATTAGACTCAGGCACTAAGATCTGAACAACAAGTACCTTTATCCTCTGATCCATCTTACCCATTTGGCTGAAGAATTCCTAGAGACAAATATCAGCGATGTATTGACTCAATTTCCAACGAAAGTTTCTTCACTGTGTGTTTAAAGATCTACTTAAGATCTTAGATTAGTAGAATTTAAGAACTGCCCTGGTAGCCTTAATTGATTCGGGAAGATCCACCCTGATTGTGACTGTACCTGCAGGCTGAAGTCCAGGTAAAAGGGTGTGGCAGAGAAAGATTGTCTCCTTGTCTCCCCACCAGCCTTGGAGTTCATTTACTAGGCTATGGCTGCTGTTGACAATTCCTTCACTGATATCAGAACCAGTGTTTCCAGGCTTCCATTATGGACCAAGGACCAACAGCTCTTTACTGACTCTTTGGGTTCTCTATGTCAGATTGGGATTGATGAGACTCCTAGCCTTGTGGATTGAGCAACTACTAAGTCAGTCGTTGTCCTATCCAGTGTGATTCACCTGTTATTGCTACTTTAAAGTAATCTGACTTAATATATTCCTTAGCATTCACAACATCTATCCTGTTCTTCTAGAGAAAGATGTTCTAGAAAGAGATGGGCCTATAAATTCCTTTTCTTAAAATGACTTTGTTGGTTTTTAAAAGTCAAGATTATATGTTTACACAATGAACCAGAAACTCATTTCTCTGTGCTGGCGAATCTGTATAAATATTGGCATCTTTTCTTCCTGGAGTGGTTGGTAGGAGTTGTTATGGCCATCTGGGCTTGATGATTGCATCGCAGGAGGTTTAAATTTACAAGCTGGAATTCAGATGTTCTGTTTTTATTGTCTTTGAGTAGTTTGATTATTTTTTTTCCCCAGGAATTGATGCATTTTATTGAAAATTTCAAATTGAAAAGTTGCACTAATCCTTTGTGGCTCCAATGCATATCTGATGATGTTTGTTTTCTACAATTTACATGGACAATTTCTCTGTCTTTTTTTCTTTTGGTCAATCTTGCCAGGGATAATTAATTTCATTAGTTTTTCAACAGACTCATTTTTTTATTTTGTTGATGCTATGTTGTACATGTGCTTTTCAATTTCATCAGTTTCTCCCTCTCCTGCTGTAGGAATAACAAGATCTTGCAGCCAAACTTTTGATCTATGTTATTGGTTCCTTGATTTGAAGCTTTTTTTATGGTCTAGTAATATATCGAAGACTATGCATTTACTTCTATCCATGGCCTTGGCTGCATCCCTTATGTTTCTATAATTACTTTTGTTTACTATTTTGAGTGTGTGCATTTCATGTGGACATGCATCATGGCACATGTATTGGGGTTAGAGTACAACCTTCTACCATGGGGATCTGGGGATTGAACTGAGGTTGTCAGGCTCATTGGCAAGTACCCTCACCCACTGTGCCATCTTGCCAGCCCCTTCCAGGTACTTATATATTATGCTTTCGTTATCAAATTCAAATACGCAAGGTCTCCAACTTCCACCAAGTTGTCCTCTTTGATTCACATCTGACCTAAATCATGACTGAGTTCTCTTTTATTACTGACCTCTGGTTTTAAACATCACAAGCAGAACCAATTTCTGCATGATTTGTGTGTTTTATACTTTGCTGATGACAATCCTCTGCTCAAGTTTGGGAAATACTTTCGTGCAGTTTAAAGAAAAATATATTTCCCAGTGATTGCCCAGTGTTATGTACATAAGAATGAAAATGTTGATTACGCATGACATTCATGTATAAATGAAATTATATTCTTCTGGAAAGAAAAAATATATAGAAATTTCAGTAGAATAGATGGAACTAGAAAATATTATTAACAAGTTATCCAAGGCTTAGAATGACAAATATTGTATGTTGTCATTCACATGAAGATATTACCATCTAACTGTTAAATAAATGTATCTAGGAGGAAGTAAATCCTGTAGAGCATCCTTCTCAGTTGGCAGTACTGCCTTTTCTTCTAGAAGTCTATGGCTGTTTATGATTTTTTTTTTGTCTTCTTTCTTTGACATGGGCTCAGGTGTGTTTTAATTAAGAGCCATGTGGGTGCTATTTGAAAAAAAAAATCCATAGAAATAATTTGAGCCTAGGATGACATGTTCATCATTTTATGTGGTTTAGTTAGTCCTCAGAATCTGCTATTGGCCGAAATAAAGAGAGTCATAGTTCCATTTGTGGTTCCTAGGCTCTTTATAGATAAGCAAAATCATATATGTGTATATGGCCTGAAAGCAGAAATAACTTTGTCTAAGGGTGAAAAAAAGACTGATGGGAAGCAGGGGTGGAGAGAGGGAGATAAAGAAGATAAGAAGGGGGTCTATACTCAACACATAATCTGTACATGTATGAAAACTTTTGAGAAAATTTTTTTAAACTTTAAGGTAATTTGGCATTTATCTGGGTCATGCTACATTTTCAGTCACCGAGAGTTCTGTTCTGTGGCAATTAGTGTAGAATCCAAATGGAGTTAAGCTTGCTGTATTTTTCTTGATCCATCCAGGGCTCTAACTTTGCCCCTTTCTACCCACTGGGAGTGGGAGATATGGCTAAGGCAGAAGTTCCCAACTTGTGGGCCATGACCCTTTTGGGGGCCAAATGAGTCTTTCACAGGATCTCCTAAGACCATTCCAAAACACAGATACTTACAGTACAGTTCACAACAGTAGCTAAGTTACAGTTATGAAGCAGCAATGAAAATAATTTTATGACTGGTTGTTACCACAACATGGGGAACTGTATTAAAGGGTCACAGCACTAGCAAGGCTGAGAAGCATTGTACTGGAGGTGGGGAGGGATCTCCCATACTGTGCTAAATAATTTTTTTTTATCTTTGCCTCATCATTAGTCTGCTCATGTCTTGTGATATCTGATAAAGATTCTCTTTTTGAGCAAAATGCTGCCAACCTCTGCTTTGCCTCTTCTTTACTTGGCTTCAATTACGGAATATAAAGGTTAGAACAAAACTCCAACAAAGGTTCTGACAGCCAAAAGGCACATCCCTACATGACTTAAAGTGCTTTCCTGAAAAAAAAAAAGTTTCAAATTTGGCTTCATTTCACTATTTCTATTGGCATTGCTACATGCTGTATTTATTTCTGCTAGGAATGGAGGCAACATGTTTTTAATTAACTTCTTTGTTTTCCTCTTTCCCTCCCTCAATCCATTCTTCATGTGGCAGTCTGATTTTTTAAGTATGTAAATTAACTCATGTTATTCATATGTATAAAAATCTCTTAATGATTTTCATCACAGTGTAAGGATAAAATGTAAAGTCCGGTTTTTGGTGTTTGTAAGGGATTGTGCTCATCTGTTAAAACAGAGTTGAGATAGACAGTTAAACAAACCGAGGCTTGTTCTTTTCTGCAAAAGCATTCTGATGGTGATGCTGGGTGTTAGACAGGTGTCCACACAAAATCTGAGGACACCTGGGGCTTCCCTTCTTAGCCTTGACTTCATGCCCCAGTGTGCTCTATGGCCACACAGGGCTGGAGACCTCCAGCCATCACATTTATTTTTCACCTGAGGAGAAAAGAAAGAAAAAAAAAATGGAAAGGGGCTCATGGTAATGCTTCTCTTTTCAGGAACTTGTCTGGAAGATCTCACTTGAAGACGCCCATGCATGTCTCCTTCCAAAAATCTAAACCCTGTCCATATCTTTATTTTAAGGGGACACAGAGATAAACATTTTATTTGAATACATTTCCAAGTTCCAAAAAAGTGGGCTCCTGCAGTAAGAGTGAAGAGGAGAGAGGGCTTCTCACCTTTGGCTCCTTCTCGAACTCTCTGACACACTCTTCCCTCCTTACCTCTTGGTTGCCCCAGTATTCTGTCTTTCAGGAGAAAATTGAGATTGTCTCCTTAATCTTCTTCATAGTAATCTACAATTCTTGTATGAACTCATGACTAGCTCTTAAGAACCTTTTCTCTTAAGGGCTGTGCTGGGCATCTAAATATAACTGTCTGCATAATTTCTTGAAATCAGCTTAATTGTTTTCAAATCATTCACATTATTCACA
Organism: Meriones unguiculatus; assembly: GCF_030254825.1. Taxonomy (NCBI): domain Eukaryota; kingdom Metazoa; phylum Chordata; class Mammalia; order Rodentia; family Muridae; genus Meriones; species Meriones unguiculatus. Next base: position 89,987,627 of record NC_083359.1, on the reverse strand, counting down.
AATGATTAAGAGAAAGACTCACCAAGCATAAGACGATATGAAACAAGGCACTCAAAGAATATCCTAGCTGAATTTCTAGTAGCTGCAATGAAAAGTTAAGAACTCTCTCCCAGAAGGCAGCTGTTCTGTCTCCAAGCATCTTACCTTCTATTCAACATTAAAAATCCCTTCAGGCTAACATTGTTCATTACCAAGCCGGTTCCTGAGTTCCTAGCTGTATGTTAGTTACTTTGGTTTATGATTAAATGCAAACATCGAAGCCCCACAGATAGGCTATTGTTCAGTAAGTAATTCAGGATTCAGGAAGTAGGTCTTGTAATAACCTAATGAGGTTTTACATTGGGGTATAGAGGAGAAGGCGGATAGAAGAAGATTCTTTAACATTTACATGGCATCATGGTTTATGTTGTCAACTTGACAGGCTCTAGAATTGCCTTGGAGGCAAATCTCTGGGCATGTCAACAAGGGGTTTTCTAGATTAGGTTAATTAAGGAGGGAAAGCTCATCCTAGCTGCCAGACTAAATAGAAAAAGGGAAGAGTGCTTAGTACCTGCATTCACCGCTCTCTGCTCTCTGAGTACAGCTAGAACTGGACCAGCTGCCCCAGGCTCTTGCTGCCATGACCTCCCTGTCAAGATTCACTGACCCCCCAGGAGCAGTGATCCAAAACAAATTCTTCCTTTCTTGAGTTGCTTCTGTCAAGTATTTTGTTGTAACAGTTAAACAGACAACCAGGTACTTTGCTCTAACTATTCGTGGGATTTCATGATCCCACACATAACACAGGGATGAGGCCTAGAAAGTGGGCTCCCCTATCCAGGACACTAGCTCTCACGTTCTGTCCAGAGAGTCTGAGGAGTCCCGGAGTGGAAAGGAAGAGCGGTAACGTAAAACACCTCCCCGCTCTGCCTCTCTGCGAGGCATGTGGACACGTGGTTGGCACACTTCCTATGCACCCTCACAGTGCCTTGGGTCCTTCAGGCCCTTTGCATCATGCGGCAGTGTCTGCCTAGCGGCGCCTGCTCTCCTTTGCAGAGGGGGATGGGATGGCGATGGGGGAGCCAATTATGGCAGCTTCTCACTGCAGTGTGCAGAGTGGCTGAGTTGTCATTCATTACGGCCTAATGTTTAGCTGCGGTATGCAAACCACCAAGGCTGTGAGGAATCACAGCTGAGAAGGGGAGGCCTGACAGAGGCAATAAAGCACCTTCTTCTTCAAGAGGCGCCACCGCAGGGTCATAGAATTTGCATGCGGCTCCAGTTGTGCTTGCAACTCGGGTTATTAATTATTATCCAAATCACCCCCCTTGTTACCTCCAAGCTCTCATTATGGCTGCAAATACAGGTATGTTTGACGCCTGCTCCACTGCCCTCATATATTACGCCATCACTTTGTTATAAAACTGGGGAGCCCAGGAGCCCATCAGAGGGACTTTAAACAAAATAAACGCTCTGCAGAGGAGCGCTTTCTCTTTGTTTGGCTGAAGGGAGGGTGGTAATGTAAAACACCTCCCCACTCACGTCTCACCGCAGCCCTTATCAAGACCTTAGATCCTGAGATTATCTTCTGTCGTTTCAATGCTACACCATCGCTCCGCAAAGGGCGATCGGGGATGCCTTTGGCCGTCTCACAACCAGATCCAGCTGCAGGCAGAAGGCAGGAGGATCTCAGAAGCAAGAGGTTAACCTGATGATTGTTGTTTATCGAGGCCCATATAGAGCCTTTCACAAACCTCAGAGCTTTATGGCCTGCACACTGACCCCATAACTCTGCCTGCTGGAGAAACACACTCGCCCTTGCTTTGGAACTCTCCGCTTTTGTAAAATCACCAGCAGTCCAGCTATAAACGATTTCCTTTGGAAGAGTGAGCTGTCTCTTTGCCCTCACCACCTCTCTCTCTCTCCCCTCCTCCTCCCTCTCTCTCCTTCCCTCTTTCCCTCCTTCTCTCCAGTGTCTAACAACAGTCTTTAAACAGTTAGCCTGGCCCACTCTCCAGTGCCAGATGATGTACAAAGAAACCCAAACTGCTTACACACTGTTTTGAATTTGAGGTATTTTACTTGTAGGTCTGTAAGCTTCAATAATGATATTTGTCGCTATCAAAATTGACTCCTGAATGTGCAACCATGGGACCAATTTTATTATAAACTAATTTAGCTGTGACAGTTGTATCAGCTGTACCATTTAGTCCAGTACTTAGTGTTTCTATTGACATTGCTACTAGTATTTCAATTAATAAAATAATTATTTTAATAAGTATTCCTAGTCACTGACAATATTTCTCTATTAAAGGTTATCACCATGAGGAACTATGCCTCTGTATACCTTATTATTATTATTATTTTATTGTTTCATTCTAGAATATCTAGACCAGATATATTTCCTAGATATATGTTCTTTCCCTTCCTCTGTCTATTATGTAAGTCAGTGTGCACATGTTTTGTCTGCATGAAAATACACTCTTATGACTGTATGATTCAGAACTTTCCCAGTATATACATAGCTCTGGGGTCAGTACTTAGGAAGGGGGGGTGGAATACATTCTATAAATGAAAACTTCGGCTCAGTAAATATTTGTATGGTTTGCTCTGGACTTTGCTGAGATGCCAGCTCAGCCTTAAACTTTTTACCAATTGGCTTTAATGAAGTCCTGAACAAATTTCCATTTTATTGGACCTGTCAAAATAGAGTCACTCCTGATGAATCTTTAGAGTTTAGACAATCACATATTACCCGTGTGACATCTTTGTTTACTGAGTGCTCAGAAGGAAGTCTTTGGCTCTCACGCAAGTTAAAGCCAGGAAGCATCAAACCTTGGATCTCCATGCTCAATCTCTGTGCTCCACAGCAACGTGATTCTTTTCCACTTGTTCTAAAATACCAACCTTGAAGCTGGAAGCTGGATTTCAAAAGTTTGGGGCTTTGCCTTCTTCAATAGGGGAAGGAGAAGTATCAAGAGAGCCCCGAGCATGAGCCACTGACCTAGCATGCCAGTCCACACACCTCTTTTCGGTCAGGCATTATTCACTTATTACAACTTAAGACTATAACATGAGCAATGATTCCCCTTAGATATAAAACACCCCAAGTGCGCTCCACAGAAGTGGAGTGGAGCGTTAGCTTCAGAGCTAACCCTCAAAGGCTGCAATTTCACCACAGTCCCATGCTTCATTCCTGAACATCTCACATCACAGTCCTCGCATGGCCAATGCTCAAGTATATTTGTAAACTATGCTTGGGGATGTGCTTAACAGATCTTTCCCCAGGCAAAGAAAACATCAGTGTCATTGCAATATTGTCACATCTGGTTTTTGACCCAGAAACGCATCATTCACCTTAATTGTCAGACATAACTTTTGCTTGTTTCTAGAAATTAAAATCATCACAAAAGCTCCAAAGTTGTCTCTGCTGAATACACAGATTAAGCATAATTAAAAGTATAAAATGAGGTTTTTTAAAAATGACAGAACCTATGAAATTAATACTCAGTTCATATGTGTGGCTATCCTTCCTCCCCAGAGCTTGTAGGACTTGACTTTTCTGGCATACACCAGTCTCTTCTCTTCTCCCATCTTCCTTAGCAAGGGCTTTGGTGTGTTCAATAAACCAAGTGGAAGACATGGAGGAACTGTGTGGCTACGGGTTCGTTGTAGAGTAGAATCTGGTAATTCCCAATCCTGGGCCCAGGAGTCAAACTAAAGGATCCTGACTATTGGTCCCCTTTCTTCACTTAATGCTCTTCAGAATTAATTGGGGTTCGTGTAGCCATCAGAGTATGGACATGAACAAAGGAGCATAAACCACCCTGTGAAATCTTCCAGAAATGGGGTCAGGTTTGTATTACCCCTGGCTATAGCCAAGTATCAGCACTGTTTGGAGAGGTGATGGAGTGGAGAGGAGAGGTCACGATGCCGTGGCCTGGAGAAGGGATCTGAGAAAACTCAGAAAAGCCACTCTTTGTGACAAGTGACAATGGAATTCAGTAACTGGACAAGTAACAGTGCAATTCAGATCTTCTGAATCTGGGGGAAAAAAAAAAAAGAAAACTACTCAGAAAGTCAAGGGCTTCTAAAACAGTGAGAATAGTGCTTGAGCAGCAGCTCTTCAGATGCCATGCCCTGAAGGGTGCATGGTGGGTAGAACTTGGGGCTACTTGCCTTTGGTACGGAAACGACAATTCTGTACTGTTCATTTACAGTGTCAAAAGTAGTCATTTGTTGGTCTCACACCCCCTTTGTATAAGGAAGGTAGGGCATGAGAGCACTCTCCACCTACTGGTTGACGTCTAGCAAGGGTTTAATATGTGGCAAGTTTTACTGAAATGTGTGATCTGTGCAGAATCACAGACAATCAGGAAAGTGTGAGAAGCCTAAATGGGCAAATGCTATTTTGATTTCCAAAAAGGAAAGGAAAGAAAAGAAACCAAACACTAGAAACCCCAAGACAGCCAGATAATCCCCACAGCCTCTGAGGAAATCTTGAAGTGATAGAAGTCATGACCAAGGATTCTCAAAGAGGAAGTCATGCATACCAGCCCCATTTATTACTTTGAAAGCATTACTAAATAACTATATTAGGGAAATGAGGTTGATATAGCCAGATTTCACCAAGGTATGCAATAAGCTCATTCATGATACACTGTGGACATAGAGAAATATAAACCGAAGGCAAGATAATCTAATTGAAAGTACATGAGTGACTGTATTCAAAGGTAACTAATGAACTCCCACAATTCAAAGGAGAATCATTTAAAATTTAAAAGAGAATATAATTGAGACAAGGTCTCAATATACAGCCCAGGCTGACCTTGATGATAGAAAATTCGAAGGTGGACACTCCCACACCTGGCTCAATTTTTTTTTTATTGAATATATATAAACTAAGTTTAAAGGAAATATCCCATCACATTTGTTAAACATCCTCTATCTTCAGGAAATTTTTATCTTTAGGGCGTGTGGATCAGATAGATTAGCTTCTTTCTTTTCTTCCTCTTCTGTTTTCTTTATATTCTGGGAGACATGCCAAAGGTAGTAGGGACAGCCATCCAAAAGGATTCGTTTTTAACTTTCACATATAGGACATTTTCCCCATGTGTATATTTAGAATCCCATCAGTCCCCAAACAATGTTATGGAGAACTAAAACAAAACTGATGATTTTAATCGTTGAAAGTATGATGCATTGATCTGCCCCGAGTAAGACGGGCGAGAAGCCATGGCAAGCACCCTGTTTGCCAGCCCCTTCCCGGATGTGGCCATACATATTTGCTGGGCATTTGAGGAGCACAAAGCTAGCTTTGCATAGCCAAATCGGCACTTCAAAGTGATCCTACTAGCTGGCTCCACGCTTTTGTTCAGAAGCAGTGCCTTTCCAGCGATGATTACCGTCCTCATGGTTTAGAAGCTTGGGAAACAACAGGTTTGGAGAGCAGCCCTGTGAATCGGTAAGAATCCTGTATCACTCAGTAGCCACACAATTTATCAATCAGCGTAACATACATTTGAGTATAGAAGGTGGCACTGTTCTGAAGTTGCTGGTGTAGTCCACATGCCATGGGAGTGCACCAGACTGACCAAGAGGCAAGTATCTATCCTATTTACAGCTACTCCACCGCTACAGGGTTTAAGAAAGGCTGTGGCTTAGGATTGACCTTTGGCCTTCTCGCTTACAGTCCATTTTCAAAACAAACCCAGCGTGTTTTGCTTCTGTGTGGGCCCACATCTAGTTCCTGAAAGCAGAACAAAATGAAAACACCTACTTCTCCCCCTGGGCTTTGGAGGAGTTCCATCACGCTGTGAACACAAGCAATTCCTTTGTCCTTCCCTTAGCCAGGACTAAGCCTAAGTTCCTGTCTGAGTCTTTCTGCCAAGGTAGGGTCAAATGGCAGTCTCTGTGTCCGGTAAGCCCCCGAACAAAAGTCAGATTCCATGGGTGATTTTCCTAGAGCTTTGCTCCCTTGACCTAAAGCAGGCCGACCCTAGGCCCTCATATGTTGCCTAGGGATACACTCAGCTGGTACATGCTGGACACCAAAGACTGTTTCCCCATGCCACACTTCTCTTTGGAATTCACTTGTACCCAACACTTGTGGTTTTATTATTGTCCTTGGGAGTCACAGCTCAGGCAACTTTCCACTCTAACTTCCTGTTGTGCTTTTTTGGAATGCTCTCATGAAGTAGACCTCAGAATATTCACATGTGGTGTCCTCTGTCTGGGCATCAAACACCATTCTCTCAGCAGACACTTCCAATCTCTCCTCCTTCACTGTTGACAACATTTTGATTTAATTTGGGATGGTAGTGAGTCTGTTGGAAAAAAAAAAAAGATTCACGATCTTCAGACTCCGTTGGGGACCGAGATGCACATGTGACAGGGTGCTGCTCAGTGAAGAAGTGGCCATTCCCAGATAAGGTTTCTGGGAAAGCTTTTGAAAAGGACAGAACTGGCTTATACGTCCTTTCACCTCCTGCTCTTTTGTCTTCCTCTCTCTGGAGAGAAGGCCGGGTGCTTGAACTTGCAGCTGCCATCCTGAGAGCATCGAGATGAAAGTTCATAGCAAGGATTGCAGAGTGGGAAGAATCAGGCTGCTGTCCTTCTTGCCCCTGAACTTGTGGCATGTAGCAGTGGAATCCATTAGGTACTGTGCACTGAAGTTTGCCCATCACTTACTACTGGCTTCTAATTCCGACTGACATAGCTTTTTGGGAACCCAGGTTCATTCTTCTCTCTCTCTCTTTATTTCCCTCCTTTTTTCCTTCTTTCCTTCCTGCCTTCCTTCCTTCCTTCCTTCCTTCCTTCCTTCCTTCCTTTGGACTAGAATAAGGAGGGATTAAAACAGCGATGCTAGCAACATGCACTAATGTGAAAGTAACAGGTTGTCCTCCATTGTTTCCCCAACCCCCACAAGACTTGGTTTTGGAAAAGGAACAAGAATGACAAGAAAGTAAAGCCACAGTCCCTGTTACCAAGATTTCCCCATGTGTTCTGCTCGATTTTATAGCCAAAAATCATGAGCTGTCATTGTTCCTACTGGAGGTCTGATCAGGGTGTGAAGGAATATGGAAGAAATGCTCACCAGGATGAGCATTTCCATGACCCAGACCATGAGGCAGAGCATGTCCCATAATCCAGGACCGGTGGATGGAAAAGAGGCCAGAGGAAGGCTAACCTTGGGGTGGCCTCCTAGGTCTGACGACAGTTTTGATGTCTTCAGAGTGTGCCCTGGTTACTGTTCTATTGCTGTGAGGAGACGCCTACCAAGGCAACATATAAAAAGAAGCATTAAATTCGGTGACAGACACAATATTACTGGTAGTGAAACAGTCTTTCAAAGTAGGCATGGTAAGCTGATGTAAAGGGGTGAACCAGCATTTTCCAAGTGCCCAACCAGCTCTCCTACCTTCTCCTCAAAAGATCTTGTCTAGGAAGCTGCCTGAGGATAGATGAAAGTTTGCCTTTCTTTTATTGAGGATGAGCAGTTATGGTGGTTTTAATGAGAATGGCCCCATAAGGTCAAAATTTTTGAATACATGGACACAGTGGAACTGTTTGGCAAGGGTTTGGAGGTGTGTCCTTGTTGGAGGAGGTGTGCCACTGGTAGTAGGCTATAACATTTTCAAAGACTGGTGCCATCATCCCCATGTACCTTCTCTCTGCTTTTTGTTGTGGATCAAGATGTGATTTACACATTCTTGTTGCTGCTGTTTGCTGCCATACTGCCTTGCTGTGGTGGACTGCTTACCCCCTGAAACCATAAATCAGATTAAACACTTGCCTTTACGAGTGGCTTTGGTCATGGCGTTTTGCCACAGCAGTAGAAAAGTAACTAAGACAGAAGTTAAAGACCAGATAGCAGCAGATGAGGCTGAAACACAAAACTATGGGGGACATCTCTTTGTGAATCTGTGTGGAGGTACTAGTATGTTTGTGTGTGTCAATGCACACACACGTGTGTGTGCATGCAAACAGAAGGCAGAGCACAACGTTTGGTGTCATTCCTCAGGAGCTGCCATTCTTGATTTTAAGTGACATGGTTTCTCACTGCCTTGGAAACTCACTACGTAGGTTAAGCTGACTGGCCAGGGAGATTCAGGGAATCCACCTATTTCTGCCTCTCCAGTGTGTGCTAGCAAGCCGACTTTCTGTTTGTTTGTTGTTTTAATGTATATTTTCTGGACCAAACTTAGGTACTAATTCTATTTATTTATGTATTTATTTATTTGTATGCATGTGTGAGCATGGTGTATGTGCACTTGTGTGCAGCTACTCAGGTTTAAGCATGCAGAGTCCAGATGAAGATATCTTCTGTCCTGCTTTATCATTCTCTAACTTATTCCATCTAAGACATGGCCTCTTACTGAACCTAGAGCTAGGCTTGTGGCCATCAAGCCCCTGTAATCCTCCTCTTTCTTTACCCTACACAGTCCTGGGGTTACAGGCATGTGTGTCTGCTCCCAACTGCATATATGGATACTGGGGATTTGAACTCAGGGCCTCATGATTGGGCAACAAGGGCTCTTACCCACAAAGCCATCTCCTCATTATCCTAACCTAGTTCTTATAAAGCAGACACTACATACTGAGGTATCTCCTGAGCCTGGTGGAATGTCTTTTACTAGTCAAGAAAGCTGTTTATTCATAATCTCTAGAAAATTCCCTCTGTAATCCCACAATGTAACCAAGAAAGAATTGAGTAGGGCTGACAATTCAGGAGGGATGAGACAAAGTAAAATTTTTTTTTTCTATTCCTTTGTTCTTCTAGCCATGTCCTTTTCCCTCTTCCCCAGCATATGGTCTGGACATTGCTCATTTCTGAGAGTGCTTTTGTGATCAGGTGAGGAAGAACATTCACGCTAAATGCTTTGCTGTCACTCATCTTTGACCCCACAGGACACAATCAATGAATGTCTGATAAACTAATGGAGGAGATTTCAGTTGTTCCTGATAATAATGATGTTAATTGCAAATCTGTGATGATAATAATCATAGCTATGCTGTATTAAGTTACCATAATAAGACATTGTCCATGGTTAATCATTACTTCCCAAGCGACAGGGTGGGGATGTGTGCAGTGGGCGAGTTACAAAAACTCGTGAAGCCAGGCAGTGTAAAGTGATGAAGCCTGCAATGAAAGCAAAGCCAGACTCACCCAGGAGCAGTGGGCTGACTACTGCTCTGTTGTACCACTTGGGTTGAGCCTAAGGACTCAGACACAGTGAATTCTAGTATTTCAAAGTAAATGATGTTTTTAAATATCTTAGGTGGGGGAAAGGAGGAAGGAACAAAGGAGTGAAGGAAGTCTCTCTGAGAGTTAAGCATCCCAGGATAATCATTTTCCAGGTTCCCCACTAACAAAGATGATGCCAAGAAAATAGCTGCTGGAGGCTTCCTGTAGGCACTCCCACAGATCCTCCCGCAGATCCACAGATCCTTCCACAAGCCTCCCATGATTCCCCCAGATCCTCCGGCAGCCTTCTCCCCTTGAATGATGGAAGAGTAAGGCAGGTACGGTGTTGTCTCTTGTGTTTTGGCTGGTGTCTGAAGTTGAGGGGTGTGGAGGGACGTTAAAGTCACGGTTGTCCCAGAGCAGTTCCTGAGAACAACAGAGGATGCCAGAAGGGTTCCAGGAATAAACCCCATCCCCTTTCCAACTGCCCACCTACCAACCCAGGTCCTCTGTAAACTTTCTCTGGGGCTGAGCTTCTGAGTTCAGGCCGAGGCTGACTTGCAGGAACATAAACATCACGCCGTTCCCATGGGAATGGAGCTTGTGCTGGTGCACTGTTGTAGTTTATTAATCACAACTACTTCAAGATGAGAATGCAGGGTTGCTCTTTGGCCACACACATACACATGTTACACATGAAAGGCCTGAAAATACCAGAAGAGCAGTTTTCTGTGTGGAAAACAGACCTTAGGATCTCCAGCTTCAATTAGGAAGAGATGAAGCTGCAAGGCCCAAACCCAACCCTAGGCTAAGGGTTTGTATCTTCAGAGTTTTTTATTATTTCAGTGGCTAAAACTCTGTCTTGTGTTGCCTGAGGTACCTGTGGGATTGGCTTACCACAATGAAAAACCCCTGCAGTTTTGGAGATGTCCCTGAGAATCTTCATCACTGTCTTTATTATCTTTGTAGGCAACACACTAGGAGAGACTCTTATTTCCTACAAAGGCCCTGACGCCAAACAGGGGACTTTGACTTCTAAGAGGTTTTGCTATAGATGTATGAAGGCTGATTATCTCTCAGGGAAACAGAATTAAGCATCCTTGTAAATATTGGGATGTTAATGAGTTCCTTGAATGGGCAAACGTAAGTTGGCCTCAAAGTAGGAAGGGCAAGGAGTAAGTGTGGAATTTGTCCGCACATGCACACATTCACTCAGTGTCTGGTTTCTGTGGTCAGTGCGTTGCTGCTGCCTCCCAAGGTGGGTTCCAGAGAGAGAAGCAGACACGTTGTCTTCACTGACCTGAAAACCCAGAAAACAAATGCTTCAGAGACTAGGAGAAAAGAAAGCAAGGGCCTGAGGGATCTGCACTCTGGGAGAAAGGTCTGCAGTATTTGGGTTTCTCTGTTCCTTCCAGGATATTCTGAATGCAGATGCAAAGAGAATTTGGGAAATTAGGAAGGTCTCAAAGGAAGAAAGATCATGATTCCCGAGTTGTTTCTCTCTAGGTCCCCAGAAACCTTTCAGGGGACCCCTAATGGGGGACTCAGAACTAAAGCTCCAAAGGACCATGAACAGGAGGCACTAAATAAATTGTCAAGGGAAAATACTCCTTGGCCATGCCCTTCTCCTGCCCTGTCTCTCTCCTCCCAACACATCAGCAATGTTTATTAAGAGATGACAAGTCTATCAGGCCTCCTGAGGAGCCTTTCACACGGAGATCTTGCCATACACCCAAGGAGTGTCATCAATCTTGTGCTTGCTCTGAGCTCTGGAGCAGCTCAGAATGAACAAGGACCCATCCTCTCCCACCTCCTCCTTCTAACCATCTTTCTCATTTCCTCCTCCTCCTCCTTGTTCTCCTCCTCATCCTCCTTCTCCTTCTTCTTCTTCTTCCTCTTCTGTGCTTTAGAGCATGTCAGGAAGTGATGCTGTTTGCAAGAAGTCTTTCAGGTAAAGATATGAAACACAGGGAACAAAACAGACCCTTTTCTTCAGTGTCCCCGGCTCTACAAGATGTAGCAAAAGACTGTAGCATCCACAGTAGAAAAATGGCTTGAAAGCTTCATATCATATGTTCAAATATCATACCCATCTCACAGAGAATCAGCTCCCCATCCTCTTAAATATCAAATATGAATGCCTGCTGGGTGAGAACAGACACACATTACCTTTCCTAAATGTATACATGCCTGTGTGTTTCTCTCCACCCTGTTTCTTTCTGGAAACAAACGTTAGGCTGCAACTATCAGCAGTCAAGGAAAAGACTCGTGCTCTGTGTAGGAGGCAGAATTGATACTAGTAACTAGCAATTGCAAGTAGAGCCATTGAATATGCGTCTTTCAAGTATTTTCTGTGCCACAGTATTTATAAGTCAAGCATGCTACACATCCACTTTTCATCAGAAGGTCCCTAATCTGGGCCACACAGCTCCGAGCCCTGAAAGACGCTGTCAGATGGGACAATAATACCATTTTTAAATTTCATGAAATTTATTGAGGCTTACAAATCACTTTTTGGCACTGGTTCAATATTTAAACGTTTCCATCGAACACATCATAAGGTTGTTTTTTATTTGGAGATAGAAGAGAGAAAATTATTTCTCTCTGCCATGAATGCTTCCAAACAGTTTTTTGAATCTTGCTCTTTACTATAATATGTGCTTTTCAAAGATTTTGACACTGGGCTTTGTTCAGAGAAACGAGGAAGGTCATGAAAAAAGGCTCTTTCATCCTCTGCGCAGCATCTCTGTGACTGTAGCTGAGTCAGATAGGAATGAAAGATTGGGCTGCTTTAATTCACGCTGGATAGGAGACTGAGTCGTGTGGAAAGTGCATTCTAATGCACAGATCCTGTGATTTGTTTCAGAGGGTCATGTAGATCCAGAGGTGATGTTTTCAGGAATCTATGACCTCTGAACTAAATAGTTTCATATGCCAGCCTGGCCAGGGCCTGCTTGGTTTCTGTAGAGGAGGTTCCTAGGCTATTTCATATTACAGCCCAATGTTCTAGTGTGAATGCACAGGTGTGTGCACTCATATACATGTGCATGTGTGTGTGTGTGTGTGAGAGAGAGAGAGAGAGAGAGAGAGAGAGAGGGAGGGAGAGAGGGAGCGAGGGAGATAGGGAAAGAAAGAGAGAGAAATACATGCAATATAAAAACAAATGATTTGTGGAGGAAAAACCTGTTGTGGGTAGCGAGACAGCATCTTGTTAGATTCAACATGAAATTGTATTATTTTCCCATTTTGGTGAGTGACACCAAAACCAGAAGCACAGAGTCTTCTTTCATTGAAAACAAAACAAAACAAAACAAAACAAAACAAAACAAAACAAAACAAAACTGCCCAAAGTCCAAATTAATGTTTATGAAAGATCCTTTTCCTCTAAAATGGGGAGCCTCCTGCACTTGATTAAAATTTTGAGTTCTGAAGCATTTTTCAAGACCATGGTTTTATTTTCAGGATGGAAAAGCCTCCCTTCTCACATTCAAATGTGCTGTGGTGTTTTCTAAAGCAGCTTTGAAACACCAATTAAATGATACTCACTCATTGAACACATGTACCTCAGACAGCTCACAGTCCTTCAGCATCATCTCGCAGCCTCATCCTATGTTCCAGACTCTGGCCTTGCCTATTCTTAATGTCCCCACATCAATGTAATACCATAATACTCTGTCTTATGATTGACATAGTCTCCTTTCTAGAATACCTTCAAGGTTTGCCCATGCTGCATATGTGGACTCCTTATTCTTTCACTGATGGATCAAAGTTCACTGTAGGGCTCATGGGTTTGTTTTTAATCATTATCTGTTAGGAATAGTATTCAAATGAATATTCATGTACCATTTTGGGTGTAGATTTACATTTTACTTCTCCATGACATAGTTTGAGGTAGAATCTCTGGTCTTATGATGACCTTTGGGGTAACCTCTAGTGAGCTGCCAGCATTTTTCCATCAGGGCTCCAGCACTTTATACTTCCACTGGTACTATAGAGGACCCAAGTTCCAACATCCTCTCCTCTGTCACTAGCTTTGACACTTAGCCATACCTATATGCACGCAGTAACATATCATTGTGATTAGCACTTGTGTTTTTTTGGATGCTGAGCATAGCTTTCATATGTTTATTGATTATTTGAATATTTGCTTTAGAGAAACAGCTATGCAGATACCGTGACTGTTTTTAAATCGAGTTATTTAGCATTTGCTCATTGAATTGTAACAGTCCTTTATATGTTTTAGGCACAGCCCTCCCCCCACTTTCCAATATATGATTAAGAAATGTTACCCAACTTTGTGGGTTCTTCATACTCTTCCTTATGTCCTTCTACTCACTTGTCTCTTGCATGTCAATGCTATGCAGTTATGTCCCCATTCCACTCTTTTGCTTGTACATTTGGTGCCATGGCCCAGTTTGGTTTTACCCAACTCTTCAAAGCACTACCATAGTATTTGGATTCAGGCTGCACCAGGGACACCTGAGGAGAGCTGATCTGACATCAATGGCATTAGAGGTTGACAATGGTGACCTTCAAAAATCCACCTTACTGCTTCAGGTGTCTTCAAGCAAGGACCAAAGTATCACCAAGTATTTGGTTAGAAAAGCCCGTGATGAAGGCTACTGCCGGAACCCCTTCCAGGATGTGCAATTTGTGCCCCTCTAAGACATGCTTGGGATTTCGTTCTATGCACTCATTAATAAGAAATATTATATAGAGTGTGGCCACCAGGTGGTGACAGCAGCAGCTGTTAATGAAAAGTCTCACTGAACTGTAAGAAATATGATTTATAAGGGACTCAAGATATTTAACTATCCCATTGCACTTATGAGGATCACTTCTTAAGTCTTCACTCACAAAGTAAACTTTCTAACAAGACCAATGCAAGTATTAAGGACATGGATTCTTAAGGGACCCTGAGCACTTACTGAACACTTACTATTGGACTGTAGGGAAATTATTTTTAAAGAGACAGTTCTCAGATTTATATGATATTCTTTGATGAGGCTTGCTTACTCTTCTCAGTGTTGGCGTTGTTTAATTTTATTTTTAGTATGTGATTTATTGTCAGTTACCTGTACATGTGTGTGTATCTGCATAAAAGTGCAGTGCTCTTGGAAACAAGGGCATTGGATTTTCTGTAACTGGAGTTCTGGAGTTGTGAGCCACCCAACGTGAGGGCTGGGAACACACCCAGTTCTGTCAGAGCAATGAGTAATCCTAACCACTGAGCTACCTCTCTACCCCAGTTACCTACCAAAGGAAGCACCTGACTATTTTATTTACTTCTCATGATGCTTTATCAATATATTTTTCATATCCTCAGCTAGAAGCTTTCCTCTGTCCAGGGTCACATAGCATTTCATCACAGAATTCAGGCTACCTGACTCTAAAGCCAATGCCCCATGCTTTTATTATTGTCAATCTTCAGTGACTTTAGCTCAGGTAATACACAAACATCTGTTACACTAGATACTATGATAGTTAATTCTCATCAGTGTAGACAATTTGTACTTTTCATCACTCCTAATTGTTATTCTACACTGTTTAACATTTAGCTGCCTCTTCTCAGATTTGCTAAGGGTGTCCCTTCCTCTCTCCATCCCTTCCTTTTTTCCTCCCTCTTTTTCTCCAGCCTGCTACTCCATCCACAAAAGCTAGCACCCCTACAGGCTGATGTGTGATTTAAGGGACACAGTTTAGGACTTCATGATGAAATTGCCTGTGGAAGCATGTCTACAGGTTCCTGATCACTTGATTCCTCTCTGAGCCTCAGGAGCCTCCCCATTCAGGGCTTAGTGTAATAGGCTCCGACTGGGTGTCAGGCAGTTTTGCCCACAGTGGCATCCTGTGGCTTGTTCTCCAACACACCCTCGGTTCTTCACAATGCCTCCAATGTGTGAGGATGCAGGTGTTGTGAGAGTTGTTTGCACCCTTCTACCTAGCTACCCAGCTTGGCTGCCATTATTAATTCCCGTTTTGAAGCTGAGTCAAGGTTGGCCACTGAAATCCTCCCTCCTTCAGATGTGAAACTCGTGAGACTCACAAGGCTGAGAAGCCCAGGGGCCCTAAAGGGAGATCCTTTTAGAGCAGGCACCTCATCCCTCTAGGCCTACTAGTTACTAACTCTCTTCCCTTCCTTTAAAAATATTATTGTATCATCTATACAGGGGAGTTTCTCTTCCACTTAACATCAGCAGGGTTAATTAACTCATATATTTAAGCTGTCGGATTTGATGGGCACCTGTTCCTTCCTCCTCCCTTCCTGTCCCTCTCCTTTCTTCCTCTTTCCTCTCTCCCTCCTTTCTTTTTCCTCTCTCCTTCCCTCCATCTCTCCCTCCCACCCTCCTTCCTTCCTCCCTCCTTCCTTCCCTCCCTGCTTTCCCTCCCTCCTTCTTTCACCTCCTTCCTTTTTTGCCCCTCTCTTCCTAATTCTTTTACGTTATGGAAGAGGACCTCTTAATGCTCCATCTACACTTAGCCACTACGCAGGTCTTCCTTATCTTCCAGCTGGAGCTTCTCCATGATTCTTTGTTTCTGCTTCCTGGAAGTTTTATTTTCTTGTGAAGAAGCGGAGTGTGTTCTACCTGCTTATGTGTATCTCCAGAGGGATTGCTGCTTACTGGGCTCCAGCCTTTATATGCAACCAGCTCTCAGTGGCTGTGGGTTCCACATTTGCAGACTCAAAGCATTTTCAGCCACAGTTATAATCAAAGAAGGCTCAAATATACTTAAATAAAAAATATCTGTATTGAGTGTGTTAAGACAATTTTTTTTCTATTATCGTCTAAACAATACAGCACACCAATAATTTACTTGGAATTTTCATTTTGTTGGCTAGTGTATTCTATCCAGAGGTGATTTGGAATATATAGAAAAATGTACATACGGTTATATGCAAATACTTTGCTGTTGAAATAGGGATTTTGCTGACTACAAAGGTCTTGGACTCAATCTGCACAGAATATGAAAGAAACACCATCTTGCTTCTCTTTTTTTGTGAAAAATGATTATTAGAATTCTCTATTTAGAGCCCATGAGTGATCATAAAGAGTAATTTTAAATGAGCTAGCACACATACTGGGAGAATATATATTTGTAACCAAACTGTCAATGGTGTCTGAACATTAGGATAGCTCCTTCAACATGTGAAAGGGTTAATTAAACACACTAGCATGCCAATTTGCTCGACTCACACTTTGGAAAGCATGAAATAATGCAAAGAATGGTGGCAGCAGGAGTGATTGAAACAAACTTTCTGAGATACAACTTACTTCAAGGGCTGGTGTTTTGGCCACAGTCAAGCAAGAGGTACGTATGTGGAAGGGCAAACACCATGCCCAAATTGTATTCCTCACACAACGTGCTGAGTGATTGTCACATCTACGAAGAAAGCCACGCTTACAAATAGCATTATATATCTTGAGGCAACATGTCTGTATGAAAGTATTTTAGCTGATTTTTCCCCATATTAATATATCTGTACCCGATGGCAAACATTTAATGACAATCAACAAGTATGTGGTCATTTACAGTCTGGCCTAGTTAGCATGGTACAATTCCATACTTCTGTGCAGGGGCCTGACATCTGCCATCTTGGTCCCCTCTGCCTCCTCTGTGCCTGGCATGGGCAGGGGTGCTGTCTATTTCGTTGAGCAGTGGTGGCCAGGCAGCTGAGGGTCTTGTAGAAAACTGTTCACTTGCTTCACTCTCAGGCTGAGATCTGGTGGGAAAGAATGAGAAGAAAGTTAATAGAACCTGTGTTGACGTACGGCCAGAGCGAAGGGGTGGCCAGCTTTGTCATCTTGTCCAGGTTAGGGAATTCCCTGGGTATGTCTGTGAAGTTGTTTCCTGGGGAGATCCCTTTGTGAGTCTGAATAGACTGGGTGGTAAAATTCTGACCTCAGCGGTGCTGAGTGAGAACATGGTCCAAATGGCTCTGGCCTCAAGAGAATAGAAACAGGCAAAGGCCATTGAGTGGACCTTCCTTAGTGCTTTTTTATCTTTCTCTTTGTCTTTTCCTTGTCCTCAGATAGTGTATCTCCCATCTTTTCAACCGTGGGAACCCAGGACTTGAATTGGTATCTCCCCTCGGTTCTCAAGCCCTTTGTTCTGACTGAGAATCTCACCACTGGCTCTCCCAGCTCAGACATTTTCATATTTGCATAGAGCATCCTTTCTGCATTCTAGAGTCTTCAGCTGACAAGACTATGTTGGGTCTTTCGGGTCTCAGACCCTATAATCTTGTGAGCCAAGTTTACCAATAGGTTCCCATTGCATATATCTGTTTGCATTTCCCCTTGGTTCTGTGCCCCTGGAAAGATCCATCTCATCCGGGTCTGAGCAGCCGTGCCAAGGTCTCCTTAGCAACAGACTCTAAACCATCCAGTTTGGACTTTGGAGTTAACAGTAGAGACACTATGCCCATGGCACTATGCTTTTCGAACTGCACCATGTCCTGAGAACCTCTTTTCCTGCTGCCAGCCAGGTCTTCTGATCAACATGACGCCACCTTCTTTACATAGCGCTTAAAACCGAGGGCTTAGAAGTCACTCTCACAAAGTCTAATGATACAAAGAAGGTGCTTGAGACATAGCAACTCGTGTGTCTCTGCAATTGGAACTAACTGAGTTCCTAAGTCTTTACATCTTCATGGGAAACAGACCTTTTGAAATGAGTTCAAAAGGCCAGTCTTCTGCAGCAGCAACTCTGCAGTTTGGATGAGATCTTCCCGGAAATAAGGAAATAAGACAACTTCATCCAAAAAAAAAAAAAAAAAAAATTGCTCTGCTGACATCTGCAGCCACCAGGAAGGAAGAGCAAAGGAGGTGTTTGGGAGCAGATTGTCTTTTGAAACTGTCCTCATGGTACCCCCAGAGATGGCTCCATTACCAGTTCTTGAGCCCTGATGCCAGAAAGATCCTATCATGGTGGTTCCTGCCTCTGTAACGGCCATCCGGAATGACTTCAATGTGCTTGCCATCTGTGGAAGTGATTATGTTCAGAAGATGTCCGAGTGTATGGCGGATTTGGAAAGCCAGAGGAGTGAGAGGGTGGAGCCAAGGATGAAATTTGTGCAGAGAAGCACAGAGGCAAAGCCATGGCAACAGGTACCGCTCTGGTCCACCACTGTTCCACCTGGTTCTCTCTCAGAGCTGCCTTCTCTCTAACCATTTTCAGGCTCCCTCACCAGCCACCTGTGAAAAAATGAGTATCTTCCTTTCTTTTAATAGATTTTTTATTGGCGGATTTTATTGTACAAAAGCAGTGGGTTTCAAAGTTAAATGTATGTGTGTTTCTTATTTCTTTACAGAATGGGGGAAGAAGCCTGGGGCATGTCATGACAGGAGTCTGGACAACTTGCCAGGAGCTGGTTCTTTCCTTCCTACTATTTGTGTTTCCCGATGATCAAGCTGGGGTTGTCCTACTTTTACCTGCTCAGCCATCTACCCAGATTGTCTGTTTCTTTTTAAGTTGCAGCCTCCCTCTCTCCCCTAAACATTGATTGTTTTCTAACAGGCACATAGCTAGGCTCTCAGGACATGCATTGCAAAACTAGCACCCCCTGGAAGAGCAGTATGTCCTGTCCCCTTGATTACTATACCATCTCTCTAGTTGCCCCAAAACAGTCTCTGGCTGAGCAATGTGCTGGCTGCAAGAACCGAAGTGGCTAAAGAGATAGAACAGTGAAACCAACACTTTCCTACCTTTCCTGTGTACTGTGCCAGATGCATTACCTTTAGCCAGTGTTTACCACAGCACGCAGTAGGCACTGCTTCCCATTTTCCCCATTTTCAAAATGGGGGTGGGGAGACTGAGGTTCAGAACAATTAAGTAACTTGCACTCGCCACATATCTGATAAATGGCCAAACTGGCCTTCAGTCTCGGTCATGGACTGGCTGCACCCTGTAGATTTTTCCTCCACCCTCCACACTGCAGTGTGATGGACCCCTCTGGAAGGTCTTAAGGGGAGCTAATACCCAATTCCTGAAAAATGAGTGGAGATTTCTCAGGTGAGGTGGAAAGGGCTATGTGTAGCAAAATAAGAGATTTCCATAGGAAGTGATGCCCCAGCACATGAAGGTGTGAGAGGCAGGGGGGTTGCTTGGAAGGAATCACTGGACCTCTGGAGCCGGAGGTGCAGGGTATTGTGGTGTCGGGGAAGGGGGCGGTCAGCAGAAGCCAAATGTTAGGGAGTTTTTTGTTGTTGTTCTGAGCGAGCAAATGTAGACTCTATTCTAAGACCTGTGAAGATCTTCTAACGGTGTTTTTTGATTGCCATGTAGTGAACCATAATCTCGTGTATACGCCTATGGATAAATCTATGGCAAAGCTGATAGTTCCGAGGCCACTCCTTCCCCAAGGATGTGACATCAGGCCAGTTACTGAGTTGCTCTGAGTCTCGACATCATCATGCAATAACTGCAAATATGTTCTGCCTCCACATATTGTATGTATGACCCTCCAACACTAGCTTTTGTTGATTATTAGTTTATGGACCATTTATTCCATACTATCTTCTGAGCATCTATTGTTGTTAGTAAGTGAGCTAGTTACCAGGATAGGGGAGTGAAGGTCATGGGCTGGGATGAGCTGGGCAAGGGCTTGTTGGGAGGAAAGTTACGTTCACATGTGATTCAGCAGCTAAGATGCTGTGCAATGGGTATATTTGATGGTAGAAGAGGGAGTAGGCATTAATAGCTAAGAGAAGGCTCTGAAGTCACCCTGCTCTGGGTTCAAATCCCAGCTCCTCCCAATATTTGCGATGTGACATCAGGCCAGTTACTGAGTTGCTTTGAGTCTCGACATCATCATGCAATAACCGCAAATCATAACATTAACCACCTCATAGGGTTGCTACGAAGATAAATCGAGTGAACATTTTCAAGCTACTTAGTCCAACATGAAAACAGGAACCCTGAAGTGACAATGTTCCCCAGTAGATGTCACTGCCGCATAGCGAGTTAGGTGAGATACTAGCTGAGCGCAGGTTGACCACTTAACCACCTCTTCCGAAAACCGGTACGTAAATGGCTTTCTTCTCAAAATACAAAAACCAGAAGAGGGTTAGTAGGATGTGAGCTGTACAACAGTGAGGACGGCCCATCACTTCGTCAAAAGTTTTTCATGAGCGTTCCAAACTTTCTGTATGTTATTGGCTCTCTGATCAAACCCAGTTTTCCCTAGGATTCTAAGAGAAGGCTTGGATTGAATTCCATCAGCCATATCAGAGAGCACAAATCCTTCCTTAGGAGGTATGTGGACAGTGACTGTCCAAGCTTCCAGTGGTGCTAAGATGGGGAGGATGGAGAGGGAAGCAGGCACAAAACCGTAAGAGGTGCCAGCAGGCAACTTTGGACAGGGGTGATTTTGTGAGAGCTAGGCTTGAGGCTATTGTTTTATTTTCCATGGCCAGGAGAGGTCAAAATGAATTTGTTCAGATTTTCCCCACAACCTCGAGCTTTCAGCATAGGCACAGCTG
Organism: Meriones unguiculatus; assembly: GCF_030254825.1. NCBI lineage: Eukaryota > Metazoa > Chordata > Mammalia > Rodentia > Muridae > Meriones > Meriones unguiculatus. Next base: position 89,966,978 of record NC_083359.1, on the reverse strand, counting down.
TGGGTGAGATTTCTTTCTCGTTCTTGATTCTGACGTGGCTAGACTTTGACGTAAAATTGATAGGCTAAAAGCACAGAGGTCATCACACACTCCTTTCCTTAGACATCCATAGAAATTTTCCTTTGGGCTTGGCTTTGTGTTGCATGAAAGGATACAGAGATGAATAATTCATGGCTCATTTCTTCCAGCTGTTTACAGTCCGGGCTTTAGTGGGAGAGACAGGCATGTATGACCGTGGAGGCAATGGAACATTTTAAATAGTGTTTTTAAAGTGCTAACAGAGTTTTGAAGAAGGGGAAGTTGAGATGACATATGGCCTTCGTATTGAAGGAGTTTGTACTATGGAGAAAAGCTAAACACTCCAGGTAGAAATATCAACACGTATGTAAAATGGTACAAACATGGGGAGGCAGCTGCTCTGAGCTAAAGGTCTGGATGCTTGGCCAAGAGATGAGGTCCTGCATTGAACTTCAGCAATGCGTGCAGTGGCACTGATAAGTAATGGCACTCTTACCAACAGAATCAGAAAAATGATTAATTCTTGCAACCACATTGGGGAATCAATTGATTTTTATATAATTTCGACTTCCTAGCTAGGCATTATGTGTTAAGTTTGTTTTACATGGTCTTGGCCTGGGAGGGTAGAGGAAAGCCATGTTCTTTCTTCTTACAAGACTTAGAATGAATGTGTGGTAGTCTCTCCTTGTCAGTTCTCTGCTTATACCATGAAATCAGTGGGATGGCCAAGGGCTTGACTCAGTTCTGACGATAACTGCCTGAAATGAGCATACTGGTTCTAACCAGTATGTAGAGGACTTGGTTATGCAAGGGACCCCCACTTCCTGATCTAATCACAGGACCATTTCCAAGCTACCATGCTTCTGTTGCCTTTACTGCTAATTGGGAGAATCCCCTGTTTCAGTAAGTTACAGTAATGGTGCACAGAAATCTGAGGAACACTATCTTTATGCCTCCCAGTTCCTCATAAATGGTATCATCAAAGACACGATGAACAGGAGCATAAGGCAAAGCTGAAAAGGGTCCTGGGTAGGTTGGCTCTCATGGCTTTGCTTGGGTGTGCTACTCTCCTGGAAGATTTTATGAACCCAGAACCCAAGACCCCTTGCTAGGACTTTCAGGGGCCTTGATTGAACAGGCATCAACTGGACATTGGTTGCTAGCTCACCTGTTCCTCTCTGTGGGGCTGAAAGTTTGGACAACTGTAGAGTGTAGTTGATTCCTTTGGTGACCAGGCCCTTTCCTGCTGTGTGGGGTTCTTCACCCACTGGTCATCTCATTAATTCACACTTCAGTATGCCTGCTTGAAAGGGACTTCTCATGAAAAGCAAGAGGTTCTTCTCTAACCCCCATCACACAGGAATTCTAGGGTCAAGAACCAGACACGAAGATCAAATAAATGTGACCAAATATATGTTGTTGTTTTTCATTTTCTCTTATCACAAAGGATAATTTGGGGCACATAGCATAATTAGTTGTGGCCCTTTGAGTATGGCCCTGGTGAAAGAAGAAGCCTCAGCATGCGCTAGTTAATAACAATGATAATGTAGACATCTGCTCATCTTGTTGAGTACTATCTGTCTGTCGAAAGCTGTGGTAGATGCATTATGGGTATGTGCTCATCTAATCTGCATTGTAATCCCACAGGGAAGTCAGGATAACATCAGGGCACACAACTGGAGCCTCTGCCGTCTGCAACCAGGCTGCCTGGGTTCACATTTCTGCTGTGTCTCTTTGGAAAGTAGCCTATACCTTCCCGGTACCCAGTACTTCTATGCCTAAGATGGCAATCACTATGCCTACCTTCGGTATCTATGGTAATTTCTGGAGAGGAGCTTAGTAGGGCTACAAGTTGACTTTGGCCTGCAGAACTGATGTTTTTCAAACTCGGTCCTGTGGCCTGCTGGTACTTCATTGTGAATCCAAGAATTTCAGCAGGTAGAAGCAATCACCAGAAAGCTATTTGTTGTGATTGAAAAACACTCAAAGAAATGGAGTGCCTCATAGATGATTTAATATTTTAAAGGTGGCACATGGGAATGAGTCAGCTCAGGGTATATGAGTGAGTTTACATTCCACATCAAGGTTTTACTTAAAGTTTACATTTTGTTTAAATTAGAAGTAAGATCAATGTAATATGGCTTAAACCTTTCTCAGAAATTTATGGCTTCTTTTAATAAACCCCATAAAAGACACTTTTAAACATATGCAGTGTTCTTAATGTAATGGTTCCATTCTTGAAATATATAGTATTTTGGTTGCATCTAAAATGCTGTAAAAGTATCACAAAGGCCGTAAAAATATTGTTAACGGGAAGAAATCTTTTAGATGGATAAATATTTTCTTGGAAAGGGAAAAAGCTCTGAACCTTTTAGTCAGGGAATGGCTTGGTTTTGAAAAATAACAATTTGCCTTTTTTTTAATGTCCTTTCTGTGGTTCCACTTCAGCCAATTATTAGATTAAAGCAAGCTGTTGCTATGCGCCCTAGAAACTCAAATGGATTTGATGTTGCACCCTAAGTTTGTGAGGACAAGTTCCATTTAAAGCTTTAATGAGGTCAAGGGAATAAAGAAGAAGGCTGGCTGAGGCTTTGTGTTATTTTAGGACTGTATTTTAGAATTATGAGGCTTGAATCAAGCCTTGAAAAGAACACAGGGTTTAGGGTTCAGAGCCGCTGCGTGTGACACAGCGTTGCTATTAACTGGGTTTGTGACCTCGGTTTAAGAAGAAAAATGTCACTCATGTGCTCTAAGGCTCAGTTTCTTCACTCTGGAGAATGGGGTTAAAAAATACCCACAGGTACCATATGATCCCGCTTCTACGCAGAATATAATAAAGTTAATCTTTTAGAGGGTAGAATAGTGGTTATTAGATGCTGAGGAGAAACGTGGGAGAGAGGGGTAGGCAAAGGTTGGCTAATGGATATTAAATTATGGTAAAAATAATGGAGAAGCTCTGGAATGCCGGCCCCAGTGGGTACTTGTGGTAGAAGATAGTGTCCAGAACCCTGAGCCTGAATGGTTCAACAGTAAAAGCATGATCCTTGTTCCAGCAGACAGGTATGTTTCACCTGATTTGGACATGATGCAGCCTATACCCTGGGTCAGAACATACACAGTACCCCATGAATACAGACAATTTTGTATCTGTCCACTTTGCAAGGCTATTGTGGAACATCTGAAATGATACTTGGGAAAGTGTTTTGTAAGACATTCTGTCTCACACATGGACTTTATTTAGTTGACAAACATTTCTGAACACTTCCTATATGGAGACATAAAACATCAGTGATCCGGGGTGACTTTGCCGAGATCTTTCTGGTCAAGCTTGCTACCTCTGTCCCTTGCTTTTGTCTTTTCTGTATTTTAGCTGACCTGTTTCTAAACTTCGTGCACACATGTGTCTTTCTAGTCTTAATGACATATGTTTATAGCATGTTCTGATTGTCAGTTACACATTGTATACTTTAGTCCCTTTAGAATATTTTCCACAAATCACAACTTAAAGGTATGGGTAGTGATTAATAAAAGGAGACTTACCAAGTAAGAAGAAGGCTGGAGAGAAGGCTGAGGTCAACCTCTGCATAATGCAGATGAGTAAAGGTGTTCAGAAGGGACAGGCTGCACCCTACCCAACTCAGCTTGTGTCTGTCTCTTGAGAGACAGGAACAGAAGCCCCAACTACATTTGCACATATCAATAAAGGGAGAAGTCTCTTCTGCCTACTAACACACTTGAGTGTCCTACATAACTTTATAAACCCTACCCTAGTCTTCATGAATAGACAGCCATGAAGTGAGATGGACAATAAACGGAGGATTGGAGTAAAACATTAATGGTTGATCACAAAGAAAACTAGTTCATACAACTTTTCTTATTTACCTATTAAGTATTATCAATATTTATCACGTGCTCAGGTAAAGTATTTTAAAAAGATTTATCAGTCTAATTGACTATAACACAGTCAATGCAGACAGCCATTAAGCCATCTAGGCTAATTTCTCTGGGATGTAAACTTGTTTTTTTTTTTTTTTTTTTTTTCTTTCTCTTATTTATTTTCTCTTATTCTTTTATTTTATTTTTGAGACGAGATCCCAGGTAGCCTAGGCTGCCCTTGAACTTTCTCTCTAACTGAATCTAGCTTTCAACCTCGGATCTTCCAGTATCTGCCTGCCCAGTACAGGGATTACAGGTATGCACTACCCACTTCCTGCATGCCTTTCTTGCTATCTTTGTAGCATGGCTTTCTGTCACAAATCTCAGAGCAGCGAACAAGTAGCCAAACAGAATCTCTGAAGCATGGCGGGCAACATGGCCCAAGATTAACTCCATTTTAAAGAGATGATGATTGAAGTCCATGCAAGTCTCATGACCCGAGTCTCATAATATGCATAGGTCAGGGGGAAGGGAAAAAAAGATTACTGAACTAACAATATCTAACAGGGCTACTCTAAACTCTAAAGTTGCTGGCTTGTCTTTTCCAGGGACAGCATCCCACTGAAATCTTAGCCCTTACTACCTGATCCCTGGGCTGGAATCCCTGCTTCCTCTTATCTGCAGCGCCTGTTAAGTTCTTTAGCTATCTACACTGTATTGATCCAAAGAAGATAACAATGGATGCTTTCAGAATCAAAATTTCTACATGTAATGATCACAGTACAGTGTCAGCACTTGGTGTTTGCTCAGTATGTTAGCTATCGTTATTTGTCTTCATAGGAGCATGCCTTAAAAATATCATGGCATCTATGCACATATGCCATATCTACACAAATATATACACATATAAGTACATATATGTATTCATAGTGTTTATTTTATAGTTTTGTTACCAAGACATTTTCATTCATCATGAGTATATCCTAGAATGTATTTTCTTCTTTTCTACTTCACTTAGCATGGCCATGATTTCCATATTGAAAATAATTAACTAAGCTAATGCATTTCCAGATGAGGAAAATCTTTGTTTTAATGGAACACCAATAATTTTCCTAAAGAGAGTTTTTCCTTCTTTGTTCCAAGTTCATTCTTGAAACTTTGGGTTGTTTTTGTTCCAGTGAAGGAGATCAAACTCAGGATTTGTGATGCTAGGCAAGATTTCCCCATACTAAGATACAACCTTAGCCCACACTCCAGCATGTTCTTCCTTTAGTATCTCTTGTTACATTCCTTACTTTTTATAGTTTTATTTTAAATCCTCTCTAAAACTTACACTCAATTCATTGTCATTGAAGATTACTCTTCCCAGATCTCACCAAATTAAAGATCAGAAATGAAGTCTCTATCTAATAAATTCTACCCTTCTATATAGGAGTCTAGAATCTTTCAGCCCCACCTGATACACTCAGGAATGCTTAGGCTTCCAAGTGTGCTCTGTGAGTCCTTGATGCTCTGTGTCTGACTGTCTATCCATCTGTCTGTCTCCCTTTTTTCTTTCTTTCCTTCCTTCCTTCCATCTTCCTTCCTTCCTTCCTTCCTTCCTTCCTTCCTTCCTTCCTTCCATCTTCCTTCCTTCCTTCCTTCCTTCCTTCCTTCCTTCCTTCCTTCCTTTCCTTCCATCTTCCTTCCTTTCTTCTTTCCTTCCTTTCTTTCCTTCCTTCTTTTCTTCTTTCCTTCCTTCCTTTCTTTCCTTCCTTCCTTCCTTCCTTCCATCTTCCTTCCTTCCTTCCTTCCTTCCTTCCTTCCTTCCTTCCTTCCTTCCTTCCTTCCTTCCTTCCTTCCTTTCTTTCTTTCTTTCTTTCTTTCTTTCTTTCTTTCTTTCTTTCTTTCTTTCTTTCTTTCTTTTTCTTTCCTGTCCCCGTATCAATGGTTGCAGAGGTCATTGGCACCCCACAGAGGCAGTTTGTGCCTCTATGTCTGACTCTGAGTACAATCAGTAATGTTGGGGTCCACAGTGAACCACTCTCCCACCAGTACCACAATTAGATCCTATGGAAACACCACAAAGTTATTGCTTATACTGTGAGGACCACGCCCGGTTAGACTACTAATGCCCCACATAGTGCTCTGAGCCCAACTCTCAGAGTGTCTAGCACCATCTCTCTGAAGGTCATCCTATTTACTTATTTAAGGTACTAGCCTCACAGCTCTCTATTTAAAAAAATCTAATCCCATCAATATTGCTGGCTCCTTTCTATTAGAACTTGGGCATGAGCTTAGGGATCTGACTGGAACAGACTCATAGTGATTTATGTTGGAATCTTCTTAGGAACTCCTCCCCCCTCCCTTTCGCTTTGGCCTATTTTCCTTGAAGCAAACTTATTCAGCTCCACTACCTATTGCTTCAGACCCAAGTCGTTCTTAAACTACCCATCCCCTATAGAAGTCTTTTGTGAGCATCTCACAGCAGTTTTTTCATTTGTTCATGCAAGCGGATATGTGTTTGGTTAGCACTCATTGCAAACTAACGTGTCAGTGTGAGGAGTTAGCTGGTTGAAAAGCAGAGGCAATTCTGATGGTGGGAACAATAGACCTGAAGCCCAGAGTTGAAACAGAAAGTGCTCTCAAGAGTGAAGCAAGGTCATGCATGCATGCCTAAAATAACTGAGAGGAACACTTTGACATGAATAGAATAGAATGAGCAAAGAGAGGGAATTGTGGAGGGTGAGGCTGGAGAGGTAGGCCAAGGCCAGTTCAAGAGGAACCTTATGTATGTATTAAGAAATTCAGATTTAGAGAGAGAGAAAGAGAGAGAGAGAGAGAGAGAGAGAGAGAGAGAGAGAGAGTATGGAGTGGAGTGAGTAGGGAGGAGATGGGGCTAGAAGAAGCTGAGCGAGGGGAATGAATATGATCAAAATGCACTGTACAAAAAAATTTTAAAGCCCATAAATTAAAAAAAAAGCAATATGGATGAGCCTGAAAATGTTGACAAAACAATGCAATATTTTAACCATGAAGATTGTAAGTGTGTGCTAGAAAAGGCTGTGGGAGCAGCACAGAAGGGAACTGGTCCAGGTCACAGCAGGAGGCCAGGAGGCTCGTGCAAATACACTCACTCCCAACTATGAGGAGAGGTGGCTACCACTGGAATTGAGATGTATCACTGAGCATGGGAAGAACGCAGCCTCTTGGATGGTGGAGTGAATTGAAAAGGATCCTGGAGTCTCAGGCCAGTGAAATATATTTCTGATCTTTTTAACCTGAGGAAGAGGATAAAGATCAGGGTTTTCTTGGGGGGGGTATCAGGGGGAGGTGTTAGGGTTGACACTGACAGCTAGAACAAATATCAATAATGTCTAGTTGGTATAAACTTAAAACTTAAAAAGGAGGGGGAACTTTTCTGTTAAGACATTTATTGTTATGTCAAATTTCTAGGATGACCTCACTTTAGATGTTAATATATTGGGAAGAAAAGAAGATTTGAGGCAGGAAATAATAATTATATTAACAAATACTTATTAGCTGTTACTGGGTGTCATGTGCTATGTTAATTCTTTTAGCACATTAACTCTTGTCATGCTGGTTCTCATGTCACCCTTACAGGCAAGATTTAAGTCAGTTGTATCATTGAAGAATGAAGGCCAATGCAGTTAAAGTACAAGTCAGGCTAATCAGACCAGATAAATGAGGACCCACAAGGAGGGAGACACATCTGAATTCAGACGGAAATGTTCTTGTTACTCAAATGACACTTTTCTGGGTCAGGCTTACTTCACTTTAAATCCTTATTCTGTCATCCATTTGTTACCTGATCTTGCTTATGGGATCAGAGCTCACCGTTCCCCTATTTATTGTGTATAAAATAGATTTATATATGCCTGCCTATCTCACAGAGTAGATGAAACAACAGTTGACACACCTATGGAAAATATTTAGCACAGCACCTTGAACAATGTGTATTTCATTAGCAGCATAGTTGGATATCTTCAGCACACTATTTCTCTCTTTCTCGGTCTAGTTCTGAAAGTTTTGATAATTGTTATTCGTTTAAATTGTTGTCTTTTAGAGCTCAGCTTTTAGTACTTCACAACTGGTAGAAATATTTTTTTTAAGCAAGTCAAGTCAAATTTGTAGCTATTAAGAGAAACACAGCTTAATATGTAAAAGTGGCTTTAAACAGATTAGAAAAAGTGAAAAGCAAATGAATGAACTGTTAACTCATACCTGTTTTATTTTTTTTTTATTTTTAATTTTTAATGAAAGGCATGAGTTCTCCAATTGGTCAGAGAAGACAGTCAATCATGATGAAATAAATTCCTACTAAAATCTGGTTCCACGAAGCTGGAGGATATGGAATGTGACTACACAGACTCTATGCCACAAGGCACATGCTTGTCTGTGTTTCTAGGGAGTTCTGTAGCATATGAACAACCAGATTCATCCTGGTCCCTGGGAAGATGCTTGAAATGAGACAGCTTAATTCAAGGGACCTGGACGTTCACATTATTGCTGATTTTATTTCATTATGAAAAAATGTTACTCGATATAATACTTGTTGACCTTTTCTTCCGTAATTAGCAGATCATCTTTTAAAAGGAAAGTTAACCCTTCTTTAGATACGCGCCCATTCCTGAGTGTGATGATGTTTCTTTTCATTTATTTTGGAAAATTTACAGGCAGCATCTCATTAAATATTGTCTCTTTTCACTCTCTGTGGTTTCTGCGGAGACTCCATTGAAAGACACACAGCTAACTAACTGTTCCCTTCTGTTCTCTGCACACATGCAAACACATATATATCTAACTGTGCATGTCTTTATTCCATTTACTTATGTACTTGTGTACAGCTCTCTTTTAATGAGATTTATGTTAATAGGAAAAATATTTCTTGTTTATCCACAATATCATCATTTCCAGTATTCTTTGTTTATTTATGCACATCCGTATTTTCATCTGGTGTCATTTCCTTTCTTATGGTTTCATTTTACTTTTTTTCTTTTTTGTCATGAAAATCTTCTGGTCAAAAATTCCCTGTTCTTATTTGTTTGTGGGGAAAAAACCACCACCTTTTCTTCTTTCACATTAACTTTTTCATTGTTTGTATTTACGGTATCATCTTTCATTTCAAAAGATGTTTTCATGGAGAATAAGTTCTAAGCTGGTGGATTTCCCTTCTCTCAATTCTTTAAAAATGTTCTATCACCTCCCCCTGGGGGGGAGCAGCCTTACCAGGCCATAGTAGAGGACAATGCAGCCACTTTTGATGTGAACTAATAGACTAAGATCAGAAAGGAGAGGAGAACCTCCCCTATCAGTGGACTTGGGGAATGGCATGCATGCAGAGGGAGGAGGGAGGGTGGGATTGGGAGGGGAGGAGGGAGGGGCTTATGGGGGGATGCAGAATGAATAAAGTGTAATTGATGAAAAATTAAAAAAAACATTAATGCTAAAAAAAAAATGTTCTATCATTCTCTACTTACCCCAAAAAGTCTGCTATCATTGATATCTTTGTTTTGGGTGCATTCTCTGCCTTCCTTTAAGACTTTATTTTCATTCATTCTTTTGAAGCATTTGATTGGGTACAGTTTGATATAGCAATTTTCTTCATATTTGATAGTTTTCATTTTTTTGTATAAAACTCATAGAGTATGTTTTGATCAAATCTAGTCCTAGTCCCTTTCCTTCAATTCCCCAATCTTTGTGTTTATGCTTTTCCTCAAATTTACATAAATTTTGACCATTATGTCTTCAGTCTAAATTTCCTATTCTTTCTCTCTTGTACAAACTGTAATTTAACATGCACTTGGTCCCTTCCTTTAAGTTGTCCCATGCTGCTGTTTACTCCTCCAATCCTCTTCCTCTTCTTCCTCTTCCTGTTCATCTTCCTCCTCTTCTCCTTCCTTATCTTTCTTTTCTAATACATCTCTAAAAGTTTTATTTACATGATTTTATACCTCCCATGTTTCTACTTAGCTCTTTAAATACATAGAATACAGTTATAATAGCTGTTTTAATTTCCCTTCTGCAAATTCAACATCTGTGTTAGTTACAGCTTGGTTTTGGTTGATTGGCTTCTCATTACAGGCAGATCTTCCTGTTCTGATGAGTGCGTCTTTATTGGCTGCTCTGTTGGGTGGTAGGATTTTTTTTCGTATTTTTATAGTTATGAAACTTACTGAGGCAAGACCTTTGTGAGCGAATGGTCAGTGCTCCATAATTTATGTGGTTGCCAATCTTGCAGACTCAGTCCTGCACTATGTGCAGAGTCCCATCCTGCACGTAGTCCACTGTTGTTATACTGTAGGGTTTCGGTTGTCTCTTCCTCTTTAGTTAGGCGGTTGCCTCTGATCATTACATGAAAAATAAGTTGTTTCCTCTGTAATTCTTGTTTTCAATCTGTCTGGCAATCTCTCTCATGAACTGGGGCCTCCTTGCTCTGCCCATATTTTATCTGTGTCTTCTCATGTCACTGTGTTTGCGAGACTCTTCTTGACTTAGAATTAACTAAAGAAACAGAACCATACTTTTAAAAGTCCATTTGCTTGTGTAATTAGGAAGGTCTGCAAGTCCCAAATCTGTCAGCAGATAGAAAAACCCAGAAGCTGCTGTCACAGATTAATATCAAAAGTGGTCTGTTGACTGTATTCCACCTTGACTGATTTGATAATTTATTTTAATTGTCAATTTGACACAATCTAGAATCATCTGAGAAGAGTCTCAATGAGGGACTGTCTAGATTAGGTTGGCTAGTTTGTATACCTATGAGTAATTATCTTCTTTAATTTAATTAAGATTGAAAGACCTGCCCACGGTGGGTGTCAGCATTCCCTAAGAAGGGACTGAACTGCGCAATAGTGGAAGAGCAAAAAGAACACCACCATGTATGTATCAATTAACTCACTACTCTTTGCCTTCGACTCTGAACAAACGCTGAGTAGTTCCTTCACATTCGTGCCACCTTGCCCTCTCCACTGCTATGGCGTTGTGAGCTAAACTAAGCTTTTCCCCCACTAAGTTGCTCTGACAGGGTATTTTATCACACCAACAGCAAATGAAACTAAAGACAGTTAGGCAAGGTCAGCCTTTTGCTCTCTTGAGGCACTCCACTGACTAGGTAGAGATCTCTACAGTGTGGAGGGCAATGTACTTTGCTCAGAATCTTTCAATAAAGTACTTTTATCTCATCCCAAATCAAAATCACAGAAACAGTAAGAATAACATTTAACTCAATATTGGATCTCCGGGTACTACAGCTTGGCTGAGTTGACACAAAATTAACTCCCCTGCCAATCTAGCAGCCTAAATACTGTCTTGAGGTAGACATCCAGGGAATTCCAGGAATGAGTTGATTGGCATTTTAAAGCTCAAACAGTAATCACTTATTTTTTCCTTGATGTTCAGTGTCTTATATCATAAGGGCACATGTGTGACACACACAAACACACACATCTATCTAGCTATCTATTATCTATCTATGCTTTCATCTATCATCTATCTATCTATCTATCTATCTATCTATCTATCTATCACTTATCAATTGTCTACCTATTTAGTTATACCTATCATCTCACTTATCTATCTCTTGGTTTTTCCTCTGCTGTTTCAGTTAGAAATGTAAGTCTAATCTCTTTTGCTCCATGCTATCTCATTTGGACACAACAAAACATCTGGTATCACTTTGGATTGTTTTTTTTTTTAAGATATTGCACTGTCTCCAAATTCCTTATTTTTTCCTACACTGCACATAATCTGTTGTTTATCTCATCCAACTAATTAATTCCAGGCATTGTAGTTGTTGTCTCTAGAATCCCAGCTTGAGGCTTTAAAGACACATTCTGTGTGCTAAACATAGCTTTTCAATCTTTAATTCCTTGGACATATAAAAAGTCATAATAATTGTTTTAATGGCTTATTTACACGATCAGCTGGTATTAGATAATCCATTAAAGGGCTCATTCCTAACAAAGGCTGTTTTTCCCTCTCTCTGTAGTCACCAGTTGCCTGTAGATTTCCATCTGGACAACTGCTGCAAGACTGTGTCTTCCATCTATGACCGAGAAGCTGTACTCATGAAATCTCAATATAATTGCCTAAACAAGACCCAGATAATGGCAACACCGGCTGACATGCCAATATGAATGGGTGGAACTTCACAAGGCCTCTTTTCTAGATTTGTGTGCATTAATGTAGGTACACATGTATGTACACATGTATGTATGTATTTCAAATACAGAGAAGGAAGTAACACCTACATATATCCTGAAGTTCCATCAGTGACAATTCTCCATTAACTATAAACAGTAAAATGTTCTTGATAGAGTTCTGCAGAGTCCACACCGTACTCACTCCTCTCTGTAGTTTATCTCAACCACCATGACTAAATAATGTCCTATGTGATCCTGTTTTCATCCTAACCAAAACAATACGCAACAGTATTTTGTATATGTCAGTCAGTGTCTCAAACACTTGTTCACTGTCTATGAAAACTCTGTGAAACACATTTCCATCTTCATTTTTTTAGACGAAATATAGAAGATTAAAAAGCTGAGTTCCCTTCGGCTAGGGAGGCACTCAGCTTGCAGAGGGCACTCAGTGGAGGATGTGTTCAGGTGGGGATGTACTCAGCTTACAGAGTAGTACTTGTCTGGCATGCACGAGTCACCAGGTTCAATCCTGAGAGCACTGCATAAACTGTGTGGCAGCCTGTTATGCTAGTAATAAGGAGGTTGACACAGGAAGATCAGAAACTGAAGGTCATCCTTGGCTATAAAAGCAAGATCCAGCCTGGGCTATCTGAGACTATATAATTTTTCTCTAAATGAGCTCATGAACACAAACAGCAAAATTTGTTGTGAATACTCCAGCCTAGTTCTTCTACTCAGGAACTGCGACCCTAAGGGATTCTTCATCTGTCGATGACTGCACCCTCTCTTGGTTTATTTAGAGGTGATTAGATGAGGGAATCATTATGTGATATTCACTTGTGCTATACTTTAAGTAGGTAGTAGATGCTAATTTTTATTTCAACTAATTATAAAAACTGAGGTTTATAAATTTGCCTCCCATCAGTATTAGTTGGAGAAATTTTGGAAAAATACAAAGCCTGACCCCATTGCTGGGGAACAGAGCACAAGTGTGTTTTTGAAAGTTCTCCCCGCCCCAGGGGATTTACCACAGACAGGGCAGAGCTAGGCATTATAGAATACCCCTGTGGGAGTGCTGGTCACAGAAGGCCAATGGAATAGATGACATGAGACTCTGCCGAGAAACCTGCTTCCTGGGGAGTTAGCTGAGTGTGTTCTTTAGAGTGTGTGTCGTGTAGACAGACTGAGTAGAGACAGTAGAGCTCCGAGGTCATGAGCTGAGTGTCTGCTTCTTCCCCCTGGAGATCAGCCATCCAGATGGCTTGTTTTCCACGCAAGGTAAAGTTGGAGTGCGCCTCCCCTCAGGAAGGAGACTTGCCATTACAGGCTCCAAATATGAGGCGGCCTAAAAGAACCGTAAGGTTAGGGCAAGAATAGCCTCTGCTGGTCTCAGGGCTTTGTTTAGAAAACGAGAAGAGTCTCATTAAAGACTTCTGCTCCAGAATGCACATACGTGCACACATGTACACACACACACACACACACACACACACACACACACACACACACCTCACCTTATGGGCACTGACCTTCGTGTGGCACCTTTGCCACCGCTGTGGTTTCTCTCTGAACTGCCCCTCCTTTTTGCCCCTGCAACACTAGTCAGCAAAGCCAGGAGTCAGCATTGACTCATCCCCAGCATCCTGCCGCATTCTTCCTCTCCTGTATGTTTATCCTATTTATCGATATGTTGGGCTTATTGTGTGACCTCCCCCCACCCTGCCTTCTTGTTCAGAAAATCAGCAAGATTCCCAAATTCACTGATCCACGCTGGTGGCAAATTGGGGCCATTGTCTTGTGGAGTCCTTTGGAGCTACTGAGTTTTAGAACGATTTTTTTCATTTGTTGAAGTATATTAGTGAATATTCAAACATCTCATCTGCACATGCAAAAGAAAAACATCTGCTTCTCTTTATAACTAGTAGTGATCATAGATTTTTCAGGAGCTTTATTGGTGGATGCTCCTCAGAATCTAATTCCAATGTGCATTATAGAGTCATCTTCTGGTAAGTAAGGGGGAGATAAAGAAAGGGAGGGAAGGGAAAAGAAAGGAAGGAAAGAGAAGGGAAAGGAAAGGATGTTTAAAATCAAGAAATGTAGCTGACCTAAGGGCCCACATGTCACATAGTCACTCACACTTGAAGGCCATGGGATGTTCTTGGTGGAGTTCTAGGCCCCCTTCAAAGTAGCAGCAAATATCACAGTTACCAGTGAAAAGGGATGGATGATCTGGTCCTAAATGATGATGAGCTCAGAGCTAAGGAACTGGGCCTGCGTCCCAAACTCACAGTGATTACAGGAGTTTTAATGCTAGAAAATGTCACTTGCTGCACTCATGAGATGACCTGAACTTCTCCCCCCTGCATCCATTCAAAACAGCGCACACCTAGAGTACTTGACACAGACGCAGCTGAAGAACAATTGCATGACAAGCTGAGACGCAGAGGGGAGAGGGCACTTCCTTTCCAAAGAATCACAAGGTACAGACAGAACGCTGAGCCTGTCTTTTAGGGCTGATTCTGCTCCTGGGGCGGTCAGTGAGCTTGATGCCTGTGTCTGCCTTTGTTTTCTCAAGCCAATGGATGGGCTATAACATCTCTAGCATATTCCTCCAGTCTTTAAATAGTGATTTCAGGAGTAAGTCAGTATTTTTCACATTTCTATGCTTTCCACTGTTACTCAACATATCCACTTCAGCACTTGCACAGGCACATTAACACATAGGCTTATACACACACATACATGTACACACACAGGAATATTCACATACAAAGATACATGTACACACAGGTACATGTACACACAGGCACATGTACATACATAGGTATACGTACACACATATACATAAACATGGCACATACACACATAGGCACATGCCCAAACACATGTTTATGCACACATAGACACAGGAACACATATAGGCACATGCATAGACACTTGTACATGCGCACATACACACTGATACACACAAGCCTTGAGCATGCTCTACAACAACTCCTCATCTTTTCATTGAAGTAGAGCCAACATAGCATAGAGTGTGTGGCCTCAACATCCTGCATTCTTCCAGGCAGAAGTGAGTTGAAGAGAGTTTTCTTGGAATAGATGGTTTCATGCTATGGAATGGAATAACAATGATCATCCACATCACATCAGACTCGTTCCTTCCCTCTTTGGTAATTTAGACTCTCTCCTGGGTATGCTCACTAAAAATGGAGCTTGTGCAGGAGATACATTCAGGAAGGCAGAAGAGCTTCAAGATGCCTAGCACCACATTCTTGTAGAACAAGAGACCTGAAAGAGATTTCATAGTTTCTGCTTAGCTCCTTTATGCTTCAAATGAGGAAAACAGGAATCAGATTATCAGGAATCTCTTATCTGCCACAGGTAGATTCAGAGCCAACAGCTGTGTATTCCAACTCCTGATTTTGCATCCAGATGAATCACCATGCCATATGTTTTTCCCCCCTTGGGAGTCTCTGACAAGCTGGCCCTGAAGGTTCTGATGTCATTGATATGAACTGGAGGGCTGTGTCAATCCTTGAGCAATGCTTTCCCTCAGATGCGAAATCAAGGAAAACAGGAGAATACCGGTGGTGCAGCCCAGGCAATCAAGTCTTCTTTCTCTTAAAACATCGACCCTCAAGGACAAGACAGGAGGGACTAATTTTTAATCCCTCTCTTCGATTTCAGGCAAAGTATTCTACATAGCAGATTGAATAATACTGGAAGGAGGTAAGCCCTGAGTTCCTATAGGGTAGTTCGTGACTGAAAAGACTTCTTACTTTCCCCAGAGAGGAGTGGAGGTTAGAGCATCAGGGGTTGGTCCTCGCCTACCACCTTATTTGAGAAGGGGTTGCTGGCATTTACCATTCCGTGTGCCAGGTGAGCTTCCCGTGGGCTCTCGGGGATTCTCCTGTCTCTGCCACCCATCACTCATTATGCACACTGGGATTATTGACATGTGCAACCAGGTCCATTTTTATATGAGTTCAGGGGATATGAACTCAAGACCTCACATTTGCGAATACTTTACCCTAGTTATTTTAATGGCTAATTTGTTACAGCATAGAATAATCTGAGAAGGGAGGTTCCATGAGACATTACTCAAATCAAAATGGCCTAGAGGCATGTCTGTGAAGAGTTGTCTGTTAAATGATAGAAGAGGGCTCAGCCCATTGTGGGTGGTGTCATTTCCTGGACAAGTGGTCTTGGGCTACCCAAAGCTAATGAAACGTGAGCCTATGAATGAGACAGCAAGAAGTATTATTCCTCCATGGTTTATGCATCAGGTCCCTGCTTGAGTTCCTGTCATGACTTTCTTCAATGGTGGACCATGACCTAGGGGTTTAAGCCACATAAATACTTCCCTCTCCTAAATGGGTTTTGGTAGGTGTATTGTTATCACAGGAACAGAAAGAAAACTGGAGTTCTGCTGAGCCGTCTCCCTAGCCAGCCACTCTTTTCTGATGTATCTCATCCCCTTTGCCTCTTTCGTAGGAACCAAGCGTGTTGCACCTGCAGCTGAGCATCTGAATGCTTCCAGAGGGAAACACCTGAATGAGCCCATGCCCACAGACGTACACAGGTGCGGTCCCTTCCAACTTAACATCCTCAATTTCTGTGTATATAACGTTAGACAGTTCTGCCTGTACCCTCATTAATTCCTTCATCCTTTTCCCCAAAGGAACTATTTTACATCTCTTCTCCAGCCACCCTTTCTGTCCCAACCCCCATTTTAGCTCACAGTTATATCTTTTCTCTTAAGCCACATACCTACCTATGACACTTTCTCATGCTGTACTTACAAATCCATCAACCCACTCTGTGCCTCTTACAGGTTCATTTCACATCCTTCTGTCTTACATGAGTCAGATATCTCTCTCCACACCACAGAAGTCCATTCTTTCTCATTTAAATACACCCTGCATTCCTAAGAACATTCCCCCTTTCCTTTGTACCATCAATTTAATCACACTCTACAGGAATATGTACACAGAAATTGTCAGAGTCATACCTTAACACCATGCAAAAATGCCATCTATTTGCAGAAGAATGACAGACAGTTAAGACCTCCCCTTGTGCCTTCGAGCTGAATTTTCACCACTCTCCATTTCCTATATTTGTCCTCCTCATGGCAAAATGCCTCACAAAAAGTGTGTGCAGTCATCCTCCCTGTCTCTACCTCTCATACATTCTATTTTCCCCTCAGACACTTCCGCTGGGCTTTTACCCCCACTTCTGATCCCCAGAGACCTCCTCCTTTAGATCTAAAATAACTTCCTTCTTGCTATTTATTCTCCTGCTAGTCAGTTCACTGTGCTCATCCAATTGAAATTCCATCCACTAGGTGACTTGATTGATCACACCATCCCCCCATTAACACTCTCTCCTCTATGCCTGTAGGATATGACCTTCACCCAATTTTCCTCTGGCCTCACTGCCTCCATCTCAGTCCCTTAGGGTTCTTAAGAATCTTTTCAGCATCCTTAAGTGTTATGGTGTTCAAAGGTTCTGAAGCCTCTGCTATTGGTCCTCAGTGATCCCTTTTCTTCAGGTGGTTTCTAAGAGTATTTAAAACACACATGTGTATGCGTGTGTACTCATGCATGCATACGCGCATGATTTCCCAAACCAACTCCAACCTGAAGCTATCGGCTGAGGTCACGCCTACTTGTCCTCTCCTCTTGCTTGATCAGTAGACATTTCAAACACAGCGCAGCCACATCACAGCCCCTGTCCTGCCACAGTGGTGCTGCAAGCTTCTCCACATCCTGTGGTAAATGGCACTACCAACAACCACTCAATCATAAAGCCTAGTATTTGTGTTCGTTGCTCTTTTTCCTCCACACCTCACATCTTATAATTCAGCCTGCCACTGCCATGTGAAGAATTCTGAGCGTTTATTAACTTCCAGTTCACAGCAAAGAGGCTGTTTGAATATGAGGCAGCAGTGAGATTTATCTGCTATAGACCAAGGGATTCTGGGAGCTGAAAGAGGTAAGAAAGGGCTCTTCCCTGAAGTCTTAGAGGAGTGTGGGCCTCCCAGTACCTGGATTTACGGTCGCTAGCCTCCAGGATTTTGAAAGAATAAATTCTACTTTGTGATACTTACCAAATGTAACTTAGCATGTTACAGCAATGCTAAGGAACTAATACAAATTTTCTCATCCCATACCTGGGACTGAGTGAAAATTTCCTGAATAGTTTTACAGTAGTCTGTCTATGAGAGCTGTATGGCATCATGGGAGTTTCACAGTGATAGGTTCTTGGGGCTTTGGAAAAGGCAGGTGAAGCATATAGATTTGTGTGCAGAGCTTCAACAGAGCTGGCCGTTGAGTTTGGTAAACAGACTGAGTGGTTTTACAGATTAATCTTCATTCTAAAGTATAGAAAATAGTATTCAAGTTTTTTTATTCTACTGTCCCTCCTTCCAACGAACAATGCTCCTTATGCTCTACGATCACTGTTTAACAACTGACTTCAGCTTATTTTGTTATATTCCACTAAAACTTATTTTTCAGCATATCCAATATATGAAGAGAAAATCAATCAACAGAAAGTGACCAAGATCTGACAGAGAAGATGCAAATAACAGGTACCTATGATCAAGGCTAAATGGACTCAGCAGGTAGCATTTTTATATTTATTTGTTTTTCTATGTATAAAAACAATAATAAGAAAAAAAAGCAATGACTTTGAAAAGGTGTTCGGGAATGTGGGAAGAGTTGAAGGGGAGGAGATGGATGGTGAACATAATGTGAACAATATATATGTATATATGTTTATGAAAATTTTTAAAAATTAAAAAAAAACATATAGAAGGGTAACATCCATTTATACCAATATTAGAATACAAAGCAAAGCAAAACAAAATAAAAACAAAACAAAACTGTTCAAAACAGAAGCAACAACAAAAGAAGCATTAGGGATTGTAACGTTCTTGTGTTTTCCATTAGGTGGGCTCTGATTCTATTAACAGGTTTTAGCCACAGAGCCATGATTATTATTTTTGTTGAGGTTGTATCAAAATTCAGTATTTGTCTTTATTTAAAGCAAAGTAATCTTACCAATACTCCGCCCCTCCCCCTCCGGCCTTTTACTCCCTCTCCTCTTTCCTGAGGCAACTTCTTAGGAACTGGTCAAGGTGCATTTAGCAGCTCCCTTGGGAAAGGCACTCCTGTTTGACTGTTTGAGTAAGTTTGGAATTTTCATTTTATCCTGAGGTCAATTTGCCCACCCCAGGAATGACACTTCTTTGATGAACTGTCCTGGTACAAGATAGATAGTTGGTGCAGGTTGACAGCAATGAGACATTAAAGATGGGAGATACAGTACAGAGCAGATAATTTCATCCGCCCAGCCCTGACAGAGGACCCCTGGAATGATCCGTCTCCTTTGGGCTGTTTTTTTTTTTTTTCCTTCATCGGGAAAGCCCCCTCTGCTTGACATTCTTCCTCTCTGTCATGTCTCTGAGGATCCCTAAGAGGATGCTTTTGAGATTTCATCTTGGGTCTCTGGGTACTTGATGGCAGTTTTTTCTCCCAGACTAACTTAAGGACAGTGTAGCTCATGTTTTGCAGTTTTCCTTATTCTTCCATAAATGTGGATGCATTTCTTCTAAACTTGTAGACTCTTTAGGAACATGGATCCTTTAGCTCTTAGCGCATCAGAGTAATGAAGCTTTGGAATTAACAAAACTCTTTAGTGAAATGTCTACATGCCCTAGTCGGTAGCATTTGAAGTAAGTTTGTAATCATTTTCTTTAAAAGACATTTATTTAAAATAGACACATGTTTAAAATTAGTATAAAAGTATTAAGTTGGAGTAACCATTTTGGCAAATACAAGGAAAACATGTAATTGTTTTAGCAACTACAAGGACAACAGTCATTTCAACCTGTTTCCTGATTGACTAGTGTCAGGGTGGGCACACTGTGTCTTCTGGAATGTCATAGTTTCCTGCAAATACAAACATGATTTTCAGGTTCTGGGGATGAGAGCTAGGTCAATTACAAAATGGAGGCTAGTACCAAAATGGAGTCTGTTGTGCTCAAATTCTTCATTCCTCCTAGTAACTATTGGGTCCAATCATGGGACCAAGAGGAATAGCTATTTCTTCTTGAGTTAGACTTATAGGTTGATAGTGAGACCTTAACAGGATGTGCATGATGCTTATTCGTTCTCTAATAAAAGTTATTAATCTATTGATTCTGCAAGGACTGAGTGTGAGCAGAAGTAGTAATACAAGCAGGGGTCCTATTAATGCTGGAATCAGGGTAGTCAACCATGGGGCTTTAACTATCCTTGATTGGTCAACACAAAAGAAACATTCTTCTGTAAGGGCTGCACACAGCCCACCCTGCTGTAAAAACACCAGATCCAAGCCCCTTCTGTTTTGCAACACTACTTCTGCCAGGCAATCAACATGTTTTCTAAATGGGTGATTGAGTTCTCAAGGCATTGGGTATCTTTATTAATATCTGCCTTTATGTTATAATTCTGCCTTTGCACAGCCAGTGCTGCAATTCCAGCTCCTGCTCCAGCTAAGCATGTCCTCAAGATAATAGCTAATGTCTGTTCCCTATCCTATGTCGTAGCCTCCTTCCCACTTTCATGCCATTTGTATCATGCTGCTCTCTCATGCCCTCCCCAATCTCCTTTTTCTCCTCTAATGTTCTCCTTGGCTCCTTTGTGTTTATGTGCAAGCATTCACATAATCACATAAACATTTAAAGTTGGGATGGACTTGGAAGAGAGAATTCAATATTCGTCTTTCCAAGTCGGGGTCACCCCAGTTAATATGATACTTTCTAGACCAATTTATTTTCTTGCAAAGTTCATAATTTCATTTTTTTCTTTACAATCGACTACAATTCTGTTTTGTCTCTAACCCGTATGTAACACCTTTATTCATTGCTGGCGGGAGAGGAAACTACTAAGCCATTATGGAAATCAGCATGGTGGTTTCGCAAAACAAAAATTTTAAATAGTTGTACTGTATGACTCACATGGCCCAGCCATACCACTCCTGGACATGTACCTAAAGGACCCTCTATCCTGATGCACAGATGCTTGTATCCACATTTAATTACTCTATTCACAATAGCAAGTAAATGGAATCAACCTAGATGTCCATCAGCAGAAGAATAGATAACAACAAAGAGTAGATTTTGCTTAAGTCAAAGTCTAAAGGCTACTTCAGAATAGGCTGCCTGTTACAAAGTCCTTCGCTCAGTTTTCTGCTGTCCAGGATTTCTGGTCCAGGGGTTGTAATCGCTCTTTGAAGAATGGAGGTATGGGAAGAAAGAGGAGGATACGGGATGCCTTGGAATAGTCTTTGTCCATAACAGAAGGAACATGCCCTTTCTAGAATACTTCAAGCTTTTTGTTCATAGTAGTTTAGTTCCACAAAAATTAAGATTAAAGCCTTCAGAACTCCAGTACCATTTTAATGAGGTTTGGTATGGATGGATGTCTGGTATAATGTACTGACTCCTTCCCCTCCCAGACTTCTTTTCTCTCTATCTCCCATGTGCCCCTTTGTCCCAGCAGTTCTGTTTCCTCCACTGCAATGAATCCACCTCCCTGAGGCTTCCGATTGCCTCTTCCTTGCTTTCAGACCAGGGCTCTACTTGTAGGCAGCTTTCAATGTTTGAGTCTGCCAGCTTGGCTCTTAGTGCCTGCAGACAAATCCAGGAAGGGCTGTGTTTGCACTGCACAAGTCTCTCTTACATGTGTATGTGTGTTTATGCTCCATAGTCAGTACAGCATTTTGGTTTATTTATTTTTTGTCTCCTCCTCCTCTTCCTATTTTTCTCCCTCCTCCTCCAACTTGAAGATTTAGCCCATTCTAAAACTGTACCTCACCTCAGTTCCTGGCTTTGGTGACTGTCTTTCAGAGCTCGTTGGTGGAAATTGTCTTTTCTATATTATCTGCACATCGGCTCTGAGCTTATTCTTTACTCCAAGTTACTCTGCCCTGATATGCAATGTGCAGGGCTTTTCTTTTGAGATTCCTTAAAGATTTTCAACATGGGATTGCCATGATATTAAATTTTTTATTATGAAATGCATCATCCACAGAGAAGAGTGTATATATAACATACATTTAGGATTTAAAGAAATGTACTGAAATGAACTCACGGACAGTCAGACTTCAGGAAGTAAAACAATGCAAGCAAACATCTCAGCATACCTCCCTCGCAGCACTTATGCATGCTTCTCCTACTGAGTCAGCAATGATTTGGATTTTGTGTTCGCCATTTTTCTCAGTGTTTCACACACATTTGTTTCGATAAACAGACTGTTGTCTGTTTTTAATTTAATAAAATTAAAATCATGATGCTTGTTTTTATTTTTTTTATTTTTTTTTCTTTTATTTTTTTTTATCAGTTACATTTTATTAACTCTGTATCCCAGCCGTGTCCCGATCCCTCATTCCCTCCCAGTCCCTCCCTCCCTCCCTCATCTCCACCTTGCCCCTTTCCAAGTCCACTGATAGGGGGGACCTCCTCCCCATTCATCTGATCCTGTTTTATCAGGTATCTTCAGGACTGGCTGCAAAGCCCTCCTCTGTGGCCTAACAGGACTGCTCCTCCCTTCGGGGGTGGGGAGACCAAAGAGCCAGTCATCGAGTTCCTGTTAGAAATAGTCCCTGTTCCCCTCACTTTGGGAAACCAATTGGTTACTGAGCTACCACAGGCTACATCTGAGTGGAGGTTCTAGGTTATGTCCATACATGGTCCTTGGTTGAATGTCAGTCTCAGAAAAGACCCTGTGCCCAGATATATTTGGTCCTTGTGGAGCTCCTATCCTTTCCCCATCAGACTAACTCCCCTTCTTTCTTATGATTCCCTGTACTCTGCCAAAGGTTTGGTCATGAGTCTTTGCTTTGAAAACACTGCTAGTTAGAGTCTTTCAGATGCGCTCAGTAGACTCCTGTCATACGTTCTATCAACTTTTAAAAAATTACATTTGTGCTCTCTCTCTCTCTCTCTCTCTGTGTGTGTATGTGTGTGTGTGTGTGTGTGTGTGTGTGTGTGTATGTGTGTGTGTGTGTGTGTGCCATGGTGCTCCTGTGAAAGGTAGCCATCAACCGGTGGGCGTCTGTTCCCTCCTTCCTCTATGTAGGTTCTGGAGACTGAACTCTGGGTATCAAATGCTTTTAACAGCTGAGCCTTGTTGCTGGTCCTCCTCTGCCTATATTTTATACTTTAAGTATTTTTTGAGCTTTCTAATTTTTAATATGCTAAAGGTTAATCAATGAACATAAATATACATAATTGAATACATGGAATGAAGTAAAGGTGAACCTAAAAGATTTTTGCACAGTGTTACTCTCTATGGCTCTCTATTTTAGGCAAGTATTTTAATATTTCCACTGGTTTTAAACTCGTTGTAATAAGCACCACTCTTACAGATGTCCCTGTAACTGTTATCTCAGGCAGACTTCTTGGATATTTGTTACACGTTATCTGACAACGCGACTGTAGCACCTTACCTTCTCACCAGCAGACGATGGCATGGACCTCTGTGTGGCCCACCTTGCCACCTCACAGCACTGGGTCACATTTCAGGGTCTTTTTAACACATTACTTGCGTAGTTATGTCCAGCTGAGGTTTCGGTGCGCATCCCTGATCACTGGTGAGTCCTCTCCATGGCTTGTTGACTTTTTTTTTTTGAGGGGGGGGAAATGTATGCTATGATTTCTTGCTAATTCCCTTATTGTCATTCACCTTTCACTCTTGATTTGTGGCTTACCCCCTCCCTACCCACCAACTAAAACTCTTCTTTTCAACTAATATAAGTATTTTCTTCGGTTATCACTGACCTTTCTTTACTTTCATCCTGCTATCTTCTGCTGACAGCACATTCTGGTTGTATTTTTCATGAATTCTAATTTTATTATAATTAAGCCTATTAGATTTTTTTTCCCTATAAGTATTTATTTTGAGTTAAAAGTCTTTTCCTACCTTGAATTCACATAGGGCTGTATTGTCTCCTATGAGTTGGATTTTGCCTTTTTGCTCTTAGGCCAAAACTCTTGCCGTAAGTGATATTGGCTCATGCTAGGAAATGAGATCCACTTTTTTTTTTTTTCCCATGGCCATGTCATTCTCTCCATCTCTCTTGTGGATAAAGTCAACTTTCTGTCACATTGGTGGAGACCGATTAGTTTTGTTCTAAGATTCTAGGTGTATGGGATCTTCGCTTGTAGTTGTCAATTTATATATTTGACTCTCATTCTGTGCTGTCTGTCATAATTCTTGATGTAGCCATATGAGCATGCTTTTCTTTTTAGTACCCACATTTTAGCTATTTTTATTTTTTCTGCTATCAAAAGTAGTTAGCTTAAAAATAAATATCGCAATTATTTTGGAAATTGAACTGTAAAGAATTTTTGTTCATGACTGCAAAGCATGTACCTGTCCTTAAAAAAAGTTTTTTTTAAGTCATACCTTACAGTTTTGTATATAAAGAATTTTACCTTCACACATGTTAAGATATTATTCCTTGACTGCTTTACCATTATTAGTTAGTAAGTATAATGTTGTATGATATTTTCTTGCTCTTTATAACTGTGCATTGAGCTCTGTGTATTGATCTTTTTACTGGAAACATTACAAAGTTGCCTTACTGATGCTTCCAATTTACCTTAATAGCTTTTAAGATTTTCTGTGTAGACAATCATAACATCTGAAAATAATGAATTATAATTTCCTTTATTATCATCTTGTACCTATTATGTTTTTGTAGTCAAATTGAGCAGCCTGTGTCCCAACATTCTGTTGAGTGGAGGTGATGGCCTTTAAATTTTTATTCTTAGTTTTACAAAGAATGCTTTTCAAACCCTCCCAGGAAATCTAGAGTTTGCCGTAGTCTCAGGTCTTGGCTGATACCTTTTACCAAACATAGGAAAACATACCTATTTTAAAATTTTCCAAAATTTTATTTTTTAACATTATGACCATCAAGTGTACTTTATCAAAGGATTTCTTTTGAGATGGTACTTTGTGTATATGAGTGTGTGACAGGATCTTGGTACATAGTCTTACCTGGCCTATAACTCATTCTGTAGACCAGGCTGGCCTTGAATGTGCTTTTTTCTGCTTCAGGAATCTTCAGATTGCAACCAAGTACAATTATACCTGGCTTTATTTTTGTACTAAATCAACCTCCTCAGTGGACTTTACAATACTGAAATAATGTTAAAATTTTTGCAATGACCCTTTTTGATAATGAGATCTCTTATTTCTGTGCATTGATGAATTGGGTTGTTAATATAGAAGTTTTGAACTGAATGTATAAATGAGGTCTGGAGAAGTGACTCAGTTAGTGAAGTGCTTTCCATACAATCATAAGGACCTAAGTACCCACATTAAAAAGCTGGCCATAAAATTGTTTAAACCAATCTGGGTATGGTTTCCATGGGATGCAAGCCTGCTGTTGGAAGGGCTGAGAAAGGATGATCCCTGAAGCTCCTTGGACAATCTGTTTAGCCAGTTGGTGAGTATCAGGTTCAGTGATAGACTCTCCCAAAAGAAGGTGGAGCTCAAAAAGAACATCCAGCCTCTGACCTGTGTGTGTGTGTGTGTGTGTGTGTGTGCGCGCGCACGCTCATGTACCTGCACACGCATGCATTATGCACACATACATAATACATAAACTATTTTGGCCTATGATATTCATGTCTTCATACTTTCGTTTTGAACTTGTAGTCAGGGGTGGGCAGTGATCCCTCTATGTTGTAGCTTGTGAAACTGTGTGAGCGGATGGATTCCCTAAATTACAGATAACAATAGCGTTATCTGTAAACCTGGAGCCGGTGCTGCCCGATCAGTTGTCTGTGATGGATGGCTGTAGTCTTCTGCTTTTGCTTTCCGTGGGCACTGGGGTTCTCAGTGTAAATCCCCACCCACTGGTCTGCAACTGTGGACCAGGTGGGGTTGGAATCAAAGCTGTTTCTCCTAAAGCCGCTGCTGGTGTTTCAATAGTTTACAACCTGTTTTGTCATCATGATAGTAAAAGAATGTGAATTGAGTGTTGGAACATATTTTTCTACATTGACTGTTGGGAGAAATTTGTATTTTTCGCAGAAGGTTCCTCTAACTTGGTCTATCAGTTGGTATGAAATTAACGTGGAATATATTTACTATCCTGGAAATCTTGTATTTGACTGCTCACTAGTCTAATGAGAAGTAATTTATGATGTTCTTATTCAAAGACAATCTTCTGTTTCTTGTTGTATTTTCCAAAGAATTGGAAGTGAAATAATAGAAGTCAGGGCCGCCTTCCTGGTGTTCCATTAGGAAGACAGAAGAAGATGCCACTCAATGAAGCAGATGACATCCATCTCTTCCTTCTAACTCTTCTTCCTGCTTCAGGACAGTCCACGTGATGTCTGTCAATATGGTGTTCACTATCCAGGATGCCCACGCCTTCAGCTTTTCTCTAGATATTGGGCACCTGTGAAGGAATTCAGCACAACATTTGGAAATGAAGGTTGTGAGGACCCCCTGGGCACTTAGATTAATGACTTGCTCTGCCTCCTATGCAGTGAATCAGTGGCACCTTTGAACAATAAAACCAGCCCGAACTGGTGATTTCTCCAGAGTTTGTTAAAGTTCAGGTGTTCAGGCGATAGTTGGCTAAAAACTGCACATTAAATATTATAATCTATCGACACTGTGTGCCATAGGAAGTTGATATGAAATATAAGTATAGGATGCTCTTCAAGTCTATGAAGAACTTATGATTTAGCTATGGATATTAGGTTTATAGGATATTACATAAGAGGAAAATAACCCACTAAGCTGTGAGGTGCTGATCCCTTGCCTATGAGAAACATAACACATACTCACATACTACAAAACAAGCTCCAGGAGGACAGGGATTTTTATTTCTGTGTTCACAGAAACCACTTCCCCCTACCCCCAGAAAACTATAGTAAGGCTGTAAGAGTACAGGTACTTGATCTCCTGTTGAGTGAATCTAAGAGGGATTTTGAATTAAGCAATCATCTTTTACTCTTTACCAGTTGTGTGATCTTGTAGAAAGCCATTCATCTAGATTCAGTCATATCCTCTATTAAATGGGAGTGACAGCTGTACCATCCTCCTAAATGGCGAGGGAAGACTAACCAGAGAAATAATTAAGTGTATATACATTTAATTCGGCACACAAAAACAGCAGCGTTAATAAGTGGCATGAATTTTTAATTTTTATTTATTATCATTTACTTATTAACACACCCTCTTTAAGACATGACGTGCAAGTAGAAGTCAGTAGTAGTGCTTTAGAAGTGAAAACTCTCAATGTATTTTAAAGCTATCTTCGATTCTGATTGTTAATAGTTAAGAATAGCTTTTCCTGAATCGAGATAAAAAAACCAAATTTGAATAACTTTTAAACATAGGAAATAAAATACATTGATTGAATAAAACCTATCCACTTAAAAAGCTATATTATATTAATGACATTATTAGCTCAAATCCTATCACAGACTAAATATATTCACAGAAGAATTGTAATTAACGTTCATTTTTTTTCCAGGTGTGTGTGACTCTGCATGACTAAGTGGAGTTGAGTCCTAGAAATGTGGGTCAGAAAACTAACACTAACGGAAACATTCTAGGGCATAAAGTGGCCAGTGTTCGCAGTCACGTCCAATTGTGTTTCTTGCGTAGAAGCACAGAGAGCAATAATGCTAAAATACAAAGGAGTCAGTACATTTTCTACTCAGATCAACACTATTCAAGACTCACACACAACTGACATTTGTTCAATAATGTTCGAGTATGGCAAAGAATCTGTGAAAGAAAGTTTGATATCTCTAGTCAGTTTAAAGTCAGATAGTGTACTGGGAAAATGTGTCGCAGGCAGATGTTCTCCGTTGAAACCTTTCTTTAGGAAGTAGAGGAAAGTGTTCTATTAATAGGCTCCCTGAGCATCCACCATATGTGCTTGTCTCTTGGTCATTAATTCATTGGTAGACAGGTGGGTAGATACATAGACAGACAGACACAGATAGACAGATCGATAGGTCCTTTTTCTGTGAATATGTATGCTTTGTTTATTTGCTTGGGATGTAATGGAAAAAATGAGCTCTCTATTAAATAGTGACTGAAAACCCCGGGAGTACCCCCTTTTGCTCCCTGGCTACCATTTCTGATAACATTTCACCTTCTTTATTTGTAGCCATACAGACCTATGATTGGTTTTTTGGACATGGCTGTGATTTTCCTTCTGCCTACCAGCTCTCAAGAAGAGGACATTTTCCCACTGTCCATTGACTTTACATTCTACTAGATCTTTGTAGGGATTTAACTCAAATGGTGGTCTCTTTGTAGTCTTCTTCACTTGATAGCCACACCTGATTTCCTCCTTTTATGAAACACTCACAAACCCTACTAGATTCTAAGATCCAACTGGATCCTAAAAAATATTTTCCCAGTTAAATTTTTATTTCCTGTAGAAACAATAGAAGAGTCTTCCACATGAGACACTCATGTTAATGGCTCCAATTATTCTTCTCATCAAATATGCTCACCTTATATCACATGCTATGGCAGTGCCCTCTTGCTATGGGCAGAAAATTATTCTTCACCCCTTGGCTTTCCCACCTGGTTTGCTGCAGCTAAAGGCCATATGGTAAGGGCAGAGGCTTGGAAAGTACTGTTGTAACTGTTGTGCTTCAGACATTGCCATGAGAAAGTCATGATTAGGATGAGCTTGGGGTTGAGCAATGCGTGGATCCGAGTTGCTATAGCTAAGAATTTCCAGTCAAGACTTGCAGACTCACTACCATCCACAGAGACATGAATAAGGCCACTAGTGGTGCCTTGGGTTGCAAGCCAGCTATGTGAGCAGTAAAAGAAATCCTTGTTCCAGTTGTTGAGATTTTTGCAATTGTTTTGTGCACAGCAATTTTGCAACAAATACCCAATGGAAGCTGGCTATGAGAGCAAATGCTGTGAACCTAGCATTTGGAAGGCAGGGACAAGAAGGAAGATTCAAGCCAATCTGGGCTACATTTTGAGAGAGAGAGAGAAAAAACCAACAACAACAACAACAAATAACAATAACCAGTGGATAAAATATTCAATAAATTTCCCGAGGTACATTCAAATAAATAATTTTCCATGTTCTAAAGTTATTAACTGGCTAATTTATACACACTTAAAATAAGAAACAACGGTCTTTAAGAGACACTATGTATTTATCAAGTAGAGATTCTAATGAGACCAACAGCATGGCTAAGGGGTGTGGTGATTCCAGGACAGGTAAACTGCAGAGAAAATAACCAGGCACACACCATTGAAAGACAGGAATGGAACACCACTTCACTGGGTTCCCCAGAGAAGTAGGAAAGTAAGCTTGAGCATGGAGGGGGATTGGTGAGCGGAGGGCTAGAACCTCCATCATTACCAGTGTCTAGTTGATTTTCAGTTTGCTCATTGTTCATCCTGAAGTGCACAGTACTAACAAGGATCCTGTGCTAACTGTAAGTGGTGAGGAAGAGTGGTTGACGAGGGTTGTGCTAAGTTTCTTTCCCACTCTGACTCTGTCCAAACTCACTTCGTGATCATGAATTTGAACTTTAGAACCTTTCTACCATCTTATATATTTTAATGCTGTAGTATTTGTGTGTGTGTGTGTGTGTGTGTGTGTGTGTGTGTGTGTGTGCATGTCTGTGGGCATGCGTGTGGGAGTTCCTGTGCCATGGCTTGTGTATAGAGATCAGAGACAACTTGTGGGGGGTTAGTTCTCTCCTCCCGCCTCGATTGTTCCCTAGATTAAACTCTGGGTGGGCAGGTTTGGCAACAAGCTCCTTTACCTACTAAGCCATCTTGCCTGCCCTGTTCTCCCTCTTTCTGAGACATAGTATGATTCTTAAAAACATGAACACCATAGGAATAAAACAAAATGATTTTAAACAGCAGAGGAGACACTTTATCATTTCTCTTGTCTCTGAAGCCAGTGTTCAGTTCTTGGCAAGCTCTGCCTGTGACCTTGTGTTTATGAAAGGTATGCTTACCATAATGTCTTATTTTTATCCTCCACTCAGGCTTGTCAGGCAAGCGAGAGTATGTATTAGTTAGTTTTTCTTCTCCCTCCACCATTCAACAAACAGATGGTGTAACTGCAACACAGACAGATCAAGTAGTTTTCCTAAGATTACACTAGTGAAGATTGGTAGAGCTAGAGATAAGAACACAGGTTGGCTGATCCTACCAGACCTGATTACCTCCTTCTGGATACATACACAGGCTTGTTCCAAAAGTCTAATACCAGTGATGAAGAGCTCTCTATCATTGTACTTCCTGTAATCTCTTCACAAGCAGTCAGGGAAAGCCCCAGTGCCAAGATTTGGGATGCACAGACTTGGCCCCTGTGTAAGATTTAAATGCTAAAAAGCGTTGACTGCTGAGCTCAGGTGTCGCGGGGTTGTGAGGCTGCATCTCCTGGACAGAAATGGAGGCAGAACGAAGTGTGCATCTAAATTACTGTCACTTGTTATTGATTTACTGATGGCTTCTAAAAATGTCGCATTTGAACTGTCAGTGAATTTGCCGACTGTTGGCACGAGTGATGAAAGCAAGTGTGAACCCTAATTGATTAGGCCTCATTTGCTTATCCATATTATGCTAATTAGATCTGCAATCTTTCCCTTTGTACCCTCACCCAGTGACAGAGTAAATCAGGGTGATTGGGATGCAGATAGGATTAGAGGGAAGAATTTAAGATTGAGCAGGCTCCATCTTAGCTGAGAGAAAGTTTATTTAAATACACCTCCTTCTGGAAAGAGCTCTGTATGATTCTCTTTCTTATGTGCTTCCTCTGGGTGGTTTTGTGGTGACAAGTATCGCTTTCTTGACCCCATAGTTAAATTTTCTCTGTGAGATTCTGTTTTCTGGTTCGTGACATGAGTGGCTGGAGTACAGCATCCTTTGATAGGACACCAGGGTTATGTCTATCTGTGCTGTGAGGCAGTTCCTAATAGACCAGGGGAGACAGGGGGTTCTAAGCTGGCTTTATCTGATTTCCAACCTACACTTGTAAAATGAAAATTTTTTTCCCCACTTCCAAAGATATTATCTGTATCCCAAAGGCTGAGTTAGATTGGAGGGTGGGTTTTTAAAATAAATGGTCTCGTGCCAAGACTTAACTTCACCAAAACCACACAGATTTTAGGAGAGTCTGATGGCTGATTAGAAGACTCTATTAATCACCAAACATTTGTTAAGCCCATAATAAGTGCCAAGGACCAGAGGTATTCTAAATTTGGCAATGAATTAGCTGTATAACATTTTTCCAAAGTGTTTGCTTATAATACAGATTCTTAAATCTCTTGCCCTCCCTTCTGAATATGTCTCTGGATCTAATGACTGCATTTTAAACAAATTCTCCAGGTGACTCTTACTTACATTCAAGTGTAAAATCTGTTGTATTTGTATAAATCTTTGATATGCAGTGGATGTAAGAGATTCTGCCTAAAATTAACTTAAAATCCATCCAAGATAATACTAAAATTAATAACAAAAAGATCAACAAACAAGATCATTTCAGCATTGTAAAATTTTAGGGAATGAGAATTCTTTGGAAGTATGCAATATGGCAGTCAGGTCAAAACCAGCATTTGCAAACTGAGTATTAAGAAGAACCTATTAAGTATGTTGCATCAGTAGAAATGGATGGAGAGCTTTAGTCTGGCCACTGTCTTCTGAGATGACAACTGAGGATCCAGGGGACTTTAGGTTTTCCCTGAGGACACCTGGAAAAACAATAAATATGGAGAACAAATCTAGGCATCCATCAACATTAGAGAAGATGCAAGTTCATTAGCAATCATGGATATGCAAATTAAAATAACAACTTTACACTGGTGAGAATGTAAATGAGTTGGCTGCATTGCAAGGTATAGAGTGCTCTTCAATATTGCTTGGGGAAATATAATTTGTAGCATTTTTGGAAAGTTTTGACAATATATGTTAAAAGTAAAAATATACTTATTCTTTGATCCAACATTTCTGCTTCTGGGAATTTATCCTGCAGAAATAAAATCATTAGAACAGGCAACTATTTTATCACACAGTGTTTGCAGTTGCTAAAATCTAAAAACAAATAAATGCTTACAAATAAGAAAATGGAGTTGTAGTCTATCCATACAATAGCACACATTCAGTCATTAAGGAGATTAAAGTAGATCCATCCACTACAGCTTGGATGTACGAGAATGTACTTTTAAATGAGAACAGATCAATTTCAATAACATCAAAATTTATAATGTATGTAACTCCTCCATGGAGGTATATTTCGTTGTTATGTTTATAGTTATGTGTTCGTGGGGTAACCCAAGAGTTATTTCATTTCAGGATGCAACACGGAGAAAAAGGAGAGTACAGTTTAAAATGATAGTTAAAAAAAATGGGATCTGTGATATAGAAATATGACATAGACCCATCAATGTGAGACTAACAGTGCATCACACATACATATGAACAGAGAGCTATGTAGGAGGGTATCGCCCAAAGGATGAATAAAGATGGGCTTTCAGGGAGTTTCACTTCTTTCATTATGGCTTTATTTTTTATATGAATTTTTTTCTAAGCACTGTGAGCAAAAATAAAAAACAACAACAAAGTGTTGATTTTAATCAAGATCATCATTTTGTAAATAAGTAGTCTAGAAGCCTGACAAGCATGGTTTATGTCTGAACAGGTGTTAGGGAAATGATGAGTGTGGTGGCTTGAACAGCTATGGCCCCCATAGAGTCATGTGTCTGAATGAGTGACTCACAGGGAGTGGCCTTGTTGGAGGAAGTGTGTCTCTGCGGGGAAGGAGCTTCGAGGTCTTACACGCTCAAACTATACCCAGTGTGGCACGCAGTCTCCTTTTGCTCCCTGAGGCTCAAGATGTAGAACTCTCAACTCTTTCTCCTGTATCATGTCTGCCTGCATGCTGTTATGTTTTCTGCCACGTCAATAATGAACTAAACCTCTGAACTGTAAGCTAGCACCAGTTAAATGTTTTCCTTTATAAGAGTTGCCACGATCATGGACTTTCGTCAGAGAAATAAAACCCAAACTGAGACAATGAGTGTGGATGACAACTTTATTCTTGAGATGATCGACTAGTGAGCATTGCATGCTAATGGAATTACACACTGAATCATCCCCAGAATCAGGGGCTTACAGGAGATACCACATCTCATCTTTTAGTCTCTACTGCCTTGCATGCAGTAATAGATGGACTATATTGTTAGAAAAATAATCTAATGTCTTTTTATGTGTATGGAGATATCACTGTGATTTCCCAGTTATACTTAAAGAATAGATAAGATTAATTTTTATGCACTTGTAGTTATTTGTGTGAATATCTGTCATACACACTTCTCACTGGTTTGAAACAGAAACACTGCATGTTACTGAATGGCTGAGGAAGAATTTCCATGGGATTCAGGAAACTGCTGGACTTAAGATTCTTGTGGGCCAGTAAGGCATTGAACCATTCAAATATGAAGAGCTTCAGAAGATCCGGATGATACTATGACTTATTATCTTACATTTGCATGAAGCTCTAAAATGGGTAAAAGATTTAGATAGATGCTGTGTGAAAGAAGACATCTGAGTGGGCAGTAAATATGTGTGGTGATCAATAAAGAAGATATACAGGTGGTTCTAAATAGTTTTCTCTTTATGTACATGGTATAGCATGAGTATTATATAATGGGGCCAATCGTTCTTACTCCAGGAAATAGATTTACAAAATAAACTATTAGAAGTCTTTAAAAGAATATTGTCAATTATATTCAAAACCATTATATTTTATCATTGTTGTTTGTGTTTTGTAAATCACTGTTATTAACATATAAAATAACGAATGAGATGATCAAGAGGCTGGCTAGTTTCATGGATATGATTATGTTAATGAGAATGTAGACTATACTCCACGTTCCTACGCTAAATGATAAGTTTGGTTATTGTTAACAGCAATTATCTATTCAAATCCTAACAAGCACGGCCTTGGATAAATAGTACGGTGGCTCCAATGACTTGTTTGGTGATTGTGATCCATGTAGGATTCATATGATTTCTCCCAGACATACTGTGGCAGCTAGTTTCATGTGTCCACTGAATGAGCTGAAGGTATTCATAATGTCTTAATGATATGTCTGTGATAGCTGATCAAGTAAAATTAATCTTTGCATAGGTAGACTCAGTAAGTCAGACTGACCTTCCTAATGTGAGTGGACATCAACCAGTCCTATGAAGTCTTGAAAGGAACAGAAGACGGAGGAAGGGAAGAGTCACCTTTTGCTCTGCCTGGTGTTAAAGTGAGACATTGGATTCCTGGGCTCTGAATGATACCATGAGCTCGAATCTTTGTGTGTGGATGGATGGTAGCACTAGCTTTCCTATGTATTATCTATGACTCAGTTTCCTTCTTTGTAAAATGGGCAGATCAGTGTGATTTATAAAGGCAAGAGAGTGTAATTACTATCAGGTGTCTTGCATGGGATCGGATAAGTATTACATCCTTAGAAAATATTAAACATCATTATTCATCTAACTGCTCACATTCTAAGCATGAGGGTGGCTGATAAGTTTTGTCATGAAAAAATTACATCCTGTCAATTAGCAATATATCAAACAAGTACCATCACCACCCATGAAAGCAATGAGGAATGCCAGTTGTCATGGGCAAAGCACAGCTGAGCTTTCTTACTTTCAGGCAAAGGGTCCTCAGTCTTCCTGTGACTCATTTGTGGCCTGTGAGCCAGGGACCAGAAGCCACATAGTTGAGTTATAGGCAGGTACCTTCCCCCTGTCATAGCGTGCAGGTTGTGTTGGAATAAGAAGCATTAGTAAGCCTATCCCAGAAAGATGTCATAATAAATACTCAGATCTGGGATGTTCAGGGCACAGCTCATTCTCCTGAGGTATGGCACTGTGTGTGAAAACCCTGTCAGCACAGCTCCTGCAAACATTGGGTGTTAGATGGTGACTCAACCCTTAGAAACCATAGCACAATGCAGCCACTGAATCTTGGAGGTAGAGTGCCGTGTCAACCTACTTTGCCCAATGCGAACAAGAATGTTATTTTTTTTTCACATAATTCTGAAGAAATACACTTTATTGAAATTGAATGATTCAGTATTTAATTACACATAGGACAAAATTGGAAGTAAAATAATATCATCATTTAAGGCAAGGGAGATGATGGCTCAGATGGTGAAATGTTTGACTAGCGTGCTGGATGACCTGAGTCCAATCTCAAGGACCATTTTATGAAGGAGCTGGGTGTGGTGGCACACTCTTGTAGTCACAGCAATGGGAAGGTGGAGCAGGGCAGATCCCCGAGCATGTCCAGTCGGTGTGTTCCAGGCTAGTGAGAGACTCCATCACAACCAAAGGACAAGGTAGACAGTGCCCGAGAAACTACAAACAACACCACAGATGATTCTCTGGTCCTCCATGCAGATTCTCACATTTATACTCACAGACAGACACGGACATACACACATACACCTACACACATACAAAATTATACCATAATTAAAAAAATATACCTGTACTGTAATAATTCTCACTACTCACCATTTAAGAGCTCTTCGAAGTCCGGTTGCAATGTGCAGATTGGCCACCCCTACAAATATGTTTTCTTTCTACTCTTCTTCATCACCCAGCCAAGAATCACACAGCCTGTCAGTCAGTCCTAGTGGTTCTCTGAATCTGACCAGTGTGGTCCAGTTCTATGACATCCAGATACCTTGATATCCTCTCAATTTGCAAATTGACCTCACACATGCTTTTCATCTCTGTTCTCTCAATATACCCCTTTGTACTTGGGGGTATATTGGTACCTTTATGCCATGAAGATCTTTGCTTGTGTTGATAATGAGGCTGGCTTTCCTTTTGAGAACATCTATCAGGGGCTAGTTAAGCAACCATCTTGAGAATTTGCCATCTATGGATTCATCTACTTCCTTTTCCTTTGGGTAAGTTTTAACGCTCTTTGAAAACAGTCACACCTGTAGAGCTGTTTATGTTTATCTAATGTATTTCTTGAACTTTGTTGGGTGAGGTTAGCATGGTGAGGAGCTGTTTGCAATGTGTCTCAGAAACAAAACGACAAAGTGTATGGGGCAGAAAGCAGCTGACATGTGGAAGCAACCCTACAGGAGGCTTGGATGTCGACATAGTGGCTCCCTTTTGAGTGGCTGAGTGTCTGCTCTGGAGAAGGAAATGACATTCAGACAGGGTGGAAAAACTGACAGTTTCAATTCACTCTGTGGCACCCCTAATTTAACTATGGTAGGATGGATCTAGAGCACCTGAGTAGGCAGAACTCTGTAGAAATTTAAAACAGAAGTCTCCCCCCAAAACATGCACACCAGTGAAATTTCGGCGTTCTCTATCGATCTGGGGTTTTGGGACAGGGGTTAGGGCATTGCCCACTCTCAACTCTTCTGAGCCCCCATAATCCTTTTGTAATGGCCTCAAGCAAGCTTCTGTCCTCAGAACAGGGTGCAGTCAACGGAGATGATCCTATCCCATTATGGAAATGAGTGGTTCCACTTAATGTATGGGGTGTCCTCACAATTTACTGATCTGAACTAGAGCAACATCAAGCGCTATTTTTCAATCCCCTTTATTAAACGTGCTAGGCCTGACTCAGCAAAAGGCAGGGCCTCGCTGGCCTCTGGACCTGACTGATGATGCTAACTTCATTTATTAAGTTGATAGGCACAGTAGCGCAGTGTGACCGGCCCAGCCCCCACTCAGTTCCAGTCTTACCCAGTCACTACTGAAATACAGTTGAACAACAGGGCTACTCAAGACACACTGGGAAGAGGTGCTGAAAGCTGCTCTGAAAGGGAAAGCACTGGAGATTTTATTAATTCTGCTTTTACTCTTGTCATCTTCTTTGTGAAGGACAGAGGAAATGATGTGGGGTAGAGGAAGGAGGACACTCCATAGAGCAGAACGGCGCAGGGTTGGGAGTCAAACCACCCGTGTTCCCATCCCAACCAAAGTCGTTATCAAAACTATCTGCGTAATTGCGTGAACTGCTTTAATTCTTTAGTGCCACAAGAGCCAAGCTCTCTGCGCTGCAGCAACAGCAAAACCATTTTAGAAATTTAAAAAAAGCTTCTGCACCCTCATTGAAAGTTGATGGGCTTTTCAAGATGGCTGAGTGGGTAAAGGGGCTTGCTGCCAAACTCGAAGACCTGAGTTCAATCCCTAGAATCCACCTAGGAAAAGGAGAGAAGCAATAATTCCTGCAAGTTTTCCTCTGACCTTCAAAATCACTGTGTGGCATGTGCACACACACACACACACACACACACACACACACACTCTCACTCATGCACCCTCCCATACACGCACGCACGCACGCTCCTACATCCAAACACATATACACACACGTACACATATATATACATGCACACTCACACACAAACAGACACACACTCAGACACACACTGACCCACAGACTCACAGACACACACCGACACAGACACACAAACACAGACACACACGTTCCTACACAGACATACACACTCATACGCATATACAGACACACTCCTACACCAAATAAATAAATGTAAAACATTTTTTTAAAGAAAAATAAACTTTTAACTTTAAAAACTCCAGAGTGATTTAAATCCTACCCCCTTTCTTCCTCTTTCCTCCTGGAATCAACCAACCAGATTTGAGCTTGAGGACCCTGGCCTAGGAAGAGAACCAGTGATCCCGGTCATTTTCTTACTTCATTCCTTTGTGTCTTTGTCCTTAATTTCATGTGTCTGGGGGCCCTGGGAGAGGAGTAGGGTGGGGGAGGAAAACATACATACTGACTTATTATGTGTTTCGCCTGGTTGTCACCGGTTCTCTGGCTGTGACCTGTAGAGGCCCTGTTACTGTTGGTTGGACTCCTAATGGTGTGAGGCCAGCTCAGGAGTGAGCGCCTGAGTGGGGCTTCCTTCTACAGGGATCCCTAAGACAAAGAGCTGGTTTTGCCCTGAGGTAGGCTCAAACTTCAATCTGTACCCATAACAACACATTCCAAAGCTTTTGCACTTCCCCTTAATTCCTGATCAGCATAAATAGAATGCTTAACCTTCTCCAAGGCCAGTCATCCCAGAGAAGACCAAAGACAACAAGTTTTAGAGGTCAGGGTCCAGCTCGGAAACCTTGAGGACCAACGGACAATGCCTACAATGCTTGCCTACCATGATAGCCGTCTTTAGCTCCTCTTACCTCTGTTCAAGTGACTGTGGGCCACACCTGAGGCACCAGTCATTGGGTCCTCTTTCTGTAGACATACTTTCCACAGGGAAATCTCTTTACTTGCCTTTGGAGATATGAGAACTCCTTCCTGTCCCCCCTTACGGAGAGCAGATACTGCCATGCCATTTGACTGATTATTTTTGACACCAAATTGATTATTGACTCTTTTTGTAAAAGATTATTTTCCATCTGTATGTGGTGGCAACTGCCTTTAACCCGCACTTGGGAAGTGCAGGCAGGAAAATTTCCGAGTTTGAGGCCAGCCTGGTCTGCACAGTGATTCCTAGACCAATTAGGATCTTGTCATTTTCTTTAAAATATATATATATATATATATATATATATAGTCACTCAATTTTTTTTTTGTAAATTAGCTCACAAAGTAATAGGTTTCTATATAAATTTTGGTTTAGTTTAATCTCTATTCACAGCCCAACCCCTCTCATCTCTCTTCTTCCCTTTCATGGTTGTGTCCTTTCGTCCCTTGTTATTCCACATTTCCCTGTTTGCTATTGTTTTTCCTGCTCTCCTCTCTTAAAACCTCTTTTTTTTTTTACCTCCCCAGTCACGTGGCCTTTTTACCTTGACATTTATCCATAGTTACTCCCAACCGGACTCTTGAGAAGCTCCAAGATAAACACACTCTCAACACTTCATCCTAAGTGCCTGGAAGGTTCCTTCAGATCACGGACTATTTAGCATCCCTTGGGCTTCTGCATTAAATCTTACTCATCAATTTCAGATTAACAGGAAATATCCCACTTAATATTCTCTTATGCTTAACTTTCATAAACTCAGGAAAAACTTAAAAATTATATTTGGCAGAATTAAAGTACCGAGAAGAACTCCATAACCAAATGAATTCAAACATCGCTGCCTCTATTGGGACCACTTCTGTGGGGCATCACCTGGGCAGATGCAAGGTGCCTTTTGGTGCTATATATCTTTGGCATTGTCCTTTCTTCCTGCGGGCACCTGAGCTGCTTGGTGCTCTCTAAGCATTGTCCAAGTGTTTTCAAATCTTCAGTGTATCACTGACTTTCTTTTTTTTTTTATTTATTACAATTTATTCACTTTGTATCCCAGCTGTATCCCACTTTGTATCCCACCCTTGTCCCCTCCCAATTCCTCCCTCTCTCCCTCCCTCATCACCTCCCATGCCCCTCCCCAATTCCACTGATAGGGAGGACCTCTTCCCCTTCCATATGATCCTAGCTTATCAGGTCTCATCCGACTGTCTTTCATAGTCTTTTTCTGTGGCCTGGTAAGCTGCTTCTTCCTCAGGGGGAGGTGATCAAAGAGCCAGCCACTGAGTTCACATCAGAGACAGTCCCTGTTTCCCTTACTAGGGAACCCACTTGGAGACTGAGCTGCCATAGGCTACATCTGTGCCAGGGGTTCTAGGTTATCTCCATGCATGGTCCTTGGCTGGAATATCAGTCTCAGAAGATAACCCTAGGCCCAGGTTTTTTGGTTCTGTTGTTCTCCTTGTAGAGCTCCTGCCCTCTCCAGGTCTTTCTATCTCCCCCTTCTTTCATAAGATTCCCTGCACTCTGCCCAAAGTTTGGCTATGAGTCTCAGCATCCCCTTTAATAACCTGCTGGGTAGAGTCTTTCAGAGGCCCTCTGTGGTAGGCTCCTGTCTTGTCCCTTGTTTTTATTTTCTTAGTCTTTCAGAGGCCCTCTGCGGTAGGCGCACTGACTTTCTTGATACCTCAGTTCCTTGTTGCACACAGCTATATCCCTCTTTCATAGATCCTTCCCTATTAATAAGATCACTCGTGCTCACAGGGACAAGGTTGATAGATGTCGTTCCCCACTTTGTTTTCTCGTGTGCTGATACCAATACTAAAAAGTGCATGCGTTGTAGCACTCGAAACAGTAGAGGAAGAAGGTCAGATGGAGGAGCAAGAATGTGCAGGCATTGAAACGTTCCTGGTGGACAACTGGGGCACAAAAATAATAGTGTCAAGCAATACATTTCTCTATTTGTGCCCTGGGAATCCTTGGAATCTGCATTTGAAGGATGCATGGCCCAGCCTACCATATTTCTTACCTTTTAGGGAGAATTCCTTTTCTGGAGGTGAGAATGTAAGGACACCAGCCATCAACAATAATTTTAACTCATCACTGAAGCCATCCACACTATCATCGAAAAGGGTAACTATTGAATCACCAAGAAGCAGCCTTGATTTAGCTTCCTTTTCCTGTCTTTTATTTTTGTATTTCATAACAAGTTTACTGGAAGTTGGAGTCCAGAGGTTAGTATAAGAAGAGGCTAGGCTGAGTTAC
Organism: Meriones unguiculatus; assembly: GCF_030254825.1. Lineage (NCBI taxonomy): Eukaryota > Metazoa > Chordata > Mammalia > Rodentia > Muridae > Meriones > Meriones unguiculatus. The sequence continues at coordinate 89,926,352 of NC_083359.1, read as the reverse complement.
CAGGAAGAAACTTCGTTCTCGGCCTTCCGCTGTGTGGGATCCTGGGTTTAGTGTAGGGGCTCTAGGGTCCTTAGGGTCCTTTCCGAGTCATCCTTTGCTGCTGGGTTCTGGGTGTGTTTTCAGGGCTGGGTGAGCCCAAAGAACACCTTCTTCTCTTGTAGGAAAAGAGGGCTTGATGGATTCTTGAGCTTTTGCAAGAACATCTTAGGGCCACACATTTCCTGTGTCTTTAGCCATCTCTCTGGTCTTTCTCCAAGAGATATACAAATCATTTTTTTTCTTTCCATCTTTGAGGTTTAGGTCATGATGAGGGGATGGAGAGCATCTGACGAGAGTGCAGATGAAAGAGCTGAGTCTCATCCTGAATTTTCAAGGCAATCCTGTACTGAAAGTGTTTCAAGATCCAGGTACAGTCACTACGCTAAAAATTCTAAGAAAAACAAAAACAAAAACAGACAAAAACCATAGCTAATGCCTCTAAGGAGAAGGCAGCATGTCACCTTCAGAATACATTGCCCCCCCGCCCCTCCCCATGATGCCTTCCTTTTCCCTTGAAAAGTGGAAATAATTTTGATTTTTTAAAAGATTATAAAAGTACATGTGTGACGATTGTGAAAGTATTAGAAATACAGAAGAATAAGAATTAAAAAAAATCAAAGCAGAAAACATAATTTTACAGTCTTTGTTAGGTATGGCTGCAACAGAATAGCTCAGACGGGGTAATTTATAGTGAATGGAAATTTACTGGCTAAGGGATTCCGAGGGCTGGGAAGGCTAGGGAGAATCAAGGAGCTGGCAGCAGCCATGGCCCTGTTGGTGCACTGTAGTGTTGAAGAAGGCATTGCAGAGAAAGAAAAGAAGGAAGAATGGCAGAGGAGAGCAAATATAAAACAGCAAGAGAGGAAAGTGTGTGGTAAAGAGAGAGAAAGAGAGAATGCAGAGGGTGTTTCCTCATAAAGACCCCACTTCAGAGCTAACAGCCTTCATTCACTCATGAGTAAGCCTGCGCACCCTCATCACCTTCCACCAGATCCTGCTCCTAGCACTGGTGAATTTATGACTCGGGGATACCTTACCACCTTTCTTTTTGTGCATAGCTACTTTTTATTTCAATTTTCCTTCTCATCAGCTCTCCACTGGTCCTTGACCTGGAGGGCCAGGACCATTTTGGATTTGCTTATCGATTAGTTATCATGGCCGCTTTATTGAACAATTTCTGTGTGACAGGCAGGCTTTAATTTTGGCCATCTAGCAAGTATGAGCTGGTTTCATTTTGACGCCAGAACAGCGTGGAGGAGAGGTGAGCATTAACACTATGTCTGGGTAAGGATGTTGATGCAGACGGCTCAGGGAAGTCAAGTAAGACAGCCTGTCTCTGACAGTTCTTAAGTGAGGGAGGTGGGGATTTACAGAGCATGGCCTGTGTCTGTGAGCCTCACCACTACACTTGCCTGCTGTGCCGACTGCAATAAGGTTCACTAAACAGGGTCTGTTGCTGTGAATGGATACTCTCAGAAAGATGAGGAGGTAGGACCAGGTCGCTTTCCTTCACATCAACCCTTAATTTCCATTTGTTTTGTCTAAGCCTTACTCACACTCTCTCCCTTTCTCAGGCTAAGGAGCCTACGTCAACAGAGCAGGTATGATTGAAGTCATAGATGCCATGACTACGCACACTTCACAAGACTCTAGTCTGGTCCCTTGGCAGTTTTCAAACAGTCAAATATCAGTTTTGGTCCAAGCAATGAGACTTCACACTGCCACACAGTCAGTATGTGCCCTTTTTGCTCAAATGAGTGCAAAGCTGTAATCAGGCCTAGACATTTAAGATCCTATATTAAAGAAAGATATATAGATAAAAGTTAGATAGATGCTTGCTTCTGTAATTTCACAGTGATTCTAATTTTGCAAGTTCAACAACAGAAGATCCATTAGACTTTCTCTTTTCAATCAATACGCAATATATTATCAGTCTAGACGACCAAAAATGACTCATATAAAATATCAGTGCATTTCGTTTTCATTATGTAAATGGAACTCTGCAAGACAATTAATTGATTATTCGGTTACTATGGATCAGGCTCAGATGTCTTAATGAGATAAGAGGGAAACTTATCAAGTCTCTCCAGTGGCTATAACTTAAAAAGGAACATGGAAAAAAAGAGAGAGAGAGAGAAGCAAACACAGAGCACATTTCACTTTCATTGGCAGCTTGGGCAAAACCTATGAAATGTTGAGAGAGAGAAGAAATCCATTACCAAGTTTATTAGTGATGGAATGTCGAGAGTTATTAGGCTGGTTACTGTTTGGGGATCAACATTTTTAAAAAAACACACAAACAAAACTGTGATATAGGCAGTGAGAGTCCTCTGGGTCTGTCTCCAGACTCTCTCTGCCTCCAAGTCATTCACACCTAGGCCATATATAATTATAGCAGGATTGTTTAAGTAATATACAGACCCACTTCTTTTTTTCTGGTATGAGTAGAGGCTGGGGAATCAGGGAGAGGTTTTATCTTTATTTTCATGACAGAGTGGGGAAGAGGTATGAGAAGCAAGGACAAGTGATTCCTGCTGCCTCCCCCCTTTTCTGAACATCAAGAGAAATAAAAACCAAAGCGCTTATTATTACCGTAGATGTGTTTGGTTGATTGTAAGCCAGTTTCTTCAGTCCTGTTTGGAAAGAAATATCCAATCACTGCGACTGGGCTGGGTTCTTCCCAAGGTCCTCACTCAGCAATGTGGCTTCTGTGTCCAGAGGTCTTTGATCTGGACTGCAGGGGTTCTCAAAAGAGAACTTGGAGCTATTGGCAGTGACCTCTGTGGTGACAATGGTACCGAGGGCTGTGTTTCATTTTCCTTAAAAGGCAAGTGAACAGAAACAGGACCGTTAAGGCAGAGCAATATATCTTTGATTCAAAATAAAGCAATAAGAATAACACAAACAAAATCCTTCCCTCCCTCTTTCCTGGTTTTTTTGTTCTGCTTTATTTTCCTTTTTTTTTTTTTCGGTTTTCTTTTTTCTTGTTCTAAAGGCAAGTTCCAAAGTGTTGGGAGCCATGTGAACAACAAGGAGGAGCATAGGCTGACTAAAGCAGTCATCTTTTTGTCACAAAATATCAACCAAGCCAAACCGAGGCAGACAACCTTGTTACCTTATATGTATTTTGCCCAGAAACCACATTTTACTGATGAAGGCTGAGGGCTGCTTAGCTGGGGATAGTGTATTTAGTGGGTTCACCCTGGCTTTCACATGGAGGTTTGATGCTCTGCTAGTACTTTATTGCTGCTCTAACAAACTAACACCCAGAGGCTTGGAAGTCAGACACAGCTGTACTAAGATCACAGTGTTGGCAAAAAGCATTCCTTTAGAAAACAAGCAAACAAAAAAATCCCCAGAGTTTGTTTGTTTGTTTGTTTATTGTCACTTCCATGTCAGGTGCTTACATTCCTTGCCTGTGTTCCCTTTCAGTGTTCAAAGCCAAAGTTTGCCAAGGGTTGGTTGAGCTTTTCTCAGGTTATATGCCCTGTCCCTGTGCCCACCAGAACAATGCCGGATGACCTCTCTGGGTCAAGTCAGCTGTTTAGCAGCCTCAGTATTCCTTGCCACTTAGCCTACTGTCTGCATAGGTACTCAGTTGAATGTTCAAATGGAGACAAGGTAGGTGGCCATATCTCTACCAGTCACAGGTACAGAGCAAAGCTGACTCTCCTTCTCTCCTGGTGATGTCTATAGGGTTCTCGGTATGTGCAGTGAACATTCATAAGGAAGACTTGAAGTGCTGATGATCAGAATTACTGGGTCACTTATAAATATGAAAACATGGGTCGACTGGGTAAATAATGTTTGAGCCGAATAGAAACCAATATCACGGCTGTCAAAAGCAATAGCAACTCCCATATGACGTGTGCCTGTCTCTGAGATGTGTCCTACCAGGATGGACAGTCGCTAGATGAGGTGCTATAGAGAGAATACCCACATTGAGTTAGGAGGTCCTCCTTGAAAGCCTATCCATTGGGGTCACGATAGGCTCCAAGAACTCTTTCTATGTTTTTGCAAGTTTCTATTTTTCGCAAGAGTAATTCTTGTCCCTAGCCAGTACCTATCAGATGGCACGACGAAGGCTGTAGAGGCAGGCAGGTAATTGCTGGTTTAAAACTGGAGTTGACTTTCCAGCAGCATGCTGTGTGGGTGGGTGGGGGAGGGAGGACTGAAGTGACAAATGTCACACTGTCACACGTGCTTTCTTATGTTTTCCCCACCTGGAAGTCATCCTCACACAGGAACAAAACTCTCAGGAAAACACAGATGTTACATAGCCTACAAATTAAGAAGATAATGAAGTTAATCCCTAAAATAAGTAAAAGCCATGAGATGTGTTCTGTCCTCTGTACTCTAATATCCCATACACAGTAGCTTTCCAAGTTTCCAGAAGTCTTTATGGTGCTTCAGCCTAGTCTAGGAGACTGAAGACTTAGAATCAGGCTTAAGCTCTAGTGGAACTCCAGGAGATGTGCTCCAGAAGACTGATAGTCCTGTGTCTTGGGCAAAAGCATCACAGACTGGGCATCATCTGAAGGAGGGGCTCCATATACGTATTAGTTGGGTCCCCATCAGAGTTGACTGGCAGCACTGTCTAGGTGGCAGCACCCCTAAATATACCCAAGGGTGTGGCTTCTATGGCCTGATATGTGGGATTCTTCAGTGGGTCCTCAAGGGAAGACTGGAGAAAACTTGGGAAGCTTCCATGGTCAATTAGTGGGAGCCTGGATGGACAATGCAATAGTCTCACTAAGCAGTGACTCAACCAGGGATGGTCTTGTCTTTTCTCAGTGCATCTTGGAAATGATAATATGAAGAGCTCAGAAGGAAGGTTTTGGTTGTCACCACAATTTTGGTGAGTGATATTGCTGATCTTTGGAAGGATAATAAAAAGGAGGACAAAGAAAATCCTATGGTGAAATAAATAGTCACACAATCAGAAGCCTGTGTTACTGAGGCTGACATTGCTTCACTTGTCCCTCTTGGTAAGCACAAGTGTGCTGACTCATTTTTCTGGGAATTTGGTAGCTACATGTTCAGGAATCTTCAGCACCAGGCTCAGTGATAATAAAGCAACAGTGATGGAGCTGGGGTCAGCTTGGACACTGTGTCCTGCTTCAGGCAGGTCCTCCTCTGGCTGACCAGGTTATTGCTAGATAAAAATCAACCCAGGGAGTGCAGGGCATTCTGACTTTTTCAAAAGGAGACAAATGCCTGTGTGAAATCTCCAATATTCAAACACTGATGGTAAATCTCAGGCATAAAACTGTTGCATCTACAGAATGAAATGAATTCGAAGAGTATTGCCCCTGGGATGTCTGGAAGTCTATGGGTTTGTGACTGGTTTTCATCATTCCAGCTTGGTGTGATGGTTAATGTCGACTGTCAACATAACAGTATCTAGAATCACACAGGTAGACAAGGCCCTGGGCATGCCTATCTAGGTTAGGTTAATTGAGGTGGGAAGGCCCTCCCAAGAACCCACACCAAGGGAGGCAGCATCACTCCGTGGTCTGGGATCCTGAACAGCCAAAATAGAATACAATAAAAAATTTGAAAAGTGAGCTGAGCTGGGCACCAGCGTTCATCTCTCTCTGCTTTCGCACAGCAGATGCAGTGTGTCCAGCAGCCTCATGCTCCTGGTGCTAGGCCTCACCCACCACAATGTACTATACCCCGGAAAGAGGTGGGCGTGGCAGCCTGCCTGTAAATCCCAACACTCAGGAGGTGAAGACAGGGGGCTCCTGGGCAAGCTGGCTACCTAGAAAAGTGAAGCATCCAGCTCTGGCTTCAGTGAGAGATGCTTCCTCCAGAAGTGAACTGGAATGATCTAGAGGAACACACATGGCATTGTGTGTTGACCTCTGACCTCCACAGGCATGTGTCTCAGGTAAAAACTGTCATGTGTCCTCTCTGTGTCTCTGTGTGCCTCTCTGTTCTCTCTCTCTCCTCTTCCTCCTTCTCTCTCTCTCCCTTCTCTGCCCTCTCCCAAAGACAAAAAAGAACTATTTCCCTGGGTCAAATATTTGTCAGCCTAACACGGACAGAGTCATTTGAGAAGAGGGAACTTCAACTGAGAAAGTATTCTCTCTGACTGTACTGGCCTGTGGACAAGTCTTGGGGACATCTTCTTCATTGTTGATTGATGGGGAAAGCCCAGACCACTGTGTGTAGTGCCAACCCTGGGCAGGTGGCCTTTCCTGGCTTGTATAAGAAAGCAGGCTGAATGAGCCAGTAAGCAGTGTTTCCCCATGTCCACTGCTTCCCTTCCAGCTTCCAGGTTCCTATCTTGAGTTCCTTTTCTGACTTCCCTTAGCAATGAAGTAACCTTAAAGTCGGAAGCTTAAATCAACCCTTTCCTCCCCAAGTTGCTTTTGTTCATGGTGTTTTCATCACAGTAACAGAAAGCCTAACCAAGACTGCATTCAACAAGCAAGATGAACAAATAAACGTCCGTGTATCTTACCACTTAACAATCTTTCCCAAGATTCATCCACTGCCATGGCTGATCGACATGGCTGTTGTCTGGACAGTTTAGTAGTTTTGAGTTTCAGGTAGAAACCTTGGTGGTGAGGTAATGTGGGAGAGTAGATGATGCTATGTACTGAAATGTGGACCCAAGGTGTGGACGTACAAAGTGACTGTATATCACCCTGCCTGACAGTTTTTGGACCAATTGAGACAATTCTATGCCTTGTGGACTTGGCTGCAGCAGTTAACTTGATTGATCTAGCACAGTCAGGCGGTTTCCTGGAAGCAGCATCTCCTGCAGTGGGCTAGGTGCTGGTAGAGATGAGCGAAGAGGCATCTTCCTTCCAGGGGCACAGAGCAGTGGCTTCTTATTCCTCTTCTTTTTGTGCACGCGTAGGTCAGCTGTGTCATGAGCAATTGCAATCCCACCATTTAGGGACTGAGACAATTGGGTTTTGAGTTACAAGTCAGTCTGAAACACACTGGCTCAGATCAAAAGTAAATAAATGAAACATATAAGCCCATATGTAAAACACGTGATGTTAGTTTATAAAAAGAAAAAGATTGCATTGTCCATTATAATATTCACATCTATACACATCCAACTGAAGGCATACTATTGACTCTTATCATATGGGATTGCCATGGTCTAAGTTCAGTTGCCAACCTGACACAGCTGGGAAGAGGGAACATCAGCTGAGGAACTGCCTTTATTACTTTGGCCTGTGGGCATGTCTGTGGGGCATTTTCTAATTGATACAGGAGGGCCCAGTCTACTTTGGGTGATGCTACCCTTAGACAGGTTGGCCTGAGCTTTATAAGAATAGCTGATTAATACGAGCCTAGATACAAGTTGGCAAGCAGCATTCTTCCCTGGTCTCTGCTTCACTTCCTGCCTTCAGGTTCCTGCCTTGAGTTTTCCCCTTGATTTTCCTTGATAAGGGACTATCACGCGTACATTGAAATAAACCCTTTTCTCCTCGTGCTGGTTTTGGTCATGGTGTCCATCACATCGATGAAAAACAAACTAGAATAAGGAAGTATTTTTGATATTTATTGTTTGAATCTATTTCACTGTTTCAGATTCTTATCGCAGCACATGAATTGATTTCATTACTCTTTAGTGCGCTCTGATCTGCAGATTTTCAGTTTTATTGATGTGTATCTTACAAGTAAAATTACATCCAGGATAGGTGTTTTAAATTTTTATTTAAGGAATTAATTATTATTTATATAATTATGTATCAAGTTTTGTGAGAGCCATCTGTGCATAGCTCAGACTGGTCTCAAAACACCGTGTACCTGAGGATGATCTTCATCTGCTGACCCTCCCGCCTCCTCCTGCTGAGTGCTGGGTTTGCAGGCATGTGTGGCTACACCTAACAAAAATGTAAGGTCTACGACATTGCGATTTCAGGGGCACATGTATGGTGAGGTGACTACCACATGTGAATTATTTAACAGTTTTTCTCTCTTCTGGTTCACACACGTATGCGTGAGAGAGCACACGCTTTGAATACACAACGCCGTGTTACTGATAACTGCTTCTGTGCGTGCCGTCATCAGATTCCACGTGGAAGTGATCACATAGGCGCTTGTCTTTTATCCATCTGACTGATTTCCTCTTCTATATTGCTCTTAATGTTCAAACATTTAGAAATGTCAGGACTGTCTTCTTCTCAAGGCTGAGTAATATTCCCCCGAATGTGTCCCACTGTTTTAAATCCAGTCATCTGTTACTACACACCGAGGTTGTTTTGAGTTTGGGCTTTTGTGAATAATGATGGAAGGTATAGAAGAATGCAGATGTCTCTCGGGGACCCTGGTTTTATTTTGGGAGTTATTTTATCTGTGAGGTTCTAACATACAGCATGATGCGTACAGTAAATCCAGCTGTGCTGAGCACACACAGTGCTAAATAGATGGGAGTCCAATGGATTCGGATGTGGGCATGTGTTGGGCTTATTGAACGCCAGCAACAGAACACTGCCCAGCAAGGTGACACAGTGAGTGAAAAGACTACATACTGTGGGCTGAACCATGTGACTTCAGATAGGACTCTATTTTCACTCACTAAGTATGACTGCAGTTTTGGGAAATGTATGTTCAAGTTCTGGGTCCCTTTCTGGATTGGAATAAAGATAATAATACCTGTGTTACATGAATTTACCATGAGCACTGTGTGTAATAATGCACTCAGATTGCATATAAATCTTCATATAAATTACGCAGAAGATTCTGCATCCCCGGGAAACTGCCTAGAACAGCACTGTCTGGTATAGATACAGTATGGACCATGTAGGGACTTTAACTTTTTTAGAGCAATCATATTTTAATAATTAAAATAAGTAAACAAAAAGAAAAAAATACTGTCAGTTCAACATGCAACATGTAGGTGATTATTCACATGTACTTCCTATGGAAAAGCTTTGAAATTCAGTGCACACTTTACAGCAAGAAAACACTTCAATTTAGATGCTAAATTTTTATCAGAGCTAATTAAGCTTATTCAGATTTCATAAAAGTTATAAGAACAACCATAAATCCCAATTGTTACAAACGTTCTTAACTGATTGCCAACAATAAAATCATCAGGGGCACCAAGAAGGCCCAGCAGACTCAGGTTGATGGCAAGTACCAACTCTTACAAGCTGTTCTCTGACCTCAACCCATGTGCTGTGGAACGTGTCCTGTCCCCTCCCCATCCCCCGCCATATCAAAAATTTCAAAACTACCAGTTTGTCATGCAAATTCATTAAAGTCCAGTTCTTCAATGCTGTGTGTCAACAGTGGCTTGTGGCCAACCATTGGGCCTGCAGGCCAATAGAGGAAGTGCTCCCTAACTTCCCCATAAACAGGGGACCACTCACAAGTCTTGTAGGGGCCCTAGGAAGGTGTCCCTAACACAGAAAGCTTGAACGGCAAGGTTTATAAAAGGCTTAGATACTTTGTCCTTTTCTATAAAGAGCCCAGAAACAGAAGGCAAGGGTGAAAAATGGGTTCAAAGTCTTATCCACCTGCCAGCAAGCTGTCTTCTTCCAGCAAAAGAAATACACGAGGCAACTGAGGATGGGACAACAATCTAGTCCAAACTTCTGTAATTCTTTCCTGGAACAGAGATCCAAACCACAGCCATGAAAAAAGCAAAGGAAGGGCCTTGGTTACGGGATTGCTGGTAGGAATGGTTTAGGTGGGAAGTGTGGCTGATGAGGTAGCTGTACATTAGTAACCAACAGGGGTCATCAGAGATGAGAAGGAAATGCTTAGAAAAATCCCACAGATCATGACAGCCGGAGTGAAAGCAAAGAGAGAATGAAGTAAACACGGTGGGGGAAAGTTGACATGAGCAAGAGCTAACTATCTGAGAATCTCCAAGGAAGTGCTGGGAAGGACCGGGCCCACAACATTAAAATTCAGACATTTTGGAACAGTAGCAGCAAGGGATCAATCAGTCTGCTCCCACTCTCAGAGAGAAAACAGACTAAAACATTACAAAAGGAAATAAATAGGTTTTGTTTTTTTTTCCTAAATGAGGCACATCATTTTATGAATGAGAAAAATGAATTCTATCTCACCTTAGATAGAAGAACTAGAAACTTTGGATCCTTGTTGTCAGACTAACATTCAGCCCATAGGTTTACTGTTGCTGTTTTCCAGAAAAGAATCCCCCCCCCCACACACAAAGAGAGAGAGAGAGACAGACAGACACACACACACACACACACACACACACACACACACAGATGTGGTAAGAAATATGTAAATCACCAGTAAATTATGTCTTTTATAATATTCTGAGAAAAGTGAAAATTGAAGCCATAGGTTAGGATAAGCCATAGTTTAGGACAGGAAGTTTTGCTGTCACTATGTAGTTCCCAAGGACATGGACAGTCTATGTGGCTATTGAACCCTTAAATTGGGCTAGTTAGAACTGAACTTTAAGTATGAAACGCATGACAAGTAAATTTGTTAGACCCAGTATCCCAAAAAAAACAAAAACAAAAACAAAACCCAAAAAACTTGCTTTATTACATGGCTGTGCTTTAAAATACATATTTGTACTGACTGCATGTTGAAACCAAAGGACTTTTAATTTTACTAAAATTTAAAAATATATCAGTAAATGTACTTAAGGCATATTTAATGTGCATATATATTAGTGAGCTTAATCAGAACGTTTGTGTGAATGGCTCTATTCTATTTCTGTTGGCCTAAGCAGATAGAGAAGATGTTCTGAATGCAAAAGCAGGAGGCTGCCTCATGCCGTGTTGCCAGCCTGCTTTCTAAAGTATAAATTAAACTCTCTGGCCTTCACCAGGTTTGAGCATGTCTTTAAGAGCCAAAATTCAGGTTAATAAATAGCCCTTAAAATTAGCACCCATTCGAAATGATTAAATAGGGGAAAACAAGCCATTCTCCTGCATTGTTCTGTGTTCTTATGATTGCCTAATGAATTAAGGAGCCTGAAAACTCCAGTGTGCTTAGCCATAGCCATCCCCTATTTCTTCTCTATAGCAATATTGTGTTGTAATGAATACTATGAAAAAAGCATTTCAGAAAATAGCCTCCGATATGAAGCGGCCATCAATATGCATGTTATACGTGACGGAGTTCGAGAGATGTGGAAGAGAGGCCCAAATAGGTTTGGCCTGCTTAAACACATGCTTTCTGCTCACCAGCCAACAAATCGCTTCTATATATTACATAAGACTAAATTAATACCTACACGAAGGCAGTTTATTGTGGATGATGGATCATGGGTTTGCTACTCATACATCCAGAACAGGGCCCTGGAAATCACATCATCATTGCATTCCTAGGGAAAGAAATGATTGCCACATCCAGGCATGTTTATCATGAAGAAAGGACGATCTGGACCCGTCCGCTTGCCGAGGGAACCCTGCCACCTTACGTGATGAGTGCTCAGCAGGAGGGCCCTGTGTTGACTGCCAGGTGAAAGTAGGGATACTATTTCAATCTAGGTCTTTTAGGACATAAGAAATAATAGGTTCTATTTAGTGGTCTGTATTGGTTCAGTTTCTGGGGCCCAAGATGAATGTCATTTTAATAACAGTAACCTAAGTCGTATCCACTCTTCTTTGTAGACAACAGTGTCCGGCGGAGACACCCAGCCCTGACTGTGCAACCCCTAGGATAAATGTAAGAGTGGAATGAAGGACAGAAGAAACCAAAAGGATGGGTCACTTGGCCTATCTTCTGGTAAACTTCTCCGGCTGCATCAGCAAAAGTCAAGAGCAATCGATACTTATAAAACAACAACGCAGTCCCCATCAGAGAGAGCGCAGGGTTGGAGTGCTATTACCATAAGTGGTTGAGTCGTTGACGTGAATGTATATGTCATCTTGCATATCATTTGCATGTTATTCGGTGTAGGCTTGCCAATAAATAAGCACAGTTTATCAACTTGCACAACCTTCTCTGACCCTTGAAAATATGCATGGAGGGAAATACACTAGATCTGCAAAGAGTGACTATTTGTTTAGCATTAAAAATTAAATGACTACTTCAGGCCCAAGGAATAAGTTCCTCATTTTAATGCTCTCAACCAGGTAGCATGCTCCTAGGGAAAAAGTCTGTATAGTGGATAACTTTATGTTCTGTCATGTGTGTGTGTGTGTGTGTGTGTGTGTGTGTGTTTGTTAATGTTGATCTTGCTACCCTTTTGGAAAAACATTTATTTTGGTTTTATCTGTGTGTATGTGGGCATCTATGTATGAGTGTGTACACATATGTACAAGTCCCTGAAGATGCCAGAAGAGGTCAAATGTGGCAGAGGGTGAAATGTATCTGTAAATGTCTGGGGAAGTCCTTAGGACACAAATGTGGCAGGTTGTAGAAAAAGAGTTGAACTCAAGTCTTTCTGAGGCAGAGCATGACATTTTAACCCCTTAATGGTTGTACTAAAGAGGGAAAATGTGATGAAGGCTAATGATGAATTTGCACCAAAAGATATGGAGAAGCCATTATCTTTGCCATACTGGTCAGTGTTGGCTTTGTAAACACAGAGGCTTATAAAATTTAGAGAATACTCTAAATTAAGCAAAATTATAAATAAAAGCTTAGATATAAAAGCAAATATTTGTGAAGAATGGGCAAATAAATCATAACATTAAAATATCAGCATAACAGAGTGTGGAAATAGGGCTGATTGGTCAGTAGGCATATTTCTGTAATAATCTTTGTTTAATTCTTTGGTTTAAAAATATTTGATCATTTCTACACATTAAAAACAATTTTATACAATTTTCTACCTAAGGAAGCAAAGATATCTTGACATTTCTTCTGCTATATATGGCTGATTCATTTTTTTTGTGTGTGTACGTGGTGTTTCAGTTACTTTTTTTGTGACCAAGGTTCCTGAGAATACCTTAAATGGAAGAGTTATTTGTTCTGCTTATGGTTTCAAGGTTACAGAGTTGTCATTCCACTGTTACAAGGGGGTGGAGTGACTGACAGAGGTCTGGAGTGATAGAGTGCTGGGGTAGAGCCAAGCAGTTCATGTCACAGTGGAGGAAGTAGAGACGGGATTCTAAAAATGGGCCAGGAATCCTGTATTATTGAAGACCTGTTCCCGGTAGCCTGATTCCCCCAACAATGTCCTACCTCCTCAAATTTCTAGAGCTTCACAAAATAGTGCCACCAGTTGGGAACCAGACCTTCAATACGGGAACATAGGGACATGTCATATTCAAATCATAATAGAGAATTAAGACATCAAACCTTTCCCATAGACATATTCACCATTTATAGCATTGGTACAAATTTATGTCTTCAAAAATGTAGATTCCATAGTGGTGATATAATGGCTGGCCTCTGCCCAGCAATCACTTCTCTTTTCGACAAACATGGACTTCCATCTTAACAAAATGACCCTCATGAGGATTACAATGTTTGTTTACAAATTTGTGCATGTGAGCACTGGAGAGCTTTTATTGAGAATAGCTTCTGACTTCAAACATTTCAAATCTTGTCTCTTCCTATTACCCATCTAGCCCTGGCACAGAGTACCACACAGGCAATTCATTATTTCATCTAGACTTCTATCCTGCTTCTCATTTCATTAACAAGCAGATCAGCACAGAGAACTACAGGGGTATTCCTGGAAGCCGTGCCTATCCTGCGATGGTTAGCAATACATTAACCGCATATAGAATTGCCTGCAAATGATATTAATCTGTCCCATGGAGTTAAAGTTAATCTAAGTTTGAATAGATTCCCGATGCAATACCCCGAGTCTATCAAGTTACAACGGTCTGCCCAATGCCACCCCCTAGAAATGGAAGCAGAAGGCAGGGGGACGTTGAACGCCGTATGTTCAACTATTTTATTTGTGCATAAAATTATCACCAAATGAATATAATTGTTAGAACTCTTCCAAAGGACCCTTAGAAGAGCTGTGCAAGGAAGCCGAGAAGATGTCCATGCCATATGTTCTTGGTATAGCTGGGTGTATTCTGCACAGCTTGAGAAATAGTAAAGGCCTATCACTTTGTTCTTACTGCTCACAGAATCGGTTGACTTCCTAACCATAGTGCTTTGGTGTTCACCAACCCTCATAACGAATCTCCATTACCTACCCTGCCACAGCGTATGACACAATTATTTTGTGACTTATTTCCTTTGACTAGTTCTATTCCAATCTCTACTTAGGCAATATAAACCAGTGGTTCCAAAACTCTTTAATATTATGATCCATGAATACACCAAGCAGACAATACTTACCTGACAATAGGCCATTGAGCCCTATTGTCAAAATAGATGGAAACGTTTTACTGTGTATAACACTGTTTTGCTTTTGTTTGCTTAGGATAACCAGTGGTGTTGATTTTTTTTTTTAATATTGTTACAGTTTGTTAACTTTGTATCCCTGCTGTATCCCACTCCCTCTTTCCCTCCCAATCCCACCCTCTTACCTTCCTACCCTTCCACCCTCCCACCCTCCCACCCTCATCTCCTTCCTGCCCCTTTCCAAGTCCACTGATATAAAGGAGAACCTCCTCCCCTTACATCTGATACTGGTTTATCAGGTGACTTCAGGACTGGCTGCAAAGTCCTCCTCTGTGGCCTAGCAAGGCTGCTTCTCCTAGGGAGTTGGGGGACGGTCAAAGAGCCTGCCATCAAGCAAATGGTGGGACCTAGAAACGATCATCCTGAGTGAGGTATCCCAAAAGCAGAAAGACACACATGGTATATACTCACTTATATAGACCTATAAGATAGGATAAATATACTGAAATCTATCCACCTAAAGAAGATAAACAAGAAAGGATCCAGGGTAAGATGATCAATCTTCACTTAGAAAGACAAGTGGGATGGAAATTGGAAGTAGGAGCAAACAAGTAACAGGACAGGAGCCTACCACAGAAGTCCTCTGAAAGACTCTACCTAGCAGTGTATCAAAACAGATATTAAGACTCATAACCAAACCTCCGGCAGAATGCAGGGAACCAAAAAAAGGGGAGGGGGAGCTAATACGACCTAGAGAGGACAGGAGTTCCACAAGGACAAAATATATCTGGGCATAGGGGTCTCTTATGAGACTGTTTCTCCAAACAAGGACCATGTATGGATGCAACCTAGAACCCCTGCTCAGATGTAGCCCTTGGTAGCTCAGTACCCAAGTGGGTACCCTAATAAGGGGAACAGGGACTGTTTCTGACAGTGAAGTCAATTATTCATCGTTATATTTCATTGTTACACTTATTTTGCTCTTTATTGTTACACTAAATATTTTAATTTCCTGCTACATGTAGTACTTGAATACTATATTTCTACTCTGTTATAATGGACTCTAAGTACATTTGAATGCAGGAATGTGTGTTACTTATTTATTTTCCTGAGCCTGGAGGTGTTTGTGAGCAGCACAGGCAGGAGCCTGTGGAGGCTGGAGAAGGGGGCATCCAATCACCTTGGAACTGAAGTTACTGGTAATTGCGAACCCCTGTATGGTTCACAGGGACCATCTGCTGGCAACTGAAACTGGGTCCTGTGTTGGAACAGTAAGTGCCATTAACTGCTGCACCATCTTTCCAGCACCAGGAGCCTACCTTTCATTCACTCAATAGACAATGCTTGGGAATATTTCTAGCAGCCCTGAAGTGAGTGCCTAATCCTCATCAGCTCTGCAGCCAACATTTTAGAAATGATTGTGCTCTGCCTCTTCCCAACCCCAACTATTGCTGCCTGGGTTACTTCCAGCGCCATCATTTTAAGTGCAACAAAGCAAATCCTCACAGTAGTTACTTCTCTGTAAGGAGCCTTTTCTAGTGTATGGAAGCTGCTAAATTGAATTATTTGGAGTCATAAATGTCCGCATGAAAAGAGGGACCTTTCCTGTGACATGGGACAGTTGGTCAAGAGGATGGCACTAACCAATGTGAATTTAAGTTTGTGCTTCAGGCTTTGGGGAAAAATGGTTTTGCACTCTCACAGGGAAGAAATGCATGGCCATCTTTCTTCTCCTGGCTGGCACAGCGAGTTGGCTTCATTTTAAAAATAGTGCTAGAGAAAGAGGGAAAAAATGTAATGTATTCTTAAAATGTTTATATGTCAGCAAAATCCCGAAAACCATTCAATAGATTAATCCTCCTGCTGCCTTAAAAAGGATGGATTTCAAGCTATAACTGAGATTGGGAAAAATTGATTTCCATGTTCCTTATGACTGAATAAGATAAAAGCCACTGCCCTGGCAAGCTTCTCCCAGCCTGGATCCAGACTTCAGGAGGCTTGGCTAATTGAAAAGTCACTCTAAATACCAGCCCAGACCCTGTGAGGAGATCTGAAAAAAGGATCAAGGGCAAGCTGTCCATTTTTCATGAACGATTTCCACAGCATTTATTCCCACGATCCCTGAGTGACTACAGTTGGAGGCAAAATTGTTTTCTCCTTGCTTCTCGCTCTTTCTCATTCCCCTTTCCTTTCTCCACTTTCTTCCTCCATGTTTTTCAGCTTTCCCCTCTTGCCGGAGTGGAAGGTTCCAGAATGAATGCAGCCGCTGCACCAACACTCTCTTGTTGGAGCTGCAAACTCCAGAGAGCCAATTCCTTTGTGACACTTTTGTTTACCCAGTTAAGAGCAACCCACTCCATCTGAACATGGATGTACTGTTCAAAAAGCGTTTTTACCAACCTTTTCCTTTCATACAATCCTCACACAAATCCTGTGAGGGGATAATTATTATTGTCACTGCTGTAAAGACAGAGTCTCAGATGCCTTGCAAATGTCACAAAGTCAGCGTCTGCCAGAACTGGGACAGGATCCTGCATCTGATTCCACTTCAAATGGGCTTCAACTAAGTTTCCACACAACTAACACTTTTGTCCTTTACTAGCCTGTGGACCGAGAGGTTCATTGGTTTACTCTTTCATTTATTTTTATCATTTCATTAATGGTTAGTGAACAAGTGCTAGAGGGTGGGTGCTCAGAAAAGATCTGAGAGTTGTTTGGGCAAAGAATTCAGCTTGAAAGGAGTTGAATTTAGTGATGTATACCTGTTACATATAGAAAGTTGAGCTAGCAGAGTGTAGTTTAACTCCTCAGAATTTAAGTCAGTGGAAACATCTCCCAAATCTATATAAGTAGCAGGTCAATTTAAACCAAAGTCATGCTAAAATTACTTTTCCCCAAATCTCTTTTATAGGAACCACTGTATAGATTGTGTAGGTCACAGTGTTATTTTTAGGTTGTTAGTATTTTGGTTTGGTTTTGACTTTG
This sequence comes from Meriones unguiculatus, assembly GCF_030254825.1. Taxonomy (NCBI): domain Eukaryota; kingdom Metazoa; phylum Chordata; class Mammalia; order Rodentia; family Muridae; genus Meriones; species Meriones unguiculatus. The sequence goes on along the minus strand of NC_083359.1, from coordinate 89,909,105 downwards.
GTTTTATTTTTGTCTGTCTTTCCCATTCATTTTATTATTTCATGTTCTCTGTTTAATTTTAAATACTCATTTCATCTCCCTTTCCATCACCTGTTCTCTGTTTAAGGTGATTTCTATAGAGAAGCAATTGGTATTGGTCACGTCATTTTTAATGAGTCCTATGATGGCATTTTCTGGGAAAACAGGATATTTGTGAAGACATAATTTCCCCATGTCATAAAATCCTCCAACACTTTTTCCCAAAGTGCTTTGGATATTTATGGCACAATCAATGTGAGAAATTCTCAGCTAGTAAGCTTGATTCTCTGACCCTTGCAGCAATTATAGTAGCAGATATCACTGTTAAACAGCATTTGCATTGTGCTGGACAGTCCAGCACTTTTGTGTATACCTGCTAATTAAGCCTTATGACGGTTCTTCACAATGGAAACTACCCAAACTCCCATTTTACATATGGAAGACTGAGATGGGGGAAAAAGTGAGCCTCAAGTTAAGAGCCTGGATTCCAACTCAAGTGATCTATTCAGAACCTAACCCCTTAACCATGTACCATGCAGCTCTTTGAAAATCAATTAGACAGCATTCATTGAGTTGACTATTTTATAAGTGACATCGAAAAGATCCAAGCAGCCTTCTTAACTACCCAGGCTGGGGTCCGCATGTCCTTTGTACATCTGATCAAGTGTTGGGTATCCTAGGATTTAAAATTTTTTATTTTATTTTATTTTATTTTAAATTCTATGTCTGCATGTGGGTGTGTACACATGAGTGTGTGTGCCTGCTGAGGCTAAAAGAGAGAGAGAGAGGTGATACGTGTAATAAAAAGAGAAAGAGGCTGTAGAGGTAATAGGGGGTTATGAGCTACCTGATATGGGTGTAAGGGGCTGAACTCGGGTCCTTTAGAAAAGCAGCATGTGCTCCTAACCACTGAGCCATCTCCGCTGTCCCTCTCCTTAGACTTCTGAAGACTCTTTATCAATTTAACCTGCAAGAATCTGGGAAAGGGGGCAGAGAGCTTTTTGTTGGCACATCCCAGCAGCTTTGATTGTAGATGAGCTTCTCTGGGAAGTCCATGTGTACCATTCATGGGCTTGCACGGTGGGAGAAGGCTGAAGAGTCTGGCTTGGGGAAAAGGGGACTTGGGATAAAGGGAAGTTTAGTCGCGTGGTTATTTGTGAACCAGTAGTCATGGTGGCAAGGCTTGCTTTTCTGCCTCTTGGTGGGCATGATCAGTGAGCAGCTATTCCCCTGATGATAGTGGGGTGGGGAGTCAGAATATAGGGGGTGAGTCAATTGAGGATAAGCATGTGACAAAAAGAATAAGCCCGGATGTTCGTTTTGTTTCTCTCTCGTCACCTCCCCCAAACTCCCTCCAACCCATGTCTACAGAAGCTGAAATGGCTAAAGTTGTGAAGAGAATTTTTTTTCTTCTGAAATATATTATAAAGCCACACTCATAACAACCAGGTTCCCTATATAAATCTATTTTGAGATGATTACAGGGTTTCGATAGCCATTCTAGCATCAACTGCTGGTTTTGTTTCCTCGTCGTCAGTAAACTGTTGGCAGGATAGTGCACCAGAGGTATACTTTTTAAAGGGTATAATTGCATGGCACAGAAATTATCACTTTCTTGACAATGGGTTTCATTGGTTTCTCCCTTTGAAAATCCGGTTTGGAAGCTGGGCTTGTCAGTCCCCCCAAGCACACGTTGCATTGTGTGTGTTGGTCTCACAGCACATCATGCTGGCAACCGCTAGGCAGAGGGTAGCAATTAAACAATACAATAGGCATCAGGGGATGGGGAGAAGACACTGTGTTTAAAATGAACACAAGAAGCAGAGCCAGCTTCCCTAGGAAGGTTATCCGAGCAGCATGGTGAGCCAATATGAGGCAGGCTATGCGAAGCAAGCTGGGAGGTTCCCCATGGCAACCATTGCCAGCAGATAAGGCCTCATCTTCCCCAGGGATCTGCCACAAGATCCCTTCTCCCAGGCCTACCCCTGGAGCATAGAAAGCTAGGAAGGAAGGTTTGAAGATTTTTTTTTCCACTGTCAGAGCCTTAAGTGGTAAAGTCTCATGCAGACATGGGAGCTTTCTTTCACCTCAGAAATAGGGGACAGATCAGATGGAAGTCAGTTTCTGAAATTGAAGCTAATAAGCTTGAACATATTACAGGTAAAATTATCTATTGGCAGAAGTGACTGACTCCCATGAGCTGCGAAAGATGTCATGGTGATGAGAATAAGAGACTCCCGATGTCTGTCTAGAGGAACCAGGAGAACTGAATGTCTAGATAAAAGACCACAGTGTTTCTCCTTCTAATCAGGATGACCAGCATGGGGCCTCAGCCCTGAAATGCAACTGATACTCACAAATGGAAGATCAGAATGTAATAACCACCGATCGTGAGCCATTTGTGATAATTATGTGTAGTTACCAAAATAAAGGAGCCTGCAGAGCTAAAATAGATGGTGGTTTGCATGGAGGTAAAGGGTACTGGGATGCTATCGGGAGCATCCATAGAGGAAGGAAAGGTATTCCAATTACTTGGTGAAAGCAGATGTTGTATAAAGACCTAGAAAGTCTCATCCCAAATCTGTCACCATCAAATAGTATTCTGACCCCTGATTTGGCTTTTAAATTGCCTAAACCTACAGAAGAGGTACTCTTTGATTCAACAAACATGCTTTCGTACTCCTAAGTCTCAGGGACTCTAGCCCTGACGTTACAAGGGTAAAATGAATGGTTCGAGTTCTCAACTGGCTCAAAGGCAGCTTGAGCAAACAAAGAAGGAAACGTACACACATTTCAAAAAGCTGCATGTGGCAGCTGAGACAAAAAGACCTCTGGGAGTTGATGGCCAGTCAGTTTACCAAACTGCAAGATCCTAGCTCAGTTAGAGACCTTGTATCAAAAAGTAAGGCACAAGAAGAAACCCAGTGTTGATCTCTGACCTCCACACGCACTTGCACGCTCATGTACATGCATGCACACATGCACAAGCAGCTATAAACAATCAAGTAGATTCATTGATAGGATGCAAGAGCACACGAACACACACACGATATAATCCATTATAAAACTATATGAAGCAAAGGTTCACTGTGCAGTGGGACTATGGGACTTACCTAGACTATGGTAAAAAAAAAAGTCAATGAGGCCATATTAGGTAAGAAAAAAGCTTTATTTATTCCTAAAATATGAAGATTAGAAATTCCAATTAAGGATTTGGGTGGTATAATAGGGTTGGCATTATGTTTAAGAGTCGGAGAGCGTATTTAAAGCAGATATTTAAGCCACAAGCAGGACATGGAAGACTGTATTTGGAGAAAATGAGAACATTTATATCACTGGCTCTGAGGGGACTTGAAAGGAAATAAGGTGGGAAGAGGTCATGTCAGGAGGTACCTTATTAGCAATTTGAATTTTATCCTGTAGGCAGGAAGAAGCTATTGAAAATGCTAAGCAGAGGAATAATATAGCTGGATTTGCAATTTAGATGATATTTCCATATATATCTACGACTCCAGGTGAATTGATATTCCAGTGTGTAGATTTGGTGAATGCAGACATCTTACTTTGATTGAGTCCGGGTGTTCAATGACCTTTAGACGGGCTGGTAAAATTGAGTTTTCAGACTTTAAACTTGAGGGCTGGACTTTTGGCCTATGGGGGCGGGGGGATGACTTCCATCAAGTTTTCACTGGTAGAGGAGCCCTTGCTAGAGGCTGTCATCTGATTTCCCTTTGACATGTCTATGCAGAAATCTGGGAGGAAAATGGAAAATAGGTAGCTAATGTGCACAGCACCACGCCATAGCAGTTTGCGGCTGCAGTGTGGTCATTAGCCACAGGAGACAGGACAACTTGTCAAGTCAAGGTGCTCTCTGGGGAAGCCCAGTCTAGCTCCTGAGCTATTAAATAATATCTCTTAGAATAACATGCTAAGCTATAATTTCTAATCCCCTTAAAAAGAATGCTACTGATGGCCAAGACTATTTTGCCATAAACTTTGGCCAATGCCTTTTAGCAAAGGGGTTTTAAAATGCTCTGACTTACTTGATTTTTCAGTACATTTGTGATCTGTCTTTCTATGCAAGGTGAACAGCATAGGACATAAAATGAAACTGAACTTTTCTGTAAAGATAGTGAAAGGAGTAAGCAAGCTCAAATCCATACAAACACAGGACAGTTTCAACTGGAGACTGAAATTCATCATTTGCAATTGAAATGGATTTTGTGATAAACCCTAAATTCCCAGACGAAAAGTGATTAGCGTGAGACACAATGTGGGACCTAAAAGATTCAAGACAGAAGAAATTAGAGAGTGACAGATGTCTCAGGTGAGAACTGCTTGCTCTAACAGCAGAGAGTCAGTGCAGAGACCGTGCGATATAGGCTGTGGGAAGTGAATGGAAGTTTCCATGTATGAGGAATAGCATGGGTTTAAAAAAATGCACGCAGAAGACTTTGTAAGCCAGTGAGAACAATGACCCATGTGGAGGGGGAATTTTGCTATAGACACCATTGCGTGACTGGCACCCTACTTACCAGAGCAGACCTGGCAGCAGGTAGATGTCATCATCAAACCTCGAAGTGTGTTTTTCAGTCTATCTTGCCTACCGTTTTGTTTCAGTTTTAGGGTTCTGAGTCCTTTCTTTGAGCTATGTATTGACAAGCAGAGATGTGACACAGTGGGAGTCATTCTAAGCATAGGTCATTGTACCTAACCTCTGAACTACACTTCGATCAATCTTACTCTGAAATATATATAAATATAAATAAATATATATATGTATTTATATTTATATATGTGATATATATATATGTACAGGATATAATCTTGCCTTCCCTTCTTGGTATTCATATGTAAGTGTCTCTCTCTCTTACTCTAGATTGAGGAAATTTCACTGTAATATTTATTTAATCGTTACAGTTTTAGTCCTATTTAACATGCACATACCTCCTGATAGGCTGTTTACTTAAATCTTATAGTGATGCCACCATTTTATTTTCATGTAGATATTTTTTCTTTTGTGCTGTCATTCACGTATTTGTCATTGTGACAGTGACATAAATGAATTAGGGAAGAAGGACTTATCTTGGCTCACAGTTTGAAAGGTTCCAGTCTGTGGCATCTGGGCTCCATGGGAGGAACTGAGGTGTGGCAGAGCACCATGGTGGCAGGAGTATGCGAAGAAGGAGGCTACTCACCCGATGACAGCCAAGACACAGTCATGGAAGACACTTCCTGAGCCACTGGACTTCCGTATTTGTCCCTTAGTATTCCATTTCAAGCCCCAGCCCATTGGGTGACTCTACTCATATCCAAACTGAGTCATTACACTTTTAGTGATTTGTCTCTCTGAATCTCAGACATATCAAAAAACGGGATGACCATTTCAGCCCTCCAAACCCTCCACCATTCATCTACTGACCTCCTCAATATTTCTTAGTCCCATCAAGTTGGCAATCAAAGTTAACCATCACACTGTTATGTATTAAAAAAAGAAAGGACAGAGGGAAGAAGAGAGGGAGTGAAGATGTGGGGATTGATTTTGAGTCTAACTCTGGGCAAAGATATTTTCTTCTCAAGGTCTATGAGGAAGAAGTAGGGAAGAGAGCAGTATGAAGCATCACAAAGCCATAGAACAATGGGCCTGCTTAACATATGATCTGAGATGTGACATGTGGGACTTATGGGGATGATTAATGTGTGAGAGCGAGAAGTGGCAGTAATTAGGCTGCTTGTGATTCCCAAGAGGCAGGGAGGCTAGGTGTGTTCCAGTCAGCCTTGTTTGTTTAGGCCTACCTATCTAGGGGAAGGGGAGAGTTATTTTCTCTGCCTACGTGACACGTACCCTTTCAAAGTTTTTTCTCTGTACATTTCTCCACTGACTCTCATTAAGATTTTATAAGTAACCTGAGCAGTCATTGTGCTGATGAAAAGACTGAGGCCCAATAAGGTTGAGTCTGGGTCTCAGTCTCACACCAAGAGGAAATGGAAGAGAAAACAAGAGACGGACTCCCAATCTCTTTTTTTTTAATCTTTTTTTTAATTACAATTTATTCACTTTGTATCCTCCCCCCAGCTTCCTCCCTCCTCCCTTCCCAATCTCACCTTCCCTCCCCCTTATTCACGAATTCCCCTCCCCGAGTCCACTGATAGGGGAAGTGTTCTTCTCCTTCCTTCTGGTCCTAATCTATCAGGTCTCAAAAGGAGTGGCTGCATTGTCTTCATCTGTGGCCTGGTAAGGCTGCTCCCCCTCTTAGGGGAAAGTGACCAAAGAACCGACACTGAGTTCATGTCAGAGACAGTCCCTTTTCCCATTACTAGGTAACCCATGGGCTACATCTGTGCAGGGGTTCTAGGTTATCTCCCTGAATGGTCCTTGGTTAGAGTATCAGTCTCAGAAAAGACCCAGATTTTTTTGGTTATGTTGTTCTCCTTGTGGAGCTCCTTTCCTCTCCAGGTCTTACTATCTCCCCCTTCTTTTATTATAAGATTCCCTGTACTCTGCCCAAAGTTTGGCTATGAGTCTCAGCATCTTCTTTGATACTCTGCTGGGTAGAGTCTTTCAGAGGCTCTCTGTGATAGGCTCCTGTCCTGTTCCCTGTTTTCTCCCTCCTTCAATGTCCATCTTCTTTGCCTTTCTGAATGAGGATTGAGCATCTTACCCAGGGTCCTCCATGATTAGCTTCCTTAAGTGTACAAATTTTAGTATGTTTATCCTATATTATATGTCTAATAATCCACTTATGAGTGAGTATATACCCCATGTGTCTTTCTGCTTCTGGGATACCTCACTCAGGATGATCTTTTCCAGTTCCCACTATTTGCCTGCAAATTTCATGATTTCCTTGTTTTTTATTGCTGATGTACCATTGTGTAGATGTACCAGAATTTCTGTATCCATTCCTCAACTGAGGGGCATCTGGGTTGTTTCCAGCTTCTGGTTATTACAAATAAAGCTGCTACAAACATGATTGAGCAAATGTCCTTGTTATATACTTGAGCATCTTTTGAATATATGCCTAGCAGTGGGATAGCTTCAGAACTCAAGAAGTTAAACAGCAACAAATCAATTAATCCAATTAAAAAATGGGGTACAGAGCTAAACAGAGAATTCTCAATAGAGGACTATCGAATGGCAGAGAAATCCTTAAAGAAATGCTCAACATCCTTAGTCATCAGGGAAATGCAAATCAAAGCCACCCTGAGATTTCACCTTACACCTATCAGAATGGCTAAGATCAAAAACTCAAGTGACAACACATGCTGAAGAGGATGTGAAGCAAGGGGAGCCCTACCCCATTGCTGGTGGGAATGTAAACTTGTACAACCACTTTGGAAATCAATCTGGCGCTTTCTCACACAATTAGGACTCCAGTCTCTTAAGCCAATGAAGGAAAGGCCGTGAGAGGGAAGCTGAGAGCGTCCAGTTGCATGAGAACAATCTCACATCTTATCAAGGTTTCCCCAGTTGCCTATGCATGCTCTTTCCAGGTTTCAGAGCCGCCACTTGTAGCTGTCCTCCAGCCACAGAGCTGGGTTGAAGCCCACACCACACTGCTCTAGCACGTTGTATGCCCAAAAAGGACGGCATCCAGGCTGACACAAAGAGGCAGGATCAGATCTTCTGTGCATGGATGTGACAAGACTGAAGAGGATTCACACAGACACAATCTGTCTCTGGAGATCATTAGAAAACAGAGCAGGGGGCCTTTGATACAGCTCTCTCTTTGTTTCAAATGTGGCTGCTTAAATTTGAATTGAATGTGTTTGGGGATTTTCTACAAAGGGAGTCACTTGGAAGACTGCCTGTTCTTGTTATCAGTCATGTTTTATTATTGAGAGGAGGAAGGCCCATAGGAGCTTCAGAGCCCAGGCACAGGTTTTTTAAAAAAAAAAAGAAAGAAGAGAAAATCACCAAAATAAAACAAAACAGTAATCAAGAATAAAGTAAAGAGTCTGTATAAAAGAAGATAGTCCCAGACATTTTATTTTATACTTTTTGATGTTAGGGATCAAATCCAGAGCTTCTAGCACGCTAGCCAACTGTTCTACTACCGGGATACAGACCTAAGCCCTCCACAGAACTCACCCTGAAGATTGAATGAGAATGTTAATCAAAGTTTTTAATCTACTACTTCATTAAACATTTACCAGTGACTATCACATCATACATCAGAAGAGGGTGGTCAGAGTGGTATAGCCATAAATGATACAACAAGCACTAAAATAAAAATCAGAAGAATTTTTTCTCATGGTGGTTTTTCATAAGCACACAGGTAAATTATGCTAGGCCAGACATCCTTCTGTTGACTAGAAACCAAACTCTACTGCAGAGACAGAGCAACAAATGGTAAACCCAACTTTGTCTTCATAGACAGAACAAGTGGTACAGGGTACAAGCAAGAGTTGGAAAACTGAATAAAAGATGCATATACCTATCCTTGTGTTGGGGAGAGGGAAGAGGAGTCAGCTAAGCTTAAAGGGATGGAGGCCCACAGTGCTGGGAAAAATCTGCCATATATTCAAGGACAACAGACGAAAACATCTCTTGTTTTTCCAAAGCAAAGCTATATATGTGGTCTCGATTTCCTTTTCAACACTGCATTAATCAGGGTATTTAGACGGTATATATTGCATGGGTGAGCTATTTTGTTGGCTTGCTTGCAGGGAGCTGGCTAGTCTATATCCCCAACCACACAGTGACTGCCCAGCTTATGGCTCTGGCTCTCAGCAACCCCACCCTTGGCTTAGAGGGCACGGAAGATTCCTGGAGAGCCATTGATCTTCAGTCCCTGTTGAAAGGTTGGAGAAGCTGGAGTTTGAGGTGAGGGAAGGATGCAGCAGCAATGGAGTGGGTGCAGTCCCATGAAGAAGCAGAGGCAGGCAGGCCACACCGCTTTTCCTTGGACTTCTATCTGGGGGTAGGGTTTTCTCCTCTCAGCTAATATTTTCTGGAAATGCCTTCATAGACTCATCCAAGAATGCATCTCCTCAATGACTTCTGATCCATTCAAGCTGACAATCAAGATGAACTATGACAAGTTACTAAGTTAACTGTGAGGATAACAGGTACATCTCTTGAATGCTTTCATCTCTTACAAAAGTAATGATAGTTCTTGTACATAGCCAGGGTTTCTGGAAGTCAAGAAGCAACAATAGTTAGTGTGAGACATTAGTACCATTTTGCTCTGCGTAACTCTGGAAGGGAGGGTCCAGTTGAGTACCTGGTTAAAATGAGGACTGACAGTTGACTTGGATTAGTCCATACTAGTAGAAGACAGTTCTCATTATTTCTTCATCAGTCTTTTTTATTTTTTTAACCAAAGAAATCAGAAATTGGACAGGACTTAGCCAAACCTAGCAATAGGTGTTAACCCTTTGGAATGTGATTTTAATAGCCAATAGGTATGTATAATTAATGTGCAATAACTTATTATTATGCACATCTCTTTAAATTTAATAGGCCCAGTTAAGATAAGATCATTAAGCACCCAATTGAATGTTAAACACGTATATTTGGGGTTTAACGACTGTGCAGCAGATGCAGGATGGATTATGGGATTGTTAAAGGATATTAAGAAAGTTGTGACTATTTGGGGGGTATTTAATCAGGAATTTAAACAATCTGTTCTTGGGAATCTTCCCCAAATTCTAAGTAGGTGACGTTTGTTCCGGGAAAAGGGGTGTCACTGACAGCATCAAAGTTTAAATAGATCTACACTGAAGGATACCTCAATGCAACAGCCTCTAATTAGTGAGAGAAACGACAACAGCACAACAAAACCACTGAGCATCTCCAGTGACAGGTGCTGTAGACAGCGAGGCTGATGAAAGATTCTGCAATTAAAGGCTGTGCATGAAGATTAATGGCATATTATCTTAAATTAATGTAAGGTGGGTTATCAGAGATGAGTGTCTGCCTTGCAATCATCCCCCTTTTTCCTCAAATTCATTTCCAGGCCATTGGTCCTCTCTCCTGCCCTCCTACAACTGACTTTCTGTTGAGAAGTTTTTCTATTCCTGTGTTTGCCTTCTCGTGACTCACCTGCTTTGATCCTGCATTTTTTTTCTCTGTCTTTCCCTGAGCTTTCATTGCACCCTCCTCACTGTCCTTCATCTCTGCTTCTCTCTGCAAACAGTCCCACTATTTGCATCTGTGTCATTTCCTGTCCCTGACATCTCAGTAAGTCTTCCCACTCTCTGAAAATAGGAAAGTTGGATTACGAGTTATTCTATTTGGAAATAAAAATCTCACTAATTTTCAATATTCAAAGTGCCCTTATTTATTCAAATAAATAATTAAACTGTACTTTATTTTAGAATTTCTCCGTTTCTCACTTCATAGCTATTTGCTGAGCATCCACTCGGTGGCAAGCAGTAGTCTACAATACCGGTAAAATAGCATAATGAGGCAGGCAAATCTCCTTATCATTTCCATTGTAGCTGAAAGAACAGAAGATTATTACAAAAGCAAGAGTGGCAAACGGCAGTTGCTTCAGCGGAAGAAAATAGAGTGCTAAGGAGAGAAAGGGCGTGCCAGGGCAGGGCTCACTGCTTCTGAGCACTCTTGCTGACAGTAACACTTAAGCATCTCTCTGATGGGGTTTGGTGGGAAGACTAAAGGGGCCTGTCTTGAATGGAGTGAGAGAAGTAGGAGATGAAACCAGAGAGATGCGGGAAGAAGTCAAGTTAACACAGGGGTTGATTGCTAATTTAAACTGGTCACCACATGAATTCAGGAGAATTTGGGGTAGAGAGGAGACAAAAGCAAATTAAGCTTTAAAATCATCGTGCTAACTCCTGTGGAGTGGATATCCTCTGTCAAGAAAGAGAGAAAAAATATAGAAACAGGAGAGTGGGGTAGTGAGAGTTTCCAGCCACTGAGGTTCAGAGAACAGGGACTGACCGGATGCTATGAATCCTCTCAGATGGAGTCGGCAGCACTTGCTGACAGATTGTATGATACTGTGCTTCTGATACCCAATGGTTAGAAGACTGAAGTGGCCACCTACTGGGAATAAAAGTCTAGTGGGAGAAATCAACAATTCCTTTGTGGACATTTTAAATGGGCAATTGGGTGAGGCAATCAGAATTTCAGTGGAAACTTCCAGGATGAAGCTAGAAGTTTGGACATGATTTACACAGGGTGTGAGAGGCTTTACCCTGGATTGTTTGGGAAAGTGAGTGAAGGCAGAGAAGAGGGGAGGTAAGAGACCTGAGTCTGAGTACTGGGAGTGTGGTTGCAGAGTGAGGAGTAAACAGTACTGAACGCAGAAGGATTAGCTGCACTCTGAGAAGAGTGGAGAGCAGAGGGCTGAAGTGTCTGGACTGGGAAAAAGTGGTCAATGTGTCAAGTGCTTTGGATGGGATGAGTGAGATCAGAACTGAGAAATGTGTTTTGTTCCATCAGCATCACGGGTGACCTTGTCAGGAACTATTTCAGTTAAGTCCTGGGTTAAAAGACTGATTGGCATATCTTAAAGGGGCCTAGGAAAGGACTGTAAAGAGTCAGACTGTAAATCTCCCTGGGAGGATGTTGCTGGAGAGAGTTGAAGATTTGGAGTAAAAGCACAAGAGAGACGTGGGATCAGGGAGAAAATTAAACATTAAGTTTAGTGAAAAAATAACCCGATAATTTAAAAAGATATTATATCATGTTTATATGCTATTAGAATTGATGCAGAATAGAGATCACTTATGTGAGGCAAGAGAGACTGGATACCCGTTAGTAAACTCTCCCTAAGAAGACGATGAAGGAGGTGATGTGATATTTATAAGAGACTTGAGATGCTGTCAGTTTATGCAGAGTAGTGAGTAATATGTGGACACCGGGAAGGGTGGACTGGTAAATATGATCGTGGAAAGGGATGGGCAATCTTTTCTTCCTTTCATTTTACACACACACACACACACACACACACACACACACACACACACACACACACACATGTTTGTATGTAGTTAAATATGAAGGCAAGCCACCATCTAAGAATGAGTGATGGAAGACAGAGAAGATGTCAACAGTGTTATGTAGAGACTTACTAGAATTGCTGAGCAGTTTTAACAACCCATTTGAACTCAGTGACCATGAACTGTAATTAGAACAAAGGGTGAGAAAGGGTGACAGAGAGAGCATCACACACACAGACACACACACACAAACAAACAGGGAGAGAGAGAGAGTCAGAGACAAAGAAAGAGACAGAGAGAGAGAGTTCTAGATCCACTTAACCAGGTTTCATATTTGTGTAAAAAAATAAGTATAATTAAAAGAGGGACAGTAGAGATGGGGTCTACTGGATGACATGGTTGAAACAATAATGAATTATGAATAATAATGAAATAATAATGAATGTAGATTTTAAGCTGGGCATGCTGGGGGTTCTTCTATGTTCTGGCAGAATGATTGGATACATTATTATTGTTGTTGTTGTCAGAATGGGCTGGAGAGATGGGAGGTTGTAGTTCCCATTAGTGAATGTGTGAGACAGCTACAGCAGTGGCTACAGCTACTGTAACCACTTGGGAGTTACAGTCACCAAAACATACTGTGAGCAAACCAAGTTCAAGTTTGACTGTGCAGTCACACACACCCACAAACACACACACAGACACCCTCACATTTAGGGAACAATCGCTAGAAGTGAGCTCTGCACTAAGATGAATTCTGTAACTCGGTGTGTATAATGTGTGGTTTGCTTCTCTGTGTGGAAGAGTGTGCGTCACGGGGAGCTTGGAACATTTTAGACCTCAAGCTCTTGTCCTGGGGCAGGCGGGGAAGCCTGCGAATTGTGCCTGCTTTCTTCCTTTTTTCCCCCCCAGATATACAGAGTTGGGCTCTCAGGTGCAAATCCCCGAGTGCCCTATAGCCCTGGTCAAACCATTGCCACCAAGCTGTCACAGTCATTCATCTCTGGACCTTCTCACACCACACTGCCCTCACTCCCTAATCCAGACTGCTAAAATGGCAGCGTCGCCTGGCCGCAGAGTCCCATTACCTCACCGACAACACAGGGAACATGTTTTTTCCTGATCAAATGAGATTCGGTTACATGTCAGGGAACACTAGCGTCAGCAGCTTGTGCCATTTAATAAAACCTAAAGTTACAAGTGTCCTGAATAGTTCCCTTAGAAGCTATTTTAAGTGGACAGCCCTTCCCAGGAAACCCCTTGAGTGCAGAATAACAGAAGTTAATTTTAGCAAGCACTTTTTAACCTACATTTGGGGACAAAAATGCCAGGAAACCTATTATATAATTGAAGTAAAAAGAACCCCTCTGGGTGTGACAAAAAGTTGTCTGTCTCAAGTTACTGCAAATGGAAAAATGATATACCGAGGAGCCTGGTATTTGAGAAGCCTGAGAATGGGGAACTCTATTTGCTGAGAAGGCAAATGAGGGCACCTGGATATTGAAGGACCCAGGACACTGGCCTGGGAGGCTTCTGGCAGGCTCCCACTGGGCGTTTCTGCTCCAGGTGGATCCAAGAGTGCCCCTGGAATTTCAGAGTGAAGTGTGGATATCAGAACGCTAATTTGTTCATCTGTCAGAGCCCCTGTGAGTCCCAGATCTGCTTTCAGGCTAAGTGCTTTGCAGGCTGGAGGGGCGAGAAGCAGAGAAGGAAAATGTTGATGCCCGTTCTTCACCCTACTCAGACTTCAAACAGATCACCTCCATGGATGTCTGCGCTGCCCACTGACCCACACTGCCTCTCTATGTGACCTGCCTCTTTGATCCCATCTCCTTTTCAGCTTCAGTGGCATCGTCAGCTAAGGCCATGGCCTGCCAGTTTGCCCACTCAGAAATGGGTAAACTTCCTTCCTAAGCTCTTCTCCGACAGTGTTTCTTATCCACAAATGCTTTTGAAACTGTGTTTCCCACAGCGGTTGAGTAAATTGAATAAGAAAAATATATATATTTGCTAAATCGTGAGAAGGTGTAAGGGACTGGAGAGATGGCTTAGTGGTTGAGAGAGCTCATGCAGAGAACCTGAGTTCAGTTTCAGGCTCAGTGGCTCAAAACCCACCAAGACTCCAGTTCCAGGCTATCTGATGTCCTCTTCTAGCTTCCTGGGCAAGTGCACTCTTAAAGATTTAAAGTAAATCTTTAAAAAAGAATTAAGAAACTTTAAAATACAATTTACCTTCTCTTTGAACCCAACCTGTTTCTTTCTTTGAGAAAGCAAAGCAGCTGCCGTAGCCGAAGGTTGCTGTGTCCTTCCCCCCTCCCCCCCCCCCCCCCCCCGGTTTCTCACTGATAGTTGTGCTCTCTGGGAGATGCTGATTCCCTTCTTGAACCCCTGGAGATGTCAGACACAGATTCTGTTCTGTTGCAGTCACTCCCATTCCAGTCCACCCACATCCACCTGAAATGCCATGCAGGGAGCTCCAACACAGAGCGCCCTTGCGGAGACAGAACCGTACCAGCCTCTGCTGTGCATGAAGGACACAGTCACAGACCAATGAAAGTGTTTGGTGGTTTGTCTCTGATCTGTTTTTTTTTTCCATTGGAAATCACCATGGCCTTTGAGGTAGGAGCTATGATTCTGGCCTTGTGGATGAAAATAATGAAACTGGAGACTCATAGAAGTTTCTGGCACTCTATGGACTATCTTCTTGTTTTACAGTTGCTTTAGTCAGGAAATACCATCATTTAAACACAGGTTTCAAAAGGAATCAGATGACATCCACAAAATGAATCACTGGAGAAAGTGAAATCAAAGTTGCGTCCTCTTTTCCTTCTTCCCTCCCTCCCTCCCTCCCTCCCTCCCTCCCTCCCTCCCTCCCTCCCTCCCTTCCTTCCTTCCTTTCTTATTCTTTCTTCAGACAGGGAAAAAAGACTCATGTAAACCAGCACTCGTGGTGCAGCCAGCCATTCTGGCTTACTCACAAAGGGCTTGTGCTAGTGTTTCAACATGAAATAGTTCTCTCTCTCTCTTTCTCTCTCCCCCCAGACATACAGAACATTTTTATTTTAGAGTGATATTTAGCCTTTCAAAAATACATTGCAGAAAAAAAAATAACAGTATAAAGAATCTAGTGCTCCTTGCTTTTGAGCATCTTGATCTACTGTGAAATGTTATTCAGAATGAATGAGTCAGTATTGGGACATTATTTTAAATCAACTTCAGTCTTTATTTAAATTACTGTTCTTATCTAGAGTTCTTTCTCTGGATCACCTGCCATCTAGGATATGTTGTATTTAGTAACAACCCCTTTTTCTTTTCTTGGCCTTGACAACCTCTCAGACACCTTAGTTTTTGATGGCTTGGGGGATGTGGCAATCAGGTATTCTATAGATTATTCCTCAACTGAATTTTTCCTCATGATGGCATTATCTCATGATTCTGGGCTTCCGATAGAAGAAGCATCAGAATAAAACATCGCTGTTCTCACCACCCCCCCTGTCCATATGAAAGGTGTGTGGATCGCTAGGATGTGTCACTGCTTATCATCATCTGGATTTTAGTCGTTATTGCTGATGATAGCCTTCACCACCTCGATGAGATGATGCTAACCAGAGTTCTCTCTTGTGTTGTGGCTGGATCAATAGGGGCTAGGCACAGCATGATCAGTTGTGGTTTTCTGTAATAGTCTCTGTCTTCTGCAGAGGGCACTTCTTCGATGGAGGGCGAGAATAACTTTTAGAATGCAGTTAGGGACTATGCTGGCCTAGCAAAGTGGTAGTGTTAGGATTCTCTCTAAGATGTATGATCTCACTCACCCTGGACAGTGGCTAGACACCAAGGATGATGCCCACCCCCACCCCCACCCCCTTAAGTCTCATTAGAAAGCTGTCAGCTATAATGTAAGCACCACTCTCTCACCTTCGGGGATGCCTTTCCTTGCTAGTCATTGCTGTGGACCATAGGCCTCACAGCTGGGTAGAACTCCCCTCCGTTGGCAGCTTACAGAGTCCTTTCTGGTACTAGACTTCAGGAAGGAGACTTTCAGGTAAGATCCTGGTCCAGTCCTCCAAGTTCTGTGTCTGGAGTGTATGTTAGCCTCACCGATAGGGACTTACCTTCGACCTCTGGGAGAGAACCACAACAACAGTGAGCTTTATTATTCTTGGAGTCCCTTGGACTGTATAACCCTGAAAAACAACTTGAAAAGAAGTATCTTATGCCCATGCTGTTGTTTTTGTTTTTGTTTTTCTGTGGCTAGGTGTGAAGCACTGACATCTCAAGTGGCATAACTTCATTTAAGGTGTGTGTGTACATGTATACTTACGTGTCTTCCATGTAATTTTAGGTAAATATAAAATTCTTAAGGGCCTTTCAAACAAGATACAAAGACATTTAATGTTGTGACTTATTCTTTAAGCACTGCTTATGCTTTATTTTTTAATTTTAAAGTTTTAATTTATTTAATTTAATTTTAAACTTGTTAGTTTAAAACTTTTTCATTATTTCTTAGGATTTCTCTTACCCATACTTCATTCACCAGTATACTGTTTGCTTTCCACAAGTTTTTTCAGCTACTTTAAAGGAAGTCTCTGGTTCAATTCTTGTCTGTTTTTAGAATATATTTCGTATTGTTTATATTCCTTTAAATTCATTCCTGTGTATTTTATGGCTGAAAGTATGGTCTGTTTTTGTGAACATTCCATGTGAGCTTAAAAATAACATGTATGCCGTGGTTGGATACAGTTTTCTTCAAATGTCAATTAAATCAGATTGATTGATAGTGTGACTCGGGTCATCCACATCCCTGCTGCTTCTCAACCCTTTTGATTTATCAATTACTGACAGCAGTGTTGAAATCTCTCAGCTACACTGGTAGAATTTTTTATGCCTCTTTTCCATTCCACCAGTTTACCTCGTGTGTTTTGACACTGGGTAGATAGTTACACACAGGTGTGGGGTTGCATGTCTTCGTGGAGAACTGACCTCTTTATCATCCGACAATGCAAGTCATCTCTGGGAGTCTCCGTGTTTTGAAGCAGACATTATTTAAAATTAACATAGCTTAATAACTTCATTTCTTTTTATTTTTATATATTTGTGGAATATACTGTATCTCTTATGTGTGATAATTTCTAAATGGACAGTTTGGTGACACTGAGGTTTTCACATTTGTTTCTCCCCCTACCCCACATGTGTGACCATTATCAAGGTCAATCCACATATTTCTCCTCATCACCAACTGAACACGTATAGCCATGAAACAATGCTTTTTCTTCCTCCCCTGAGCCCTTCATGGTCATTTACTGTCTTTTTGGAAATAGACTATTCTTGTCCCTCAGATATGTGGAATAACTTAATATCAAACTTTTCTGGATGGATTAGTGTATAACGAAGTTAAAACATATTATGGCATATGTTATAATTTCTCACCTTTTAAAGCCGAATACGATTTTCTTGTGTGTATACACCACAGTTTATCCACTCACTCACACAAAAATGGACACTTAGATTAGTCCATCCTCTTTCTTTTCTCATTTATTTTATGTTGGGAGTCATGTTCTTGTTAGGAATGTGTTACTTAAACTCAAGCTGGCAATCTCTGTCCTAAAACTGATGTGGTACAATCATTGACATTCAAAGAGACTGGTGACATAACAGGGTGAATATTTACCGTGATTATAACGCTTTTGTACCCAAGGACGTTTGTGCTTTCTTTTATCTTTCTTATTTTCTGCCAACATACGGATTACATTTCTTAGGAAAATCTAGTATTTGCACAATAATAGATAAATGTCCTGTAAAATAATGACGAACCTCTCCCGAATCCTGTCTTTCTAAGAGCTTTTTCCTGACTTCTCTCCCACCCCACGTGACGGAGCTGATATCACACTCTTAATTACCATTGTTGTTTCAAGTGTCCATCTCTATCGACTTATTTTGAGTTTAAAAGGTGGAGTCTTTTGTGTTCTCGAGTTGACACATCATGCCTCTCAGTGTTTAGCCGTTGCTTTCTGTGGGTTAGTCCGCAGTCCTCGCTAAAATGCGACCACGAATTTCCGACTGTAAACAAAGATGACTGATCCGATAATTTGTTTGCCAATGGTCTTTTTATTCCAGGAAACCAGACTAGCTGATTTTCTTCAACAGTCCAGAGTGACCACTTGCAGGTCGATGGTTAAGGTCTATTGATCCAATTTCTTCACTATGATTCTGCCATGACGTTGACTGGAATAAATGGACTGTGTCTAGATAGTTTAGTAGTTATGACAAGTGCATCAGGTTCACCAGTCAGCAGCAAATGCTTTGCTATGTATGCAGCTCTCAACTTAGAGAATGACGTGCTGCTAATCTACTTTCAAACTCAGACTCCACAACTCAAAACTAGCAGTTTTAAGTGGGCTTAAAAACACGGACCGGCTGCAACCCCATCATTACCAAGCTGTACCAGAGTGCTGGCGGCATGCCTGGCGGAATTCCTGGCGGCTTTCCTGGTGGAACAGCACTCCTTTTTGGTGCTGCTCCTGACCCCACCATTGAAGAGGTGGATTAAGTCAATCCAATGAGAGGTGTAGAATTATTCCACAGGGAAACCTTTGAAGGACCCGAATTTAGAAAGTTACATGACAGTTTTAAATTTAAGCTGCTGCAGTAAATTACTGGCCATTCTCAATACTTGAACGTGGAGAGGCAACAATAACTTTGCACTTTAGAAGCATTGTATCCTAAACAAAAAAATTCAGTGTCTTTACAACAGATGAGAAATGCAACGTCTAAGAAAACTTTTTTAAATCGGCACCATAAAAAAAAAAAAGAAACAAAACAACAACAAAATATGAACTGGGTTGTTTATGAACATACATACCTGGTATGTATGTAATAATGGAGAAAATTACATTGTTTGGGACTTGGGTTGGTAAATAAGAAACGCACCCCGTCTTCCGTGTTTCTGTCACGGTAGCAATGCCTGTCACAAATGACAAGCACTGAGAGATGCAATTGCCCAAATGTGACGAAAGTTCATCAGTCTTTGGCAAATGCTGGAGGTGGCGTCCGACGAATATCTTTTCAGGACATAGTTTCTGAGATCACCAAATTGATCTCTTGGATGCTGAGAGAGGAGGAAGACGGAAGGTGCGTGTTAATGAGGTGCAAGCTCTGGAAAGAGGACCAAGTGGAGTGAGGGGAAGAGTTGCATTCAGCTCTCATCCTGAGGGGCAAAAAAGCACTGACAACATTTTGGTGTCCCTATTCTTTGTTCTGCCAGCACCAGCACCGTGAAATTGTCCTACTCTCGTAATACCATCTAGGTTTTCATAGCATATGCCTTTTCTTCTGTCTCCTGGTTTGTTATCTCCTTTTACCTTCAAGTGTGGTTTCTCCCTGAAGCTCTATTCCAGGCCCTCTGCTCTGTTTTCTTTATGATGGTAAACATCAAATTCAAGACTCTCTGTTCCATTCTGATAACCTATGGGTCTGTCTGTTCTTCCTCTAAGACTGCATCCCTTTCAGCAGTGGTATTAGGACTAGACCTAGAGCCTAGACTATGCCAGGCAAGAGCTCTAAATCCCAACCAACCTTTTTTAACTTTTTATTTCTGCCTGGTTCTCACTAAGTTGCCTAGGTGACCCAAAGTTACAGTGCAATCTAGGAAGACCTCTAAATTACAATCCTCCCGCCTCAGCCACCCATGTAGTGGGTACTACAGATCTTTCCCACCAAGCCTGGCTCCTACACCATCCTGCTGTTGATTTATACTAAATCGGATCAATCTCACAACTTTGTTCTTTTCCCTTCAGTGCTGGGTTGTTTGTGCTTTTGCTTCCCCGCTTAAGCTGCTCTTCTCCACAAAGTGTTTGATTGGAATCGTGTCAAATCTATAGATAAACTTTGGGTAAACTGATATCATGATGCTATTGAGTCTTCCTAACCAAGACTTATAGACCATGTGACCATTATTTTCATCAATTTTATAGTGTCTAAAATTAGATCTGCATTTTTATCTGTGCTTGATTCATTTGTATTGGTTGAAAAATTTTGTTTCATGTTATTTATTCATTGGTGTGTTTGTCTATGCATGTAAACATACATGTGTGTGCATGTGTGTATGCATATGTGCGTGTGTGTGTGTGTGTGTGTGTGTGTGTGTGTGCATGTAGGCATGTGTACAAGCAGGAACACTTGCGATGATGTGCCTGTGGTGGTTAAAAGACAACATGAAGGAGTAACTTCTTCGTCCACAACATGGGTCCTAGACATGGGACTCAGGTCCTCAGGCTTGGCAGCAAGTACCTTTACCTGCTGAGCCAGCTCACCTGCCTTGCTTTCTTTGAATTAATTTTCTATCTAGGAACCAAAATGTTCTTTTCCAAATGCAAGTGTTGTCACATCACTCCCTATTTAAATGTAATATATTACAATAATACGTAATATGTTACAAGCTCCCATTTACTTCTAAAGACCTCCCTAGTTTGTATTCTGTAACCTGATACAAATATTCATCTCAACCCACAAACTTCTCACATCCCTATGGATGTCATGCTCTCTCTAGAGTCTTCTTCCTTCCGCCACAGTTAGCTACTGACTCTTCAGATCTCACTTCCGCATTCCCCACAGCCCAGGTTAGACCAAGGTTCTCTGTTTCCGGTTACCATGTTCCTTGTCTTCATAGTCATGATTCCTTCAAGTCTATTGATACCTTATTGAACTTTATTTTATGAATTATGTCCCATTCTGACTATGTATTTATTTGGGAATGTTTTGTTTCATATCCATTGCTACAGCCTACTTCCACATCCACTCCAAGTATTATACCATATAATGTAACCTCTATGAAAAGACAAATAACAATGTGTCTATCTCCCGTAAGTTTTTAGAGTCAGGAAGTCTCTGTGTGTGCTTGAAACCTACATACTGATGGACAGAAATAAATATGGACACTATGCATTTATACAGAAAGGTTACCTGACCTTGCCAGTCAGATATTGGAGATCGCTTATTTGACAGAACCACACTGACTTAATTACATGATATATGTATGAGCTCTGTAGAATTTAGAATGGGTTCTCATTCCTGCTGGTGTCTGGTGATGGTACAAAGGGGGAGGAGTGGAGGACTCTTCAGTATTTCTAGCCACACTGATAGGAAGTTAACCCTCTAAAGAGGGACCCTTGTGAAACAAGTATTGTTTGGTTGAGGATAAGTAGTGTTGGTTATAATGTGAGGAAATCAGAGGGGAAAGTTTCCCATGAAAGGCAGATATCCACCAGAAACTTCAAAGTTCCTATGTTGAAATTCAACTCTCCAAGAAACAATATAAAAGGCAATGTCTCTAAGCAGTGACCAGGTCCTGAGAACTCTCCTGTGATGAATGAATGAGGTTGAAGAGAGCTGCTTTTCCTTTCTGCCATGTGAGAAAAGGGCATCAAGATCCTGTCTACGAAGAAAATAGTCAACCATCATCAGACCCTGAATCTACTGGAGCCTCCATTCTGGACTTTCCAGCTTCCAGAAATGTGAGCAACTTACTTTTGATGCTTGTAAATTACCCAGTCTAGAGTATTTTGTTACAGCAATTAAAGTGGACTAGATTGTTGTCCTGCAATGGGGGTTAGGGTGGCTGGACCCTGTATGACCTTTCTAACTCAGAGACATTTTCCACAATCCAGTTAATCAATGCACTATTATGAGTCCCCATGTGATAAGTGTTAGTGAGAAAACCAAGACTGTTAAGGATTAGTTTTAATTTTCTTTCAAAATATCACTTCTTTTCTCAGAGTGTTATCCCTGTGAGTAATGACTTGGGGTTGTAAAGGAAATGGACTGGCCAATAGCCGTTGTTGAAACACAGTGTTTGAATTGGCGTTGGTCAATTGATGGAAACATGGGGGCGGGGGAGGGAGTTCAGATTATAAGCTCATGTTAATGAGAAACAGATGACTTTTTTCCTATAATTTTACCTTTAGCCATGAAAATTGTGCACCTAAGATTATCTGGTTATTTTATAATCATCAAATGCTTATGGGGCAGTTAGCATGGGGCAGGGGCTGTGTTAATGAACCTAAGAAAAGTTCAGTTCCTTCCTTCACAGTGGGAAGTATTAATTTAAATGTATATTAAATTTACAAATACATAAAATATTGTATAGTTATATATAATATATATCTATAAACTTATGTACCATATAAAATATATGGCATATACATATTAAATTTATAAGTAAATTTACACTCTGGCGGGAGAGACAGACGACAAGTGAGTGGAGTGAAGTCTGCAGCTGTTGTGTAAGCATCTGTTCCTGGTGGGGGTTTAATTTTCACGATGATATTATCTGCGAGTGCCTGTCATCATGAGGCGCACAGACTGGACAGTTTCTGCAGGTAGAAGGCTGGAGGAAAGGTACCGGCAAGGCAAGGGTGGTTCTTAGGGGCTTCCCTTCTTACCTCACAGGGGACCATTTTCTTGAAATACCTTCACACTGTCTTTTGCTGTGTGTGGATCTGTGCCTTGCTCTCTTTTAAGAGGACTTCAGTCCCATTAGTTTTGGGGCCCACTTATAAAACTGCATTTTACAGACTTTTTAAAAGTATTCTGACTCTAAGAAGCAGCCCATTCTTAACGACTAGAGGGCTCAGCTTCAACCTACGCGTTAGGAAAACACCATTCAGTCCACCCAACCTTATTATCTAGAGAAATATTTCCAATGAAAATATCTGAAATAGATGTAAGTTTGCAAGTTGCGGAGCCACGTTAAAACGCTAACAAATGCCAGATGAATTTACCGTGAGTACTATATTTTGTCTAATAGAAATATTAAACTTTCATTTCAATTTTAACCAATAAAGACAGTTATTATGAAACACTTAACCTTATTGCAGGCGTTGAAAGCCCTTGTGTATTTTCTTCTTACATTCCGTTTCGATCCAGACACTAAATTTTTTGTCAGAAACACTTGAATAACAACTAACCTTTCATAAAATTTGTACTTGAAGCTGTGTGTGACATACCCAGGAAATTCCAAATACTTTAAAAATCTTTCAATAAATATTTATATTAATAACCACATTAAATGCTACTTCCCAGTGGGAAAGATTTTTAGCACATAAAACTAAGAACTTACTATTTTGGCAGCGATAGCCACGTTTGGATAGCTAGCCATGACTTGTGTTCCGGTTACTCTAACAAAATACTCTAAACTGGGTAATTCATTGACAGTATGTGTTTATTATTCATTATTCACAGTTGTGAATGCTGGGCAACCTCAGATCAGATGCCAGCAGATTTAGCCTACAAGGGGGAACGTTATTGCTGTGTAAATGGTCCTTTCTTGACGTGACTTTGTGTGACCAACCAACAGGCAGGTTCCTTTGGCACTTAAAAACGATATAGCCACTTGAAGTATAGGTCAGGCAGGAGCCTCGCCTTCTAATGCCATAGTCCAGAGCACAGAGCAGAGGTTCTCATCCTCTGGGTTGCGACCCTCTCGGGGTCACATATCAGATATCCTGTACATTAGATACTTACATTAGTATTCCTAACAGTGGCAAAATGGCAGTTATCAGGTGGCAATGAGATGCTTTTATGCTTGGAGGTCACCACAACAAGAGGAACTGTATGGAAGAGTTGCAGGAGGGTTGGGAACCACTGGTCTTGGGGCTCTTTTTCAGCACATTGTTTGGGGATGACACAAGAGCTTGGACCGTAGGCATGGCTGTTGGACTGGACAGCACAGATATGGAGCAGAGACAGGGCGGTGATAAGAGACACTGCCCATGGCTGAAAACCCTCAGGCCCCCTCAGTAACGCCAAGTTCCACTGTCGATAGCGCATTCTATTGCAATGCACCAAGACTGGAAAAGCCCCGCTTCATGAAAGATTAGGATTTTGAAAAATATTTAACACTCTCCAAAGGCTTCTGGCTTAAAGCGTTTTACATTCTAATTAACTCCCCCAGCCCCTCCCAGGGGGGTTATTAAAGGGGATCTCGGGAGACTTCTTAGGCTGGGCTCTGAGCCAAGTCTTCCATGTGTTTGCCACCATCCCCACCCCTCTGGGCGCTAATGAGGATGGGCACAGCTGGGAATCTCACACCTCCTCAGCAGGAGGCCACCCCATCCCACATCCTAATCTCACCACCCACCGAATTCTCCGAAGAATCTCAAGAAGGCGATTTCCATCCTGGGTCAGGACAGAGTTGAGCACCCTGGCTCTTGAGTGGGGCACTGAAGTTCTTAGACCCACTCTCCTGCCTGCACATTTGCTTCCCAGACTCGGTCAAAGTCCACAAGGAAGAGTAGACTGCCATTCTAATATTTCTGCTGCCCGCAGCTGTCCATCTTGAGGGAGAAAGTCATCCAAAGTCACACAAGAGGGCAAAAGCGGTGTATGACTCCATCTAAGTGTTTCTTCTCCATGCTCCAGAAGAAGCACACAAAGAATAGGCCTTTGTTTTCACAGTTTCTTTGCTGGCAGTTTAATTCACTTGCACACACTCATATATTATGATTAAACTTACCCTCCATTACCCTCTGTTATCCCCAGTTTCCCCGCTAAACTCCTTACTCTTCTGAAAAACAAAAATGCCCCAGTGGGTACATCAATGAAGTAAAGGCTATCAAATAGCCTGCCAGGAATGAGTGTGGTGCTCGCTCTTTCCTCTGTGTGTGTGTGTGTGTGTGTGTGTGTGTGTGTGAGTGTGTGTGTGTGAGTGTGTGTGTGTATGCTTCTTTCTCCTCCATGCAAAGTAAAGAGCCCAGGGCCTCAGCATTGTCAAGAAGATGCTCTACTACTGAACTACACCTCTGGACCAGAGGTTTTGTTTTAATACATGAGGTCCCTTCTTTCTTTGACAGGAGAAAGAACAGAGCTTCCAAATTTGCCCTAAAAGCCAAGAGAGCAAGAAACGCAAAATTCAGTCTTTCCCTTTTGTGGCTAATGAAGCTGGGCATATTTTCCTTGTATGGTGCACATTATCAATGAAAGTGGCAATGAGCTTATCTTCATGGTGCTGACACTCTAAAACAAGAGACAGATAACAAACCACATATTTGTTAGTTACTACAGTCCCGAGGAGGGAATGGCCATGACCAGCACAAGGGAACTAGGTGTGGTCATTCATTTATTTCCAAGTGTCTTTATAGTAACTGCCATCTCTTTGATCCTGCGGGAGGATAAAATGATAAATAAGATGAGGGTCTTAGCCTCAAGGATTGAGATTTTGCTCAGCACTAGCATTTCATTATATATATATATATTTATTACATCTTCAAGAATGTTGAGAGGGGCTGGAGAGAAGGTTCTGTGGCGTGTAATGCTGTCACAGAGGACCTGATGTTAGTTCTCAGCACCCACCTAAGGTGGCTCACAGTCGTCTCTGCAGGCACCTGCACTCATGTGCAAAGTCCAGAAAACACGTGTATGTACATGTGCGCGCCCCCACCCCAATTTAGCAATAAAAGGAAATCTTAATGAAAAAGAATTTTTAGAAAGTTGACATCCTTGCCTTGATTTGTAATTTTTGGCCTTCAAGAGCAGTTAGCAGGTGTTATGTACATAATTTTTCTCAGCAAAATTTCATATTAAAAAACAAAACAAAACAAAACAAATGAATGGATGATGAACAAGCAGGACTGAAAATACATTATTGTAAACTTAAAGCAACAGCATCAATCAAATAATTTTTTGTTATAAATACACAAGCAAATGAATGGGTTAAAAACTATGGAATCGGAAAAATCTTCCACTTTTTGCATACTGTCCTTTGACCTTGGGATTTGAACTTTTTCATCTGTAAAATGGGGCTTAGGACATTGCTGAGTGCAGTGGTTAGGGAGAGTGAATGTGGAAGGGCTTTGTAAACACTGAGGCTCCACACTATGTTTTGAGGTTATTATGTGTGTTAATGCAACCCTTCATTGGTGTGGCTAATTGAATACTGACTCTGCTAAAGGAAATTAAAATTAAACAGTCTGTATTGGACAATCCAATGGAGTCTCAACTCAGCATGGTAGGGGTTTGCATTAAGCCAAACATAGCCAGAGAGAGACCCTGACAGAGAAAAGCAGTTAGATTTCACTACTAATTAGGACTGTTCCTTCAGGAGGTGGAATCTTCGCTCCTTTTTACAGATCAAATTACTCATGTACCCCTATAAAAAGCATGTCAGAGTCAGGAGTGCAAGCAGGTCCCAGTGCAATTTGCAGTGGGAATGGCAGCAGTGAACAGTTAGCACACCATTAATTCTCAATTAAGTACCAATTTGCATGTTGCTGGGAAACAATTGCAAATTCTTTGTTTTCCCCCTTAAATATGTCATTGGAATCTAAGGGAGTAAAAAAAAAAATCTAGTATAGAAGGATAAATAAAGACAACTAGAGATAAAATCAGCTTCTGCCAAGTGCTAGAAAGGGATCTCCCATACCAGCCTAGTGCTGAGATCCTGCCTGATGGTAAGGAGTCTAATAATTGTCAGTGGTGGGGTTGGTATTCATCGCGATCCAGACTGGCAGGAGAAAAACCTCAGCTCTTCTTAGGACTCCACAGCGGACAGATTCTCAACCCTAAAGCAAGAAGTTGTGAGTTTCTCCTGCAAAAATAATGCAAGGACCCATGCTTTCCTGACATGCCAAATCTTCTAGATAACTCCTACTACTATCAGGGACTCCAGAGTATTTGGTGAGCTGAGACAGGAGGGTTCCAAGTTCAAGGCTTGCCTAGGCAACAGAGTGAGTCCAAGGCAACCCATCTCAGAAAGCATAAAGGGCTGGGATATAGTTCAGTGTCTGATGGGTTGCCTAGGCATAGCCCTAGGTTTGAACCCCACTACCACAATCCATCAATCAATTGATCCATCAACCCTGATGCTTCAGTTGCCCAAGAATTCATTTTTTTTAACTGTCCAAAGTTAAAGCCTAATGTTTTCTTTTGGGGGCAAATGACTTAGGAGTAACATCTTAATTAATATTGCTGACAGGACCCATGTTTCTATGTAAATCCCAAAAGATGAATTTGATAGTTGCAACTTGAGTTTCAACTCAGTAGAACTCTTTTTCAATGCTAAATATATTGAGCATGAAACTCCATCATAATTTTTCATTCCTATATAATTTATTGCTGCTCTGCCTCTGGATGTTGAACTGAAAGGTAGCAAAGAAATACAGGTCTGCTCTCCAATAGCCTGCAATTTAAGTGGATGGAAAACACAGAGGACATGATGAACTCATGTCGCTGGCTGGGCACTGCATCACTCAGGGTTTGAGAGCCTGCAAGACACCAAGTAGCAAAAGCAGGCAGCTTGTGTTGAGTTTGATGTAACATAACAGCCTAGCTGAGGAAGTCAAGCAGAAAGGTCCTCTCACAGGCTTCTGCGCTTGCCTCCTTCTTCTCCTTCCGCACCTCACTGGCTTTCTCAAGCGCTGATGTTTGATTTTGTTTTCTCAGCTCTGTGTGGGGACCTCCTGGCATCTGCTCTTATCACTGTCTAGTTAACTCCTGCTACTGACTGTTTGGAGTTACTTCTCTTATTCTTATGCTGAAGTACCCCACAATAAGTGGCTTATGGGAAGAGGCATTAATGCTAGCTTGTAGTGGAGAGGGTCATTCCATCAATGTGGAAAAGACATGGCAGCAGTGAGGAAGGTACTGCAACAGGAGGAGGATGCCTGAGGTTCAGATTGCATCCAATGGAAGCAGAGAGCAAATAAGAAGTAAGGTGGTTAATAAAACCTCGAGGTCTTCCCCCAGTATCCCACTCCCAACAAGTTTCTAGAACCTTCCCAAAGAGCTTCACCAACTGGGAAAAAAGGCTTCAAACACATGAGCCAATGCAGGACATTTTACATTCAAACTACATTTCTCCTTCTGCTACTCGTTACCCAAGAGCTTGTAATGAACCTGTTCATACCCATCAACTCCTTCTTCTCCTTATGAATGCTGGGATTTGACCTCACATGAAGCAGGACACTACCAGGGGTGCTTTTCTTTCTTGAAATCAAAAGCTGATGCCCAGTGAGAAGCAGAACAAGACAGCCATGCTCTGGAGCCATGTAGAACACCTGAGAAAGCTCTTGCATCTCTCTGGGGTGCAAAGTAGGGGTAAGACACATTTTATTCTAGTTATTCAGGAGTGAAGTTGCTTGCCTCTCCTGGCCCATGAGAAGACTCAAGAGGAGACTATCCTGAGTCTTTTGCAGTCCGAACCAGCTGGGTATTTTATACACTGAGCACACTTCTCTTCCTCTTGGGATGGGTAACTGTATCTCACCTGCTTCTAGGAAAAAAAAAATTAATAGGAAAATGACTGCACTATAGCTGAGCAATGAAAATTTATGCTCAGCAGTTTATTTTTGTTTTGCTTAAGCTACAAGGCCTTGGGACAACTTGGGAAATATGCATATAAGATAAAGACACACATCAAATTACTCTGCAACTCCTGGATGATTGATTAAAATAAATTCACCTATATAAATCAATGGACTCTAATTGTAATGCTTATTTTAACATGTTCCTAGGTATTCAATTAGGGCTATCCCATTAAAATGGTGCCATAAAAATATGGCCTACTTATGTGATTTGATGGGCCCCTGGGAAGCCTTTTGCTTAACATTCCTTCTTGCAGAGGCGTGCTATTGCCCAATGGTTCACCAATGTTAGTAAATGATTTTCAATTAAGACTGTATCATGTATTATCTCTTTGGATTTTCTCAGCCACAAGAAGAGATGGATATTACCATAATTTCAAATTTTATGCATAGTAATACTGATCATCAGAAACATTAAATGACTGATCCAAAGTCACTCAGATAGCAAATGATATAGCTTTTATTGACAACTCATGTACTTGAGCTCAAAATTCTACTATTTTCTCTATTTGTTACTAGGAGGCATCACTCCTTCAGGCCTTGTGACAAAAAAATTAAAAAAAAAAGAAAAAGAAAAAGAAAAAAAAACTTTAGAATATCTTATGAAGAAGCACATATATTTCTGTTATTCCTGTCTTGTCTTCTACCTTGAATGTCTACTTTCTTGCTACCCAAACCTTATCTTGTACGGTTTCTTTGTCACTGACTAGGGCATTACTAGAAAAGAAGGATCTGATTCTACTCCAAACTTACTGCAAAAGTAAAGGAAATGGTGAGAAGAGGCAAGGGCAAGCAGAAAAGAAATCTTTACAAATTCTTGATGTTTCCCTGTGGTGGTTTATGATTCCTCACATGAACTACCCAAGAGTAGAAGGCCTCTCAGTGCTTCTCCAGGTGCAGGAAACTGAGGAAACTTGGAGAGTCTTGAGTGTGTGGAATCTTGGGCCTGGCCTTGAGCTTCAGAGTCTGGCCTTCTGCCTTTTTCAGGAAGCAGAAGCAGCTTTGATAGGATTAGAATGTCTAGCCCATTTCCCTGTGTTGGTTGAGGGCTAGTCTCTGGAGCAACCGTGTAACATTAAGAAGCACTCAGACATCCTTGCATTCAACTCTCATAATCATGTCTGAGATGATAAAATAAAGGGAATATTGGAGGACAACTGGTTAAAGCCTGAAAATAAGGAGTTTAGAATACATAGAATAAAAATACGGCTCTACATGATTTAAGCTAGACCCTTAAATAACTGTAACAAATATCAGGAACCTGAGTAGCAACTCTCTCTCACTCTCTCTCTTTGTGTGTGTGTGTCTCTCTCTCTGTGTGTGTGTGTGTGTGTGTGTGTGTGTGTGTGTGTGTACAGGACTCTATGCCCAAGCTTGTTTATTGAGGCCAGATGTAGATTTTGGATGTGTCTCCCTGTACAGTTTTAATTTTATCTATCTATCTATCTATCTATCTATCTATCTATCTATCTATCTATCTATCTATCTATCTATCTATCTATCTAATTTACACATTCATTCATTTTTAGAGGTCTCTTACTGACCCTGGATTTTGCTGATTGGTTAAACTACTTGGCCAGTGAGGGTTCAGGGTCCTCCTTTCTCCTTGTAACAATGCCTATGTCGGGACCATAGGCTGAGGATGACACAGTCTACCTAACATTTTACATGGATACCCAAGATCAGAATTCCTGGATGGCTTCGTAGCAAGCACTGTTATCCACTGAGCCACTGTCCCATCCCACTCTTCTCCAGTACCAAGTCGTATTGTTAAGCCAAAAGACTTGTACTGAGCATTCGGGATATCTGCCTGCCACATTTGTACATGATGATGGCCAGACAAATCCACCACTAGGATCAAAGGTGCTCTGGGACATTTCATGGGAGTGACTACAGTGTGGACTAACTGCTCCTCACTCCTGTCCAGTTTTGCTCAAGTGAAAGTGTTTGCAAAAAATGCTTGATGGTATTACAGGAAGTACAAATTCAGAGGTTCAGGTGGTTGCTACTTAGAAATAAGTTATAGGTTTGAGTAGGCTTTAGAGTGATGCCTCCCTTCCTCCAGTATAATCATGGGTATGGCAAGAGTGTCCATCTGGAATGTAGCTTCCATTGGGTACTGAGCAAGAACTACAGGCTCTGCCCTCCACAGGCCGAAGGAGGCTGGGGCTGACAAAGGAAACAAGCTTAGAAGCAAAAACATCCACTTACTTCTGAGCTCTGAAAGTCTGAAGTTGTCAGACCCAGGTGGAAACCTGAGGCTGGACTAAAGAGCCCAGATGTCAGTCTGCCTGGCTCATTACACTTCTGACCCACTTCTGGCCACTGGAGGGCATTTCCTGCAGGGTTGGGCAACTGCTCGCCACTGTGGCCTCTCTAATTGTTCACTGCATGTATTCCCACTCTTTCCTTTTCTTCCACATTTCTTTTCTTTTGTGTGTGTGACTGCAGCCCTCCCCGACCCAAAGTGGTTCCCCCCATCCATCTAGAGGCCTCCCTGGCATATTTTCTGCTGTGACAGTAATTCACATCACTCACCAGCCTGGTGCAACCTCATCTTTGCTCTCTGGGGTTGATAAATACGTACTTCTAGCATGAAAGAGACTGGGTGTGATCACTGGAGACTACCCAGAGTGAAAACACCAGCGCTCTTTGTAGACTCTGCCTATCTGAGAACAGCTTGAGAAAATGAGTTTCGTGAAGAGGAAAGGGAGGGGAGAGTGGCAGAAAAACGGAGAAGTGTGTATGGAGGAGGATCTTTTTTTATGAAAAGGGGGTCAAAGTCACCAGTCACCAGTGTTCATTTAAAGGAACCCTCTAAGGCCAGAACTACTTCTACAGGGATTCAAAAGTAGGCTTATCCTTATAATGGACTTCTGTGTATATGTATGGGGTGTTTTAATTTGCCTTTCTGTTGCTATGGCAAAATATTCTGGCCAGAAATGACTTGAAGAGAAAGGAGTTTATTTGGTCATACTTCCGTGTCAAAATCCATCGCTGGGGGACGGCAGGGAAGTAATTCATCAAAGGAACCGTGGAGGAACTCTGCTACTACTGTCTGTCTCTGCCTGCCTCTCTCTCTCTCTCTCTCTCTCTCTCTCTCTCTAGGCTTGATGTTATTGGCTCATGTTGAGATAGCTCCTTTATCCAGGCCAGGACTACTTGCCCAAAGGTGTGATCTACACTGGTTTGGCCCCTCCTGCTTCACAAACAATCAAAACAGTCCCTCACAAAAGTGCCCACAAAACAACCTGATAAAGACAATTACTGAATTACTCTTCAGGTTCTAGGATGTGTTAAGTTATCAACTAAAGCTAACTACAGTAAGGGAAAAGTTCCAAAACTAATAGTATAAAGGATCTTTCTGAGGGGCTTAGCAGCATATTTGGGATACTAATTCTTACTTTGAAGAAATGCATGGGGATACTTAGTGACACGTGACCTCTGTTCACTGCTCAGGAAGCTGGCTCAGTGTTAGGCATGCAAGCATGAAGACCCCCCAGTTCTACCTCCCAGAACCCATGTAATGAAAGCTAGGCACAGCAGTATAGGTTTGCAGTCCCAGCCCTGAGGTGACGACAAGAGGACCTCTGGCATTTACTGAGAAGCTCCCACAACTAAACCCATGAGCCGTAGGTTCAGTGAGAGACCCTGTTTCAAAAACTAAGGTGGAGAGTGATTGGGGAAGGTACGTAATGTCGATCTCTGGCCTCCACATGTGCATGAACACACAGATCTACATCCTCTCACACACATGCCCACACCTACACACTCACACACACACAATGCAAAATCTAAAAGTGAATACATTTTTAGGGAAAAAAGTCCTCACACTCAATTGTTGAGTCATCTTACTTGTGTGTACTCAAGTGTCACATGATTCAGTCCTCCCAAAGTATACCAAGACACCCTACAATATCATTCAGTTTTCTAGTATTGTGGGTACCTTCATGTACAATTTTATATTTTTCAGGCATTGTGAAATTTATTACAGATAAGGAAACAAGTCCATGTTACTAAAACAACATATTCAAAATTTTGTATCCAGATTTAGTGCAATCCCCATCAAAATACCAACATAATTGTTCTCAGATCTTGAAAGAACCATTCTAAACTTCATATGGAAAAACAAAAAAACCTTGAATGGCAAAAACTACCCTATCTAGTAACAGAATCTCTAGAGGTATCTCCATACCTGACCTCAAGCTATACTACAGAGCAATCGTAATAAAAACTACATGGCACTGGCATATAAATAGTCTGGTTGATAAAAGGAATTGAATCAAAGATCCAGAAATAAACCTACACATCTATGCATACCTGATTTTTGACCAAAAAAAAAAAAAAAAAAAAGCCAAAACCATACAATGGAAAAAAGACAGCATCTTCAACAAATGATGCTGGTCTAACTGGATGTCCACATGTGGAAAATGCAAATAGATCCATATTTATCACCCTGCACAAAACTGAAGTCCAAGTGGATCGAAGACTTCAACATAAAACCAGATACTCTAAATATGCTAGAGGAGAAAATGAGTAAGAGCCTTGAACTCATTGGCACAGAAGACAACTTCCACCAACAGCACAGGCTCTAAGATTTACAATTAATAAATGGGATCTCATAAAACTGAAAAGCTTCCGTAAAGCAAGACACTATCAATGAAATGAAATGGCAGTCTACAGATTCGGAAAAGATCTTCATTAATCTTACATCTGACAAGAGGCCAATAGCCAGACTATGTAAAGAACTCAAGAAATTAAACCCAAACAAACCAAATAACCCAGTTTAAAAATGGGATACAGAGCTAAACAGGGCATTCTCAACAGAGTAATCTTAAGTGGTAGAGAAGCACATAAGGAAATGTTCAATGTCTTTAGTCATCAAGGAACTCCAAATCAAAATGACTCTGAGATTCCATCTTACACCTGTCAGAATGGCCATGATAAAAACTCAAGTGATAACACATGCTGGAAAGAGGAACACTCTTTTGTTGCTGGTGGGAATGCAAACTGGTACAACCACTTTGGAAATCAATCTGGCACTTTCTCAGAAAACTGGGAATAGCCATACCTCAAGATCCAGCTCTACCACTCCTGGGCATACATTCAAAAGATGTTCCACCATTCAACAAGGACATTTGCTCAACCATGTTTATAGCAACTTTATTCATAATAGCCAGAAACTGAAAACAACCTAGATGTCCCCCAACCAAAGAATGGATAAAGAAACTGTGGTACATTTATACAATGGAATACTATTCAGCCATTAAAAACAAAGAAATCATGAAATTTGCATGCAAATAGTTGGAACTAGAAAAGATCATCTTGAATCAGGTATCACAGACCCAGAAAGACACACATGATATATACTCACTTATAAGCAGATTTGAGTCATATAGTACAAGATAGACATGCTACAATGCACAGACCCCAAGAAGACAATTTCAATGGGCATCCTAGGCTTCATATTGATCTACTATTTAGGAAAGTAGGGGATCTCTCTGATATATAATATGTTGCCTGCTTTCTGGTTACTGTCCCCTGATTGGACTTCCTTACAAGGCCATAGGTGAGGAAGACAAACTCAGCTGCATGTCTGGGAAGGGGGCTCCCTTATTCTGAGGAATATGGGAGAGGGGATGTGGGATGGAGGGTGGGACTGGGAGAAGAAGAGGGAAGGGCCTATGACCAAGATGTAAATTGAATTAATCAATAAAAAGTGCTAAAAATTTCATATCCAGGAAGTTTAAAACAAGGACCTGAACCCATGATTGTCTGGTTTTCTAGTCTCCTCCCTTTCACTGTGATTGCTTATCAGCTGCAGTCAGAGCACTTAGATCCTGTGTTCTGACTAAGCTCTTCTTAAAGAGTCTCAGGTACTCCCTTGCATTTCCCCAGTGGTCTCCATCCATTGCCAGAATCCAGTCTGATTCCCATCTCCAAAGGTCTGGTAGAATTCTGTTTGCAAAGATCACTTGCTAAAGCATTTCAATGCAATCCCAAAAGCTTGCAAAGTGCTAAGCACAGATCATCATTCAGATCATCTACATTTATCCTAATGAAAACAAAAAGTCATGTTCTTTAGTCTATCTTTTTTTTTCCGGAAACCCAAATATCGACAGGTGGGAAGCCCATGGAGACAGTCTGCACTTGTCACTGATGTGGCTGAGTGGTGGGCAGGGGAGGGGTGCAGAGATGAGTGAGATATCAGCTCAGTCACTCCTTTCCTGTTGTTGAGTGACACTTGGATATATCACTAAACATATAAAAATAGAAGCTCCATGTCAGCCTTCTCCTTGTACAGAGTGCTGTGCTGCCGTGTTTAAATCTGGATGTCAGTATGCCACTATCGTTATTTATAGAGGAGGCCCATATTCAAATTTTGAGAGTGATGGAGGAAGAGGGGGAAAGGGACTGACATATTTTAAAGAAAAGGTGCTGTGCATTTTGTCTTGCATTTAATTGAGCAATTCACTTTATCCTGTCGGACTTAGTTTACATCCACATGGGAATGGACATCTATTTTAACTTTGTAGGTATGTGCACCTGAGGAAGTGGATGCAGGAGCTCAGGTGCCATGGTGTGAATCAGAGGACAGTCTGCATCCTAGCCTTTGCATCCTGAGACAAGGCATCTTTGAAGTTGTGTCAGCTAGGCTTGATGGCTCATGAGCTACCCATCTGGTGTGCTGGGGTTAGAAAACTGTGTTGCTGCCTCCGCCTTGTATGTGAGTTCTGAGGATCCAGACTCAAGTCACCAGGCTACGGAATCATCTCTCCCCTTCCGTGTGTGTGCTACCACATTAGTTTCAGTGCTCTAAGGGCAGAGTGGCATCTCTCTCCCTGCAGAATCTCTGGGAGATGAAGTCAACTCCAGCCTTGTCACTCCAGTTAGTAGCAGAACCATCCTCATTTGTGCATCTCTCAAATGAAGCAGTTTCTTTGTCCTTGGAATTATACTGGGTGTTAGTATGCCCGTATCATAGATGAGGAAAATGAGTCATGGAGTGATGACCAGGAAACCACAATCTGACTGAAATACAGAGACTGATAATGACATTCTGGATGTTGAAGACACAGCCCATCAATGAAGAGATGAATCCTTGCCTTTGTGAATGTGTGAGGTGCAATGTTAGCATTATGCAACTCCATAATGCCACCAGTTCTAAGTTGAAGTTCAGACTTAGCTCATCCCATCTTAATCATTTGGAAATTATAAACTGGCTTAAAAGTCAAAGCACACAGGAATAAAACAAATTTATAGACATCGTTAGCTCCACACACTTGACTGTCAGTTCTCTGTGACATACATGATGGCCTGTGTTCATATTCCGTTCAAGTGGGGACAGAATCACGGGACGTTTCTAGAGGTGGCGGTGGATCTACAATATTCCTGTGGTTCCCATGAGCCTGTATCCAAGACAGTCACCTTCAAACTCCTCTGAAATCTGGAATTTCCTAGAGACTCTCCAACAGCAGCAGTCCATTTGTACTTCCCCAAGAACTTTGCTAAAACATGATTTAGAGTGTAATTGGAATGTTCAAAGGGTGATTCTAGCAGCGAGAGACATTTAGGAATCACTGAAGTAGGGTTGGCCTAATTGCATAATAGCTATTTATTTTCATATCCAACTGCCATTCTCTGTCACACACGCCCCTCCCCAAATTGCAAACAGGCATTAAATGAACAAATGCACAAAGGCAGGGTCCTCCTAATTCAAGAAGGTGAATCATGACTTGTGGTCCCTTATTTGGCTTCCTTATAACCACAAAGATGAAAGAATGGTAAATGCAGATTAATTTGGGTCTGAGTGAAACTGGGAGTGGAGGTGGGGGTTGTCCAGGTCTCCTAGAGAATTCTAGGATGCCAGCTTCATGTTGTCCCACAGGACATCTTTATGATGCTATGAATAATTATAAATCATATTTGTTGGGAGCTCACACCGTACCATCCATCATGCTAAGCTAGTTACATCCATCATCTCAAACGGTCCTCGCAAACAGCCCATGAGGACCACACATGTGTGGGAGGGGCTTAAATGACTCGTGAAAGGTTGCAGTTAGCATATGGAAGCCTTGGGGGCAGAAGCTGAGTCTGTGTTTCATCCACGACACAACAGTTTGGGATCCAGAGTAGAAAGCAGCAGAATGTTGGAGTTCAACTCTGCCATTTACTGCCTGTGTGACCTAAGCTGAAGTATGTTTCTTTAAACCGGAAGCCCTGTCCAAATGCAGCAGAGTATTCCAATACTTTGGACTCAGAGGCATACTCTTGAAGTGGTCTAGGGTCCTTATTAGGTGGTAGACCCTTCTTCAGGATGTGGGAGTCCAACCAACATGGAGGTACTAGGTGTTCCTCCCTGGCCATGTCTAGACCCTGACAGAAGCAGCCACATTCCCATTCCAGACAGGCCTTGGGCTGTCTCTGTGTCACTGAGCCATGCTAGCTACAGCCTGTGGAGAATTGTCACCAACAGCTCCCCAGCTGCCTCATGTTAATGCAATCAGCAAGAAGCCTGTACACCTGATGACAGTGCAGCCTCCGAGGTGAATGATTAAAGTTTAAAAGGTCGAATGCCATTGTAATACTGAAAAGAAAGCTCATGATTCATCATTCCTGATGCAGTCTCATCTGTTTAATAAAGCTGTATTTCACTCACAGCTCATTTTTAATGGGCCAATTTAAGTAATGGCATCAGGGTTGGGTATTTTACCCCTTTCCTTGCAAGCTAGAAATGATTTACAGGTTGTATACTTAAAACAACAAGAAGGAAAAAAAAGGAAAAAAAAAACCCAAAAGCAATAACAACAAAACACACACACACACACACACACACACACACACACACAAAACCCAAAACAAAAGCAAGAACCAAAATAAACCAACCAAACAAACAAACAAGCAAACCCCCAGACACCACAGATGTATATTTACTGTATCTTTCAGCCTTCAGCTGACCGGGTGTTATTTACGCCAAACTATTGAATTTTGCCTGATACTGAAATATCAGACAAAAGCAGACTAAAAGCTGGATATGTTAATGTACAATTAAGCCATGTCTCCCATAATTGTATAGAAGAAAATTATGTCGGGGGCAAATCCTTGGCTGAGAGATGGTCAGAGGGCAAGCTGCCCATGGTAGAGATTCCTGCATACAAGAAAGCAGAACTTCTTGACCCTGCTTATCTCCACCAGTGACAACTCTGTCTCCTGGGGGACATTTGGCTATTGTCTGGGGATGTTTTTAGCTGTCACAGCTGGACCGGGCAGAGGTGTTGCTGCTAGAATCCAGTGGGCAGGGGTTAGGAATGCTTCCATTTTAGGAATAGCTTTCTACATTGCAGAGGGGCTGTCCTGAGTGTTCACAGCTTCCAAGGACTCCCGGGTTTCCAGAGACATGCTATAACACTCCTGTGGAAAGAGGGTAGATTTGATCTCATTTTCTTGGTTCTAATTCTCATCAGTGCCATAGCGTGCTTCCT
Organism: Meriones unguiculatus; assembly: GCF_030254825.1. NCBI lineage: Eukaryota > Metazoa > Chordata > Mammalia > Rodentia > Muridae > Meriones > Meriones unguiculatus. Next base: position 89,871,343 of record NC_083359.1, on the reverse strand, counting down.
AACTGGATGTCTTGACAGTGATCCTTCTCATCCATCAACACACACCTTGTCTGGGTGGGCAACGTGTAGATAACATAGATAAAGGAGTGGGAGTGGTCAGAACCTAGACTCTCTCTCTACAAGTACTGAAAATAGAAACAGTGTAAAAAGTTATTCAAATGATAACTTTCATTTACCAGATAAAGATCTACCAAAAGAAGGTGACTGGCCTGCTTATCATGACAAGCAGAAGTTTCACAGTGTTTATTTTTGCTATTTTCGTTCTGAATTAGAGAACAATAGGTTCCTGCCTGCTCATTCATCTACTTTCCAAATGTAGCAGCACACAAATTAACATCCTCCCCATCTTTCTCTGCTCTTCTTCTCATTTCCCCAGATTGGTCCCATCAATTCTACTTTTTCATGTACTGTGACCCAAACCAAGCTATTCTTGGCTGCTATTTTTTTTTAAGTGAATAATTCCAACTGATACAACTGTTGATATGTTACCAGTGGAGGCAGGGGTATTTTGACTCTGTGGCTTCCTGTCCATGGTTTTAGAAATCTGTTGAACCCAGTGATAGTTCTTGTTGCTGATTGTCATTACATAAACATTGATTCCTGGGGATCTGTCTGGGACCCAAGATGGAGAATGTGTGGATGTACCAATTTAGGGAACATGATATGGTTATCTTGCTCCTTGCAGAACTGAGCTATATGAATTCTTGGTTTTCTTGTTTGCTTTTTTTTCCCCCATTCATTTGTCCCATTTTTTTCTCATTGAGTAAAGGGCAATGTAGCTTGTCCTCACTAAGCCAAAATCATAGGAAGCATCTCTAGATCTCTGGCTCTTTTACCTCTTTCCCACATCCACACCAGAGCTATACCTCATGGGATACATCGCCCTGTATTTCTGTAATCCACCCATTTTCATCACAACCACTGCTTGCATCTACGAGTCCCTAGACCATTACGCTTTCAACTGAACTATTTTAGTAACATCCCAACTAGATTTCATCCTTCTATCTAGTTGTTCAGGACAAGCAGAGTCTTTAAAGGAAGATTCCCATCTCAATAAAGATAAAACATAAGCCCTCTCCCAACCTCCAAGATACTACTGTCTTTTGTTGCTACCTGACTAACTGAACTTGGATCCTAGGCTCCTTTTTATGTCCTCCACGTTCCTTCTCATGTTCCCCAAATGTCAATTATGCTCTTACTTTAGAATCTTTGCACCTTTGTTCCTCTGCCTGGTGGTCATCCTTTCCCCAAATTCTATTTCTCAGAGCCTTATCTGTCATCCAATGTAATATAGCATGTCTGTTTCCTCTCCTTGATCATTATATGTTGCATTTTTTTTCTTTCTTTCTTTACTTCCAAGTATTAGTCAGCTCCAGAAGAAGTGTGTATGGTGGGTGGAGAGAGAAAGAGGGAGAGGGAGAGGAGAGAGAAAGACAACCTCCAAGAGGGTAGTATTCATGCTTGTTCTGTTTTTAATATAAAATAAGCACTTGGTGCAAATAGTTTTTGCAGGTACAAATGAATGAATAAACAAATGAGTGGCTGTCTTTTGTTTGTTTGTTTGTTTGTTTGTTTGCTTGTTTAACTGTGAAACTGCCATGGTTATCACAATTTCTTCATCTTCATTTTTGAGGTCAGGATGAATATCCCTAAAATTTCCAGATGTTATCATAGTAACTTGAACTTCTGGTTCAATTTTTTTAGGTGTTCAGTTAGTTTTAATGTCTAAAATTGGAAGAGCTGCTTCGGTGGCCAGCTTTTGGCTCACTTATTTGTCCCTAGAGGTTGTCATTTGCTGTCACTATGTCCATATATCTATCTTTATTTAATTCATTTTTCCTATTTCTTGACCTTCTGTAAGATTTTATTATATATTTGAGCACTTTCCACATATTTGATGATCATGACCTTAGTGTGCCCTGTTCAAGGTCAATGTTGATATCATTTAATAACCACAGAAGTGCCACCTCTACGCCCAAACTCTTCTGGCTGCCTTTTATCATCTTTCTTCCTTCAGTCTGGATGGAAATATTGAAGTCCTTTTGAATTGGCAAAGGCTGATGTAAAATAACTTTGCCACTTGCATTTTGTGAGTGATCCTGTCTCAAGTGTTTTACAAAATTGCAGAGATATAAGATCACTCGCCTTCCTTTCATCTGCTAATTTGAAATTACATTGTAAAAGACTATGAAGTTCGATGGCTGTGATTTGTTCTTTAAATGCCCTTGCTACTTAATCTTCATGAAGCAGTTATTAAGATGCTGAATGATCCTTAATCAGGTTTTTTTTTTCTCCTTTTCTAGACAAGGCAGAGAAAGGAGGACACATAACAACAGCAAATGTGATGAGCAGAATACAACTATCTAAACATGCAGATGCAAAGGTCCTGGAGGATAGGAATGAACTATAAAGTTTACCTCTAATTATTTACCCTGATTTAAATTCAGTTTAGGACAGCTTTGCATGAATCCTCTGGCATTGATTATGAAAGTAATAAAAGCAATAGAAATATTCTTATTTGCCCATGTATTTGTGTGTGTTTGTTTTATATATATACATATATATATATATATATGTTAGTGTGTAATGCAATGCAAGAGGTAAATCCCCGGATTGGGATTAAGAAGACCTTCATGGGACTTCCAGGTTTGCTGCCTATTTGAGTGGTTTTAGGTCAAGTGTCATAATAGTTTTCCTTAGAATATGAGACAGAAAATATGTTATGCTTTAATGTGACATGGTCTCTGTTACAGCATCTATACTGGGTCTTGCAGGATGAATCAGCCAGAGATAATATGTAAATGAGTATCAGTACTTTCTAATAAGACTTTAGTTACAAAAAGGAGGCAATAGGCCAGATTTCATTTGTGAGTCATAATTTTCTGATTTCTACTTTGAGTCAGCTTCCTTACATCTTATTTTAATTATCAGATTTGTCTGTTGAGTTGGGAAGAGTTCAAGTTACAGAATTGTTCTGACCATGTTCAGGGACTTCTTTAGCCAGGGTTGTTCTGCTTGAGATTATAGAATGGGATATATCCTGATGTTGTCACCAGGATAGATATTTCTTCTTCAAACCTCAACCAGAGAACAACTCTTGAGCAAAGAGCTTCCTTTAAAATCCAAATGTACAAATGACTTACTCTCTAGGTTAATACTAAAGTTTGTGAAACAAATATTTACTTGTATTGTGAGTGAAAGAGTTGAGAACTCGGGAAATTGGGGCAAGGGTTGATGTAAGAGCCGTGTACCCTTTTCCCAGCTAAAGTATGCTTCTTTTTATTTGAGCCCATCCCCATTCCTACCTACCCTGTCAAACAGTTGAGTTCTGTCACTTCCAATTGTGTCATTAAGTTGGAAGAAAGTTTCTATATGCTCAAACAGGAAGTCCGTTGGGGGCTCCATTAAAAGTTGAATTATGAACCCAGAGCTGTCACTCATTATTTTCCCTTGTGGAAAATATGGGCAAGGAAGATTTCTCCCGTCATCATTTAGGACACAAACACTTCTGAAAACCCAGAATGCACAATGAATTCAGACCTTCAATTACTACATGCCTTTTACGCTTGTCTAATACTCTGTTTTAGGCAGGTGGCCACCAGTCTAACAGGTCTATTGTTATCTTCAACAAGTTGAACTTGTTAGTCAGACCAACCTTTTCAGTGTTGGGATCTCTGGGTTGACAAAACAGCCAGCAAGAAAGAGTTGTTTCTCATGAAAGATGTAATGAAGCCCTATGAAGCATACCTGTAGGTCATTAAAGACATGGGTAGACAAGGAAGATACCGACTGTACCTACCTTCATGGCTCGTTGTTGCTTGAACTTTGACTACATCCTAGCGACAGCCGCAAACCCTCATTTAATCCCCTGCTAGTAAAGCGCTTTACAGGTTAGGAAGCCAGCCTTGCCCAGTATCCAAGTTCTTCAAGATTTAGGACACAGAGCAAGTTTTTAATTCCAAACTATCTAAGCCTAGCATTCTTAAGCAATCATTATTTGCTATTTCTTTAAATGTTTTTTTTTCATCAGATCTAATTTCATTTTTAGATGTCCGAGTTTCTCAATTGGGTATTGGTTGACACTTCAACTGTGTTTGGGCTGAGAGGAACCTCAGTTGCAGAACAGTATGGTAATAAATGGAGGTGGTGACTCTAATGTTCAAGGCAGTAGTACACTAAAGTTAATCCGCTGTCTTATCTAATGCTTAATTTTTTCCCTAAGTTTTAAGTTTGAATGCCATCAAAAGTTTTAGATTTAATTAAGGCAGTAACTTCCAGTTTGTTTCCCAACATATCATGAATGGTTAATAAACAAAGTTATATTAACTTTCTAGGTTTCACTTACCAATATGGGGAAGAATCAGGACCAGAATCAGATCTAGTGGGAGTGTGTACACACAACCTTAAATCCCTACGGATGCCAGCAGGTGACAACAGTGGTTGTTATTCCTCAGGGGCCATCTACCTTGCTTTTCCAGACGAGTCTCTCTTTGGCCTAGAGCCTGCCAAGTAGGTGAGGAGAGCTAGAGAAGAGGCCTGGGGCTTTGTATGTCTCTGCCTCCCCAAGGCTGGGAGTAGAAGAGTACCACCACACCCAGCCTTCTGCTGTGGATTCAGGGGATCTAGCAGGTTATGCTTAACAGATAAGTCCGCCATGCTATCTCCCCAGGTCTCAGATCTTTGCATTCAAAGTCTCAGCTTCTATTGAACTGAGATAACAGACTATGTCCTCAGAGGTTTTGGAGAAGATTGTTGTGAAAGCAGAGAAGCCATGATTTCATAATGCCAGTTTTCAAAGCTGAAAGGGGAAGCAACCAGGTATGGAAGGAAGCACAGTGTTTGTCAGAGGCTGAAGACAGTTCTTGATGCAGGATGATCCTCAGCCCATAGGCTCTGTCTCTCAAAGTCCCACCTAATTTCTCTTAGCTTGTAAAATTTAAGATTTCCATTATGAGGAATTAAAAGTATTGACTTACAAACAATGTATTTGTTAACACAGGGTTTTGCTTTCCAAATAGCGTGGCATTTAGATCTGGGGGTGTTCATCAGTTTCCATGCTCTTTGTTGTGCCCTGCTCACTTCATAATTCTCTGTGGTCTGTCTGAAATGCTAGCAATTCCCTATCTGCTTTTGTAGTCTCTACAGAGTACTTCCACAGATATTATGGTTTACGATTCACTAATTTACCTGGTTAGTTAGGAAAGGTCTAGGGGCCAGATTCTAAAAATAAGCTAGCTGGAAGTTGGTCTAACAAGAAAAATAGTCTCATTAGAAACCAGGAAAAAAATGCGCTCAATATAGTGTCTCTCCTAGTGATGGCAGCTTCCAAATGTAGGACAGGAAAGGAAGGCAATGTTCCCAGTGGAGCTGAAACCAGAATAATGAGAAGAGGAATGGAATTACCCAAACTGGAATTTGGCCAAGACCTAGGGCTACCACCTGTGCAAGCTGGAGTCATATGACCAAAGAACTAATTGTAGTTTTCCTCATTCTGGAAAGCTCCAGGCACATGTAGCTGACTGCTTTCTTTTGAGTGAACACCACTTGGTCAGTCTCATCAGAGAAGTGTTTTCGTGAGTCATGTCTGCTAACTCAAAGTTGGTGGGTGTTTTTTCATTTTCATTAGCCTTCTTTCAGTGGTCCCAAATCTGCTTAAGGACTAAAACAGTGGTTCTCAATGTGTGGGTTTCCATTCCTTTGGCAAACCTCTATTTCCAAAATGTTTACATTATGGTTCGTAACGGTAGCAAAATTACAGTTAAGAAGTAGCAATGAGAGTAATTTTATGGTTGGGGGGGTCACCACAACATGAAGAAGGATGAAAACCACTATCGCCAAATTCATGGCCTGGAAGGGCTTGTGGATCTGCCCTAACTTACCCCCTGTTTCTAAGTAGCTTTTAGCTACATGATCTCATTCATGCATCTCATACCATGCTGTCATTGACACCAGGAGAGAGGCCTTCACTTGTTCTCCATACAGACGTGACTCGCTGGAGTGCAGAAGATATTCAGCACCAGAACTTGAGCCACCCTTCCAAATTCCTGCCTTAATTAAATGTATGTCAAGGCTCCTTGGCAGCAAGGGAAGCGCATCTACTCAAAGACAAGCAATGGGAGTAACCTGAGCCAGCAGAGTTAACTTAGTAATTTTAAAAGAGTAAATGGCCAGGACACCATGGCATCTATTATTTGGCGTTTGTTCTTTCTTACCTTCTTCACATTGGTGAATCACACCAGTAAGAACTCTGCCAGAACACTGGAGACATCATCTTTTTCTAACCCCCCTGGGGCTGTGCACCATGATGGCAAGCTCTGGGGAGCCATTCCCTGTCTTCTTCAGTCTGTCTTCTCTCACGCTGGTGAGGGTATTACCTCTGAGCAGGGGCTGCTGTGGCATTTTCCTGGCAGCCACGTGGCTCCTAGTCTCCAATCCTATTACTCTTGCATCTGCAATGCCTTCTTAGTTCCTTCCTACTCTTGCCAGTAGAATAGGCTCCTCCATATCCCCCTTGCATCCTGTGCACCAAGATGGCATCTGTAGCTTTACTGTCCTTTTTTCTTTTCTGTCCATCTCCCCTGCCAGTGTAGGAGCAACTTAAAAACACAGATCCTAACTCACTGCTCACTTTCTCCTCCTTGGCTGATTTGTATCTGGCAAGGGTAGGTACTCACACCATGCTTGGTAACTAAGTGGATACTTAAAATACCCCACTATCACTCAGATGCATTGGGGAGATGATGGACAGAGCCTCGAGGGATTTTATAGCCTGGGACTGACTTTCAAGCCGGTAACCAAGACAAAGTTTAACACAAAGTAAGGAAGCCTGGCAGCTTTTCTTGGGAACATGGGTTAAGAGTTGCCCTGTCATTTAATGCCATGTAATGATTTTGGGAGGAGTGATAGGTTTCGCTAGGATATTTTTCTACATACATGTTATTATGTTGTTCTCATCCTCTCCCCACATACATCACCCGCCTTATCCTCCCTCTTCCAAATAAGCCCTCCTTCTGCTTGCATGTTTTACGTGGTCCATTCATTCTCTTGTTCCCCTCTCCTTCATTTAGTGACCCCCCATGTAGTAGATATAGAAACAAGTATCTGTAAATTAAACCTAGATCCCACATACCAGAGGAAAAATGAGATTTTTCTTCCCACATCTGGCTCATTTCTCTCAAAGGTCCCAGTTCCAAGCATTTTCCTGATTCCATGCATCTTCACAGTTGCCTTTCTCCTTCCACCGTCTGTCCCCAGGAGGAGGACAGACCTGGAGGAGAGCCCTCCTTCTAACCTCTCCCCATCCAGCTCTCTCTCAGCAGGTACCTCACACCTGTCTCCAGTAGAGTCTGAGGATTTTGTTTTTTTTTTTTTTTTTTTTGGGGGGGGGGTTCTGCTGTCATCCGCTTTGCTGAAATCTTCTAATTCTAAGCATTAACACCCTTGGTCAGAAATAGCTCAGAACCTTATGGGGTAATCAGACATGCAAACAGTCTGGCCACAGCGACAGGGAAGATATTAATATTTTTCCTCATGATAGTTCTCTTCCTCAATGTTCTTTCTATCACTGTCTGACATCCCCCCACCAAAATACCATCAACATAAATGTTTTTTTTGGAGAATCTACGACAAAAAAAAAAAAAATTGAAAACCACTCAAAACCTGTGCAGAAGGTCATCCCCAAAGGGATAAAGCCACCACCTACACGTGTCTGAGGCACAGAGGGGTAACTTGTATTATTTACAGTGTCCATAAAGACCCTTGTTTCACAGAGACCTGGAACTGTTAATTGTCAGTAAAGTTGCACCAGGTTTGTTGCTGCGGCTGGGGAAGGCGGGGAAGGGGTTAACTCTCCTTGCCTCTCTTCCCTGGGTGAGCTTTGGGGCAAGGGGAGAACTTTGTTAAGCCTCCAGATTTCTCTGCATTATGTCCAGGTGGCATGACGTGTGAACAGACGAAAAGATTAAAATCACCGAGGAAATCGCTCTGTCTGAGTCCAGATCACGACGCCTCGCGGTGACCCAGCGACCCAAGTCCTATCTGTCAACTTGTCCTTCCAGCGACTTCTCACCCCATGCTCCTGTGGCTGCTACTCTAGGGGCTAAAAAAAAAAAAGTCAGGAATTGCAAGGAGGGGGAAGGAGGGCGAGAGGAAGCAAGAATAAAATACTGCCTTATTACTGAGAACTCTGTGACGCGGGTCAAACACAGGGCGCGGGACCCTTTTAACAAACCAAATACTTTTTCCAGACCCTCATTCCCTTAAGGATTCTGCAGTCTTGATTGCAACTCCAAGGTCCCTCAGGAAATCCTAGGCCCTTGTTCTGCCCACCCCCAAGCAATAGGTAATTCTTAGCCAGTGCAGAGGAAGGCTTTCCTAGAGAACAGTAAAATTTTCCCAGATCTGCTTAGACTTTGCTTAGCTTCTTGGGCGTCACAAAGGAAGCCTGCCCGGCTTGGTCCTTCTAGTCTGACGAGAGTTAGGTTGGGGTTGTAGGTGCGATGGGGAGAGACGACAGAAGGAGGTGAAAACACATGGAATCTTTTTAACAGAGTTCATCACTGCCAGTGGCTACTTATTAGGGGCCAGCAGTAAACCTGGGCTGGCAGGGGAGCCAGCTGGAGACTGGAGCGTCCCCATCGGCGAAGCTGCAGCGCTGCTCCTTCCTGGCAAGCGCTAGACCGAACCGTATTCCAAATACAAACAACAGCCAGATATTGGCAATTCCCTACGGTTCAGATCCACTCAGCATATAAACAGAGCCCAACTTTAATAAGTTGCATAAATGCCGTTTGCTTTTTAAATAAATGGGTTGGGTGCCTTGTTTTGCCCGTGCCCATGCCTTGAGTCTGCGGGAGGGCCTCATTACAGAAAGGGGCTGCTTAGCCCATTGTACAACTCATCTCCAAGATCTGGACATGTGAAATAAAAAAAAAAAAAAGGAGACATATCATTTAAAGTAATCATTATATAAAAAGCACAGGAGACAGTTACTGGTTTGCTCTGTTCCTCGTTCCCCATTTTGTTGTAGGGCTCAATTCAGGATGTCACACTGCACTCAGTCATCACAGTTCTTCAGTCTTCTCTTGTCCATGTTTGATGACCAGGAGAATGTTAATAATTGTTGGGCAACTGTTTTCTAAATATTTATACCATTAAATATATTTTTAAAAATTTAACCGAAGGTACTTTTCTTCGAGTTGTTGCCATGTTTTAAAAGACGCATTGTTTTTAATTACTGCCTAATTGTCTATCAATGCTTGTGCTATCCAGTTTTTCCTCTTAAAGAAAACGAAATTCTCAGTGTGCTTCCTTGACAATGACTACAGCTTACTGGCAAAGAATAGCAGTCACTGGAAAACAGATACAAAATCAATGCAACCCAGGAGTGACTGTTCTGGCATTAGGGTTTGTCTTTCATGCTTTGGTGAAGTGTGTAAATGCAAGCATACCTGCACACACCAAAGAACACAATCCCGGCACATATTATCCTGATCTTGGCCCTAATACCTGTCCATCAGCACTGCCTGCCTTCCTCGTGTGAGATCATGTTACAGGGGGCCAGGGCTGCCTGGGCAAATCATCAGAGTTTAGGTCGGAGTGGGGGAGGGGCCAGCTTGTGGATTCTCTGCTGCCGAGTGGTTTTCATACCCTCTAGTCTCTAGCAAGAAGTTACCCATTTGTTTTTCCAGAATTAACTTCGGCGCTTGGGATAATTCCATCATAGAGAACCTGGCTTCAAGCGCCACCTCCTTTTGCGTTCCTTTATCTCTGGGGAGCCTTGCTGCTTTGGTCCTTCTCAACTCATCGGATGCACAGTGTTCTGTCATTTACGGCCTGCTTCTCCCCCAAGCTGCCTGGGCCCTGACCCCACTATTTCTTGCTTAGAGTGTCACATAGGTTTCTAACCTGTTCCTCATTTCCTTCTTAAGCTCCTGCTTTCTTCCCTCAAGTTCACACCTTCCTTCTTCATGTGGAGGTATACATCTCCATATATGCCTATGCCATTAAAACACATCACACACACACACACACACACACACACACACACACACACACACACTGAATTGGTTCTTATACCTTGTTTAAGTTGACTTAGTAGTTTAGATCCTGAATTTCCTAGCAATGTGAACTTGAGTGAGAAATCTAACCCCCCCTCCCTCCATTCCTCCTTTTCCTTTTCTTTACCACCTCCCCCTTGCTTCTTCTTCTTGAGGCATAATTTGTGTAGTACCTCTTCCTGCCAGATTCTAGGGTTACAGACTTGTACCACCATGCCAGGTTTATGTGAGGCAGGGATTTGAACTCAGGGATTCACATATGCTACAAAAGCGCTTTGCCTACTGAGCTCCATCTCCAGCCCCTTGTCTTCATTTTCTCTATGTCACATACCTGCCTGCAGATGCTATCTCAGGTACTAAATGTGAAAAGTGCAGAATCTGAAGATGATGATTTGTCTGTGGCATGCTCTTAACACATTACTATTATTATCCAGTTTCTATCAGATCCAGCCTGAAACTCTTGCTTTAAAGCTTCAAGTTTCAGAGCTGCTGGACTCTCTAGGTTTTGCATTGCCACTAAGTTCAGATTTTCTACCTGTCTTCTTTCCTTCTGCCACCACCTACCCAACCAGTTTCTGATAACCGGCTCAATGTCTCCTTTTCTGGACTCATTTTTGGTAAATCTCTGTGCTCCTAGGTCTTCTTACAGAGTGAATAATACGATCCAGGCTTCATAGAGGAGAACCCAGGCTCAAGGCATGTTTACATCATATCTATATAGCTCAAGACGCTAGTCAAGTCAGGGAATTGGTATTGCTGATAATTTACATGTTTCTGCTCCTGGTTTGCTGTAATCCATAAAGTTGTGCTGGACCTCGGAGAGGCTTTCAACAACTTTGGTGGCTTCCATTCTGTTTCTTCCCCAAGTGCTTTATCTTTGCTGGTGGCAGGTAGAGAATGACCTGACCAGAAACACTTCAGCTTCCTTGTCTGTGTAATCAGAGTGTGGTGCCATCTTTCTTCAGGGCTCCATGCTGAGTTCTCCTGTTGGGGTGTCATGTTCCTGGATACAAGTGGGAAACTTATTGATAGATGCTCTGAAATTCCTGGGTTATTTTCTTTACTCAATTGTAGGTAATAAAGGGGTTCATCTGGGAAGTACCTCCTCTGGGGAACTGAGAGGACACTACGGAGCCTTATCCTGCCAGGAATATCCCCTAATTCCATTAGCACTATTCCCCCACTCCTGTGGCTCTGATATTTATAAGCCTCTCATTCCCCTAGCAGATTTGGCTTTAGGTCATTCCCAGACCACTTCACACCCTGCTGGGGTTTATTGGCTCAAAGGATCAGTACACAGACCAGGTCTTTGTTCCTTCAAGTAAACTAGGGCATTGGCCTCCTGATCAGATAACAGGCAATCTGTCCCTTGTCACTCTCCTCCCTGAACTTTCCATCAAGCTCCCTCCCAGGACCCAGTGATAGTATTAATTACTGCTGCTCATGAATTGGGGCCTCCTGCCAGACAATAGCTGTGCAAAGGAAGGGCTTCTTTTTTCAGGAAAGGACCCTTGCTGATGAAATCCCACAGAAATGGATCAGATGAGTGCAGTTTCCTCCAAGCTCATCTGAGGAGGAGGAGGACACTGCCCTGCACAGGAGAGGTTCTGCCCAGCCCAATGTCTTCTGAAAGTTTTATTAGACTGTTCTCAACACATGTAACTTCCTCTTCACCAATGCATCTGGTGTATTTTTATCTGGACCATTTGTGGTGTGTGTGTGTGTGTGTGTGTGTGTGTGTCTATGTTTGTGTACTTATGTCTTGTAAATGAGATTTGAGGAAAGAATGAATTCACTGTTCCATCCTTTGTCAAAGTTGTATATACTTTATTATGTATATTTCACCCATTCACTCAGTCTCTTTGAATCTTATTTTTCCCCACCTGTTTATGATGTCAAAGCTCTTGGACTGTTGGGAATGTAATGGTAGGTTGACATCATCTCACGTCAACTTTTAAAGCTTTCCTAAGCTCACTGCCTGTCTACCATAGATCCTTGCTCCTTTGAGGCCCAGGATGGCACCTTGGCCACAGAGAAAGTTAACAAGGTAAATGTGACAGTTGCTCAAAGAGGACTCTGCTGTGTGATGTGCAAGTGTGTGCTGTGCTGTGCTGTACTCTGCTATTTTGTTTTTGAGACAGAATCTTATTTTTTCAGTTTATTCTAGGCTGGAACTCACCGTACAGCCAGAGTTGTTCTCAAAGTTTGATAACCAGCCATCCACCTCAGCCCCCCAAGTACAGGGATTCCCAATATAAAATACCAGATACAGTTTTGGTATTTTCATGGTTTTTTTTCTCTCTTATGTTACACCCTCACTGCAGTTCCCCCTCCTTCCACACCACCACCCAAGACTCCTCCTCCCTTCCCTTCCTCTCAGATCCACTCCTCCTCCATCTTTCTTAAAAATAAACAAACAAACAAACAAACAAATGAGCAGGCCTCCAAGGAATATTAACTGAACATGGCATAACAAATTAAAATAAGACTAAGCACAAACCCTCATATAAAGGCCAGATGGGGCAATCCAGTAGGAGGAAAAGGGTCTCAAGAACAGGCAAAAGATTCAGAGACACCCCCCCACTCCCAGTGTTAGGAGTCCCACAACAACACCCAGCTACACAAACACAATGCATGCTAAGGATCTAGCTTACACCCATACAGAGTCTGTGATTCTCACTTTATAGTCTCTGTGAGCCGCTATGAACCCTGCTCACATTCACAGGACTCGTAGCTTTACACCCAGACTAGGACAAAGCTACGTATGACAGCAACTCATTCGTCCCTTATGTCCTGATTCAACAGTCACATGTCTGCTCAGTGCCTTTTATTCTAGATGCACAGATGCCTTGTACTTTTCTGCTCTCTGAAGTAAAGCCCACTAAAACGCTGCTGTCTCCTCAAGTCTTTTCCAACTTTGTGCACTCCAGACACGTGAGTTTTATGCATTAAAAGACCTGATAATTAGTGAAGGGAAGCAAAATACTTCACAGAAAAGGGTTAATAGATAGTAGTTAGAAAAATATGTTATTCCTTAAATGCAAGAGAACAAATTACAAAAGTCTTTCCACCAAAGGGTAATGAGCGATCTTTACTTTCACTAGATTAGCTCATTTAATTCTCATAAAAGTGTATGAGGAGCTTCCAGGTCCATGGGATAATGGCAGCAGCCTAAATTAGAATCTCCACACATCTAAAAAAATATGGCCATGAACAAGGCGAGCACATAAAATCATTCCAATCTTGCCTTGCAACACAACATAATGACAAGGGACTTTACAAACTTTAATTTCCCAGTAATTGGGAAAATAAGAAACTGGAAATGTGTGTTGGCAGAGTTGGGGAAGAAACGTACTGTAGATGAGAAGGTTGATTGAGAAAACAGAGAGGGCAAGGCAGGATAGAGTCAGAGACCTTTAGAGGCAGCTGTGGCACAAAGAAGACTCAGCTGTTAGATATACACAACATCAGTTTGAGAAAACAGCCAGGATATGAGTGTAAACCTTTCTAACTAACAAAATGGGTCTAAAAGAAGCAAAAGTATCATAAACAAACAAACAAAAACAAGAAAGAGAAGAGGGAAAGGGAGAAGAGAGAAAGGGATATAAAAATGGGAAAAGAAAAGAGAGAATATCACAAAGTACAAGCTACTACTTAGTGAAAACACATAAAACAGTATATGATTGATAGATTTGAAATAAATCATACTAGTAATGACTGCAATTGTATTTAATGCACATGTTAAAAGACAGATATTTTAAAACTGGTTCACCAAGCAAAACCAACCTAGTGCACACAAGACACACAAAATCAGTGAGTGCAGAAAGCCCGAGCCTAAAGAACTGTGCAAAATGTGCCAAATGCCCACAAATGAAATGAAGCTGATGCTTGAGGTCTTCTTAACTGATCAGTCAGGACTCAGGACAAAAAGAGACAACACAGAAAGGAAGCCTTTGAAATGGCAAAGGCCCAGACTCCAAAAAGAGATAAGATAAAGCTTCCTGAATATCAGCCACCTTCCTAAAAAAACTACAGGAAATGTGGACACACACCATGAGCACTCGTGCATGCATGTGTGAGCACACGCACACACACACACACACACACACACACACACACACACACGTTCTCACCAGATAGGGAGGCTCAGCCTGAGAGAAATGCCATGTCCATGAACAAGGACAAATACGACAAAGAGGACACGGAATAAGATGGAATAAGATCTATTTATACCTGGTTAATGATGAATCAATTTTTTCCCTAAATCTTCTTTTCTAATGCACATTGGACATTTATGAACAATTCTGAAGTCACCATGTATTAGATCATGATTTTAAAAAGTTGGGCAAATCATAAAAGACTAATAATTTAAACACTGATTCTTTTGCAAAAAAAAAAAAAAAGATTCGAATGAAAAACCAAAAATCAAGCACTGTAAACCTGATAATTCTGAGTGTTAGAATCTGCATTATATCTAATTCATACAATTAAAGAAGTGACCAAAAGAGACTATGTAGCACTAAATGCACGTGCCAATAAGAATAGATGACAGTAGATGAAAGATGAATTTAACAGCTTTGAAGACAGAACAATTAATAAAGAAAATGAAGCAGAGTACTAAGAACAAGAGTAAAGGCTAATAAAGTAGGAAGAAAAAAAATAGCCATATCAGCATGTAAGTATTTGTTTAAACAATGAAGAAAAATAGGTAATCAATAGCTAATGTAGCTAAGAAAAAGGTTAAGATGATATACAGCACAGGAGTGAAAGAAGAAAGCACAGATAGATAAGATAATGGGAAGAGAACCAACTGTTGCAGCACAGGGAGGTTTAGCTGATGCAAAAGTAAATTATTTTCTAAGAAAACATAATTTACCAAAAGTAATTCCATTAAAGAAAACTAGCAGTTACCATAGAGGAGCTGGAAATAAGTGACAAGTTGTATCTTGGTACTCAACGCAGCTCTACAAAAGCAAACAGAACCAGATGACTTCATAGGCAATTCTAAGAAAACATCCAAACCAAGCCATCCAATTCTACAAGAACATAGAGAGAGAACCTTCCAATCCTCCCCCAAAAGGAAAATAACATGAATAACAAACCTGGCTGTTAAAGTTTTCTCTTCTTTAATCTACAGACAACTTTTGCTTTAAAATACTGATGAAATTGTCCAAAATGAACACAGGCAACAACTAATATCATTTAAAACAAATATATATTTTATGCAAAAAGTGCAGATTAGCTAAAATTAAGTAAATTAATTAAACTTAATTAATTAATATGAACTCAAGTGAATCAGAAACTGTATGATCTATATGAAAATACAAAATTATAATCAAGGTACATTATATCAAACAGAAGTGTCTACAATGCAAAAGAAATTACTAAAGAACAAAGAGGTATCCTGAACGTGGGAAAAAACATTTGCAAACTATCTGTTAAGGAACTATTATTTAGAACTTAAAGGAAATGTAAAATAACTCAACAGTAAAATATAGTCAGATTAAAAAAAAATAGAGCCATGATCTGAGTAGATACTTCTTGAAAGAAGGTATGTAAGTGGGCAACACATACCAAAAAGTTTTCAACATCCTCATCATCAGAGAAACAAACAGCAAAGCTACAAAGGTAGAGCATTTCATGCTGGTGAGAATGGTTAGTGCCAAGTAGATGAACAATGACCAATCTCGTACATCAGTGGTAGAAAAGAAAATTAATAAAGTCACTATAAAAATAAAAGAATGGAGACTTCTGAAAGGGACCAAGAGCAGAACTTACTACATGAGGGAGATATTCCATGACTGGGTATGTATGCAAAGGAACTCAAGTCAGTTTAAAGGGAGGCTTCTCTTTCATGTTTATCACTGTACTGCTCACAATGTGAAGACATGAAATCTATGGATATGTCTAGTAACAAGGAAATATGGCAAAAACACAGAATGGAGTATTATGGGACTGGAGGACATCATGTTAAAGTTAGGTGAGAAATCTCAGGAGGACAACGACATGTGAGTTTTCTTTCATATGGTTAAAGTTAAAAAGGTTGATATCCAAAAACAGAAAGTAGGATAGTGGCGTAGAGAGGCTACTAGGGTGAAAGGGGTTAAAGAATACAGAGATTGGAAAATAGTTTCCAAATATAGTTAGAGGGAATTAGTTCTAGTGATCTACAATAGAGTAGGGTATCTAGGGTTTACAATACCTTATTCATCTATAAAAAGTAGAAGAGAAAAGTGCAAAGGTTCCCAGTAAAAGATAATACATTTTCCAGGAGGTGGAAATGTCACTTGCACTGGTTTGATTGTTACGCAGTGCATTGTGGCTTGGATTATTGCGTTGTGTAAAGCATAGATACATGCAATAGATGTCAAAAGTTTTGAAAAGCACAGGAGGACACAGGAGAGTTCATAGCAGAGATGCAAAGTTGATGTTAGGAAATCCATTGGTATATTCCACCATGTTACCAGATCTATAGGCAGAAGTTCTCTGGGCATCTTCATTTTGCCAGGTTGAATTCATATTTTCAGTAAAAAGCACAATCAATCAATATTTTCTTAACAGGCTAGAAATAGATGTTTCATGCAAATGCCTATTTCTGTCCAAAGGAAAAAAAATACAGAATACATTCTCTTTAAAGTCAAACACCAGGTAAGGATATTTAATCCCCCTTCATTAACTATAGAAGTAGAGTTTTGGCTTCAAATCCTCACGGTGGTGCAAAATTAGAGATGTAAAAAGCAGAAAAGATGAGTTAAAATCTTCGATTTGAAAATTAAATGATATGGCTGCACATCTTGAAAATTCATGAAAACTTGTAGAGCCATACTATGATTCATAAAAATGTTTATTAAAGTCAAACAATAGTAAATGACTCTTTGAGAACAAATAGTGTTTTTTTTACATAGATTAACAGAAGAAAGGGCAAAATGTATGATTATCTCAATTGTAGATGCACAAAAAGAATTTGACATGAAAATTATCAGCCAACAAATCAGAAACAGAAGGAAAGTGTCTCACGGTTGTAATAATGGAAATATTGGAAGAGCCCACATCCAATACAGTGCTGAAAAAGAACAAATTTGGTGTATTACACTTCTGATATGAAAACATTGCAAAGCTACAATGATTAGAACAGTGTCCAAAAAGACATACACATTGATACTGGCATAAAATGAAAACCCCAAGAACAGATGCATTAGAAAAAAGCTGACAAGACCAGTCAATGTGAACACAGTTTCTACAGGTGATGTTGGGTAACAGCACATGACCATGCAAAAGAATGATGCCAGACAATGTTTTAAACTACACACAAATTTACCCAAATTACAGACTTAAATGTAGCATCCAGGATACTTGGATACTTGGGAGAAACTTAAGACACTGAATTTGGAAATGAACTTTTGGCCAGAACACCCAAAAGCATGGGTTCCAAAATGAAGAATAGAATATGGGACTATATAAAAAAAGAAAAACAAAACAAACTTTTGTTTATCAAATGATATAGTCAACAAAATGAAAAGCAACACATGAAATGGAAGAACATATTTTACAATCGCATACAAAATACATAAGTGTCAAGAATATTTAAAGAACTCTTGTTACCCTATAACAAAAATCAAATTAATTTAATTAAATATGAGCCAAAGGACTTGAATAGAATTTCTTTCAAAGATGATGAGCAGTGAGTATGTGAAAAGACTTAATTCCCACGAGTCATCAGAGGAGTATAAATCAAAACCACAATGGCATATCAGCTTACATTCTTTAGGATGCTTAGTGGAAGTGTTAGTGGTAATTGTCACCTTGACAGACTCTATCTAGAATAATCCTGGAGATGGGCCTCTGAGCACACCTGCAAGGGATTATCTTGATTGCATTAGTTGAAATGGGATGACCAGCTCACTGTGGGTGGCATCACTCCCTACGTGAGATCATAGACTGTGTAAATGGAGAAAGCAGCTGAGCATTCCTTGGTCTCTGCTTCCTGATTACAGACTCAGTGTAATCAGTGACCTCAAGTTCCCTTTGCCTTAGCTCCCTTCTAATGATGAACTGTACCCTTGAACACACATACACGTATGGACAGTGTTAGAAAGAGCTTGAAATAACATGGAATAGATGATGTAGGGCTGGGCGCTAGCTCAAATTGCTATTGAGGCCACTCTATTACTTCAAAATAGAAACCACAGCACATTAGCAGACTGAGCAATGGAATGAAAGAAAATGTAGAAATAGATCCTTAAAGTAAGGACAAAAGTATTTCCAAATAATTGGGAAGAAATAATTTATTAACAAAGTGTTGAGATCCCAACATCTACTTAATTAAAAAAAAAACAAAACAAAACAGAAAAGCCTACACTGTTCATCAGTATGAATTAAAAACTAATCAGAGCTTTCAAATGAAAAGAAGTTTAATAAAATAGGGATGCCTTCTTACTACTAGGAATTTAATGTAAGACCAATAGTAGACATCTTCCAATGAGCCCACCGAGTCAGGTCTAAACATCAGTTTGGGGAAGTCATTGGAGTAAAGTCTTTAGCCTTTACTCCAGGATTGAGGAGTCTAATCTAGGACTGGGTCAGCAGCTGATGGAAACAGATAAGGAGACCCACAGCCACACAATAGGCCGAGCTCAGGAAGATTTGTGGAAGAGTGGGAGAAAGAATGGAGAAATCCAGAAGGGCCAAGGACACCACAAGAAGACCTACAAAGTAAACTAACCTGGGCCCCTGGGTGCATCCCTTGGAAAAAGCTGCACCTGGCAGAATGCTGGAACAGATATATATTCGGATCAGAAGATAAAGTTAACAAGTTTAGGGAGAGAAAAATATTTTTCCTTGGGTGTGCATTTGAAACTCCTAGGCCCTTGTTCTTGGTAGTGGGGTGTAGGGAGTCACAAAATCAGGGGAGAGATCTCACCCTCTGGAATAGGTGGGGAAACAGGTTGTTGATTGATAGTACTTATCTGGAGTCCATTTGGGCTGTGGATCCTCCATGGCACCAGATGATAAATACTACTGTAGCAGTGATATGAGCAAATACAAGATAAGTTAAAGTATATAAATGCAGGTTTATTTGGAAGCTCTCAGCTTCCTTACAAGGGGAGGGAGATAGAGTGAAAAAGAAACAGATTGGTGCATACAAAGAGAGAGGAGAGAGAGAAAGAAGAAGAAGAAGAAGAAGAAGAAGAAGAAGAAGAAGAAGAAGAAGAAGAAGAAGAAGAAGGAGAGAGAGATGCAGAAAGAGAGAGAGTGGAGAGCGAGAGAAAAGTGAGGGAAAACAAGATGCCTAGATTATGTAGTGAAGGAGTGGGCTGGGAAGTTCAAGGTAGAGGGCAGGGTACACCAGCCATGCCCTGCAGCAGGTAGGGATGGATGCTGGGGGAACAGGAGAGGCCAAGTCTGCTTTGGGCCAAAAGGAACCTTGACTTCTTTTCCCAGTCTTATGTCCAACACTGCATCCTTACCTCATTTGTTCTTCCCCTTGCTTGCGCCCCTCTAAACAACCTGACTTCTGGAAAAGTGCCTTTGCTCCTTGGGGATTGCATCCCTCATTTATTTCCTTGGAGACGTTTATAACAATCTTCAATTATCCTGTGTCTTTCATTTTTATTTATTTGTTGCCCATCTCTCTCAGGAAAGTCTAAAGTGCACAATAGCACAAGAGTCTCTTTCTCACTGTCAGATTCTGAGTATAGAGACCGGCAGAGGCTTAGAGCCTTCGGATGCTTATGGATGAAAGAACGGTTCCTAAGTAAGTGCTGTGTGGGAACCTCCTTATCTGACTTCCCATCCCAGTTTCCTTCTTGATGAGTCTTTGGTTTTTCTTCTCCCTGTGTACTTGCTCTAACAGACCATGCTCTAACAGACCATACTGCAAACACACTGAAGGCTCCGCGCTTACACAGTAACACTTTCTACGGGGTTATCATGAAATCATGTAATTACTGGTCTTCTTTTAGAGGGTCTACACCAGAATAGTCCCTAGGGGCCCCATGCAATCTTCTGCTAACAGATAAGAAAACTGAGGGTTGCTTGGCACACTGCATACGTTGTCCAAAGTCTCCTACCGCCATCTTGCAGTCTTCACATATCCAAATTGTCTAATTCAGAGGTGCAATGGCTAAATCTGGCTTTTAGACTGGATGGGATTTAGGATCACCATGGAGACAAATTTCCGGGCATGCTCCTGGGAGATTCTGTAGAGTAGGTTGATCAAGATGGCAAGGCCATCCTTAGCTCTGGGTGGCAGGATTTCATGAGCCGGAGATTCAGTCTGAATAAAAAGGAAAAATGGAACACAGGCATGCGCTCCTCTCTCTTCATGACTGGGGATGAAACAGGTCCATTCCTTCCATTCTGCAGCTGTGCTTTCTCCACCATGATGGTCTATATCCCATGGGACTATGAACAAAGTCTTCTTTCCCCAAGTTGATTTGATCAGGTATTTTTTTTTGAACCAAAAGGACAAGTAACTAATGTTCTTCTACATACAGTCATCTCCGGAAACTGGTTTATATCTCAACCCCCAGCAACCCAGCTCTCCCTAGAGAAAAGCTGCAATCAAGAGGAAATGGTTTGAGTATAGCATGAAACCCTATTGGTGTCTCCAGCTCATTCCATGTTCCCAGAAGAGAAAGCTTCATTGAACTGCTAGCATCCCCAGGCAGATGTTTCTGAAATCACAAGTGTGTCCTCCAAGTGAGATTGTCTTCAGATGACAGCATATCTTAGGAGGCTAGATGCCAGGATGCTGCTGGTCTGTTCCTTTATGGATTCTGTCGTTCTCAAAGAGCCACGTTACCAACCGCAGGGATGGGAAAGTTACACCGGGAATTCCAAGAGGATTGTTTTTCTATTTCCCATGGTTGTTCAGATGATAAATGTGCAACTATCATCTATTTTTAAGCCATTTGAAACTATTGACTTAATAGAACAGGAAAGCCTTGTCAGGACAATTCTGTTTCATAAAAATGTAGGGTGGGGGCTTCGGCTTTTCTTTAAATAGATGAAGTTAAGGTTTTTGTTGTTGTTGCTTAAGAACTATGCAGTCAGTTGGAACTGAATGGCCTTGTAAATGAAAGATGAATTCACAAAACCATAATCATGGGAAGACTCTATGGTGGAGAAGTTCATTGAATTATGTACAAGTCTAGCAAAAATATAACTAATATGTGCGGCTCTCAAAAGAAACAAGACTCTCTCTTCTAGAACGGTCTTTATTTTAACATTCATGAACAGAACATTGCTTTATTTTTTTAGTCCTTTCTCACCTCCGATTTAATTTTAATAATCTGCTTATCCAAACATTATTTCCTATTGGCGATCCATGTGGCACAAAGCTGTTGTTATAATCAGAAAGATGATAAAAATAACTTGCCTTTTTCTTTAGAAGCAATTTTATACAAAGTTAGATTCATATCCTATTCAAGTCATATATTGAAGCCACATGGCTGTGGAAAAACAATTGACATGACTTTGGAGAATTTTTGAAAGAAGCACAGAGGTCATCTTGATCACTGCTGCTGCATGGTCCTGGAGTTAGTGATGCCATATCATGATTGAGATTGGTTTAATTAGACAGTCCTTGGCTCTACACAGATATACTGAATCATAATTTATGTGATAAATTCCCCTGGTGATGCCTGTAAATGTGAAACATGAGTGTTCTAGACTTGGGTTTGCTCTCTCTTTACAGACGCAGAGAGAATCATTGGCACCTCACCGAAGATATCATTTTGTGAATATATATTCAAATTGCTGACCTGTCTTATTTAACGTCAACTCCCCTTTTTATAGGCAGAATCTTGCCTGGATTTCAGGATAAACATGGTGTAGTGTGTAAAAGGAACTTTTATTCAGCTGCGTCAGTTGTTGTCCTGGAGGCTTACTGCCTCCTTCTGCCAACCTAGGCCTCGTCCTAGAAGCCTCCAGCCTGTGTACCTAGGCTCCGAATGTTTCAACCTCTCAGACGTACTGCTTAATAAGCTCACTCTTGCTTGTTCTTACTGAGTTCTAGGCTGGGTGGTTCAACTCAGCTGTTTTGGCTCAAACTCCTTTCTCTCCCAGCTGACTTATTCAACCTGACTTTTCTCTAGGTCTATGAATTGCTCTGCTTGCCCTCAAACTAACTCCAACAATCTGCTCTAATCTCCTGCTCCTTGTCATTCTCTGGCTCATTCTGTCTTCACCTGAGCTCTCTCTCTGCAACCCATGTCTCTATTACTGTCCCAGTAAAACTGCCTCTTCTCTTCTTTGTTTGCTTCCCTTTTTCCTCTCTCCTCTCATGAGAGTTGGGTGTGTCCTATTCTGTCAACTTTTTTTGATTCATCACCTTTTCTGCCACTCAGTTAGACATCACTTTCAAACATGGAGGCTTCCTTCTATAGACTAACTTTACCATCATTGCTTGGGATTAATGGCATGTACCACTATGCTTGGACCTAAGCTTTTATTTATTTTTCCCTAAAACTTGTTCCATACCTAGCTTGCATTGAACTCAGAGATCTGCTTGCTTCTGTCTCCTAGGATTAAAGGAATATTTGTATTCTAGCTGATCACACCGACCTAGAAGGTCTTTGTATCTGATGTCTTGCAAGAATAGCTATGTTCTGAAATAAAATTTCTCTACTGTTTAGGGGTGGAAAGAGGAGAAGACAGGAGGGAGAAGGTGGAGGGGGGATAAGAGAGACAGACAGAGAGACAGGTTGGACAGAACAGACACAAGCTCTATGGTGATTGTGCCTATCCTCTCATATACATTTTGCACATGGGCCAACTGTGCTTCCTTCTACATCAAATGATGTCTGGAAGATAGCATTAGTGCTTCTAGTTATTCTTTCCTGTTTCTCTATGGGAGGTGTTTTCATCCCCATCTTTCACCATAGGACTTAATGCTTTTCAGGAAAAGCATTCCCCGTTGATGCCAGACCGGGCCAGATCACCTATGTTAAACAAGAAAATGTTGACTTTCAAGCAGTCATCATAAAGTTTGGGCCAGCTTTGTTCTTTTTTTCAGCCTTAGAATTCCATTTTAAACTAGATTCTCAAATAAACAAAACCTCCAAAATATTGAAGCATCCACCTGTAGGTAAAATGGCTGAGAAGTGAGTCCTTTTTACTTAGAAGGCACTGAAATTGTCGGGTTGCTTTTTAATGGTTCTTTAACCTAAGAGAGGTTGGCAAGAGCAGGTGCTAATCTGTGGCTACGAGCATCGAGGTTAATTAGAACATTTTAATGGAGAACAAGTAGTTTTATGGGTAAGGCTTTCTCTGAACTGGCAACATTCATTATGTCATGTGTTATGAAAACAACAACAAAAACAAAAACAAAAGCAAAAAGCAGAAACACTCTTGAGAGTCCATAGGACCTAATGAAGGCCAATGTATTCATCCACCTCATCTTACACATGAAGGAGGCTCTTGTAGTTCTATGTGTGTTTCCATGACTACACTACAGGGTAGATACCTGGACCACTGATGCTTTATCAGGCTGCTCTGTGGTGTCACAGACAACTTAGAGCTTTTTTGTCCCCCTGAAATGATTAGTTTCACACTAGACCTATTTATTCTCAATTCAGTGGCAGAATTATTCTGGAAACAAAGTTAAAACTTTCCATGTACTTGACAAAGGGCCATAATCAGCAGAGCAACAAAGGATATTGTTGACAGTAGAAAAATGGTGAGGTCATTTATAATTCCTCCAGCAACATATTAAATGAGCAGCACTTATTTTTATATTAAAGTCTAACTTCTAAATTTAATCTTATGTATAAATTGATATGTAATAGGATTCCAAATTCAATTGTCAGTGCTAAAAGTGCGAATAGCTTGTAATTTATACATTTTTGTAATCAACATACTGAAACATTAGTAATATTAGGTTTCTCTTATCAATGTGGGACAGAGATATAGAGGTGCCTTATTCTGCATCAGTGGTTTTTGAACCAAAGGTTGTGAACCCTTTGGGGGTCACATATCAGTCATCTCGCATATGAGATATTTACATTAGAATTCATAACAGTAGCAAAATTACAGTTATGAAGTAGCAACAAAAATCATTTTATGGTTGGGTGTCACCACAGCATGAGGATCTGTGTTAAAGGGAAAGTTGAGAAGGCTCATTCAGTATGACAAAGTGAGTAGCCACAGCTATGGGACCAATGGAAGAAGTCAGCACCTGTATACAAATTTTTATTAAACTGTAAAATTTAAGGCGTTCTTACCTGGTTGAGACTCATACCTGCCAAGAGACTAGGTAGAAAGACCTGGATGGTAGATGCAGCAGATCTCCAAAAACCTACAAGGAAGAGACTGTGTCCACAGTAGGCCTGAGAAGAGTGTCATCAACACATCTGTTCTTCCCCTTTCCTGCAGCTCAGACAGAGCTTCTGATATGGTTTCAGGGAAGTCTGTTTGAACTCCAGCTCTGTTACAACTCTTCAGCCTGACGGGCCCAGGTGAGATCACCTATGTGGAATTTCCTATGGACCCACTGTAGATTCTAGTTGCTGTCATCACGAAAGAAAAGCATTTTTCTCTGCCTTTGCTGCCATCACACTGACCTGCTGGGAATGGATTGCCTACTCCTGCTTCTCTGGTCTTACCTTGGAGTTTCCCCCCAAATCCCATTCTTCACTATTTGCATGTCTCCTTGCTCAGGCTCTTGCTCACACATAGATTTCAGAGGGCCTCAGAAAGGTCAGGAATAGCCTCAGCGGTACTGAGTGATAAAAAACAAAACAAAACAAAACCCAGCAAGCCTGTGGGCACTGTCTAGAAGAAATCAAAATTGGGACCACAGTCCTTGAACTTGACTTTGAAAATTTCTTTCTTCCCAGTTTCTTTTTCAGTACCTTATTCTTTGCCTCAATCTTCTCTCTGGTAACAGTTTTACAAGAATTAAATTAAAATCATTAAATTAAATTAAAAGCCATCTGGAGACAATTCTGGGAACCTTTTTTGGGGGCTGGGATTATAGAGTGCCTCCTCACAGATTATCTGATGTTAACAGCTTAGGTCTGCCTAATAGTCAAAACCATTTCAACTGAGAAGGAGGCAAGTGTGAGTTCTCCAGAGTCTCATCCTATGTTCAGACTCGCTCTTGACAGAGCAAAACCTACTTCTGCTTTTGCTGTCACTAGGCCCAATTCTAAGGTCTGTGCCATTCCCTTACCTGACAGGCATTGTGATGTCTTAGTTATTATAGACACTTAAGAAGAAAAAAAATCCAGCCAATTAAAAGCGTCGTGTTTTTGCCCAGAGAGTCAGTAGCCCTTGTATGTTTCCTTTCAACATAGGACAAGACATGTAAATGGCTCTATT
Source organism: Meriones unguiculatus (assembly GCF_030254825.1). Taxonomy (NCBI): domain Eukaryota; kingdom Metazoa; phylum Chordata; class Mammalia; order Rodentia; family Muridae; genus Meriones; species Meriones unguiculatus. The sequence continues at coordinate 89,845,961 of NC_083359.1, read as the reverse complement.
GTATAAAATCTCATGATAGGAACTGCCATTTCAATGACAAATAAAATATGTTTTCTGCTCTCAGAAAACTTCCAAAAATGTCTCCTAAAAAAGGCATGCAAGATTGTAGCTTTTATGACTGAGCTACCCAAAGGCTATGAGCAGGCAAGGAGTTTGATTAGCAACAGGAGGTAGGAGGCATGGGATTATAAAGTTAAGTATAGATGGAATCTTGCCTGACGGTGTTTACGGGATTTCGACTTCTAAACCATGTAAACATTTTCTAATATTTATTAATTACATTGGATTAAGAAGAAGACTACAAGGCCAGGGTGCTACCTACATTTCCTCAGATTGGAAAAGGCTCGTGAGAACTTTGAGGTAGGTGTATTTGTTAATTTCGTTTTTAAAAATGGTTCCCATACAGGGAAAAGCTGAGTAAGTGATTGACCATCTAAACCATTACCATCATTAATATTTTTTTCCCCAATCACGAATAGTTGTGCTAGCTCTATAGCCTTCCAGATTGGGGAACCATGTGAGGAAGGGCAGGCACGGCAGGTGGAGGACAGGTTACTTTGATGTGACTAGGGTAGATGTGAGTAATAGTGTGTGTGACCACTAGCTGGCTGCTCTTCTCTGAGAACCACTCCTAAACCGAGAAAGAATTTCCCTGTGTGTGTATTTAGAATTCTTCCCCCACGTCAGGATGCCACAAATGCAAAAGCCCTACTTCTAAAAGAGTGTCTGCAAACTTGGGAGCTGTCATTTTAAAGAGGGACTCTTCAATCAACAGGTCTCCCTTTCACAATGCCAAGGCCCGTGCCTAGACTGTGAAATTTATTAATTAATCTTCCTGTTGTGGTCATTCACCATAAAATATTCACAGCCTCTGCCTGATAACCCCTGGCCTTTCTCTCTCATGGGAAGATGAGAGAATTGCTCAAAAGGATAACCTTCCTACTTGGGTCAACAAGAGCTGCAACTAGTTCTAAGGAGGGTGTCTTATTGCTGTCAAATTGACTGGGGTTGTCACACATGAAGTCTGCTGTCACCGCATCTTGCTTGGAGCCAGCCCCTTAGCTGGCCGAGTCAAGCTGTGCTGGCTACCGGTAAGAGAATTTTAATGTGAGGGATGACAGAGGCCTTGGAGTTAATGTGTGCGTGGAGGTGACAGTTTTGAATGTCAGCCAAAGCACAAAGACCTGTCTGAAATTAATTTGGGTGGAGGGGAGAAAGTCAGAGGAAGATGGAGAAAAATAGCATGAGGAACAATTGAGATAGGTTGAGTTGAATTCACTACCATCTGCTGCACAGGCAAGGGGCATTCTCTGAACAGTTTCGGAGCTTGAGAAATAGAAAAAGTGAAAAACAAAACAAAGGATATTGGCTCCATCCAGTAATCCACTGGTTTAATGCATCTTCCTCCTGTGCAGTTGGTGACATTTGCAGGTCAGCAGCCCTATTTCCCTTCATCAAAATAAAGATGCAAAACCCAAAGATGGCTCTCCTGTTAATACAGTTCAGAAGTAGCCACATAAGGCAACACTAGGATTTGTAATGATAAGGAGTCAGCTGTATTTTATTTACCTTGGTTTCTCTTCGACATGGCTATTCATTAACATCTCTCAACATTTTCCCCAACTATTAAGAGGATGCGATTCAAATCTTTATGTCCTAATCAACCCATTTTTAAAATCACTACACTTGTGAATAAGGTTACATAATACAGTAAGGGGAAATGAGAGCAGACAAAATCCAGGCTGTGAATCACGTGACCTGCAGGTTGTTTGAGGCAATCCTGTGTAATCACAGAATCATTAAGGGCCAAAAGAAATGGCACAAGCAAATTTCATGAAAGCAGTGTGAGTTTTGGCTGTGAAGGTGTTGGTTTTCCATGAGACAAGAAACATGAGTATCTTCAGATGCAGGAAAGAAAGTAAATGGTCACCTTTGGACCTTCTAGAAGAAATATGGGTTTTCTAATACCTTAATTTTAGGCTGTTCGTATCGGACCTGGGACCTGTGTGACCTGTGTAGGAATTTCGTACTCCAAAACTTTTGGTTTGTAGTCCTTTGCTGCTGCAGCAGAAGAGAGTGGACACACTGGCCTTTCACACCTTTCAAGGTATGGTTGTTTGTCTTCTGTGTCCCTACATGAATTTTACTTCTGGATTTGGAATCCTGGCTCCTAAGCACAACTCACACCTTATCACAAACACGGACCGTTCCTGTGTCTGAACAAAACTCAGCCTCCTCTAGGGTTGATGAATACTTGGCCAATTTCCTTGAGGGGCCAGCTGGTGCTAAAACAGAGACATGGCGTCTGGGAAGGTTTGCACCATGACGTGGGTGGAGGGGAGTGTCAGAGCCTGAGTCCTTGAGAGAGGCCAGAAGCCAAAGAAGAAAACTCAGCCAGCAATCACTGGTAGCCGACAAGACCAAAGGGTGGAGAAAAAAGCCAGAGATCATCAAGACAACCTGCAAGAATGTAGTGTCAGTGTTTCTCCGGGGTCTCTCATTTATTTTTTTGAAGTGGGCCAATGTGAGGCTTCTCTGTGCTGATCCACTTGTGATGTTGGTAGGTAACTCTTAAGTGTCCTCCATTATCTTCACTTGTCCCCAGTCCTGTCTCTGGGTCAAAACGCAGTGCACACCCAACATCTACAATGCTTCCTACATCCTGCAGTCCTATTTTTCTTCTTCTCCAAGTGTTGCCCTTCAAACCCTTTATTTGGTAGTTAAAAATCCTTATTTTTACTAAAACTAAAGTATTGCATGTCTGATTGTAAGAACTCACATAATACAACAGAGTATAAAGTAGACTTGGACAACTATTCAGAATCTGGCCATCCAATGATAACTATGGTGTTATTTTAGAATTTGTCCTTCTAGAATGATATAGTCCTGAAGTTAAATGTTAAATTAGGAGCAGTTCATTTGACATTCATAATGCCTACAGCATTATTTTACACTTAAATTTCCAACAAGGTCAAGTTATAGATGGCTTGAGATAAAAGAAAAAAAATTAGATATTGTTGTCTTCACAGATGACTCACATGGTACACTCTATCTTTTAATTTATATTTAAAATAAATATAAATTTGCTAACAAAAAAATCTGTGACCAGAAAATCTAGAAGCCCTTCCTCCCCTCAGATGGAGATGATTTGTCATTGGCATGCTTTCAGATTTTAACAAATATTTCTAACAATTACTTCTGCACAAACAATTTTTAAAATTTCCCCCACTCTGTTATTTTCATAGTGGTTGGGCTATTATGAACTCAGAGATTTGTCAATTAGCATCAGAATTACTTGTTAAAATGAGAAAGGAGATAGACAGAGATAGGGTCCTTGTTAACTCATTAATATTCCCTATAATGAAAAATGTTGCAGGAGAGAAATAGCCGTGGTAATACGAGTCATCAATCTAGCTGGGAAAGTGATGCCATTTGTTATCTTTACGGAGTTCTTCTGTTCACTAGTCAGCTCCTGGGTGTATTTATCAAGTGCCCAGTTAGGGCATTATACTGTGCTGTCTCTTTGAGGTGCATATTACTGTAGATTCATTCATTCATTCATTCATTCATTCATTCATTCATTCATCACTATTCTTTTTTTATATTTTCATGGCTGGAGTGCATTTTGCACAAGTCATTGCAACAAGTGCTGTGGAGATAAAATTGAGTAAGACAGTTTATCCTTGACATTGTCAGTGGAGGGGAAAGCCTCACAAACAGACAAGACTTGGGAGGGTATGGAAGTGAATGTTGATGAGAGGAACACGAGCAGGCAGGCAATCCTGACCCTTGGAGGGCTTGGAGTTGAAGAGCAGGGAGGATAGTGCAGAGTGAAATGCCATCTTCTCCCTGCAATGCTAGGCTCAGTTAGACAGAAACAGAATGTGGGCTCAGCCCTGAGCAAAGTCTGCAAGTTGAAATGCTAAGATTGGCTTGTGATTTGGGAGCTGTCACAGCAGCCAGTGGAAGTAGTAGCACTGGGGCCAGGGAAACACCTCAGATAAGTGCTTGCTTAGCAATCACAAGGTCCTGAGTTTAACAGGCTCCCCTCTCTCCATGTTAAACTGCTAAGGACAGAGTAGTGTGCCTGCATTTCCCAGCTCTGGGGAGGCTGAGACAAGAGCATCCCTGGGGTTGCTAGTCTGCTAGCTTTGCTTAATTGATGACATCCAGTTCTCCAGTGAGAAAAATCTATCTCAAAACATTAGGTGGTGGGCTTCCCAGGCCAGATGGGACAGTAGGCAAAGGGTACCTACTGCCAGACCTGACAATCTGAGCCCAATCCGCAGGACCCAGATAGTGGAAAGAGATAAATGACCCCTACAAGCTGTCCTCTGACCTTGGCTTTGGTACTGTGGCATGTAACAACTTCCTCCACGTGACATACTCATGCACATGTACATGTATGCCTACAATGGCAAACAAGAGTAATCGATGCTGGACTGATTTTAACTCGGGCTAATAAACAAAATAAGCAGAAGCTGGGGGCTTACTCAACACATTGATTTGTCAGTGTTCTGGGGGTTAAAATTGGAACTCAGGGGCTGTGGAAATGGCTCAATGGGAGGGGGAAAAAAGCCTGGTTCACAAATGTGAGAATCTGATTTTTTATTCTGAACACCATATAAAAAGTCAGACATGGTTGCATATGCCTGCATCCCCAGTTCTGGGGAGCAGAGACAGGAGAATCTTGGCATCTTGTTATCTAGAAAGTCTACTGAAACAGCCAACCCCATGTTCAAAGAGAAAGACTCTGTATCGTAAAATAAGTTGAGGAGCAATGGAGAAGGACACTCATCATCAACCTCTGGCCCTGCCCTAAACACACATGGTGGAGTGCACACGTACTTGAACACACATGTAAACATACACATGTAAACATTACATACACAAAGATAAAAAAGGGTCTGTGCTCAGACTGTCTTCAAGTTTTGATGTGTTAAGCCCTTTCCTGGTTTGATGGGTGTTCATCTCTGTCTCCAGTCTTCTTTCTCTGTGTCTTAATCTCTTCTTAGAAAGATATCAGTGAGATTGGCTAAGGGCCTACCCATATGACTTCATTCTAGCTTCATCATCCCTTTAAAGACCCTATATTCCAGCAGAGTCACATTCTGAAGTATCGAACTTCATAGCCCGTGACAAACAGCAAGGGCGTGTCCCAAAGAGCCAGGGAAGCTAAGTCCCCCAATGAAAGCAAGCCAAATCCAGCTGGGGGCAGCTAGCCAGGTGCTGACCTAAGAGCTCAAATGAGGTAGGGCTTGGTCACACCGAGTTTCATCTGTCAGCTGCTCCCATGATGCTAGATAAACATCCACCAGTGAAAAAGAATGCAAACCTGACTTTACTTTCAAGGTGGTTTGAAACCTTTCTTGTTGCTTCTTGCCATCACGGCCAACCACATGTTCTGAAATTGTGGGGCCTTAGGGAGGGATCAAGAGACTAGACATAGCCTTCTTATCCAATAAACCACAGACCTTGTAATTAGAATATGCTAAATTATTAAAGCAATGTCCTACACCATGACACCATAATCTCTAAAATGGAATAGTACCATGTTAGTACCTCAGAGTGGGACTAAGAATTCTGTTTTGTAAGAAGTTACTTTAACTAATTCTTAAATGTTTTTTTTAAATGTTAATTTATTCTTTTCGTGGGGGGGTGTTTTGCTCGCATGTTTGTCTGTGCGCTTCATGCATGCAGTGCTACTGTTGGATAGAGAAAGTAGTTAGATACCCTGCGACTAGAGTGACAAATTGCTATTAAACATAATGGGATGATGAGAATCAAACCCTGGTGCTCTAGGAGAGCAACCAGTGCTCTTAACAGCTGAGCTGTCTCTCCAGCCCTCTTCTACCTGGTCTTTAAGAAAAATGAGCAGAAAGATATATTGCACTGGCATTTCCAGATTTCTAGCATCTTGTGACCTCATGGTCTCAGGATAGGATAGGACTTAGAGATTTTTACTTTACAAATGGTACCATCTCGTTCTTATGAAAACCTGGCTATTGCGTGGTTTTAACATTATTGTGAATATCAGCATGTGTACGTGCTCTTTCTGTCATAAGTGTCACGTCACCCTGATACTTGTGTTCACACAACAGCTGCTTCAACTTCAGCTGAAGAAACAGAACTGTTTCAGCAGTGGAAGCAGAACTGTTGCCCTAACATGGTAATGAAAGAAGAAAAGGAAGCAAGAAATGGAAAAAAAGAAGAATAGGAAGGAGGGAGGGAGGGAGGGAGGGAGAGAGAGAGAGAGAGAGAGAGAGAGAGAGAAAGAGAGAGAGAGAGAGAGATTGGTAAACTTAAGCAAATGCCCACATTTAAACCATAAAGAATGGAAATACTGTGTTTTGTTGATATTATTAAAATTTATCTTTGAGCTGTAGTAGTTTTTTTTTTCTAAGCATTTCTGACACCACCCCAAAGAATCATGGAAGTGGATGCTCGTCTAAATAACAAGATATGACAGTGAGAGGATTTGGTGAGCAAACATGGTGTGTCTCAGTACCTACAGATAACACATAAATTTTGTTAAAGTAAAATAAGAAATAGTTAATACTCAATTATTCACTATGTGGAATATACTCTATTCTAAGGGGCTTGATGCATCAAAATAGTTAAGCCTCAGAATATAGTATGACAGGAGTGATGATATTTTCCAACTTTACAAATGGAGAAGTTGAAGCAGAATCATTCATTAGCTTATTGGAGCTAGGATTTGATTGTTATCATCGGAGGCTTCAGAACTACATGTTACATCATAGTCTAGTCCAAACAGTTACATAATAAATGATACCTTGTAAATGCAAACCCTGCTTATGTGAAAAGTAGTGAGATTGATTTGGTTTGGTACCTGGCTGTGTCATTAATTCTAACTCCTCTACAATAAGAATTCATTAAGCACCTTTGATTAGCAGAGGACTTGCACTAGCAGCTAGGACATTCAAAGAAAGTAAGGAGTGCTTAACTCCGTTGAAGAAATTGAAGCTCCAGTGAGGAAATCAGATACTGTTAACAATAATATGATACAAAATAGGGTGGGATCTAGCACGGGGCAAACACGAAGAATATGCTCCATTGAAGATGGAGGGAAATTAATTCTAAAAAGGAAAAATCAGTGAAGGGTTATCAAGGAAGACCTCACCAGGTATAGGGGCAAGGGAGAAGAGGTCTTTCTAGGTTGAGATGAGGTTAGGAATAAGAGAATCAAGTGTTTATTCTGTCGTGTTATGTTAGTGAACTGGTATGGATAGAATATTGAGGACCCAAAGATACATTGCAGAGCAGGACTGGGTATAATGGGAGCTAAGAACATGCCATGGAGTAGCTGAAACCTGACAAAACGGAGTCAAATGAAAGGGGAGGAGGTCCTCCCCTATCAGTGGACTTGGAAAGGGGCAAGGAGGAGATAAAGGAGGGAGGGTGGGATTGGGGAGGGAATGAGGGAGTGGGATACAGCTGGGATACAGAATTAACAAAATGTAACTAATAATGAAAAATAAAAAAAAGAAAAGCATCATGATTACTACATATGGTTGGATTACAATTTGCATCTGAAATATATCGTTTGAGTGCTTGTTTCCCTGCTATAAACTACTTGGGAAGGTTGTGAAGCCTTCAGGAGCCTGGGTCCAGCTGGCTAAAGAAGGATACCAAGGCAAGGCCTTTTAAAGTTAAAACCTCATCTTGCTTGCAGTCCTATCGTCTGCCTGCTGGTTAATCAGAATGTGAACGGCCTTTCTCACTTTCCCACTGCCACATACTGATCCGCTCTGCCATGATGTCATCTCTATGATGGACTTCAATTCCCTGAAACATTGAGCCAAACTAAACAATCCCCCTTCATGTTGCCTTTGTAGGTTATTTTGGTCACAGCAAAGCAAAAGTAACTAATACAGGTTGTTAGGATGGTGGGTGATTTATGTTGACTTTCACTTCCTGTGGTTTGATGCTATCTTCCCACCTCGACTTCACTAATTCATTTTCAAAACCCAGGGTCCATTTTTATCTTTCTCTTGTCCTATATATTATCTATTCTTATTGATGTTGCAGAAAGATTACCTTATCTTTTCAACAAGATTAAGCCTTTACAGGAAAAAAAAACACAAAACATTACAAATATTTTTGTAATGGCCTACAAAAAAGTACATGCATTTATTTTTACTGTTTCCAGTTGTTGTCTGTGGATGTGAGGCAGAAGAGCTGTCACAGTAGCTCAATGGTTAAGTGAATATATCGTTGTTACAAAGGACCTGAGTTCAGTTCCCAGACCCATCCCAGGAGGCTCACAATATTCTGTAACTATAGTTCTAGTCTCTCTCTCTCTTATGCTCTCTTCTGGCCTCTGTTGGCACCTGTACTCACATGGGCACACACATATAATTTTCTAAAAAATGACTTATCTGCAACATTTTCTTTCAGAAGCTAGGTAAAGAGGAAGAAAGACTTCCCAGTCTACCCTTGACAATCTTGGACATCTGTCAATGATTAAGACATCCTCTTTCCTGACTTGTTCAGGAACTTCCTTGAACTGCTACTGTTTTTGATATCTGTTGCCTTCATGATTTTGCTTTGAGGATTCTGCTCATCAACAGACTTTGGGGTGTATCCCTTTCTGGAGTAGCTGAATCTTTGCAGTCTCCTATTTGTTTTCATGTGGGATAGCTCCATCTCCCTAATCAAGGCTTCTGTATTCAGCTAGGATTTTCTCATCAACCCTGTATTTAATGTGGGATGATTTCTCTCTAATATTAAATCTCATTGCTACTCATCTCATGATTTTTTTTTTTTGTAAATAAAATTTTCTGAGATGCCAGTTGCTAACCCACTGGTAATAAAAAAGATTCCAGGACCTGGGAGCTTCCTTGTAGAATAGGTCCTCTGTGTTGGACCTTCCTTATACAACAGGATCTTCATTGATATTTAGGAAGTAAATGGTATCATAAAGCTCCTGGTAAGTCTACTAAATTTTTATAAGATTATAACAAATATTCTTGTTCATTTATTTCACACTGAAGACTTCACTAAAATTTTTTTCATAGTGCTAGCTTAGTCAGAAATAGTGGGGTAAAAATATGCACAGGTAAGTCTAGAGATGTCAGCTTAGCAGAAATTCACAAAAGGATGTTGATTTTCCTGTGTTAAATAAAAGCAAAGACCATCCTCTTTTTGTTTGTTTTCATAACCTCCAGTGTCTAACTGCCTGGAAACCAGCACATTTGGCCTCTTTGTTTTTGCTTGTGTGACACACATACCCAGTCTTCTTTGTCTTTATATAGTAGTTGGCCTTTTCATGGTGCCCCAGGAAACTTCTGCACATTGATTGGAGCTGGAAACATAAAGCATATTTATCATTAGAACTCAATAAATATTTCATTATTATTAGAATATTCTTCTCTATGCATGCCCCCACCCAGCACCAGCTCTGATAAATAGCTGTTCTGAGGCTGTTGAAATACAACCCTATCCTGAAGAATACATTATTTCATAAGGCAGGTTCTCCCACTGTGTTATAAATGAACTGGGAAGTTCTTTTCATTTAGCAAAATCTTGCCTTTGTTAATTGATGTATTCAGCTTTCCTAATATTGAAAACACTTTAAAATGGGTTAATACTTCTTATGGTTTAAGAGTCAGTCACTTCTGATCTTCCTGATTAATCCCGAGAGGTTGGTGGTAATAACCCCAATGGTAATAACCATTTCTCTTTAATAATGTCCAAATGACAGCTTTTTAGTGACAAAAAACAAAGAAACAAAACAACAACAACACACGCCTACCTGTACATGTACTGTGTAAGATGGAAATATTTTTATGGAATTAGTAAATACACAAATACTTCAAATTCTATATAGATAGAATTGACATGAGAGTCTAGGGTTCGATATCCCAAATCTTTGCAAGTTATGGTTGACTACTTAATCAATGATGTTTAGCGTTATGTCTCCTTTATTCTTGGTGGCTCCTTTCACTTGCTGACTAATATTAGGCTTACTACTTCCTATTTGAGAGCTGTTAAGAATAAGTGGTTTCTCTGTAATCACCCTACGTTTTTTTTTTTTTCCCCTGTTGACTCCAACTTTGTGGAACACAGCAGCAGCATGTCTTTGGATAAAGCAATTTCCATTTCTGTTTTGCATTGCTGTGGCATAGCCCTGCAAAACGCAACTGCAATGAGGGCGTTTCATAGAACCCTTCAGATTCTGAGAAGAAAAGAAATTTTATGCTAAAAACAAAATGCCTAGAAGCCTCACACACTAATCAAAGGGGTTTTCCCCCTTAGTTTTTCCTATTTGTATTACAAATGGTCTTACTTGGGAATAACTCATGATCTTTAGGAATAAGAGTGGGGGTGGCAAAGGTAACATGTCTATGTGGGCAGTCACATGTCTGCCCCCATGTCTTCTTTGACATCCTTTCCCTCTATCTATGCCACATGGCTCATGGAGGAATGAAGAATTCAGCCTGTTTTGTTGTTGTTGGTGGTGGTGGTAGTGGTGGGTTTTTGTTGTTGTTCTTAAAAGGAGACACGAGTCTTGAATGGATTTGATCTCCACTCTTTAGCTGATGAAAATGAGCCTAGAAACTCAAGCTTCCGGTATCTCAGTCTATTCCTTTAAAATGATTAATCATTTGGAGAGAAAGTTAGGTGGAGCCTCCTTTTCTCTCGATCCAGAAGTGTTCTAACTCTGTGGAAGAAGACTCTCCCTTGGGGCAGCCCTCATTGTGGAACCTTTGTGGAAGACTGCTGAGATAATGCCAGACGTCTGCCAGGTGGTTGTTATACGGTTTAGACAACATCAGAGCTTTATAGGCAAGAGAGACAGAATGATCACATGATGTAACTATGACTGAACATCAGCACCTGAACTCAGACACCTTGAGTTTAGAGCACACTTATGCCATCTTAGTGCAGAACCACTTCCTGATGCTGCACAGGCTTCCCATTCACTGACATCTGGATGCTGTTACTTGGTTCCTAAGCCCAAGAATAACTGATGCACAGAACTCTCTGTCGAGGAGAGCTGAGATAGGAAACACAGCCTTATCTCCACATGGTGAGATTAGAAATGGATAGAAGGGACCAAACGCATGCACCTAGCTATCTGCCAGTACTTCCCTCTTCCCACATTTCCTATCAACTGTATTTTCACTCTGAATCCTTCATTGATTCAGGCAAACACAGCATTACTACTCCAAAAACGTTATTTTCTAATTCTTTATCTCTCAAAGGCATGTGTTTTGGAAATAAGATCTCACTCCTTCAGGGAAGTTGGGATCTCAGTGTTTTGCTACAAAACAAAGTGGTGTCGGCGTTAATGAGCTGTCTGTCTTCTAAACAGCACCGAGAAGTTTCCTTGAGTGAATGTCTCTCCCCTCTCAACACCTTTGGAGATGACAGGTGGCAAACACTATTAATCCCATTTTGCAGATGAAGAGATTCCGCTCATCCTCAGTTCCTGTTTGAAGAACATGACATGCCCTGGAGTGCATGTCAGTTTCTACATCTGTTTAGTTCCCCCAAACATCTGAGGAGCGCTATCAGTAAGCATTCGGCCCCCTTTTCCCTCTGCTTTTAATCCATCATTTATATCTTCTGCAGATTGCCAAATGTAGGTGCTAAATGACATGGTCTTAAAAAAAAAAAAAAAACAGAAAGAAAGAAAGTGCTAGGAGGTTTCCCACTTTTCTGAAATACTGGGTAATAAAAGATGGGAATTCATATTAGAAGGACAAATATGAAAGGCAATTAAAATTTTCCTGTAATAAGGAAAATTGTGAAGACATTGGATGATGCTGAACGGCCAAAGTTTCAAAGATAGCACGCACTTTTTACTCAGGGTAGTGTCACTCAGCCCTCCACACTTCAGGAACCAGCAATAGTGATTCAAACTAGATCAAGGCAGCATAGGTCAACCGGTATAACAAAGTGATATAGAGTCACGAGAAAGTTCTCCGAAGCCCTGAGAATAATCTGAGAGTCAGAACCAGGATCAGAAAGGTGACGTGTGGCAGAGCTTACACGCAGTAACAACTAAGCGAATACCTCTTCTCTGCGCGCTACTCTGTGGATGTCTTTTAGTATCTTATAGGAGAGCAAACACAGGAAAAGCGACAGCTGACAAAGATAGTCATCCCAGCTGTGTGCTGCCCGCACACACATGCGGCGAGACAGCATGGACACCCGAAGCAACAACGAAACTCTTCTTTATCGTCACTTTATGTCAGGTAGATGAAAATGTTGGGAATAGTCCCAGAATAATTTTTAGTACCCTTAATTTAAATACTACACCATGAAGTGAATATCTGGTCCAAAATAGTTGGGGAGAGAGAGAGGATCCTCTGATGCCACCTACCTCAAACTGTCTTAAACAATTCATAGTGCAGAGCCACCAGGGCTATAAACCACCCTTTCCCGGACAGCCTGTTTCCATCTCACTTCACAGTACAGACTTCTCCTTCTTAAAGGAAATTCTGCTCTAACTGTTTTTGTCATGCTGAATTCTGTTCTCTGGAAAAATCAGAAGCAAAGAGAAACCCTCGCCTTGGTAACAGGATTATGCTGTTTAATTCTTCATATTTGTGAATTTCCTGAATCTCTACTTCTAACAAATTTCTTCTATGGTCAAAGACTCAACCTTATATGATTTTAATATACTTTATATAACTTTAATGCTTTAAAATTTCTTGAGGTTTGTTTCTTGTTCTGATAGAGAGTCTAAGGAAGTTTCAAGGTCTCCATCAGAAGCATCTAAATTCTACCATCAGTAGTTAGGATGGTCTACAGAGATGTTGAATTGCCAGTTCACTAATTCTGAAAAATTTCAAAGCTCCTTCTAGGGAGATTTCCCCTGTCACTTTTTTTCATTATATATATATATATATTTATATATATATATATATATATATATATATATATATATATGTATGTATGTTTTGTTTTTTTCATATGTTTTCCTAAATCCTCGGATTATTGAACACAAATATCCTAATAAAGTATTATCTCTTCGAATAAACTTCTCAATTATGTCATCTGTTATCTATCTAATCTATCTATCTACCTGTCTATCTATCTATCTACATGCCTGCCTATAAATATATCTATCATCTATCTCCTATCCATTTAAACTTTTTAATATATGTTGAGGTTTAACCATGACATAGATACATTTTCAAATATATAGCATAGTTATTAGGGCCGAGAGTCCCTAGAATCACATTGATTGAGGCTTATACCTTTGTTCTAGTTTAGTATTTAATAGCTCTCTTATCTTACACAATTTTCTTAATCTTTTGAAATCTCTTTCCTCATTTACAAGATGAGAACAATGATAATCGTGCCTCCTAGAGTTGTTGTGGGGATTAGACAAAGCAATTCATAGGAAATAGCTTGCATACCCTAATTACATAGCAGAGATTTATACATAATAAGACTTCATAAGTTCTTAGCTATTATTAATAACAAAAGAATAAGTAATTAAAGAGAAATTAGACTTTATGTGTATTCACAAGTTAAAAGATCCCCCTAACTGAGAAGCCAATGCAGAGCTCCTCTTTATTCTTCATCAGTGAAGTCCATGTTGAAATGTATGATTAGCAGATACTCAATAAATCTTCAGTGAACTTAATTTAAATCAGTTAGCATTATATGGAGCTTATATTTCACCATTTGGTTGTTTTCTAATCAAAAGGGGAATATTCAGGTATACCACCTTGGAGGCTAACTAATCTGTTTTGTTTCTAAAAAGAACATTAGTGTGCAAATATGCTGAAACAGAGATTCTAGAGTCGTGCTCCTGAGGTGTTATTGACTACCTGTGCGACCCTTGAAAACCATTTCATCTTTGTCTTTTTCAACTTTCTCATTTGTATGATGAAAGTCCATGATAATTATGGTGTGCATCAGGCCCAGTGGTAGAATGCGTTAAAGTTATATGATTATTATATTATATTGGACTATCTCTCCAGATGCCCTACTTTGGAAAGTTGAGACAGTCTGATTTGCATGTTTATGTAAATAAGAAGTGGGGATATTTTGAAAAGTTTTACTCTATACTAATAAAATAAATGTGTACAGACTAAATTGTTGCCTAATTTTCATATTATTGACAGAATCACAATATTTCTGTCTTATTTGTGTCACGTTTTTTTTTTTTTTCTTCTGAAATGGCATTTCTGTTATTTTTCAAATAACAGAACAAGGAGGCAAACACCAGAAATATAAATAACAGCTTTATTATTATGGGAAAACAGGCTTGGTATCCACTTTCTTATTCACTATCCCTTTCCCAGCATTTGGTGTTAAATTTTGTATGACATAACCTTTAGGCAAGAAATCAAAGCCCAGAGAAAGAAAGAGGAAACAAAGGTCAAGAAGGGGAAGAAAGAAATCAGACCCACCCATGCCCATCAGAAAAGACATTCTTTGTCATCTGGGAGGAATTGGAAGAGAACTGAGAAGAAGCCTGAACTTACTACTCTCCTGGAAATCCATTTAGGGAAACACAAACCAGAGAATGATGTTCATCTATCAGAACAGGAAGAAAGAGCACATACATGACTAGATTTATATATTGTTAAGAAAAATGGTATATGATTTATATGATAGCACATGATACATGTAAAATCACTTTTATTCTTTCATGTGCAACTCCTAAATACGTATAAAATAATTTCATAGACTCCCCAATTCTCTGTTTCTTGAGCTATCTATTTTCCCCCTCTTCTAACTCTCAGGAATCACTGATAAGCTTTTTTTTTTTTTAAATCCCTCATAATTTTGCCCTATTTTTTCAAAAGTGTTATATAAACAAAACTACATAGTATATCATCATTAAATCTAGATGTTTTTCATAGTGTTTATGAGTCATCCACATTGTTGTATGCAAAAATCTTTTTCCATTTTGCTGTCAAGTATTCCTCTACTTTATGGGTATATATGTAAATAAAATAGACATATACTATCATTATATATTTATAGTTATGTGCAAATATATATGCATATATAATATGAATACTATATATATTCAATACTGTATATGATCAATGCCATATATAATACTGATATATACCTGAAATATAATTCCAAGCATATAATGTATAGAAATATAGAAAATATTTATATGTAAAGCTGTCCTTTCCAGATGAAAATATGGTTTAGTTCTTACTTTTATGATCTTTAAATAATAGTATTGTGTTTCTAGACATACGTGTTCTATTTCACTTTTATAAATATTTAGGAATAGAAAGGCTGAGTTAAATGATATGTTTGTTTTGCAAGTACCTACTGTACATTTGTCCTTTAACAATATGTAGGTATTCTAGTCAATTCACATCCCCACAAGCACTTGCCAAAATCCTGCTTTCATTGTGTCTTACATAGTTCGGTTTGTCGTTCACTTGTTCATTCAGCTCAACACTTGTCTACTTTACCTTGCTGAATCACCTTTGACTCATGAAAGCATCTATATTCCTGTATATATTGAGATAATACTTTCGTTGGGCATAACACTCATTTGACACTCTTTTTCCCTCAGGCTTCAAAGATTCCATTACCGTCTAAGCGGCAGAATCTCCAAAAAGAAGTAGCTCTTCTTTCTGTTCCTTTGCACATAGTGCATTTTATTTTGGTTAGAGAAATACCTGCCTACCTTGAAGGTATTGGCTAACTTTTAGATTTTAATCTTTTGAATGGAATGTAACTATTGGCCTCACAATTTCCTGTTCCTGTTTGCTTTGATTAATAGTCTCTGAGACTTTTGGGTCTGCCTTTGAATGTCTTTCATTAATTTTAGAAAACACTTGAACTTCGTCATTTTAAAGATTTCCTTTACCTAATTATTTTTTGTTTTTCCAGGACTCATATCACACACATAATAGGCTAATGTTATTTCATGGGTCTTACGTTTTTTTTTATTTCCCTTCTCAACTTTTTATTTTAGTGTTTTATCTTTTGTAATCATGTCTGTATGGTTTCATGTTTTTATTTTATTCATTGAAATTATTCAAGTAAAAAAATTTAATTACCCTGTTAAAGTCATTATTTAGATAGGTTATCATGTTTTTAAATGTCTTGCATTGACATTTGAATTTTTCTCACAATATGTCTTTTACATAGAAACTCCTCATCTGCTTATCTGTCAACCTCTCTACTAAAGTCTTGGATGCACTCTTCACATTTACTCTAAATAACCGTTTGGGAGATAGACTACCCTGTTCATAACTACATATCTTTCTCCTGATTGCTATTGTTTTAATAATGTAATTTTTCTCTCTTGCTTATCTTTCCTGCTCATGATTTTCTGACATTATGCCAAAGTTGTAGTGTAACTAGAGACTGAGTTAAATTTTATTTATTTCTGGAGAGAAATCTTCAAGCAGATGTTTAATGGGTGGGATCTGAGTTGTGACCAGGTGTTGGCCGAGGTTGGATTTGATTGTTGGTGTGATTTCCTTCAGCGACCACCACTATCTGATTGGCTTAGCTTGAAATATTGACACATATAATACTATATATCCCTTGATATTAACAGTGACTAGTTCCAATCCTCAGTTTATAGTGCAATTAAAAGACCTGGATATAAATAGTTATTAAATATCAAATAACACAAGAAAGGAAAATATGTCAAGGACTAAATGAGAACTTACTTTTTTTGTTTGTTTCACCAATATGAAAGAAAAATTAAAAAAAATAAGTTTAAAGCATCTGAAATGTTTTTAACTGGTAATAAAGTGATCACTATCTGCAGTAGAATGTTTATATATTAGAAAAAACGGTGCAATTTCACCAAACATTATTATAACACCTTTTCATTATTTCAATTATATTGTCTTTTACTTTTGATTTTGACTAATACTTAATTTATCACATTTTTTGACAGAGGATACATGCAGTTAAAATAAAACAAAATTCATATGTACTAAGTGTATTGTAGCGAAAACAAATAAAAGTATTTCCTATATAATGTGAGATTGAAAGTCCTGCCCGGTAGAATGTTCTTTGCTTGTCTTTACAGTAGAGAATGGCGTAAAGACTTGATTTGTCAGAGCGGCATCTGGAGGAAACTCTCCTAAGAAGCTTGCTAACTCTCTACAATCTTCCTCAAAACTACTCCTTTTTTTTTTTTTGAGTATTAAATAGTGATCTGCTGTAAGTCTTATAGAATGCTATTAAAATGTTCTTAGTACTTCCAGACAGTCAAATGTTAAAACCAGGCCTTACTGGACCAGCTAAAATTTCCTATAAAGAAATCTTAGCTGGTTATTAAGAGAAGTTGTGATTAATACCATGCTCCTTTCCTCTTTTTTTTTTTTTTTTTTTTTGGTTTTGTACATGCCATTAGATGAGAAATAGGTTGAGTGCTTGTCCATTGAAATTTTTTACTTGACCTCTGCTATCTAACACTAGAATTTCAGCCTTTCAGCTTTAGTTGATAAACAAAGCATACCTTTTCCATTCCTGTGCATTTTCAGTAGGATTCTGCATCTCACCATTGTGATGTGGGCCATTTTAGTTATTGAACAATTGACCCAGAAATTCCATTTTAATGTGTTTGAATGTACCAGTGACATTTGTCTACAGCAATCTATATGCTCAGCTGTCAGGCAAGAAGGAATCAGATTAGTGGAGCAATTGATTAAGTCAAATCTCAACTGCATCTTAACAAAATACAGGATGCAGAAGCCCCTGGGAAACCTAGACAGTGTTGAGCTAGTGACTTGAGATGTGGCTTTAAAAGGCTTAGGCTAGATGTTAAGAGTGTGTGGACATACGTGTTTGTGGTAGCTGTCATGTCTCTCTTCATATACTTTCAAAGCAAGAATTATTTCAACTTAAGACATCTCCTTTGTAGGTTCACAAGTCAGTAAGTCAAGGTTTCATCACAAAATGATAATGAGAATATTCAGATACCCTAAGTATCTGCAGGTGATATATTACTTTTAATGGTTAGCTGACACTTTTTGATTGTTTGTTTGTTTGATTGCTTTGTTTTTGTGGAAATGACTGTTGTTTAAATAATTCCTGACCTGACTTCTTACGCGTAGAAATAGTTCACCTAATTAGAGGACATGATGGTTCAAAATCTTGGCTCAACTTGGTTTCTACTGCATCCTCTGAATCTGTCTCAGCCCCAACTCACTTTGCCAAATCAAGATATCTAAGCAAATATCATCAGGGAGTGCAGTTCCCCGGCCCCACAGAGAAATCCATGCCTGGGCAAAATGAAATGGGAAATTAAAGGATGGATTTGGCCTCAGAAAAGCAACTCTACTGACAAAAATAGCTAAAGATGTTTTGGGGAAATTAAGAAACAGGAAGAATTAGGGAAGCAGTCACACTAGAAAATAAGATTCTTTTTGATAAGCAGAAAAGAGAATTTTTGAAATGCTGAAAATACCCTGAAGGAGAAAAAAGACAGTGAAAGGATTAATATTTAGTCTAGTTCAAAACACTGTGTTCAAAAGAAGGTGTTCATTCAGTTTAGTCAGTTCAGTCATGCATTGAGTGATAAATTATGATAAACTAAAACAAAAATTCCAAATGTTTAAATAGTTGTTTAAATGTTCTCACGATGCCCTAAGAGATATCTTTTATAGTGTCCCATTTTTTTTGAGATGAAAAACATAATAATCACTGACATTTATTGAAGAAATATTGCATGAACACTCTGCATTCATTGAATCCTCACAAGGATGAAATGTCATACTTTGTTACTTTCTTCATGTGAGGGAATGAGTGTCTCAGTTACACATAACAGAAGGTGAGGCTTGAGTGCAAGAGAGCTGGAAAGCTTGTCATTTTGGAGGATGAGCTACTAGAAGGTGGCTTTTATTGGTGTCTAATGACTTCATCTTTTATCATTTACCACTTAGGCAGATCCTGGCAGCTGGCTGAGAAGAACCCTGTTAATAATGATGGGAAGATTTACAACGTGTAGCCTATGAGAAGCCTCTGCATGGGAGAGACCAGTCAAACTCTCCTGAGGATCTCTTCTATCTGCAAAGCAATGCTTAATAACCCAATGCTGTGCAGTATTCAGCCCCTGAGTGAAACTTGGGAGCCAATAATTCTTACTGACTAGGGACAAACTATGTCTTCAGGCAGGGTTGAGTCTAGTCTGTCTGACATTTTGTGCGGTACATAAAGGGAAGACACAAACATGGCGGCACAGTTGACAGAGGGCATATAAATAAACTGGTTAAAATGGTGACAACTACCTTACCTGTAGGTATTAATATTAATCTGATCACGGAACTATCATGTCAATAAATGTAAAGGCTTATCAAGTTCAAAGCAAGTCAGGCCTGAAAAGGGATACATGATTTTGTCTTCACTTTGCATTTCTCTTTGCTGTGCCCTTTTCATTTTGTTGCAGTTCATCAAACCAAGACAAGATAAGCAAAAAACCACAAGCTCAAACCATGTGAACTCTTTCTTTGGTCCATTGTAAGTTGCTGCCATACCTCCCAAGGTTTCACAATACCCCATGGAAAAAGGTTTAAGGGATGATGAAAATCTTATGGAAGAGAAAGAGTGCTTGACATCATTTGAAAACAGTTTCACTTGGAATGGGGAGATGAAGGACATTCCATAGAGTTCTCCTGAACTTGACTCTTAGAACAATAAAGTTCAGAGACATGGAGTACCTGGTATCCTGATACCTGTTTGTCACTCACAGTTTGGTTCCTGAACCCTTGTCATTACCATGTGTCTCATTTTCTTGTCTGGACTGGTTTTGTTGGCTACTTCTAATTGTGACCTTGAAACAACTTAGAATCACCTGGGAAGAATGGTAATGGGGAATTGCCTAGGTCAGTTTGGCCTTGGGCATGTCTGTGGAAGATTGTTTTGATTGTTAATTGATGTAGGAAGACTCAGCCCATTATGGGTGGCACCATTCCTTAGGCAGGTTGTCCTAAGAGAGGGGAAAGTGGGCTAAGGGGTAGCAAGCAAGCAGCAATGAGGTTCTTATCTCTTTTCTCTTGGCTATGTAAATGACGTGATCTGCTGCTGAGTTCCAGTTTTAAAGTCCCTGAAATGATAGCCCTGCAACTTGGAATTTTAAGCCGA
This sequence comes from Meriones unguiculatus, assembly GCF_030254825.1. NCBI lineage: Eukaryota > Metazoa > Chordata > Mammalia > Rodentia > Muridae > Meriones > Meriones unguiculatus. Next base: position 89,825,891 of record NC_083359.1, on the reverse strand, counting down.
ATAAACCAATTTCTTGTCATAGCAATAGCAGTGGAACTAGATCAGTTGCCTCTCTTTTCCCATTACCTCTTATTCTGCCTGTCTCCTTTTGTCCCTCTACCTGGATCTGGCTTACTGTCATTTTTTGATGCTGACAAAGGTCAGATGTAGAAACAGTATAAAGAAGCAGCCCCGAGAATAATGGCTTTCCAACTTTGCAAGTTTTTTCCTTAATGTTCAAAACTGATCTTAATGCTAAACGATATGTTCTTTAAGGTCTTTTAGTGCGGTAGCCTGGCAAAAGTTGGCTTCAATGAATTTTGCAGAATTAAATTGAATTGAATTAAACCCAGTAAAGGTCACACTTGACACTTTAAAAGGAATCCAGACTCAGAAGTGCCAGCCATCCTGAACACTGAAGTAGAGACAAGCCAGCCCCACGTTTTCTAGTTTGAAGAGATTTAAATCTAATCATTTCTACATTTTCTAAAATCCGCAAGACTACCAAACTTCTTTTGGCATTGCCCAAACACAACTCACCACAATCTGTCTTGGGATTTGCCACAGAAAAAATCCTGTAATAGCAAATCCTGTAGCACCAAACCAATTTAGATCTGTTCAACTTACATGTATGAGGTCTACCAGGCTTATTGTAAATAACTTGCCGGCTCTAGACATGGGATATACGAAAGCAATAGAGTAGAAGGAAAGAGGACTAGAATGACGTCTCAGAGGGCAGAGTACTCGCACTAGTACCTGAGTTCATATCACCTATCAAATGTGGAGTGGGTTGTGCCCACTTGTAATCCCATTAATATGAGGTGGACATAGGAGGATCCTGAAGGCTGGCTGGTCGGCCAATCTAGCAAATCACCGTGTTCCAGAGTCTGTGAGACACTCCATCTCAAACAACACCATGACTACCTCCACCAATAATGATAATGATAATTTGAATTAGCAATAGAAGACACATGATGTCATTCTCTGGCATCCATACACACATGGTATGTGTCTCACCCCATAATACACTTCCCCAACACAAACAACCTCCACACTTAGACACCCCAGCATCATGTAAAGAAAGCAGGCACAGAAAGTGAAAGAAATAACGCAGAGGGATTGAAAATTATTAGCCATTCCTTTGCTCACCACTACTATATATGGACACACACACACACACAGATTGCAGCCATGATCTCCTTGGGTGGTAGAGAATATAGATACCTAAGAGCCTTTTCAGCTTTCAGAGTAAATGTGAGGATCTCTACTGCATTTTGAGGGAGAGAAAGAGAGAGAGAGAGAGAGAAAGAGAGCGCATGAGTAATGGGCAGATGTACTTGCCCTAGAACATAACATAAAGAACATAACAGTAAGAGTGATATGTAAAACAAGTCTAAGACCAGAAGCAGACATAAAAGAGGATAGAGCCAATAATATAAAAGTGCTAAGGAGGGGATCAGATGCTGCCAAACAAAGGTGAATAAAATCATTAATATGTACCTACAATAGAAATAAAAATCACCACAAAACTTTCTGGGGAAAGTGATGAAATAATGTGTATGACTAACTTCATGTAAACTCTGATACCATGAAAGCAAAATTATATAGTGTTTAGGATAATAGAGATAAAACGAAAGTAGAAGTAGAGGAAAACAAGATGGTGATTGTTCAAAGACCACTTGGAGGACCGGAAAAAGGCTCAGTGGAGAAAGCTCTTGCTGAGGAGGCACAAGACGCAGCATTTCAATCCCAAGCCCTCGAGTGACTGCTGGGTGTGTGTGGCCGTCTGTCTGCACTCTCAGCCACGGAAGGTGGAGACAGAAGATTCCCCCCCCCCCCGCAAGGCTGACCAGCTAGACTAGCTAGCTGTATGTGAGTTCTGGGTTCAATTAAGAGACCTTTCAATGAGTAAGTAGGAGACCAATTGAGGAAGAGTCTTGATGTAAACCACCACATGCATCCGCACACAAATATATTCTCACTGCACACACACAAACACCAGACACTTGCAAAAACAAACAAACAAGCCAAAAATAACAAAGGACTATATCTCACAGGTGAAACTGAAGAGTCATTCAGATAACCTTAAGTGCTTATATACTATTCCTCATGAGCAAGAATTTGGTACATGGACATGTTTTATATTATTGAATTCATATGGATGTAGTAAAGGTTTTTTTTTGCATACAGTGTGTAGGTCTGCATATTCACACATAATGCACATGCATGCCTATACCTTTGCATGGGTATCTGTACCAAAGAAGCTGGCTGACGAAAACCTGTGAACCACACTTAGTGTTTCGGCTGGGAGGAGGGTAGGAGCTTAAGGCTAGGAAATTTCCTGAGCCATACAATACAGTTACAACCCCTTTCATAGAGCAGTTAAAGTTTTGTGCATGAGCAGAAATAGAGCTGTTATGAGCAATGAGCCCTTTGGATCATAAAGTATGGAGAGAAAGAACACAGGGACCTGGAAAATAAACAGGAAAAATGGAAAAGGAGAAGGGAGAACTCAGATTTGTTCAAATAGCTGTACCTTTATATCACCACCCCTGTCATAATACACAACCACCCACTCCCTCAAGATGTATAAAATAGTTATTTCAGGACTTTGGCACTTTAGGGGAGTACTTTTGGAAACTATGAAATTAAATAATCATTATTCATACATTTCATCTACATTGAGACTTTTCTGAAAATTTATTTTGGCTCAGGAACCTGTCTGCTAGAATCTCAGTGCTGTGACATGGGAAGGACAGCAAAACCTAAGACCAGATGACATCACAGTTTGACACCAGTATAAGGGTACATGGCTCTGGCCTCCAAAGAGACTGTAAGCAGGTCCCAATCAGAACAGTGCGGGGACCCAGCTAAGTTAGACTCATTTTGAGCAAGTGTAGCTTTTGGATTGAGAAGCAGGATCAGGAGACAGGATATAGGAGTTCTAGGAATTGTACTGGACTAGAGATTGTATCTAACTAGCAAACAAGTCAGAACTCCAAATTCAGGAATTCTAGTATAAGCTATGGGATACCTAGTTCAGAGGTCAAAGACTGTCATTGCAAAATAGTGGCCAATGTGTCAACGCTTGTGCTCAGTTCCCTTCATGTGCACTTCCCTTCAGGTACTACAAAGAGGACCTTGGATCACGTGCACATCCAATGGGGTCTGTGACAACAGAATGTTGGGACTCATGAATGGATGCCTGGCTATCATTCTAGAGGGGTCATGGTTCAAATAGAGAATCTGTATCTAATACATGAAGGACCCTGGCTTCAGAGATGTTTCTGATTATCCAGCGATGCTAGAACAAACACAGTGCTGAAATAAGGACTGTGCAGACAGAGCCCCAGACATTTCAGGGATGATTAGTTTTGTCCGACACCCTGTGCCTCAAATGCTTTTCTGATTCTTTGCATAGTCTGGGATCATTGAAAGAATGTGGTAATGGCTGACATTGAGTTCTTCTCAGGGGTGGGAACATGGAGCTTAGATTCACTTAAATGAAAAACAAAACAAAACAAAAAGTGAAATTTTCTTCTTTGCTGTTTTGTTTTTGTTTTTGTATGAAATGAATCTGAATGAAGCCCACATACAAGAAAGGAAAAACAAACAAAAAACAAAACAAAGAACACAGAGAGTAAATGTAGCTTTGATTTTCTAAATCTATAGATAGGCTACAGCTTAACTAATGACTTAACTTATTGCTTTCTTTAATGTCAAACTTCTGTGAAAGCAATATGCATCCTACAGAAATCACACTTTTAACTTTAACCATTTTCAATGCTAGTAATATGTGATAGGATTCTTTTCTGTGATGCTGGGTGTGGCAGTAAACCGTTTCCGAATCATTAGTCTCTGTGGTCATGTATTTTGTTGCTCCATTATAATGTTCGTAGGTTAATTGCACCAAGTGGACATATAAAAACTTCTGTTTTTAACAAGTCTATCATGGTGTAACTCCTTGTCAATCAAGGAGCATCTGTAGTTTCCAATATGGCCATCTATTGGTAGATGTAATTGTTAGGAGTTAAACACCATAACCAAAAAACAAGTTAGGGAGAAAAGAGTTTATTTCTTCTTACGTGTGCACACCACAGTCAGTCCGCCACTGAGTGAAGTTAGGGCAGGAAGCTGGAGGCAGAGGCTTAAGCAGAGGTGGGAGAAGAATGCTGCAAATTGGATTGCTCCCTGCTGGCTTGATCAGCCTGCTTTCTTATACACACAAGACCACGTGCCCAGAGATGGTACTGTTCCCAGTGAGCTAGACCTCTCATATCGATCATTACTCAAAACCGAAGAATGTTTACAGATTTGCCTTTAGGTCCATCTCATGAACACGTTCTCTAAATTTTGATTGCCTTTCCCCAAATATGTGAGCTTTGTGTCAAGCTGACGAAAGCTGACCAGCACGTCTCTAGCATCTCATAGGCATCTGACAAGACTGGGAGGCTTCCACCGTGTTGCCTACTCTTGTCAGGATGCTTTAGCTATAGCATGGGTTGGCTTGCTGGGGTATCTTCCTCATCAGCTGTATGAAGGAATGGTTTAGAAAACAAAATATTTTCTCCTGGGACTTTCATAACTAAGGACAATTTTAGACATGGCTTATCTGGGATTAGTTGCTGTTACTGTAGGGAAAAGCTACAGTTCAGCTTGGAGATCGTCCACTAAACCAGACGCTCTTCAGAGGGCACTGAGCTGAAGACTAAAAACATTTTAGGGCCGTAGGTGTCCAAAACCTTTATAAAACCTACAGACCTTTCCTTCAGCAACTGCATTTTCCCCCTTGCATTTGTAGAACTTTTATGAAACTTCAAAATTCACCTGAGACTTCCCGGGAGCTCCAGTGGCTCAATTGACTAGCACATGGTACTTGCACGCCTGAGACTGCCTGCGCCTCAGGGTCCCTTCGAGTGTTCATTGAACCGTAGAATCACATGTTCTGCAGCCAGAGGACAAACTTAATCAGGCTTAGAGTAAGAATGCAGATCTAAACATCTCAGAAACAATCCGTAAGTCTGATGCAATTGTGGCAAGGACTAGCCTTTGAGTAGCCTGAAATAATATGGTCTTGCCTAAATGTTCAAATATCTCAAGACTTCTTACAAGGCAGCGAATCTTCCCAAGTCTCCCTTCACTTTGCACATCAACCCAGAAGAGTCTCACATGGATTAAATTTGGGATTGAACCTAGTTAAGGAGCAGTTGGTGAGGTTCAACAAGAGAATCAAGTATACCAAGTCGTCAGGCTTTTAAATGCTGGAGGTCCCACCCCTTTTTCCACCACAGGCATTTGGATATCAGGCACAGGGAAAACTTCTGAACGTTGAATGCCCTTCTCCGAGCCCCAGCCAGTGCAGTGTGACCCGTCGACTTCCACAGGAGTCTAAATAGAAAAAAACAAAAAAAATCTATTCTTTCTGTTCTTATTTACCTTGGGCTGAGAAGCTGGCAGTAGTTTGTCAGTTTTCCACAAAGAATTCCACTTCATTTTGAGGCCAGCTGCACGGACTTTGTAGTCCTATAATCATATCTTCCCTGACAGGCACGCCAACAATTGTGAGGAGCTGCCCCTGAGCCATGATTACTCCGCAATGATTATCTGTGGCTTTGTCATTCATTTCCTAAAACTGGCTCTTCCTGGCATCGCCCCACCGCATGTTGCTCCCTGTGAGTAGCAGCTGCATGGCTAGAGTTTACATCTCCCCTCGACGGGCATTCATTGTCATTAGATTAGGGGAAATTTCTGTGATTTTTTTTTTCTTTACTCAGAGGGCAATTACAATAACAGGGCATAATGGGATGTGGTGTGAGGGAGTTGAAGTGCCCTGGTGAAAGGCTGAAAATGAAGAAGGAGTTAAATAAGGACATCTGTAACGGGATGGCTATTTGTGAATGTGTGGTTCTTGCTTTTGCTTCTGTTTTGAAGAGCTATCCTGAGAGGATTGGGAATCAAATGTGAAACAACAGCTCAGCACTGCTGATTGGAAGGGTCCAGACCAGGGGACCTGAATTCGCAAGACTGTTCTTAGAGATCCTTTCTATCTGTCAAGCAAGAAAGAATGGTTGGATTATGGAGGAAAACAGCTGCTCAAGGCACAGAGGAGAAACTTCTTTTTTCTCAGGAAAAGAAACACTGATACATTATCGGGAACCTTTAAGGTCCATGCTAGCAGCAGAAGGGCACAAAGTTGATGATGGTGACTCTCTTCATTCATTCATATTTTGTAAATATATATCAGGTATCCATCCTCTCTGTTATTCTATGTGATAAGAACTGCACATAAAATAACGAACAAAACCTACCAGCACCGTTCTTTCTCTCATAGGCTTCAGGATCCTATGAGAATCATGTATTCAGGAAAACATGTATTTATTCATCATGGCCTCTGATTCTTCAGATTAGAAAGGCTTCCGGTTGTCAGTCTGTTTTTGGGTGCCTGGCATAGCATCCTCTATGGTCACCCAATGAGATACAGCAGCCCACCACAAAATCTCTTCTCAGCAATTTATCTTCTCTTCAGAATGTTTGCTTACTTTCTTTCTTGGGGCTCTTCATGTCATTGTTCTATATATTTTTCTATTTTTCCAAGAGTTTATAGGTTTTGTTTTCATGTATACATAGCATGTGCACACATACATGTGTTCACAGCCGAACAGACATACAGACAGACACACACACACACACATACACACACACACACACACACACACACACACACACACACACACACACACACACAAGGGCCAGAAGTCAACATTGGATATTGTTCCACAGGAGCCTTCACCCTGTTTTAGAAACAGAGTCTTTTTATAAGATGTGTGTGTGTGTGCGGGGGGGCTCATCAGTTATGAAAGGTCTGGCAGATGCGCCTCTCCCTTTCTCTGCCAGTACTGAAATTACAAATGAGCCATCATACCAAGCTTTGTATATGGGGGCTAGGGATTGAACTCGGTTCTTCATGCTTATGAGAGAAGCGCTTTACTTGCTGAGCCTTCATCCATCCCTCCTCCTTTTCTGATAAATTGAGAAACATATATTCACGGAAACAAAGCAGTTTATTCAGGTTATTGAGCTGGTGAGTGTACAAAGAAGGACTTGAGCCAGAAAATGCTGATCACAAAGCCGACAAAGGGTGTCTATTGTTTTAGGTTGCACATTCCTTCTTCCATTGTGTGGCAGATGGGTGACAAGACAAGAATGCTTATCAAATGTCACCTAGGAGTTATGTAGAGTGGAGGAAGTCCTGAGTGAATGTATAAGGACAGAAGAAGTACTGAATGAATGTGTGTTGTTGACATGAATGTGGTCATGTCAGAGACCCCAATGCCTCAGACCCAGCCTTCCTTGAGTCAGACTCATGGAAATGATGAAGCTTTCCCTTTGGTCCACGTGAAGACATTCACAGTGTGCAGAAAATGCTGATCAGCTTCCCTCCTCCAGATTTTTACTGGCTGGGACTGCTTGTCTACAGAGACCTTCTATCATGATTAGCTAAATCTGCTTCCTTGTTCAATTGTGTGCAATAAGCCCAGCTCCTTGGCTCAGATGTAGAAAATACACGCCATGAGTTTCCAGGTTGCTGTTGTTACTGTCCAGCAGAGCAAACAGCCTACCTGATGATCCCAGTCTTCTGTACACAAATCTATGTATATGCTATTTCTTTGCTCCCAGTCATCACATAGATCAGTTCCTGAGCTACGAAGGTTGCTCAGAAGCAAGGAGCTTTCTTCTGAGTAGATAGGGTAGAAAGATAGCCTCAGGGGGTGACACATTCAACCACCAGGAACGTTAGAGGGCACAGAGAGGAACAGGTAGAAGCTTAAGTGGATGGATGCTCTCCTCTGCTCACAACTCCTTGACGTTGGGTTTGTCGCAATAACAATCACAGTCTTCCCTTGGATACTGAACAATAAGCTGTAAATATCTCTATTAGTTGTGTTTAGCATTGGCAGATGCAAAAAGCATACAGCGCTTCAGTGTGCAAAGCAAAAACTGAGGCAGGTATAGAGAACAGAATGCAACGAGAGTGCTCTGACAGGTGGGGTCCCTGGGTGCATTATTTTCTTTGATAGCTGGAGATATTTTTGAAGTTGCATTTTCTTCCAGAAACACTTTCTTTCTTATAATATATTTCCCTTTTGCCTTTAGCTGACTTACTCTGGATGTGATTATAACCAGAGTTTCCAACCTAAACATGCTGACTTTATTGAGTTTTCCCCACTGGGCCATTGGTGCTGGTGCTAGTGCAATTAAACATGAGACTTGAGCTGTGTGTGTGTGTGTGTGTGTGTGTGTGTGTGTGTGTGTGTTTTCTGGTAGCCTGGCATGTCGTAGGTACTCAGTGAATTTACATTCTGTTGCATAGAATTGAATTATGAAGTCATTATACTGCTTTGCACAACTCCTAACCTCCCCGCTTCAACTGAAATCTCTAAGGTAAGAACAATATTTCTTCTATATGTAATTCTTTTCATTGTTGCATCCCTAGTTCCTAGGAATGTGTCTGACATGTAATGATCTTACTTTCTGTTTGTTACTGAGTGAATGATGGGGGGTAGATTTAGGAAAACAAAAGCAGATAATTAACCATAAATCTTGGCCTTTAATGACATCAGACTATAGATGTCACCCTAATGAAATCTTCAGGAATTTTGAATATAGAAGTATTCTCAGTGATTTCTACGGGAGCCTCTCTAATATATCATGAGAGACTAAGTTATTTTAGTTAGAGTGAATTACAACAAAATTATAAATGTTATAAAATGAATATTCTCATGGTTTAAATGAAAGTATATAATAACAACAGAAGAAAGACCTTCACATTTTTATTGTAATGTCTACAGTGGTGTGCTTACAAGCTTATTTTATTCTGAATTTTCTCAATTTTTATATTAAATGGAATCAGTTTATGCTTAATAAAATGAAATACCTTAAAATCCAGTCATGTTCTTTAAGCTTAAGTCCGTGTTTCCACTAAGATTACTGCCAGCTGCCAGGGTATCTATTATTTCATTTCTGTGGGGATTTGAATAAGTAGTGCTACCAAAAGTACTGTGCTCTTAGATATTTACCCAGTTCTTAGTAGGAACAAAATTCTCTTGGATAGTGTCTCACAATTCCCATGGTGTAAATATTTCTGCCATGGCTTAATTTCCAGATGTCAATGCAGCAATACCAAATTTGTAGATAAAATGGGCACAGTCAGCACTGAGAAGGTAGAAGAGGAGGTTTTGACGCCTCATTGATGATTACATGAACTACTTACAAGGCGTGTTATTCCCCAGATTAATATAGATCACCACGGCAAAACTTTTCACAAAGGGTACCAGTAGTGCCTGCCTATTTTAGCCTCCTCTGGAACATTTTTTTTTTCTCAGTGGCTACTCAGTTCTGCCACTACAGTGCAAAATCGGCCAGAGACAAACATGTCAGTGAACGAGAGAGACACACCCCACTGGACAATACTTAAACATAGGTGGCAGACAGGTTTCAGCCTCCGAGAAAGTCTGCCCACCCTCCATAAGACACACAATACATTTGAGACCATAAATGAGTTCAAAGTAATGTAATAGCTCCTTGGAATTTAGAAAACTTTTAAAAGACATTGTTAGACCCCAGAGGCAGGCTACGGCAGCTGTGATTACTGTACTGTCTGTGTGTGGAAGTGTGGGTTAAGGGGAGGCCAAAGCCATTAAAAATGAAAGCCAATAAAATGTTTACTCAATTCCATTGTTTAGGGAACTGAAGTGCGTTTCTATCAACTCTATCGATTCTGTCACCCAAGAGGATTTGAAGACATTGTGGGAAATGTGAAAACCGGTAAATCCTCTAGGAGTCTGGCTCCTACCGAACCTTTCTGAAACCTCATTTGCATAATATTTATGAATCTTTATCATAAAATATGTAGTTTTGAGAGAGGGTAGACAAGGGTCTCTCCGTCTCTAGCTAAATTTTCCCCACACTTAGCAAAAAAAAAAAAAAATAGAATTTCATCACTAAGTGACTTCTTGTGCCTCATGAGGGATCATCTTCATGGCCGGCATGGAGCAGGAAAGCTGTAGAACACCTAAGTCCTCTATGGAGTTTTCTTTGAGACAAAGCAACCCCCCGACTCCCCCCAAAAAATACATTCAGAAAGAATTGATTATGGGCAATAGAACTAAGACTCGCTTCACATCCACCTCACACTTCTCAACCAACCAGCTCAAACACCTAAATGGGGATGAGAAGATGGAGTTCAGTGGTTGTTGTTTTTTTTTTCCCTGACTTAACTCCAGTGCTATCCTTATTTACTAGGGATTTGATAACAGACAAAGGGATCACGACGTGAAAGCTCTAATGTGCTTAAGGACTGTTAAAAAGCACTTAACATTCCTCTCTCACCATGTAAGTACTGGATGAACAACTCAGTCATTAATTCAAGGAAAGTTGTCTGGCTCTTTATCCTGCAATTCTGACTTGATAGCAATAAAACATATATATCAACAAGATGGCTCAGCCCTCACCCCTCCTCACTGAGCCTCAATAATTCCCCAAGAACCTTTTAGGTCAAGTCTTTTTTGTGGACCACGGGAGAATTTGAGATTCTTGTAATACCCCTTTATTAAAAACTTTTCGCTTTACTGATTTTTATCTTCCTAATCTCTGGAGCCTCTTAACTCCTTCTGGAGGGAGGCACCTTCACCACCACCACACCGCTAATACAGAGGATCCAGAAGGAGCAAAAGACAGGGCAGGGGTTGCTATGTCATTCATTACGAAGAGAAGAGTGGAATTAGGATTTACATTGTTGTGGGAGTGATAGTCAGAGCCACAGTTAGAAACATTTTCCCTGCTTTGGATCCCTTGGAACTTCAAAGGCATTTCACTTCAAGACCAAACCTGTGATTATTTTGTTGCTGAATTGCCAGCAATTTATATAGGAACCCCCGTTTCTTGCTTGTGCCTTGACTAGGAAGCCCAGGAGTATGTGGTCATAAATCTTGAAATTCAAGGTGTATTTAATAGAGACAGTCAGCCCTCACCCTGAGTTAAAGCAGATTTAGGTCATGGGAAGTCCTAGAGAACGCTGAGGCACAGCCTAGGGAAAGGGGATGTGTGTCTTGGAATCCAACAAGTGGCTTTTTGAAACTTTCCTAGGACTAGGTTTGGAAAGGGTATTAATATTTTGACTTGTGAAATAAGTCTTCTGAAGACCAAAGCAGAATTCAAGTGTGTCCCAATTTACTTTGTAAAATGCATCCCTGCAAAGACACATGCAAATCAGTTCCATTGTGACTAAAGGACATCGCCTAACCCATTTCTCCCCTGGGATGATCAGCCCCACCTAGCAGACTTGAGCCAAGTTGCTTCAGGTTTTAACTCCCATCACCTTCACTACGCCGGCTAATTCTTGAAATGTAAAGAAGAAGCGTTCAGACTAAGAGTTTGTTAGGATAAAGAACATTCTTGGCTACCTGCCCACTGGCATAGCTTACCTTTCTCCTATGACAAAGTAGGGGAAATCAGGAAAGTGAAACACAGAAAAGCAAAGTGACTTTCTCAAAGGACACCTAACAGTTGTCACAAGGAATATTCCTCGTGTCCCACTGAGGGCTCTAGACGGTGTCCCCACAGTCTTAAACCAGTCACAAAGCTGAAAGCAAGCTCAGGAGAACAGAACCTTGAGGGCAGTCAGCTTACTCTAAATGCTTTACAGAGACGAATGTTTTTTTGTTTTTTGTTTTTTTTTTGTCTGAAGACATGGAGGTCATTGACAGTAAATAAGAAGACCTTGGTACAGCTGGAGAGTTCAGCTCTGCTTCCGCCCAGTGCCTTCTTGTCTGTCTCTTCCTTGGCCATTGGCTCCCAACTCTTGTGAAACTAAAAAGCTAATGTTTAAGCATTTTACTAAAACTATGGTATATTCCACCGAAGAGAGAGCACTTAGTCAAATTCACTACCATGTAGGTTCACATGAAAAAGATTGGTACAGATCCTGGAAATCTGTTGGAGGTACGTTTGACCTTTCCTTTGTTTTAATTTTAAGATTTTCTTTCTTTCTTTCTTTCCTTCTTCCTTCCTTCCTTCCTCCCTCCCCCCCTCCTTCTCTTCTTTCTTTTTTTCTTTCTTTCTTTCTTTCTTTCTTTCTTTCTTTCTTTCTTTCTTTCTTTCTTTCTTTCTTCCTTCCTTCCTTCTTCTCTCCCTCCCTCCCCCCTCCTTCACTTCTGTCTTTCTTCCTTTCTTCCTTCCTTTCTTTCTTTTTCTTTCTTTCTTTCTTTCTTTCTTTCTTTCTTTCTTTCTTTCTTTCTTTCTGTCTTTCTTCCTTCCTTCCTTCCTTCCTTCCTTTCTTTCTTTCTTTCTTTCTTTCTTTCTTTCTTTCTTTCTTTCCTTCTTTCTTTGTGTATATGTGATTTTTTTGTTGGTATGTACGTTTGTGCATACTTGTATGCCCAGTAGCCATGGAGGCCAGAAAAGGGTCTAGAATCCCTGGGAATCAGAGTTGTAGACATCTGTCAGCCACTGTGTGTACTGGAAATTAAACCTTGGTCTTGTGCAAGCGAAGTAAGTACTCTTAGATGCAGAGCCATTGCTCCAACCCAATGTCTGACCTCTCCTCGACCCATTCTTGTTCAGGAAGGCAGACAGTACTTTCCCTTTTGGAATGTCAAACTTGAGAACAACAGTAACAGGTGAGTCTAGTAGACTTCTAGCACCAACACACAGAGGCTGACGTCAGAGGTCCCTGGCCACCCTGACTACCTAGTGAGAGCCTGTATTCAGAAGAAGTAAATGATTACGAGAACCCTGCTCTTCTACTCAGCACCCACGCAAGGGTTCCATTGTCATTTTTGCAAATGCATGCCCATCATAATTAATTTGATTGTGCTATGTGCTATTTTAATAAGTCCATATGATCATTTAAATTGCTGTACCCTAAACTGTTCTATTGCCTAATCACAATAGCCTATGCACACCAGGAAGTGAAGGAGTAATCCTGCATCACTCATCACCCCCACTCCCAACAGCACCCACACAGAAGGAGCACACTACACAAACACAAAGGAGAGAACTCAGAGAAAGCCAGCTGTGCACCAGCATTCTCTTCCTATACCCCTGGTCTGTGAAGACAGGTCCTAAACACATCTTATCAACGCCATGAACTTCATGCATTTCCTGCCATGATAGAATGTACTTTCTCAAATTATGCCCCCGAATATCTCCTTTCTCCCTTAAGTTGTCAGTTCTATGACAGAAATAAGAAAATGACTACTACAATAACTTTCTCTCAACCATTCTTTCACCAACACATTTTTTTTTTCAGAAGATTTAACACTGTGAGGTGGCCATTCTCCTGTTATTCTTATTCATTCCCCTGGGTAAAGTTTGGTAAAGTTCTTTCATAAACAGCATCCAGGAAAGATTTTTAATGCTCAAACTGGAGGCAGTTTGAGTCACTAATAGGACAGTCCTGTGAGCTTCAACAGGTTGAAATGATAGAATTATATTTGTTGGAAAAGAATTGCAAATACCTCTATGTGAAATTAACATACATACTTGTCATTTACACATATACATATGTGTATGTGCTTGTGACCTTTTATGAAGGTAAATGTCTATGTGTATGTGTGGGTGTGTTAATAGGAAGTCATGGTTTTCTACACTACTTGGGATATTTTAACTTCTTAACCACATTGTTAATTTTTGTGTTCATAGTGTCCCAAAATTGTCAACCAGAAACTCTCTCAAATGAATTTTGCTATCTTTTCCTTTCCGCTATCATTTTTGAATATTCTCATGCTCTCTTATTCAAGCCATCATGTAGTTCTTCCCAAAACCTGGTCTTAGAACAGCTTTTTCTTTTTGCACCAAATAGATCCTGGCACCACTTCTAAAAGATCTGAGTGATTGTAATTAGAACCCAAAACTTAAATCTAAATGTGTTAAATGCTTAGCTTTTGTTAAGAGCTTTTATGACCAACGGGCAATCTTAGGACATATGTATAGCAGACTGAACAGTACTTCCCAAAATCCAGTGTTACCCAAATCTCAAAATGTGACTCTGTTTGAAAAGAATGTCTTTGTATAAGCAATTACTTTAAATGAGGTCATATTGGGTAAAGATGCACTATAAATCCAAAGACTGGCATGTTTATAGGAGAAAGGAGGGGGCCCATAGTCACATCCACAAGGCCATCTGAAAACAGGCAGAGACTGGAGTCATGTGCAGCCACAGGCCTTAGAATGCCAACATCAGTCCAGGATTGATGGTTTCCAACTGTAACTACAAGAGGTGTAGAATCTGTTGTCTTGCTCAAAGCCTCCAGAAGAAAACACTGATGAGTTCTTGATTTTAGATTGCTGGCCAGATCAATGAAAAAAAAACTTGTTTTCAGACAGTCTTTGATAAGTTGCATGGCGACTTTAGAATACTAATACAATGTGTATGAATGTGCGTCTGTGTATATTCATTTACATACACAATTGTATTCATGTTTATTATTCTACAACTTCATCTCTATTTCCAAACCAAAATTATGGAGGCTATTCTCTCCACGTATAATATAATGTATGTTTTACATATATGTTACATATTCTTTTTCCAATAGTAAAAAGGCTAGTTCCCATTATCTTGATGTTGACTTGTTTGATCAGTGTCTGTCTTATTCCATTCCATAGTATGAGAGCAAAATAGCAGGAACTGGTTAGTACATAAATAAATACATTTTTTCACAGTTCTAAGTTAGGAAGTCCAATAATGAACATGCCAGCATCTGTAACTTCCTTCATGGTGGAATATCTTGTTGTGTCTCAGAGGCAAAGAGGGGTAAGAGGTTAGACCCACTCATAAAGGTAGAACCTTGATAACCTAAACAGCTCTAAACAGTGTTGAGAGTTTTTACCACAGTTTCTACTCTTCAAATGGTAGCTGCCTCTGTGACCAGTGAGGGCTCTTTCTAGGTGAGTGGTCCTTTGGAAAGATGAGTTCCTCCCAGTGAAGGTATGCACTCAAAATACTGAGTAAAGTTGATCAGTTTGAAGATTCTGATGTTTTGTTCTGTTTTGTGGTGCAGGAGAGTGAACAATGGACTCCATGCTCGTGCAGCAACTTTTCTATCTCTTGCCTACACTCCCTACTCTTTAACCAGATTTTGAGACTATTTGGAATATTTTATTTTTCAGAAATATTTCACCATACAAGTAGAAGCATTTTCCCTCATTTTAGCAATATTTCTTTCTTTATCTTAAACCATCTAAGTGAGTATTCACCTTGTTCATCAGTATTAGGAATATTTGGATCCAATGCATACTCATAACGTTGTTTTTCTTGGTTCCATGCCAGCCCATCTAGAGATACTGTGACCGGGTACAAGCTTTCTGTACAGACGTTACAAAAAACAGCCCCATTAAGTCCAAGTCTCAACTTGCTTGCTTGCCACTGAATAATCAGGAATGTTTTAGAGGAAGCTAGCTACAAGTTATGATCACAGTTAAGAGCACAGTACAATGGATGGAGTTCAGCTCACTGATCTTTTGGGGTCTATAACTAGGTAATTTGTAAGCAAGTATTGTCTTGCACACCTTTTTTTTTTATCACTCAGTATCCTTATCTGTAAAGTGGAGGTTAAAACTCACTGAATTACAATGACAGGTAAAAGTTAACGAACTTAAAACATGTGTTGATTTCTCACTCTCTTTCCCTCTCCCTCCCTGTATATATATGAAAAAGAAGAGAGTTCATTTTTTTTTTCTTAAGGTTCCAGAGCTGTAAGAGTGACACACGGCAGGAATCATGGCAGCAAGCAACAGCCATGGGGGCAGGAACAGGAAGGTGAGAGAGATCACATCTTCAACCACAAACAGGAAGCAGAGAGCTAACTGGAAGAAGGGTGAGGCTATGACCTCTCGGGAATGTATGTCCCTCCACAGATCATAACTCCCCTAACTGCACCGTTACCTGATGGCCTGAGCCTATGGAGCTTATTTCCCACTCAAACCACCATATATGCTAACAAAAAAGATTTTTGTGAGTTTCTTCATTTTGAAGTTTCATGTATTCATTTTAGTGTTCTTGGAACCCAAAGATGTTGTTATAAGAACATTGGACCACTGGGTTCTAGTTCTAGCTCAGCTTCTATCACTAATAGACTGTGTCATTTCAGAACATGTCATTCCTTTCTGACTTTTGTTGTTTCTCCTCTGCTAAGTGAGGGTAATGAGGATTGAAATGCTTATCCTAAAACTTACTTCTAACTTTAAAACTCTTGTGTAACAGAAGCAATGGCTGTATCTATGTCCTTGTCCCTGGCTGGAAAATTAGACATGGCATGTAGCATGGCACTGAGCTATCAATGTTTGGCTTGATAGTCATGCTATTTTACAGTGTATTCAACTATAAGTAATATTTGAAAATTGTACCACTTCTCAATTTGTCCAGGTGATTCGCATGAGTAGCTAAGAATAGGAAAAATTGTGAATGACTAAGGGAAACAGAGTTAGTAGTACCATTTCATTGATGAAGGACTTTCTCAAATATGGTTTGGTGAACAAAGAAAATGTAAACTTCTTCCTGATCCCTCCCCATATATGGAAAAACATGTCTTAAGATCCTTCCCCAAATAGCCCATTACATTGGCCCACTATCCTAAACACTGTCCAGCCTCCTTGATGAAGTGGTCTGACCCTCTGACAAGAGTTTCCGCACCATCTCTTCATGCCTTGTTGGTTTAGTTTCACATGATGGATGATATGACATGCAGTCGGCAGGGCTGTTGGTACCTGCTCTGTAAATGACTCTGGTATCATGCCGCCAAAGGCAAAGTGACCATCTCTCAATTCTGGCTGAGCATTCTGACTTCAAATTTTCAAGTATGGAACCTTGTGATTTATGAGACACACACAAAAAATCGTATAAATGGCCTTCTATTCCTTTTGACAAGTATAGACTCCCTATATAACCTCCAACCTATGCTTCCTTAGCACAACAACACTGTGCTAGCAAGAAGAGAATAGCTTCCCCTTTCTATCTATCACAAAGATCTAAAAACATTTGCATCACCAAGTGTTGTGTGGATTAGGTCAAGCTGGTACACTAAACCACTAGAGGACCAGACAGACAGTAAGGTCTCAGTTGAGTCATTTTCACTTCTCTATGCTTAAGAGAATAAAGATGAGAGCTACAGGGGGTAGAGCATTTGTCTACTACACATGAAGTCCTGGGTTCAAATAATCCCTGCTGGGGATTACCAGCACTGTAAAACAAAACCAACATCCAGTGGTTTCTACTGAATGGGTGTTGCTTTCCTGGTCATGATGATACACAACTACAACAGCAGCACTTGGCTGATGAAGAAGAGCGATTGGACATTTCAGGTCAGCCTGGTATACATAAGAAAACCATTCCACCAAACACCAGCTGGAGAGAGAGAGAAAGAGGGGTGAGATGGTGGGATGAAGGGAAAGATAGAGGAAGGGATGCAGGGAGGGAGAGAGAAACTGGGTTTGAAAATGAGATGAACCTAAAATTCTGTGACAGTGTAGATGAAAAGTTACTTCCAGGAAATCCTTGAGAGATGGTTTATGCTTTGGGAATATCTAATGTCCTTTCATATCCACTGTTGATAAATAAAAAAACCTAGCAGCCCTGTAAAATATCTGTTCTGCATTATTTCACCTTCATGCTCCTCTGTGGAAGCTGAGACACAAACTTGAGATGAGGCTAGAAGATATGATAGACTTTATAAAGAAGCCAATTGTCCTTGTGGCCTAGTACCACCATGATAAACTCTGAATGGTATCAATGGATACAGAACTCCCAACTCCTCAAATATGAGAATGTCCTCAAACACAGAGGGATAGGATGGTACATTAGTGAGCTTTCTATCACTGTAATACAGTACCTCAGACGAGAATTTACAGAGTAAAGTGGTCCTTTCCTCATAGTTTCGGTAGTTCAAACAGTGATCAATTGGACCTATTGCTTAGGACCAGGAATGAGGCAGGAGAGGGCGGCAGAGCGAATTACTCACCTCAGGAGCTACAGAACAAAAATGAAAGGAAGGTGCAGAGACACAGAATCCCCTGAAGAGCATGAGCTCAGTGACAGAAAGACCTCCACTAGGCCCTGCCTCTTACTGGTAAGAAAACAGTGAACATCCAAGCCATCATAGTATTTCTCTTATTTGGAGCTAAGGGTGAGCCAGGTAAAGATGCAGAGGGCAAATTGGCTGGGTTGCAAGCACTTTAATGAAGTTGGTATCACTGTTCACATCAATACCATGTGTGGTCCCTACTATAAAACAGAGGTCAGCGATTTATTTTTAAATCGAGCCATTAAGAAACAGTATAAATGACCAGCCTGACCACTGTTCCAGGCAGCCAAAATGTGAACTTACCTTGGTTCTTATTGTCCTTGAGGCTAAAATAGATCTCTCTTCTAGAAGACTTATATGGAGTTAGCACAGCAAATTATCTGAGAAGGCTCACTGTCTTATGAGAAACCCTGCAGTATTTGGATGCAGGCTGGGAACACTGTTGCCACTAATACAGCTTTGACAATTGTTCAATGCATTGATTCTGTCACAGCCTGCTGCCTTTTGCTCTAGCAATCTCAGAGATGGGAGTGGTTTGGCATTTCTTTGAGTAACTTTTTTTTTTTGTCGAAAATAAACGGTGACTTAGAGTTTTATAGTCATTTATTATTTTTATTAGTGGATGAGGAATTCGAAACCACTTAGGGTTGGAGAAATGCTTTCGACACTTTTCCAGACAGAAGGCTTGAAAAACAAGGTCTTTGGATTCTTATATAGCATTCTTTTGAAGGGTTATGTAACTGATACTTCACTGATTTATTTGGCTTGGACTCATTTAATGGTGACTTTAGTAAGACATACTAACTGCTTGAAAGGCAAATTGAGATTTCAAATAAGTGCTGAAAAGGTCTCCTGGCTCTAAGAACAGGAAGTAACTAACATATCAGCCCAAACAGTCCTTTAGCTCTGAAATTTTGCTTTTTATAAAAATGAACAGATCAGGAAAGAGACAGGAAACTAGCAGCCATATGAGGAGATACAAAACTTGAAGACTGTTTCTTGAGACAAACGTGGTGGAGTAGGGGGAGGGGTAGCTGATACTTTTTCACTGATCTCAACCGCACCCAGACTAGTGAAAACAGCCCCTCAATGAATAAACCACTTCAAGAGTCTGCTTGCCTTGCATTCTTCAGTAGGTTCTTACACAGATTCCAAAGGAGTGGACACAGACCCCGGGAAATGCAATGGCAATCTCCAGCATCCTGAGCTCTGACCCCAGCGAGGTCACTAAACAGATGTACCCACCCTGGTCAAGGAGCTCAGGGTTTTACTTGCTGCCGTTGATCTTGTTTGTCGGTTAGTGTTGCTTTCTCAAGCAGCCAGTGTGCACAAGGCATCCATGTATCCCAGGCCAAGCAGCTTGTGAGTGTAGTGCAGACACGTGCCCACGGGGTAAGAGAGTCAGGCGGGCTAATAAAAGACGGAGCCCGCCTCAGCCTAGCGTCTCTTCCACACTACAGCTCACGTCTTCTTTAAGGACCAGTGCAAATCGCTGCTGTGGGGAGTACCGGAGGTTTTGCTTGACCCACAAATTTCACGTGTGTTGCCAGCATTTGTGAAACGGTGGCAGGCAAAGAATCAGCTTTTTCCCGGCTTTTTTTTTTTTTTTTTTTAATATTTTACTTTGGTTGAGGTGACTCAGTATGTGCATGGGGCATGTGCTGCTCAAATTTGGGTTGTTAACATTTATATTGCCTTAAATATTAAAGTAATAATTAGCATGCAATAATTTTTCATATCTAGGAGCTCTGAGCTGACATTTTGATATAGGCAAACAGTACATATGGATCAAATCAATGGAATTATTGCTCCTATTGCTTCATCGTTACGTCATGTTGGGAGCCTTTGAGCTTTTTTCCTCCAGATATTCATGAAATGTATAATAAGGTTTTTGTGAGCTGGAGTTACCCCGCTGCTCTTTAGAAGACAAGAATTTACTGCTTCTATCTTAAGTGTGTTTGGTTACCCATTGTCTAACCTCGCATTACTCACCATTCTCCTAAGCCTCTATTAATCACTTGCACACACTGAGCCATGTTTTTAAACAACATCCGCATGGAATGTTGTTTAAAAACAGGTACCTGCACCTGACTTATCTCCCTTAACAGCCTCATCCAGATCTATCCCTTTTGCTCTAATTGATAAGGTGTCATTCTTTTTATGCTTAAATAATACTTCGTTGTGCAAATACAACACACTTTCTTTATGATTTCATCCCCACTTAGGGATATACTGTCTCTAACTCACACTCCATATCATCACAATGAGAATAGGAAAGCAATCAACATGAACTGAAATTTTTTCTTTGACGCACTGATGCCATTTTTTTTGGACATGTATCTAGAACCTGGATGACCATATCATAGTTTGTTTTCCTATTGCTATGATAAGATTCCCCCAACAAATGTAGTATTATTTTGGCTCACAGTCCAAGGGTACATACAATCTAATCATGGCAGACAACTGACAAAAGCTGGTAACAGGAAGAAACAGGTGATGAATGCTTTCACTCAGCTCACTTCCTCTTTACAGTCCAGGGTTAGGATCAGATCTCAGGGAATGGTGCTGTCCCCTGGGGACAGGTCTTCCCATCCCAATCAACATGATAAAGATAATTCCTTGCTAGCATGCTCAGATGATCATCTCCCAAGTGATTTGGATTTCATCAAGTTGGCAGCTGAGATTAACTATCATGGAGCATTAGATCAATTTGTAGTTTCTTGAGGAACCTCTGTCTTGTTTGATTGTGACTGTACTAATTTCTATTCCCTCCAATCATATATGGGCATATTTCCATATGATTGCCAGCATTTATTTTTAAGCATTTGGATGTGGCTTGCATTTCCCTAATGACAAATGAGTCAGAGCTTTTATTTTTCATACTTTACTTTTGTTTTTAATTGAAATATTTGTAGCATTGCTGCTTTTTTAAAAAAGTTAATCTATTTTGGATACTACTTCTTTGTCAGATGAACAGTTGTTTTTATATTTCTATAGCTTGTTTACAGTTTGTTGGACAAAAGATTCTTCGTTATTACAACCCCACTGGTCTTCTTCATTTTTTTCCCACTTTTTAAATATTTCATTTATATTTTTATAAATTACGGCTTATTCACTTTGTATCCCCCCTGTAGCTCCCTTCCTCCTCCCCTCCCAATCCCACCCTCCTTCCCCCTCCTCCTCCCATGCCCCTCTCCAAGTCCACTGATAGGGGAGGTCCTCTTCTCCTTCCCTCTGACCCTTGCCTATCAGTCTCATCAGGACTGGCTGCATTGTCTTCCTCTGTGGCCTGACAAGGCTGCTACCCTCTTAAGGGGAGGTGATCAAAGAGCCAGCCATTGAGTTCATGTCAGAGACAGTCCCTGTTCCCATTACTAGGGAACCCATTTGGAGATTGAGCTGTATCTGTGCAGGGGTTCTAGGTTATCTCCATGCATGGTCCTTGGTTGGAGTATCAGTCTCAGAAAAGACCCCTATACCCAGAATTTTTGGATCTGTTGCTCTCCTTGTGGAGCTCCTGTCCCCTCCAGGTCTTCCTATCTCCTCCTTCTTTCACAAGATTCCCTGAACTCTGCCCATAGTTTGGTTATGAGTCTCATCATCTCCTTCAATACCTAGCTAGGTAAAGTCTCTCAATAGCCCTCTATGGTAGGCTCCTGTCCTGTTGCCTGTTTTCTCCCTCTTCTTTTTTATTTTTTGTACTTTTGGCTCCTTATCCAAAAATCGCAGTCTGTGCTAAAATTGTGACTTGCATCCCCTCTATTATTTTTTTCTAGCAGTGTTGAGTTTCAGGTCTTATATTTGGGTCTATGATCCATTTTGAATGGATTTTTGCAGTGGGAGGTATGAGGATCAAGTGTCCATCTTCTATGTAGGATATCCAATCTTTAGAGTGCCGTTTGTTGAACAGGACATTTTTTTCCCAATGAGCATCTTTAGCATTTCTGTTGAGTCAATTGGCTGTGAACACATGATTTCCTCTTGAACATCTTTTGCCTTTCTATTGGTCTTTGCATCAGACTCTGCCACTGCCATGCTGTTTGAGTTACTATAGCTTTGTAGTATATTTTGAAGTTGAGCAATGTGATGGCTTGATCTGATCTCCTTGGTCATTGCCTTCGACACATTTTGAAGGAGCAGGGACAGTCATGGTCCTGTCTTGCTCTCTCTCTGCCACAATCTTCTAAGAAGCTTAAACTGAAGTTGTCCTAAAGTAAGGACTGTCAGTCCTAGACTGAGGGCTGCCAATCATGAGTACTTTGGTGAATTTTCCCTCTGCAAGTCTCTCTGGGTAAAAGGTTGAGGCCCTTCTTACTTTGGCTGTGAAGTCTCAGCTTTGCTCATTAAAAAACCAGCCTATTTCACAGAGCCTTCATGAAGCTCACACAAAATCCCAATAGTGGCAAGTGTCACCTATCATATAAATATCATGTTGTTTTGTCAAATTACTGGACATGCCAACTGTCTGCTTTCTAGAGTGGCTGAGGACAGATGAGATATGATTATTATGTGATGAGCAATTCATCACTGTAGAAAAAACACATAAATCAGGGGGCTTCAGGTGTAATGAGTAGGTAAGCCAGGCTTTCTGTGTAAATGGTAGGAACTCTGAATATCAGCACTGGGGAGCTCAGATGGATTGTCAAAATCAGAGCCTTTCAGCAATTAGAGAACAGCCACTTCCAGCATTGATGCTCCTGTCTCATTATCCTGGGAAGCTGCCTTCGTCATATTAGAGAAACCTGTCATAAGTGAGCAAGTTGGTGGAAAAGTTGAGGATATATACATACATATATATATATATATATATATATATATATATAGAGAGAGAGAGAGAGAGAGAGAGAGAGAGAGAGAGAGAGAGAGAAAGAGAGAGAGAGATAGACAGAGACCAAGAGATAGAGACACAAACATAGAGGGACAGACAGAGATAGAGGGACAGTGAGAGAAACACACACACAGAGACAGACAGTCAGAGAGACAGACAGACAGGCACAGACAAAGAGAAAGAGAGAGAGAGAGCCATCATGTAGTAACTTAGCAATCAAGGCATTAGCAGCCAAAAAGCTTTGCTTGTAGAGGAGTTAATGGATTTATATTATTTGTGGTTATCTGGATTTCAGATTGATACCATAAATATTCAGACTCTAAACTCAGCTGGAAGCAGCCGCCGCTGACTTTTCTGTGACCTAACTGGAAACACTAAATCAGCTGTCTCCTTGACTTTCAAGGGAATGACATACCCCCAAGCCCATGAGATAGCATCGCCTCGGTATTTTATTGCCTCCAGAGGACCTCGGCTTAGTATGGTCTGTAACTACAGCCCCTCACTGAATGCCAAGTGTAGTTAAGATTGCTAAATCACAAAGTCCTCTGCTCTGGGCCGGCGAGAGCCTTGACTGTGGGTGTAGATGCAGTTCAGTCTACAAAACGTGAGAAATGAACTGCTTTCCAGGGCAAGCCTAGTGACATATTATCTTTAGACTTGTATGTGTCTCCGCCCATGGCCTTTTCTATCCCTGGCTCTTGCCAGGGTTCTTCTTTTTTCTTTTTCTCTGGTTTTTAAAATGTTCACTTGAGAGAGATAGAGCCATGGGTCTGGTTCCAGGTCTAAGGGCACTTTCTTATCGTAACAGGAGGATTTGCTTGCAGTCCTTTCAGGCATCGGCTGACAGTCACTCTGTGAGATGGGGTCGGAACCGCTCGCTGTCTCACTCTGGAGCTGACACTAAGATGCTCATGATAGGAGAAAAAGAAACGTGGTCCTCCTCCTTGGGAGGACTGAGGAACCCTCCACTGGCAACAGGCTTCCTTTTGCCCCATGACAAATTGTGCTGAAGGCTTGACAACACCAAATCCATCATAAGGATTGGCCAGCTCCTTCTTTCTGTCAGCTTAACAGATGTGGCAGCAGCCACAATGTCAATAAAGGTTATGTCCTGCTTCAGAGAAAAAGGGGCCAAAACACCATTTAAGTAATTGCTTGGGGAGGAAAAAAAAAAACAAAACCCAAGCTCTCGTTGGAGGCAGGCAATTGCATTGTCAGGATGGGCTTCACACATGGCAGGAGTCTCCCTAGCTTTCCCTGATGAGTTGAAAGGTGGTCTGGGGGGAAGATGTGTGGGTCCATTACCAGGAAAACGGCTAAGACATAAGTGATGGCGAGTTGTGACTTTCCGGGTCCCATCTACACAGCGTTTGGAAATCTACCAAGAATCCTTCTGTTACCATTTGACCCAGCTGTAACACACCCCAGATGTCAGAAAACTTCCTTTGAGGGTTTGATGCAAAGCAGGGGGAAGGAAAGGAGCCATCGTTAAGGAAACTCAACACAATGTGGGACTTGTTTTATTTTCCAGTATTTTTAAATCCAGAATCTCACACAGTACTATTTCTGTTGTTCTTCATGATTAGGCACTCTGGATATCCTAATCCAAGCCCAAAGCACAAAACAAAGGTTCCAGGGGAAAAAAAGGAATAAGAGGAAAGGGATGCATAAAAAGATTAAAACAGCTGGAGCACGAAACATGTGGACTCAGAGTAGCGATTCATGAAAGAGAGCTAGACAGCAGTGAACATGGCAATGTGTCTCAGACAGAGCACAGCCAGGCTTCCATCGTAAGGTCCCCCTAGAGACCCAACATTCCTGGGCAATTATGAATAAGGAAAGTAGAGGGTCTGAATTTGCATTTCTGACAAGCTCATTTGGACAGCTGTGTGAAAGACAGATCAGAGGAGAAGAATGAAGGCAGGGAAACCAGGTACAATGGTGTTGAACTAGACTTAGCAAAAGCACAATGAAGGTCCTGAAGAGGGAACCAGCAACGAAGATGTGAAGAAACAACGGAGATGTGCACAGACAGGATTAAGCTGACTGGACTCAGGAGAGGTGTCCGAGGGTCCGATGAAGAAGGCTTTTCTTATCAGACCCGCTTGTCTCTGTGTGAGGACCATATTATTATAGTTCCAACCGTGGTGAGCATCAGATTGAGCATCAGATTGAGCATCTGATTGACAACGAGACTAGATCTAAACTCAGTGCTGCGCACAGTGTGATGAATTATCTAGATTAGGTTAACTGAGTTGGGAAGACTCCTCGTAACCATAGGTGACAGGGTTCCACAAGCTGGGGCCTTGCAGCATAGAATGCTGAACGCTAGCATTCGCCTCTCTCTGTGTCCTGATCATGGACACAAGGTGACCTGTCACCTCAAGCTCCTGCTGCCGTGCCTGCCCGGCTGTGATCAGCTACACCCCTGCAATGAGATCTTCCTTCATGCCAGCAACTTGTGAGGGATTTACCACAGCTGTGAGACGTGTATGTAAGACAGAAAGGGGAGAATAATAGACTTAGTTCTGGAGAGGTTCCAGTCACAGTTTTGGTAACTACTTCCCCACTTTCCCAGCCAACGTTCAAATACTTGCCTTGTCTTCCAATCTACAGACACTGATACGAATGTCCACATCTGTAGGAGAAGCACATTTAGAGAAGGGGTGCTAAGCTCCGTCTTTATCCCAGGTTTTGATGAGAGTATGCAATTAAGATTCATGAGAGTGTATTGCTGTCTATTCTTGCTGAATTGCGAGGCTTTCATGACAGAGCAATATCTACTGTGGTCTTCAGGAGCAGTGTCTGGAAAAGGAATCTTAACACCACATAACTAAGTCTGAGCTCCAAGCTCATTCTTTAAAAAGAAAAATTATTTATTCTTATTTTATGTGAATTGGCGTTTTGCCTGCATGTATGTCTATGTGAGGGTGTCAGATCACCTGGGACTGGAGTTACAGATGGCCATGTGGTTGCTGGGAATTGAACCCAGGTCTTCTGGAAGAACAGCCAGTGCTATTAACTGCTGAGCCATCTCTCCAGCTCCCAGAGCTCACTTGTACCTTAGTGGATCCCCGCATACGAGCCTGAATAGATTTTATTTCAGACAGAAGCCTTGTTGCTGGTCCTGCTGCCTATCTGCATTACCTGGACTTTCCAGCCCAAGAGTCAAACAGCTGCATAAGGAAATATTTGGCTTCAGAGTCACACAGCAGGAAGGCGAGGGGCACGACCGGCTCTCAGGTATAGCAAGTAGCAGAGTTTTGATCCCTTTCTCATCCTCTCTCCCACCACTTCCTTGTCTTCAGTGCTCCTGCGCTCTTTGAGGAACTTCCTACAAGACAAGGCAATTCTGGTAAGAAAGTACAACAATTCAAGCCAGCCATAGATGCATGTGTACTGGCTGGTACTAAAGTGTTGTAAAGCCGTGCTAATCTCAAACCTCCCTTAAGGATGTAATTATATCAGGCCTGATTCCAACCTCGCTTCAGGATAGGAAACTGTGCTGGGGGCATTAGTGTACCCCACACGCACCATCTTCATTCCCTCCCCTGTGTTCTCACAACATCGTAAGTACGAATCTGCTAAGCCACTTAGCTCAGCATCATGGGATTGTTATTTATGTCCTCGTCTTCCTCTCTTGAGCACTCACTCCTCTAGGCTGGTGGCTTGTGTCTTCAGCTTGTCCATACGTCAAGCATCTGGCCCAGAGCTTGGCACATTAATTTGGTGGCACTTTGGTGCCCCCCAGAAGAGAAAGATGCTATTATCATTATTATAATATTAGAAAAACAGAAGCAGCAAGTTTTTCAAACAACAGTGTGGAAGGAAAAACATTTTCACTGTGCTTTAGATACCTGATAAAACAGGGTCAGACGAAAGAGGAGGAAGTCCTCCCCAATACACAGACTGGGAAAGGGGCAGGGAGAAGCTGAGGGAGGGAGGGTGAAATTGGGAGGGAATAAGGGAGTGGGATACAGAGTTAATAAAATGTAACTAATAATAATAAACAATAAAAAAATGTAAAAAAAAGAATGGTGCTAAAAGTAAGATTAAGGACCAACATAGTGCCTTAGGTTTATAATTTCAGCTTCATTGCAGGCTAGGCAGAGATGGGACTAGAAAGTCAAACCCTGTCTATGCACAGTGTGACACTCTCTCCCCCCCAAAAAAAATTAACATGTAAGAAGAGGACCGGGGATACGGGATAGTGGGAGAGCAGTGTCCTTGCCTGCATGAGACCCTGTGTTCAATCCATCTCCGGTATTAGAAAAAATTTAAAAAAATAAGTTACTCCTGACCTTTCAGCACCATGCTCATAGTGCCCTTTGCTGTTATTGACTGGAACTGTAGAGATAGTTCAGTGGTTAAGAGCACGTTTTGCTCTTGCAGATGACCGGGGTTCCATTTCCAGCACCCACATGGTGGCTCACCACTGTCTGTGACTCCAGTTACAACTGATCTGACTCCCTCTTCTGGCCTCTACAGGCACTGCACACACACACACACACACACACACACACACACACACGGTACACAGACCTACATACAGGCAAAATACCCGCACATAAAATTAAAAAATTCTTTTCTTTAAAGAGAGAGAGATTCACTGATTGATGAAGAAGACAGAACTGTTAAAAAAGGGAAAGAGGCAGTGGTGGTCCTATATATTTTACACATGGCTGATGCTATCAGTGGCATCAGTGACCTCCCATCCTCCCCATGCTGTTTGGGTACTCAGTTAATGCAGTTTGTACTTTCTCACACTCCCTTTGTTTCAACAGCCTGAACTTGTGAATCTGCTGACCAGGGTCCATGGTGCATTTGGTGACTGACATATTTCAAGAGCTGCCTGAAAAGCAGATCAGACTCCAGCTTTCTTCTCCTTGGCAGCAACCTATACCCAACGCAGCTAATAAGCAAGCGGGGGCTGTTTTATGACTTTGCCCTGGTCCATGCTTTCCATGTCCACCTCGACTGAAATAAGTGGGGGGATGGTGACAGGGCCTCTCTTGTGGAATCCGCAGTATCTTGGGTCTGTTATAGGAGACCACTGCCTTGTCTCCTGCCAGTCCCAAAGTCTCAGGATCTAAGAAGTGAATCTGATTTGATCAATGGACCGGCTTCCACCCTGCTGAGGAGCCTGTCATGTGTAAGAGCAACACGGTGGATGAAAAATCTTAGCCATATGAAGATTCCGAGTTTTAGTCCCAAAATAACTCCTGGTGTTGTTGGCTTCTCTTCCTCATCTAGTTACCATCTGGGGTTTGTGTGTGTGTCTCTGGGTGCACACGCGCGGGCAATAATACCTCCTCCCCACAATCTGGCAGACACAGACACACACCTCCTCCCACCTCTCCCATATTTGTGTACTCGCTCAACCAGAGATGTGGAAAGAATTTCAGATCAACTAAAAAGGCCTGATTTCTGCCTTCCTGCTAAAGATTTCTACGTGTACTTCATGCCTGCCTTAAAAACAAAGCAGAAAAGAATGGGGGTAGGTAGGATTAAAGTCAGTCTTTAGTCAGAGGCTGAGGAGATGGGGAGCAACAGGAATTAATTTATGAAAGACTGGGCGGTGAAATGGGCCTTCGTGGCTCTGAAGCTGATGCATGGAAGTGCTTAATAGCTTGGAGGCTGCAAACATTTTTGTATGAACTTGACAACTAACTCAAACCACGGCCTGTTTTCTTTTGACTTCGGAAACTTACTTGTTTTACGTTTCTTTGGTTTAGAAATGACCCGGGCATTGAACTAATTAAAAAAAATAATTTAATATGTAGAAATAAATCCTATGTTAGCTGAGACCTTGTCAGGCAATTTCAACCTGGAGAGCAACCTTAGAACAGACCAGTAAATCTCCTCTAATAGGAGCTTCCAGATCCACTATATCATAGAATGCTTTTGCATACTTGTCAGGGAGCACATTTCACCTTGCCTACTGCCCTCACAAACTTCCTGAAACAAGAGGGGCTTAATAGGAAAGAAAGCAAGCTGGGAAGAGGGAGGCTAGATTGAGGAATTGAAGATGGAGTGAGAAAAGGCCTCTGGAGAGACAGAGGGGGTCAGGGATTCAGTACAAGTAAAAAAAAAAAAAAAAAAAAAAAAACGGAGGTGGAGGAGGAAGCAAAAGAATACTCTTCCTTCTCCCCCTCTGTGAAGCTGACAGACTCAAACAGTAAGCAGCCATCCTAGTCTGCATTCCAGAAAACAGGTCAAGAAAGGGACAACACAGCCATCATGAAAATGATGGGCGGGAGCATAACATAATAAACCAAACAACCAAAACAAAAACAAAGATGACAAACCAAAACAACAACAACAAACAAACAAAAGGAAGACTGAGGCTGACAGGCTCTGCTTAGGGGACAAAAGTATGGGACGCTGCTCCCTCCTGGCCTTGTCCTATATTGTAAGCCAAATTTGCTTGACTACTGTGTGTGTGTTGACTATTGTGTGTGTGTGCTGGGAGAGAACTTTATGCTGTATGGTGTTCACTGAATACCCTTGTTGAGGGTACCCTTAGGGGATGGAGGTTCACCTCACAGGGATTGGATCATGAGCCATGTCGAAGTTCTGTGTCCCAACTTCCTACTTTCTAGTTGAAAATATTCACTGCAGATGCTACTGTTTAGGAAAAGGATTCGTCATGTTGAAGAATGGAACCGAACAAGATTTGAGCCATTCATGAATGAGTTATATGTAAAGATGCTGATTTAGGAGGGAGAATCTGGAAGTAAGGGAGAAAGAAAATTGGAACATTCGAAATATGAGGCCAAAGGAAGACTGCCTTCAAGAGTCTTATCAAAATGAAAAATATTGAGCAGGTGTTATCATTTCCTTTAGCAAAACCTTCCGCTGACCTGGTGAGGATGACATAAGGACGGTGGACACTTCCTGATCTTACCATTGTCCTCCACTAAGCTGAGACATGAGCTTCATTCTCACATGTTGCCCCAGGTTCCCATGTCATAACAAAAAATTATAATTCAGCTCAAAGGAAGTGTGGCAGCCAACCGTAACAAGTCAGGACAATAGATTCAGATTGTCACATTTTCCGTAATCCCAAATAAATTCTAATCAGATTCAACCATGACTCATTTGGTGCCAGGACTGTAAGAACACAGGAGAATGTTTTTCAAATGCTAAAAGGTTTCTTTGTCACACTGACGGGTCATATGACTTGCAAACAATCAGTTTCTGGAAAGCCACAGGTGAAGTCGGTTTCTAAATCTACAGCACTATTCTTAAGTAGTTATTTCTCTCTGGAAAGTTCTAGTTCAAAAGAAAATGATGCCTGGACAGAGGTTGTAGAGAGCACAGATGCCAGCTGCCCCTCGAGAGGCTATTCAGGATGGTTCTTGAAAAAGTTGACTTATCAATAAGATCTTAAGTTCATAGTCACAACAGGCTGTTGGTGGAGGTATAGAGGACACTCATATTAATGGCAGAGTAAGCCTTCCTGAACACCCCTAAGCACGTGATTCAGTTTTGATCATCATCAAGAAATCACAGTGAGATTCCTCTGCCCTGTGTTTGGACCTCCATGAGAGTCTTCTATTAGGTTGACAGAGGTGACAGGACCCCTTGCTTCACACAGGGATGAGAGTCAAATTCAACTTGGCTCTTCAGGCTTGAGGCCTCCTGGTGTCTAAGTGACACAGATTTTCCCATATATTCTTCTAAGTCCTCTATCTTCTCCTTATATAATCTTTTCATAGCAGAAGAGAAAGAATGTGCTTCAGAAAGGAAAGATGAGCATCTAATCACTTACAGGTTATTTGAAAATGACAGGGTGAACCTTTGCCAGGAGCAATGCATAAATCAAATAATTCTCTAAGATCAAAAGTTAATTCCTAAAAAAAAAAAAAAGTTAATTCCTTAAGGATGATGCAAGTAAGACATAAAAGGAAGAAGAAAATGTGGAGGAAAAAACAGCCTCTTTGATGATATTTTGTCAAAATGAAATTTTAGAATCCCTTTTAATATGTGTTAGGGATTGATTTAGCAGCTGTAGGAAGACTAAAACATTTATGATGAGTCCCATGCTTCCCAGTCTTGTGGAAGGAAGCTCATGTCTTGTTGGGTAGGAAGACAAATGAACAGTAGATAATATACAACAGCAAAGGTTTACG
Organism: Meriones unguiculatus; assembly: GCF_030254825.1. Lineage (NCBI taxonomy): Eukaryota > Metazoa > Chordata > Mammalia > Rodentia > Muridae > Meriones > Meriones unguiculatus. The sequence goes on along the minus strand of NC_083359.1, from coordinate 89,794,872 downwards.
AAGCATTTCTAGGATACCAACAAAGTATTCACATTGTGTCTTGCTGTGGATGTAAACATGTTTTTGTTGTGGTCCCAGGTGTGGGATGTGGGACTGATTCAGATGGTCCACAGCAGCAGACTATTTGCCTCATGTGGGCTCTGAGAGGAGCTCTTTGACAGCTGCAGATGGTTTGAATCTGAGGACTCTGGAGAGAGAATAAATGCCAGAGTGCAGAGAGTGGACATCCGAGACGAACAAGGCTGCTCCTGCTTCCCCCTGGCTGCTCCTGGTTGCTGTTGTGAAACAAGAGGTTGGAGATGTCCTGAAGCAAGGATTGGAATGACTCTAAAAAAAAACCCAACAACCCTAACCATCAGGAAGCAGCTAAGAAAGAACTGAGCCCCCTCCCCCACTAACCCTTTCTCTCTCCTGCCTGATGTTGGGGTGTTAAAAGGGATTGGGGTAGAGTAGGGAGAAGAAGAGATAAAAGAAACGTAAATAAAAGAATTTTTAAAAAAGTATTTCAACGGCCTTGCAACAAAAGTTGTAATGCTATTAAAAGACATCTATAGCTTTTACTACAGAAAACTTATAAGCAATGGTTATTAAAAGATTCATGTAAGTATGTAAGTGTATGGCAGTACACATAATGTACACATATGTGTGTGTGCAGAGATCGGAGGTCACATATCAACACTGGTTATCTTCAATTGCTCTGCCCAGGGCCTCTCACTGGAGCTCATTAATTGAACCGGACTAGCTGGCCTGAAGCCCTACTAATCCTGCTGTTTCCATTGACTCATGTTAGAATTACAGGTTAAAGTGGGTGCAGGGGATTTGAACTCAGGTCCTCATGCTTGTGTGGTTGGCACCTTATCACTTTACCACTTTCCCAACTCCTAACAAAGGATTTTAGAATTGAAAGAAAATACTTCAGGCTAGAGTTGGGTAGGGCCATTGTTAGATGCAAAGTGTTTTTCTGAATAGGAAGTGATTTGGGTAAGTGCAGAGAAGTCTTATATCTTCTAATTACCAAAAGAAATAATTATTTACCTAGAGATTAGATATACTCATCATTATTGTCCAGTGAAATCAATATTATTTATTATTATTATTACACTTATAAAAGTAGAAACTGAGCACTAATGTTGAATATTTTTGTCTAAGACCACTATGAGAAAAAGATGTGGAACTTCAAATTCATCCATAATGTATTATTAGAGTTCACGTCTACCTTTCTGGATTAACAAGAAAACTGCACAATACACACAAAACAACTATCTTTATCCACTGGACAACAGATAATACAGAGCTCGGGCCCCCGGAAAATGTGAAATGAGTGAGAGGTGTCCTGTGCTGCCCCAAAATCTGCCGGTAATTTTAACCTGTAGCACAGAAGAGTGTAACTCAAATAGAGCCTAGTGGTCTCACTTGAAAAGACAGAAACTGATATTTGAGAAAGGTGGCTAGAAGCTTCAGCCGGAGTGCCAGAGAAGTGATTTACATAGAGAAATCTGGAAACGTGCAAAAAAAGATACCTTTTATCCATTGATTCAGGAATAATTTGTGGACATTTGAGAGAAAAACAAGAGATAATTACTTTTATATAGGGTTTTTTAAAAATTTGTTTTGTTTTTGTATAGGCAAAGAGGTTGTATTTTGTTTAGGCATAGAGATTGTATAATCATTCTTTAGAACTCTGAGAGCTGGAAGTAATTTATATTTTCAACTATAGAAAGACCTTAGAAAGCATGGGTCATTTGGAACAATTTCACAAAGTTGTTGTGTTGTCAGAGGAAATTAATTAACTCTAGAGGAAAGAACCCACTTGATTTTTCTCAACAAATAAAGACTAAAAGGGATCAAAGTAATTAATAACAAACAACTGCCTTCTAAAATATGGTCTGAAACTATGAACTACTAACTAGCAACATAAATTTGAAAAATTCAGATGCACAAATAAGAATTATCAGGTATGCATATGAGCAGAAAAAATGTGCTCATGCAAGGAGATAATCATTCACTATAAACAGACTCAAAACAAAGAAAAATACTGTAATTAGCAGTAAAGGAGTAAAATAAAGTTGACTATACCATGATACAAATAAAGGAGAAATTATAAAAATGGTCCAAATAAAAAATACTAGGGATACAAAAAGTAGTATCTAAGTTGAAATACTGTGAATGGAATGAATTAAGATCATGATAGCTATTGCTAAAAAAATATTAAGATGAAATAGGAAAGAGAAAAGTGTCCAGTTAAAGCTAAAGGAGAATAAAGCTAAACATTCCTGACCACAGTCTACTGACCCTTTCACAACATCCATCTGTAACAAGAGTGACTGAAACCCGAAAACAACAGGACAGAAGAAAATTAATAACTCTCAGATTCCCTTTCTGTTTCTGTAATAAAATCCTATGACAAAGGCACTCAAAGCTCCAGGTTCCAGTCCATCATTTCAGGGAAGTCGCAGCAACAGATATTTGGAACACTGTACTCAGAGCCAAGAAACAGAGAACAAAGAATTCCTGTCTACTACTTCTCAGCTTCCTACACTCTCATACAGTTCAAAATCCACTTTCTAGGGAATGGTGCCACCTAATGCAGAACTACTGTCCTTGGGAAGGGGGAAATAGTTGAAAGAAGTCCCACGCTGCCCCAAATTCTGTCCAGAGTTCTCCCAGTATAGCGCAGAAGAGGAGAACTCAGAGCGGATTGGTCTAGAGACAGAATGGTGTTTGGGAAAGGTGACTAGAAATTCAAATTGACCTGCACTGGGCAAATCCTCCCACCTTCACTAGGGTTATCAATATAGCCCTCCACACAGGATCACAAACCAATATAATCTAGGTAATCCCTCATGGGCCTCCCTTCCCAGGTGATTTGTCATTGTGTGCAATCAACAATTGAAATCTAACCACCACAGAATAAAAAAGAGCCAAAATTTTACAAATTGGATGAAAGTTACAAACCCACACATCCCTAACCTTGACAGAAAAATAGGTTTTAAATTTTAAACTCATACAAAATAAGTGATGAAAACTGTCAGAATGGAAAGAAAAAAGAAACAGTAATTTAAAGAGTAGAGGAAACAGTAGAAAAGAGCCCATACGTATATGCAATACTAAGTACGGTTGGTAAGACTTTGATTTCTTGCTGAAAATTATGCAAGACATGCAATGGAGTTCAAAGATTTTTAAGAGGAAAATATTCAGTCTAGAATATACAGAGCAAAAATTCTTCAATCAGAAAGCAATATGAGGACTTACAAAAGACAAAGAAAACAGTCATCACTAACAGGTAAACAACACAGAAAATATTAGAAACAAGTAATTATTTTATAATATTTATTTATCATTTGTGTGGGTGTGTCTGCATCCATGTTACTAAGTCTATATGGAAGTCAGAAAACATCTGTGAGAGTCAGTTCTCTCCTGCCATGTGTGTCCTGGGAATCAAAATTAGGTCCCCTTGAGCATCTTTCCAGCCCAGTACAAGTCCTTTTGGTGGAAGGAGAACATCTCATTCGTATCTGAAGAAAAAATAAACAGCACTAGACACCGCAAATATTTCAATAAATAGAAGAAATTCTTCACTTGTTTTCATCACTTAAAAAGCAATTACATGTTAAACAATCAAATACTGAGTTTTATACTACTAAGGTAAAATAACAGGTAAAATATAAAAATTCTGATGACAGAATATATCTCAAAGTATGTGTGTATGATAATATTATATACAAAATGGTGCTATTTAACTTGGAGGTAGACTATAGGTAATTACAGATGTTTACTGTGGCCATAGAATAGCCACATCAATGACAAAGAAAAGAAGAAAGAATGAAGTCAATACTTTAGTCATTCATAAAATTTATCTAATTCTTCTGGAAAAGACAGGAAGGCACGAGGAACACTATGTTGGAGACGGTGAAATGGAGAGCTTAAATCAACTGTATTGATAATTGTGACAAATTTATGTCAACTAAACACATGCAATACAAAGAAAATGTCATGGTGTTCTAAAAATAACATCTAGATAATGTCAGTACAAGGACTAATTTAAACACGTGAACAGGCTCAGGATATATGGGTAAGGTACCACAGAAATGCTAACCCACAAGACAGACCTCACGTCACATCACACAGAGTAGATACCCTCCCAGGGAATGTGGACAAGGACGTTACAGGTCAGTAAATGACCAGTGCGTCAAGGAAGTGCAGTAAGAAAGGTTCACAAGTGATAATTGGGTTTCATTATCCCAATTATGGTATGGGCTCTTAGGGCTTTAAATAATGAACAAATCTAGCATTATATAATTGAGACATGGTACTCTCAGTATTTGATAGAACAGGTACGATGTATTCAGACACAGTTACTGAACCACATTTATTCACCTTCATAAAATAAAGACATTAGACACCAAACAATAATCCAGCCCAGTCAATGCTGACAGAAGAGTTCACTCAACAGGAGAATGTGTGCTCTTTCTAATCCACAGAGAACATTTTGTCATTGTGGGAGATTACTACAAGCCATAACATTTCTTTGGAATTCTAAAGGATTCGAATCCTTAGTGTTGAAACAAGAGTTGAATTTTTTTTTTTTTCAATGCAGTTTATTCAGGAACATTGAACAATCCTCGGACCCCGGGGAAAGCCAACCCACAGCTTAAATAGCCTCTGGGTAGCCAACCCAGGCATGCCACGGGGGCAATGCAGATAGGTCCACATACATGGAAGCAAGCCAGATCCTCGGCCTTAGCCAAATGTGGAGTTGTTCGTGACAGAGAGCACTCACCATCGGGAAGGTGGAAGGCGGAAACCAGCTCCATCTTTAAGGCGCGGCATTACGCAGCTCTCTACAGTTCCCCCTTTTTGTTTTAGACACGTCAGGCAAGAGTAGAGGTCTGATCTCTGATATTAGAAATAAATTGGGACTTTGTACAGATGTTCATTTAGGTGTCATCCACCCAAAGAGCATCAGACCCGTCCGATACCTTTTTCTCAGAGGCGGGACCTGGGGCATCAAGAGTTGAATTTTTAAATTAGGTAAAAACTGGAAGTTAAAATAAATGTTGGGAATATAATTAATGTAGAAAACATTTAGTAACAGAATTTAAATTTTAAAATAAAACACGGATGTAAGAAGTATACAGAGAAACAATAAGAATGAATCTTTAGAAAACATTTATCAACTCAATAGGTTTAAATGACACCAAGTTAACTATGTATTATCCAATTGTACAAACTCATGTTGGCATGTAGATGCCTCTCATTATCACAACGTGATGTACAAACAGTCCATTACTTCCCAAGTTTGCCACACATCCTTCCCCATCCCATTGTAGAACAGTGGGCCATTTCTTTCAAGTGCTAGCATATATAGATTTACCATCACCCAACAATCATCACAGCTGATTTCCAAAGAGAAATTAAAATATGCCTAAATACGGAATATTCTCTTTTTATGTATATTGTACATACATACATATACACATATATGTATGTATGTATATTTTTATGTATATTATACATACACATACATATATATATGTATCCTGAGGTCAGAAGGAGAATATTTATGGCAATGGAAGCAGATCAGTGGGAGGGAGAGGGAGACAATGTTGAGCCCTGGGAAAAAAATACGAACAAAGTATGATAATCAATATATATGTAAACATGTTACAATGAAACCCATTATCCTGCACTAGCTAAAAGGCTAGTGTTTAGAAGCAGCATGCCTGTACATAGGGATATAGTTAGTTGTCCTGGATGCTGTGTTTATAATTGTCAAAATGACTAGTTTCAAAGTCATTTCTTAGTTGCAGTGATGCTTGTCATTTAGCGTCTCTAGGAATTTGCGAAGCCAGAAATGCCTGGTTCCCTTAAATTTGACAGTTTTCTTTTAGAATTCCCTTTCTCTCTCTCTTTCTTTCTTTTTATTTTTACATCATTCGATATGCAAGAAAGATACACAGAGGTTTTTATAAGCCTATCAAAAACATATCACAGCAAAAAATAAATGTCGAAAGAGAAAGATGCATATAAAATTGTAAATTAGCAAGAGAAAAGTAGGAGTCAGTGATTAAGATAACCCTGGCCTTTCATTAGAAGAGCAGAGACCATAGCTTATAGGATTTGTGTACAAATTAACAAATAAAGAAAGTAAAAAAGGAAACTTGTAGTCAGAAAAGCCATCTTTAAGTATTGAAGGTGAACTTGATACAGAGAGCATCTGCATAGGAAAGAGGTCCATGAAAGATACTTAACATCCTAAATCATTAAGGATTTCACATCAAACCAACAAGAGACTTCTACAGCTCATCTGTGAGAATAGAAAAACAGGACAGAATAAAACCCCAAACATTGACAATGACAAATGTTACCGTGAATGAGGAGAATCAAGACATTTCTTCACTGGGGGAAAATACCTGCCAATCATATGTTTGATGAGAGCCTTGACTCTGGAATGTTGTCAACTGTCTTATAACTCAGTGATACAATTCAAACAACTCAATTAAAAATTAGCAAAGGATGTCACTGGATATTTTCCCTAAGAAAGTATGTAAAGAGATAAGAAGATACTCAGTTTTACTGACTGCTGGGGTAATGTAAATAAAGCACAAGCAGACACCAATTCATAATCCACCAGACAGGCTACAAATCAAGGATCAAATCCAAAGCAGACAACAGTTCACAACTCGCTAAGACACAAAACACAAGTAAAATGACAAACAGTAACACATGTTGCAGAAATTAAAGGAATTGGTGTACTCTTATACTACTGATGAAAGTGAAAAATGGCTCAGTGTCCTTGAAAAAGAGTTTAGTAATTGGTCCATATAATACAATGAAGTGTAACCATCTATCCTAGACACTCAAAGAAATGCAAATATCCAGCTACACAAAACTTGGGCACGTCTTCAGAGCCGCATGATTTGTAACAGGCTAAAATGAACAACAACCCCAAAGGCCAAATAAATGGATAGATAAAATATGGTTAATACTAATAGAACCCTAGTATGATTAAATAAGCATGAATCACTGCTGGATAGATAGTTTCTCCAAATTTAAACGTTCCTTTCTGGGAGATGGGGAGCAGGGAGGCTTTAAAGGCACAGGAAAAGAAAGAAACATAAAAGACGCAGAAAGCTCATAAAACGTACAAGACTCAGAAAGTTTTACAAAGTTAGAAGATTCATCCAACACTCTTCCCAGAGGCCATATAAGCAGAAGACAATTGTTTAGACTTTCTGGTAGAGCTGTCTGAACTGCAGGGAGGCAGCTTTTCCTGTAACCACGGGTGCAGCTGTCTGCCTGACAGGCTCCTGTAAAGTAATCCTTTGTATGGACTCACGTAAGTAAGCTCAGTCAACTTTCTGTTTCACCAAACCAGACATGGGTAGAATGTACCTCTCGTTTTTAGAACTCTACTTTGTTTGGGGCTGTTTTGGCCTCCCCAAGCCCTCCAATCCTAAGTTTGAGGGAGAGGAAGTTAGCGGGGAGAGGGAGCACAGACTGTTTTACTTCTCCCATCCGTTTAAGGTCAAAAGCTTTCTAGGGGATATACCAATCTCCATGATCAGCAAATGCAGTCAGCAGTCTCCTCCAGGCCTCTGTGCCCAGAAGCCTTTCTCTCCGTCTGTCCCAAACTGCCACACCGTTGTCTCTCCAGTCTCTCCAAGCAGCTCCGTGCCACACTCTAACACAGCATGTCACCCTTCCTCTTTCTCGGCTCTGAAATTAACGCTCTCAAAGTCCTAGACCATGGCCCTCTCTGTGGAAGGCCTTTATCAGCTGGCAGAAATCACGCCCTGCATGAGACAATTAACAGCTGCAGACAAACTTTAGCTCAACTAAAATCCCACACTTGCGATTAAAACAAAAACATATTTACGTAACATAGCTGAGGTTTTAAAGAAACCAAAACTTCCATTACTTTGGGATAATTTCTTTGTTCTGTCCTCAGTGTGTTATCTGATATGACTCTGTTTGCTGATATGTTTGCTTCTCTCTAGGAAAGGTCATGAGCAATTAATGATACATAGTATAGCTTGGGTAAACTTGAGTCAAAGTTTAAACTAAGTGAAAGAAATCATAAACACACACACATTTTACGATTCTATTAATAGGAAAAGCCAAGAGTAGGCAAATCCACAGAAAAATAATATATATTAATGTTGTCTGGTACCTAGGTGAAGTGGGCAACTGAGAAAGGTCTGCTAAAGAGCATGGTGCTTATTTGATGACTAAAATGCTCAACAATAAATTAAGGCAAAGGTCGCATATCCCTCCAAATATACTAAAAACCTAGCAAACAGAAATAAGTAAAGGAAATGGTATATAAATTATACCTCAGCAAAGCTGTTGAAATAGCATCTCTGTGTCTCTCTCTTTCTCTCTGTCCCTCTCTCTGTGAACAAGAATGAGAACGAGTCTCAGTTTTTACTGAGTTTCTTCCATTTAACTTTAGAGGCCATTCAATTCATATCCTTACTGTATCACAAACAACTTATTAAATAACCCCATGTTATGTGACTGATAATAGAGGAAGCATTTGCAGCCATACCTCTTTGATAGTTAGGAGATACTTAGGCTGATTGCCTGGTGTTTATTTATCCTTTCATGATTCTCCTGTCTTTCTAACTCAATCAGGGTAAAGCCCTTGATTACAATCAGTGATGATCTCTTAAAAGATGCTAGGGAGGCACTACTCTTGTTTTCTTAAGTCTTGTAGAGCACCCACAGATCCCGTCTTTATAGGATTAGTATTACCTTCATTGCCTGGATATGATATCCAGTGTGGCTGCATTTAAAGAGGGAAAGTTGAAGGCTCCAGAGACCTTGGGACTAGACTGAGAGAGTTTCACCTCCAGTGATTTTATTTTCTGTGTCATTTGATAATTCTCATTTCTTAGACCTGTTTTCCTCATCCATATGCTGAAATAGTCATTGTCCTTCTAACAGAAATTTTGAGCATTTAGTTAGAAAGTTGTGATGGTTTGAATAAGAATGGCCCCAATAGGCACATATGTTTGAATGGTGATCGAGTGGCACTATTTGAAAGGATTAGGAGGTGTGGCCTGGCCTAGGAAGTTGTGGACTTGCTGGAGGAAGTGTGTCTTTGAGGGTGGGCTTGTAGGTCTCAAAAGACCATTCTAATCCCAGAGTCTCTCTCCTTGCTGCCTGCAGATCTGAGTGTAGAACTCTCAGTTACTTTTCTCTTTCTGCTGCCTGCCTGTGGGTACAGACATAGACCTCTCAGCTACTTCGAAGGCAACACGTCTCCCTGTGTGCTACCACGTTCCACGCTATGATGAGAATGGACTAAAGCTCTGAAACTGAAAGCAAGCCACAATTACATGTTTTCCTTCGTAAGAGATGCTGTGATCAGGGAGGTCTCTTCACAGCAGTAGAACATTGACTAAGACAGAAGTTACCCAGGAGTGGGGAATTGCTTGACAGCACATAGCTTAACCATGCTGCTTGTTGGAAGAATGTGATTTTGGGACTTATCTTAGGAAAGCTGCTGAGCACTGATGGTTCAGGGCTTAATGGGACATATCAGAAAGAGCATGAAAGACTGGTGCTGAGACCAATGAGGTCCTGGCTCAAGAGATTTCAGAGGAGAAGAATATTAGTAAGTGGCCCAGAAATCTTTCTTGTGATTATTTTGTTGAAGAATGTGGCTACTTCCTGCCCTTATCCAAAAGATATGCCTGAGGCTAAATTGAAGAGTTTTGGATTAATAGCACTGGCAGAGGAGGTTTCAAGATAGCCTGTTATTGACTGTGTCATGTGACTATTAGCCCTGCTCTTATGCAGATCTATAGCGAAAAGGAGAAAGCCAGACAAAGAGAAATACAAAATCAGGATATGGTAAGATAGTGAAAAAAAATGATCTGATATGTGGAGGGCCCTTATATGTGTGAGGCAATGCTGTTATTCATCATGATAAAAAATTAATAAAATTCAAATGATAATGTTGGTGATAATCATAAGGAAGAGGCTTACGAAACATGTGTTTGTTAATGGATTTGCCCCTTAAAGCTGACGGTGTGTATGTTTGCTGTATGCTGAGATGCACACTTCACTTCTCAAGTCGCTGATAGAATGTTTTCCCTGAAGTAATGTTTACAGATACAATGGCACCGCACATCTTTGCTGCCAACTTTGTGATTTGTTGAAAGATAGAGCCTTAGAACTGACAGGGATAGGAGGTAGGAGAGAAATGGCCATTTTAACTAATGCTGATATACTGGCTGACATATTGCAGATGTGTGATACACCAAACCAGTTCAGAGCTGATGATGCAAAGCAACTTTTATATACCTCTTCCTTTTAATTCTGCACATTAACCCTCCGGCCCTCTTGACTCTTCCAACAGTGGTGCTTTTCTTCTACCACTTAAAGCTGTAGTCAGTCTACTAGGAAAACTCCTCTACATTCCTCAAGACCCTAGTGAAGGCAGGTCCCCCTGTGGTTTCTGATAAGTACCACCAAAGTACCCAAAGCATAGATAGGACTTCCATCGATTCTCAGGGAATTATTATTATTATTATATTTTTTAATCTCCCAGCTGTGGCAAAATGCCCGTACAAGCAGCTTCCACAGCCTGCGACCCAAAGGTAGCAGGGGTTCCATCTAGGATGTTCAAAAAACATCTCTACAGAGGGGTGCTGAAGGGATCACAGCTAAGGAGCTGTCCTTGCTTCTCTGGAAGTGAGGAGAGCTGGTTGAATTTTTAACTTTCACCACTGCCGCTTGGTTAATGATGTAATTGTTTTGCAACCATTATGCACGAGAGTTTAAAAGGATATCGACAGTCTCTTTTTCTGAAGACACCATGGCCAAGTACGTCCAGAAGGCATTGCACTGCCCAAGTTTATAAATGCCTTTTGAAACCCCGTGTTTATTCCTGGCTGAGAACTTGAATCAGTTGAATCGCAGTTGCCTGGTGATTTGCCTGTCCGTTTTAAGCTCCTCCGGCCTTATTTTAACCTCTCTGTCTCTGCACCGAGTAAAAAGAGGATACTGAATACGGACCTGATGAATAAATAATTACCTCCGCAGAATCAGGAAGTAACCTTTCGGTGTCAGCAGCTGAGTCAGGATATTCCTCTTCTCTATTTATCACGGGATGTTCTGGACTTTCAGGGTCTCCTGAATAAAATTCCCACATCTCTCCTCAGCAGGCTGCCACCAAGTCTCCCCGGGTCCCAGAGGGGCTTTGGCTACTGCAGCGAATATGTTGTGTGCTTGAATATTAAAGCCTTCTGCACTCTCTCCAACTTAACCCTGGCGTCTCAGCGCTGGCCCTCTGGGACCTCTCCAAGCCATTTAAATGACATCCAGGCAAACCAGGCTGAATTACGAAATCAGCATTACTAATATCAAATCCCAAGCCTCATATTTTAATATCATATATGAAGTCCTGTCTCATGGCCAAGATTAATTTAATATGTAAAACAATAGAAACCTCAAATTAATACAAAACATTGTAATACAAATGACTCTTACTCAGATTTGAATCCTGCACACAAAGGCTATAAGTAAATTAGTTTTATTGATCTATATTCATAGAATTATTTAAATGTACCCTCTGGTACTGAGAGCCAGGGATTTTTCTGATGCTTGCCATTAATGCATTTTTCATTAGTGGCTAGTGCTGGGAAGCCCAAATTTCATTTGGCTGCAAAAGATTAATTTCCTCTTGACAACCATGGCCAGATTTAAAAAGAAGAATAAGAGAGAGAAAGGAGTTGAAACGGTGACCTAAAAGACAGTTCTCAGAACTATGAATTAGAAGACCAGGAAAACATAGATTAAAAAAAACAAAAACAAAAACACAGAAAATCAGCACTATATGCTTTGTTTCTTCCTTTGCTGTGTGCTGGGGAGGAAACAGACATCTTCAAGACAAATAAAATAGTCTTTATTTTTTCTTGGCTCTGACTGTAAAATCAATCCATTGTTGTTGATAACCGATTTGTTGTTGTTGTTGGTTTTTTTTTTTTAATCTCAGAATCATAAATAGGAAGGCAATTCATCTCCAAGTGGTTTTGAATTCTTGCATCCTTCCTTTGCCTCTTGAGTGGATTTCCTAAAAGTATTTTCTCATCAACCTCTGAGAAGAAGCACATATAATAATAGGAATAATACAATTAAGGCTAATTAAAGCCCTTCAGATTAATTTTGTTTGAAGATCCGTTGGAAAATTTGAAACTCCCATTGAGATAATTGGTACACTCTGGGGAGTCAGGGAACTGAGCCCCTGAACATGATTGCTTCTTGGATGTCCTTACTTGCTGGGAGAGTGTCCTGCCTTGTTTTCCCCTAGGGTAGTGCAGTCATTATGCCAGCTCTGCGGGGAATCTTCTAGTTTTTCCTTTTAACTACCTCATCATTGGACCCCACAACCACTAACCTATTTATTATGACAATAGAATAATACTGGTGTGGACCATGAAGACCAAAATGGGAAATATTTTTACAAGTGGGCAGAGGAAGCAGTCATTTTCATGATGTGATTTATGAGCTATTAAATGCCTTCTTGCATAAAGTATCTCTCTCTTTTAGACTTGCCCCAGTGTTAGAAAATCCTTTGCTTTTTAGGAGGATTTTTTTTTTATAGATGAATGTTCTATGTATTTTATAGAAATCTCTTTAAGGTACTAATTTCCCTAGGCATATTAATTCTTTCTAGAACCCTATACCAATGATTAGCTTCAGGAAACCTTAATCATTGCTCTTCAATTTTTTTTTTCACAAACTGTAATAGGCTAAAAAAAAGTTTCCTCAAAGATAATCTTATTTTTAATGAATGAATGAATGAATTTGTGTGCTTGCATTTGTGTGTGAGTGTTTGTGTGCGTGTGTGTGTGTACAGGAGCAGAACAATTTACAAGAGTCAGTTTTCTCCTCCCACCCTGTGAGTTCATCGACTTGAACTCAGGTTGGTTAAGCTTGAGGACAAGCACTTTTACCCACTAAGCTTTCTCTTTCTGCTCCTACAAAGGTGTCTACATTTTATTCCTCAGATGTTACACACTTGCTTGATGGTAGGAAATTATAATTTCAGATGGAATTAAGATGGCACATCAGATGATCTGGATTAAAAGCAATCCTGGAATAGAGGGTGGGCTCCCTGTAACCGCAGACGGCCTTTGAAACACAAGGGAGAGGCAGAAGAGAGATCTCATTTGGCAGATGCAACATGATAGGAGGCAGCTTGTCTTTGTGGAGCGAATGGGCCATAAATGAGGAGTGCAGACATCCTGCAGCAGGTAGGACACAGATTCTTCCCCTAAAGCTGCAAGAGAGAGCTCTTGAAAATTGAAACACAACTAGTTTTTTACTCCTGACCTTAGAACTCTGAGATGAGACGTTTATGTGGTTTTTAAGGTAGTGAGTGAATCATGGCAATTTGTTCCAGTTGCAGTAGTTGCAGTGGGAAACTAATATGAGAAGAAATAGGAACAGGACAGCTTTCCAAATATGCAATCAAGTACCCAGCAGTGGGTGAGTGGGAGGGGCTGGAGCAAGTGCATCAGGAAGTAAGCACAGTAGAGGAACACTGAAAGGTGGTGCTGTGGGGGATGGGAAGAAGGGCAGTGCTTAGCAGATGGATGGCTCGCACATGCGGTTGCTGAAAGATGCAAGGAGGGATGATCCAAGAGAGAAGAGAGTGATAAGCAGGCAGAAGCCAGTGGCATATCTCAGTCATACCCAAAGCAAAGACCACAAATCTAAAATAGACAAAACCTGAAGTTGTTTGAGGGCTTCTTGTTAGTAAGATCTCGAAGCATTTTGGATTTGAGAACTTTAGAGAAGGGATATTCAACTGGCAAAGTCTATATCATTATTCTAAAACTTGAAAAAAAATCTGAACTAGAGAAAGCTTCTGGCCCCAGGCCTTACTTCAGCTTGTAATGATTTTCTCTTGCTGTGTAGTGAAATCACCACAAGCTTAGGGACTTACAGGAGCACGTTTATCATCTCATGATGTGCTGAGGTTTTGTAGTCTGGAACAGCTTAGCTGAATTTGATGGCGGCCGAGCGACTGACCACCAAGGAACAGCTGGTTGGTTCTGTCTGCTTAGCAAAGGAGAAGGCACTTTCATGCTTAGTCATGTTGTTGGTAGAATTTATCCCTCATGATGATGTATCTGCTGACTCATCCATCCATCCATCCATCTATCTATCTATCTATCTATCTATCTATCTATCTATCTATCTGCTATCTATGTATCTGTGCATGTATGTATATATGTATTTATCTACCCTCTATCTATATGTTATCTATCTATCTACCATCTACCTGCTGTCTGTCTGTCCATCTATCTATGATCTATCTATCACCTATCTGCCATCTCTCTCTTTCTCTCTTCTAGTTATCTATCTATCTGCCCTTTATCTATTCCAGTGCTGGGGATGAAACCCAGGGCCTTGTACTTTCTAGGCAAGCCCTCTACCATTGAGTTAAATCCCCGAACTTCCTAGAGGCCCTGACTTTTGGTGCTTATTTTCTGGAGAGCACCCTCACATCTTAGAAGCTCATGAATTCCTTCATAGAAGGCCTCCCCTGTAAGCAAGTCACAAAGTAGCCACGGGAAAGTCATGCCAATATATTTATAGTTTATATTACATATAATGTACAATACAATGTAAATAACAATAATGCAATGTATTAATCCTTAGGAACAAGTCTCAGGGCTCTTCTCCAGGACTCTGGAAGGGGATTACACAGAAACATAGAAATCAGGAAATAGGAATCATTTGGAATTCAACGCCATGTTTGCTTTGTTGTTGTCGTTGTCTGACTGATTTTTTTGCACTAGTCCCACTAAGACCTGATGTACATCTTTGCCCAGGTAACGCATCTTACAGGAATCTTGTTACTACTTCTAATGACATGTCTGACAATCAAATGGCAAAATTGATTCTTTCAAGGTTCTAAATGACACCTATTAGAGTCTAAGTAGGGTCTACATGTTTTTAGGAAAGACTGATTTTTTTTATGGTATTTAATAGGGATTGTTAGAACCCAAGCAAGCCACTAATGGCACCACATCCACAACGGACTCTTTCTGATAGACACTGTAGGAGAAATGTCAAGCCACACACCTTCCTAGAAATCTCTAACACCTTAAGAGACTTTCCTGGTGCCCAGATTCAAGGAGAATGATGGATACCCATCTCATCTCCCCGAGGAAGTTTACTGACTCCTGGCTGCCTGTCTCTGGAACACAAGGCTGAAAGTGGTGAGACATCTCCCACCCGTACAACGAGTAAAAGGCAACTAAATTTCCCTTCTCTTCTACATCATCAGGAATTCCTTCAGTGGGATCCTCTCCCCTGTGTCTTACCACTCAGGAATCAGGGACAGCCTGGCTGCAGGTCCATGGGTTTAATTCATCAACCCCGTGGCATGGAACCTGGCTCTCCTTTGGAAACTGTCAGAAGAGAACCCCGTACTCTGCCACATTGGCCTGAACTCTCCCCAAAGCCCTTGCCATGTTGTTTGTTTTTCCATGGCATTGGAGCCTGATTTTCGAGTCTCTGACATGCTACTGTCTGTTTTTCCATGCCATTGATAACTAAATTTAATACCCCAAAGGCAATCTGCCTCATTTTTTTCTCTTGAGCATTAATTCAAAACCTCGTGATGAAGTACCTCATACAAAAGTGAACTGGGTAGTGTCACATTCCCAACTGTTACTCCCACTGAGTTATGTCAGAGACAACCCTTGCCCCCCTTACTAGGGAACCCACTTGGAAAATGAGCAGCCTGTGGGGTCCCTTTGAGCAAGGGGTCTAGGTCCTTTCCATGCATGGTTCTTGGTTGGAGTATCGGTCTCTGCAGGGCCCCTGGGCCTAGGATTTTTGGTTCTGTTGGTCTCCTTGTGGAGTTCCTACATCTCCAGGTCTTTCTATCTCCCCTTTTTTCCATAAGGTTTCCTGCACTAGTCTCAGTATCTCCTTTGATAGCCTGGTGGGTAGAGTCCTTCAGAGGCCTCCTGTAGAAGGCTCCTGTCCTGTTCCTTGTCTTCTCCTACTTCTGATGTCTATCCTGTTTGCCCTTCTGAGTGAGGTTTCAGCCTCTTCCCTAGTGTCCTCCTTGTTGTTTAGCTTCTTTAGGACTATAGACTTTAGTATGTTTATCCTATATTATATGACTAAATCCTCTTATAAGTGAGTATATACCATATGTGTCTTTCTGCTTCTGGGTTACCTCACTCAGGATGATCTTTTCAAGTTCCCACCATTTGCCTGCAAATTTCATGATTTCCTGGTTTTTAATTGCTGAGTAGTATTCCATTGTGTAAATGTACCACACTTTACGTATCCATTCCTCTGTCTGCTGAGGGACATCTAGGTTGTTTCCAGATTGTGGCTATTACGAATAATGCTGCTCTGAACATAGTTGAGCAAATGCCCTTATTGAATGGTGAGGCATCTTTTGGGTATATGCCCAGGAGTGGAATAGCTGGATCTTGAGGTAGCACTATTCTTAATTTTTTGAGAAAGCACCGGATTGATTTCCAAAGTGGTTGTACAAAGTTACATTCCCACCAACAATGGAGGGGGTTCCCCCTGTTCCACAACCTCTCCAGTGTGTAACATCCCTTGATTTTTTGATCTTGGCCATTCTGATGGGTTGAGGTAGAATCTCATGGTCAATTTGATTTGCATTTTGCTGATGACTAAGGACATTGAGCATTTCTTTAAGTGTTTCTCTGCCATTCAATATGCCTTTGTTGAGAATTTTCTGTTTAGCTTTGTACCCCATTTTGATCACCTCCTCCTGTGGGGTGCAGCCTTGCCAGGCCACAGAGAAGGGTGATGTAGCCACTTCTGATGAGGCTTGATAGGTTAGGGTCAGATAGAAGGGGGGGAGGTCCTCCCCAATCAGAGGACTAAGAAAGGGGGATAGGCGGAGATGAGAGATGGTGGATGGGACTAGGAGGAGAAGAGGGAGGGGGCTCGAGTGGGGATACAAAGTAAATAAATTGTAATAAGTAAGTAAATAAATAAATAATTTTTAAAAAGAAATGAAAACAATTGTCATTCCTTCTCTTTTATGCCCAGCCTCCAACTTTTTTCTTCTTTTAGCTCATTCATTCACTGAGAATTATATAGACTGTCCATCTCTTCCATAGAGTCAGTAGTAGTTTTCTAGATTGAAAAACAGTAACATATGCTCAACTCCCCAGGCAGCTCCTTGAGTAAAGTGGGTGTCTCTGTCCATATGGTCGGTTGAACAGCACAGAGGTCCTCTCTATGGCAGTTATTGTGGGACCTTTAGTGTTGTGATGGTGAGACTCAGCCCAGCAGAGCTGGAGTTTTCAATATTAAAATGGAGCTCCCAAGACAGATTTTAAGTTAATATATGCAGTCTAAGTCTAGCATATTAGGAAGAGACTTGATTAAACAACCTTTTATGTGAGAAAAATAAAACAAATCTGTGAATAAGATATGCCAACAAGGTGTCTGTTTCTAATTTCTCTTATAAATAGGTTTTGACTGTTGATGGAAAACCAGAGGAACTTATAATTCCCACTGATTAGAAAATGTCCTCGATGTTTATTGAGTGAGTGCTCAATGGAATCAGGGTTCTGGCTCATTATCATAAAGCACAATTCTTTGGATTTACCCAAGGAAGTGAGAGTGACCTGAGTTTACTACACAGCCTGGTATTGATATGTTCTACACTAGTTAGATGAGGCAAGATTCACACAGACTCGTTGAAGCCATGATAACTATATAGAAGGTGTGAATGAAAAGAGAAAAGCGGCTGGGCTTAATTGGAGATTAAGAAGATTGGAAGATTGTGTTCTGAGTTCGGATTGCTTGTGCTCATTGTATTATTTCTGCAGCCTAGGAAGTGGGTAGTGGGGTTTGGTTTTCAGCAGAGTGGATCCCTTTCTGATAACTCTGTCTCACCTTCTCTTTGCATTAAAGGTGTGAAATTAGTATTACTAGAAATTTAAATCAACTTGAACCTTGTCAGAGGACTCATGGAAAACCAGGAAGTGAACAACTGTAACTTTAAGGGCAAGTGAAACGGTGCTCTGTGTGTGCATATTGTTTGTGTTATGTTTGGTGTGTGTGTGTGTGTGTGTGTGTGTGTGTTTGTGTGCAATCCTAAGAAGTACATGAATGAACTGAGTGAACACAATGGAGATATCTGTCTTAGTTAACATCCTGTTGCTGAGAAGAGACACCATGAACACAGCAACTCATGGAAAGGAAAGCATATAACTGGGGCTGGCTTCCAGTTCAGAGGTTTAGGTTAATGTCATGGTGAAAAGCTTGCCAGTGTGCAGACAAACACGGTGCTGGAAAGCTAGCCAAGAGTCCTCCGTCTAGATTAGCAGGTAGCAGGAAGAGAAAGAAAGTGAGACACTGGGCCAAGCTTGAGCTTCTGAAACTCCAAAGCCCATTCCTAGTGACACACTTCCTCTATCAAGGCCACACCTATTCCAACAAGGCCACAAGTCTTAATGTCACTCCCTAAACATTCAAATATATGACTTTTTGGTGATCAGTCAACACAATATTCCTCTTAGGCAAAAAACAAACCAAACTAAAAGAGTAAAATTTTCTCTTAAGCATAGAATAGTTGATTCAGGAAGATCAATAGAGAACACAGGAACTCATGAGAAATAAGTCAAAGCCACACAATAAGTAAGTACAAGAAGGCTCAGAGTAAGTACGACAAACTGTATTTGTAAATATTTCTGCACTGTCTGGTTTCAAAAGGCATCCTGTGCTGACACTCCATTACTGAAGCTAACAGACTATGAAAAGCATCATTTAAATGAATATGCTATTATTTTACTATCTATACATTTTTTTCATGCAAAATAAATTGGGTAAAAGTGGAATTCTGCAACCAGGGCTATGGGCAATGCTGTGAGTGAGACTCTAAGAAATCAGGCAACTATTGTCTTGACAACTTCTCTCTCCCTGTCTCTGAGATGACCCTGATGGAACAAAGACAGACACCCTGACCCAATCTGCTGTGAACTTGGCCTTCATGGAGATCAACCAGGAAGATTTCGTGGATCCCTTTCCAAAGCCCACGGGTTTTTCCAAATCTTAGGATATCATTGATTATTTCAAACTAGTAATATCTAGCTGGATCATGAGTATTATTTAATTAGCCTACTACTGTCTAGAAGTCTAACAACTGTACTCCAGCAGCAGGCATTAAGATCAGCAGGTGGATGTGTAATCTCAGAGTTCTAGAAGACTGATTTTGGCTGGTGGCTAGGTCAGACTCTTGTTACCCTTATACACAGCTCATATCCATATAAAGTGCTTCACTAGGCCACAGAATTGTTCTCATTAAGGATTAAAACATTGGCCTTGAGAACACAGTGATTGGTGAACTCTCCTACTCTTTGGGACTTAAACTAAGAATAGTAACAAAATGGGATACACATACTCAATGTGATTTTGCTCAGCTGTAAAGAAAGATGAGATTATAAAATTTGCAGTGGATCAGAAATTATTGTAATAAGCAACGTACCCCCGACTCGTAAAAATATTTTTTCCCATTACATAGCCTACTTTTTGGTGATTATATGTCTGTGTATGTGTGTGTGTATGTGAGTTTTGGCATTGGATTATGAAACTAGGAAAGGGACTGCGAAAAGGAAAAGGGAAGTGTTGAGGAAAAGAGCGTTACAGTAGGACACATGTAACAAGAAAATTGGAAGAAGGCCACTAGGAGTACTTGGTGAGGGCATGTAGGGAGACAGGGAGATGGCAAAGAAGAGGGAGGAGGAAGGTCAGTATAGCCAAATTTTGTCCAAAAGAATGCCATAGTAAAGTGATATCTTGTATGCTAATTCAGCCTATTGCCAACTCTTCAGTGATAGCACAAGTTTCATCTCTTTAATGGCGGCTTGTACATTTTCATACATTTTGTGAGGACAGGAATTGGGTTATTTCTAAATTCTGAGAATGTTAGTAAAATGATAGTATTCCATTAAACAGTTCGGCAATGGTTGAAAAATAAATGAATGAATCATTTGTCCTTACAAACACGACAATGGAGAGCAAGGGGCAGATGAGGATTTTTGAAAACATCATTACGTTTTCTTCCATTGGAGGAGGCTAAGAATACTGTACTGTTTACTAAAGATTCCCCCCGGGCTCGTTTCAGTTCTTCGTTCTACACGTGTAACCTGCAGGCAGAGTGCTGGAAGAGCACTCCTCTTGGAGAATCTCTGGAGCCCGCAACGTGCAAATGGTTGCGTTAATAAAGCTTGAGCAGAACAGCAAATTCATTGAGTTGCTAAAATGCTACGACAAAAGAACGTAAGGGAGAAAGAATAAATTCTGAGGAGTATAGGTCACAATGGCAGGAAGAATGGAAGCAAACTCTGAGACGATAGCAGGTCATTTTGCATCAACTGTCAGAAAGCAAAGAGTGAACAGGAGATGGGCTGAACTATAAAGCTCCATGGTCCAGGCCCTGGTCCAGACCCATCTATTCCATCCAGGCTTTACCATTTAAGGGTTCTGCAACGTTCCCAAAAAGTACAACCCACTGGGGACTAAGTATCTGAGCACATCCACCCTCCTCCAAACTGCCACTGTGCAGAAAAAAACTGGAGCCCAAGACAATACAATTTTAAAAAAATCAACTGTAATAGTTTTTCTTCAAAATAATTTTTTATTTATTTTAATAAAAATCAGGTGTCTATACTGAACACTTTATATGGTCTATCTCATTTAAGACTTGACAGCCATCCTAAGACATGGCTGATACATTTTATTCCTGGATGGAGTTAGCATTCTCTAGCCACAAGAGAGGAAGAAAAAGACTGAAACGTGAATATAAAAGGAGAGAAAGAATTGCTAATGTTATGCCATGAACTATGTCTTTTCTAGACCAAAGAGTAGCGGGGAGATCATCCTAACGTTTGTACAGTGGGGTTGCAGTTTTTCTTTTTCTTTTTGACACAGGATCCAATGTTTCTGTCTTTGTTGCTGGGAGAAGTGTTTGATAGCAGAAGCCATGTGTATGTATCTTTGCATTATTTAGTTGTGCTTTTTCCTCTGTACATTAACACTTAAGATCTACATATGTATTGTCATGAGTAAATATACTAGTCTCTGATTATTCCTGAAAAAAGTTATTGAAGCATTTTTGCTTGATACGAAGAGTCAGGGAAAACAATAACCAGATTTTAAAAGGCTCTGCTGTGAGTAAGTACTGTGGGACCAGTCACCTGCAAATGAATATAATTTGATTATCCTCTCTCTCTCTCTCTGCTTCTCTCCTTTCCTCCCTCTCTCTCTCTCTCTCTCTCTCTCTCTTGTGATGAAACTATGATTTATAATATTGCTTATATAGCAAGTCCTGTCTTATTCCCTCCTTTCCATAGACTTTCACCCTCACTGCCTTTTGGAATTGTGGAAGCAGGAAGGTCTATATTTTCTTCTTTTCTTGAGTTGGTTTTGCCTCAATACAGAGATAAATGGAGCAGCTGGAAGGAGCTAGCCCCGGGGCAGGTAATGTATAAGCATGGATCTTGTTCCTGATTGCAATCTTCTGTGCGGAAGGCCTTAACCTGGAGCAGTCAACCTGAGAGGGAAGGAGGCTGGAAGAGATAATTTTGGACAACAGAGGGTTGGCCTTAAGATGCTCTGCCCAATTTTGCAAACCTCTGAACAAACAACAGACAGCAAACTTTCAAGATGCCTCCTACCCATGAAGCAGAGGAATTAGAAAGAAAAAAAAGAGTGACAGGATCTCTTCCTTTCAGGATCCTTGAAATATGTAGGTTGTAGAAGGCCCTTGGATATAAATGCATAAAGAAACATAAAGAAAGGGAGGTGTGTGTGTGTGTGTGTGTGTGTGTGTGTGTGCGCACAAACTCATGGCAGTATCTGCCTACAGTCTTCTTCTGCATCTCCAGGATGTTGTCTGTACATGAGCTGATGATACCTATAGAGTTTTACTAACTAACATGAAATGAAATAGGAACAGAAATGCTAAGGTTCCTGGGACTGGATCTGACCCTTATCTAGTCCTCATCAAATAAGATGCTGAGATACAGGTGGGTACTTCCTATTGAACACCTGCTTTCCCTTTTGCCTGGAGGGAGAGATTGAACTCATTTATAAGGCCTGTGAAGTGGCTGTTTAAAGAGGACTAACTCAGTAGGCTCACTGACTGAAGATGGTCTTTCTTTCGTGCTAGTCCCGCAATCCCAGTCTCACAATATCGGTGAAGCTGAAGCAGCGTCCTAATCCACGTGATGAGGATGAGGCTACAGTCCTGCTGCAGGTTCAACTGATAGAAGGAATCTTGCCCTTAACTATTTAGATGCTGTTTTCTCAATTCTGGATCGCTCACCTTTGGAATCTTTTTAAGGAGAGGAAAGTGTAGCCTCCATCTCACAATGTCGTAACTGTTGGGGTGCTATAGCCACTGCACACCAACACTGACTCTCACTGATGCATTCATGGTGTCATTGCTAAGAAGGAACAGTGAGATCCATTTAGGGGAACTCGTCCTTCCTATAGGTTTGCTGACTAATTTGTAGTTTTCAGGGAATGGAACAGACAGTGAACATTGTGCGAAATCAGTGGAGGAGAAGTTGCAGTTAATCCGGTGACTCTGTGATTCCCACAAGGAAATCTAGAGAAAATCTGTTCTGTACAGAGTCGAATCATCCTGGAAATTTCCATATTATATGTTTAATTTATATATGGTATGGTGAAAACAAATACAACATAACTTCAAAGTATATATATTTAATCCTGCAATTTAATAGCATGTAGGCCATGGTAAATATTCACGTAGGGGCCAAATAAGCCTGCCAGATTTATCTACTATTTTTAAGTCAAGCCATGGCTGTTGACAGGAACTCTGCCAGTCACTTCCGCAATCAGCACCTTCCCCTATCCCCAGTACTCAAAGAGCAATTAGATAATGAATAACTGGATAGAGAACACTCTGCTTTTTTTTTTCCTTTAAACTGTCCAACTGGCATGAGAATTCTAATTTTTAGCATAAGCTCTATCATGATCAAGAAACCAGAAAACGACCCCAGATTGTACTTGATGGGGTTTCTGGTCAAATCAGTCCTTTTTCACTTTACTGCTCAAAGAAATGAGGAGCTCCCTAATCAGTTTTATTAGATGATACTGAAAAAATTTCTGTAGACACAAAGAACCAGCATCTAGATAACATCTTTCAGTTCTAGGGAGCAGACAGGAACCCCCCTTGAGCAGGGAGATTACTCTCTGAGTGTCTGCATTCTTAGAATTTTCCATAATAAAATATTTTGTAAATCAGGCTGATGCTTTCATTTCTTGTCAATATGTTAACTCAGAACATTCATTATTAATTTATTCATTCATTCTTTCTTAAACTCTCATCCTTAAATTGATTGACTTGAATCGCATCTTTTTTTTTTATTTAAGAGATATTATGACAGATCAGACTAGAAGGAAGAATCACAAGGAAAACTATCTCCTATAATTTACTATGAGACTAAGGTACTATGGGAATTTTTCCTCCCAGGTAAACTGGCCATGAATTCTAACAAATAAATTTTCAATTTTTCGCTGCTTATAATCCAGAACGAGTTCTTTGTAGGCCTTATAAACCAAGCATAGTCATCACCACTGGTCACTCAAATGCCCTCTGGATATATTTTTTTTTTCAATGAAGTTTATTCAGGAACATTGAACAATCCTCGGACCCCGGGGAAAGCCAGCCCACAGCTTAAATAGCCTCTGGGTATTTTAATGTCTCAACCCAATCACTCTCATATCACTGGTCTGAAACAAGAAACTTTAAGTTGTATGTGTTCGTCTTTGCAAGCTTCCGTTTTTAAAAGTACATGTACTTGCATGTTTGACATGCATGTATGTGTGTGGCTGCTTGTCTGTATGTGCCCCATGTGTGTGGAAGCCAGAAGACACCTCTTCTGGAGCAGGCAGCTGTGTACCACCAAGTGTGGCTGCTGGGAACCGATTCTGGATCTTTGCAAGAGCACTAAGTGCACTTACCTGCCTAGTCATCTCTCTCTACAAATCTGACTTTAAAAAATATTATATTATGGACATTTCTTTGCGCACAGAAATTAATCACCCAACTGGGGTCATCACCGATGGTTTGTTTAGTCTGTTTCCCATCTCTCCCCAGTTTTGTTTGAGTATCAGTTAACTAGTTTCTATATTTAGTTTCTATATTTAGGCTAAGAGTTGGGTTTAAAACTTTGATTAGATTCCAAATTACTTTATCTTAGAAATTTCATTATAGGTGTTGTGTTGTTGGTATCTCTCATTTGGAGGGTAGCACTGCTTGTGGAAAATAGAGTTGATCAGGGATCTAGTCATTCTAACGCGTTGGCTCAACGACTCCTTTCTGCCAACAAGAGAACATATCCAGCTCTTCACTCCCTACACTGCTGTCTCAGTGCTTGTATTATGAACTATGGATTGGTCAGGGCTGGGGTTGTGGCTCAGTGATAGAAGGCTCACCTAGCATACACAGAGCCCTGGGTTTGATCAACACACACACACACACACACACACAGAGAGAGAGAGAGAGAGACAGACAGACAGACAGACAGAGACAGAGAGACAGAGGGAGAGAGAACAAACAATTTTTTAAAATTAGATTTTCTAGAAGCAATCTGAAAACCAGCAATGTCCAAGCTGGCTCCTGTAAGGGATTTAGAGAGTAGTAAACCTTAGCTTCTGAGGAATCTTTGGAGACTTTAGAGGTGAAATTATTCTCAATTGTTCTATCACGTAGAATTGAACCTAACCTCAGGATACATTAGAGAAACTGAGAGAGATTGGTCAGCCCGCATGGTGCAGCTTTCTTTTAGTTTCTGCAATACAATTGTGTTGATAGGTCTCTAGATTTGTAAACAGAGCAGGAACAGGCCGTGTCTAAGTCTTCTTCAGTTTCCAGGATCTGTGGATTTATGTTCCACATGCAGTGACCCTGGAGTAGCTGTACCTGTCTGAGAGGACTGATGCTGGGTGCCAAGAATCAATTTGTACCCAAAAGTCCCCACTTTTTAGTCAGAAGATAATGTTTTATATTCTGGCCTGGTGTTTACACACTTGAGTCTCATGGGCTCATACAGTCACTCTTGACTGCTGTTTCTTTTCAAAGAGTGGAGAACCACAGAAAGGGAGTTGGGGTACACAAGAAAAATTGAACTTGATCCATGTCTCTCTATCCCCTGTGCTTTCCCAGACCTGTATTGTAAGGTCATAACACTAGAATAAGGCCACAAATCTTGTTCTCTCTTGTCTTGAACCACACCAAAGATGTGGGGCTGTAGGTGGAGGAATGTCTATGAGTAGTCAGAGGAAAGAATTTGACTCGTAGAAAGAACCCAGATCTCAATAAGTACTTAAAAGTGTCTTGAATGAAGGATGAGACAAATCAGGTCTCATCCTTTCTGAATGATCCCCAATACAGAACATAGTAAGGGCCAAGGATTGGAAGGTGAGGAGGCTGAATTCAAAGTCAAAATCAGATCAGGCCTATGACATAGCTCGAAGTTTGTCTTACTGGCAATGTCTTTGCTTTATGGAAGTGTTCAAGTTGAATCTGGACGCCTGGCTACCTGAAATTCTCAGATCTGAATTCAGGTATCAGTTTAGACTGCATAGTTAAAATTGTCGAGGAAGTAACCCATCCGTATTCTTCAACCCTACCATCTCCGTAAAGGTTTCACCCAAGACTTCCTGGAATATAAAATTTCCCTTCATCTCATTCCATAGCCTATTTGTCATTTCTTTCATTCATTGTGGTGGCTCAAATAAGCCTTTCATTCCATGTCCTATCTAGGTGTGTCTCCAACTGTCTCAAATATATTGCCATCCCCCTATGCATGAATGTGTGCTTCTTCGCATTTGGAAACTGTGTAATATGCTGCTCTTTCGTGTCTCCCATGGTGCCGCATTTGTGATGGAAGGCATGGTTGTGGTCAGTAAATGCAGGCTGAAGTAGATTGAATTGATGTTCAGGGACTTCCACAAGACAGAGAAACTCTGAAGAAGAAAAAGTCAGCTTAATCTCCTTCAGGGCTTCCCTTAAGCCTCCCATGCTTGCTCAGTGCCTTCCAGCTGGTCCTGTCCTCCATCCCTTCTCTCATCTTTCCACTTCTTCCTTCCCGCTGTGTACTTCAGCTTCAGAAAAACAGCTGTTTTTGGGTCCCCCGCCCCCTTATCAGTCCCTCTGTTTTAGAGGAAAGGGAAAAATTTTGTATAAGAAAATTTTGCTGGGGTAACTGAGATAAAGATTATTTTTCCTTTCTTTTATTGTTGAGATCAAAGAGGTAAAGTGAAATCACAGAAGCACACACAAGCATGAAGATTCTGGAGTTGCTGTCTGAGTCTTCCCTATCCAAGTGAGCTGGCCATGTGGTCTCCTGTAAACTGTATGTGGCTCTGGTCCACCTGACCCCACAATGATGGCAATGATATGAGGAAGTAAATGTAAAAGCAGTGTATAAACTATTAAGTGATGAGGACACAAAATGCATTTTTAAAAGACATTTTATGTTTATTTTACTTATCCGTGTGTTTTTATGTGTGTACATGTACATACATGTGGACGAGTGTGTGTGTATGTATGCATGTGTATGTATGAAGGTTCCCACAAAAACCGGAAAAGAATGTTGGACCCCCCAGGGGTGGTTTTAGATGGTTGCTGTGAGCTTCCTGGTGTTGATTCTAGGAACTGAACTCAGGTCTTCTGCCACAGCACAAAGCGCTTCTATCTGATGACCAGCCCTCAGCCCTTCAAACATGTTTTTTTCTGTTACTATGTCAGAAACATGCCAGTCACCCTTCCTTCTTCTCTGAAAGATTCTCCACGGACAAACTAGAGCAGCTGATCTGCAGATGACTGACATGGGTTGGTTTGTTTTTCAGTGCATTAGGGGGAAAAATGAATCCTTTGGCAAAATTAAAGTTAAATGATCTCATATGTTTCAAGTTTGGAAAGAGCAGTAGCTAACTCATTACTAAACCTGGAATCTTGTGCACAGAAATCATGCAAGATCAAGCAGCTCTCTTTTTTTTTTCCCTACATGGCAGAATTCTCATTCAGAATTTGAGTGTGTGTGCTTTTATTTTCTGTTCTTCTTCCTAATGCCTTCCGACCACATAACTACCTATGTTAAAGTGAAATCTGAAGAGTGCTAGATGAAATGCTTGATGTAATTTACTAATGCATCCAGAAACAGGGGTGCCTCATTTGTAGCAGATGCATCATACGAGCGGAAAATATTAAATTACTGTAATGTGAAGCTCTCGTTACAGGAGAGATGTGTGAGATAAAGCTTAATTTGGATGTTTGCTTTTTTGGGGATTATTTCAATAATACATAAAATACAACAGAATTTTATGAATGTGAATATCTTCTCCAATTTATTTATTTATTTATTTTAGAATCAGATATTAAATCACAGCATCGTAGGCACCATCTTTGGCATCTCCAGACGCTCCCAATGACAGTCACTGATAACATGGCATGATTAGCTCAGGTGATGAGATGAGCCTGAGCAGAGGGAAGGCCCTGTTACCCATTGATAGGCCTCAGCTCGTAGGACCTGATGTTAGGCTTATGGTACCAGGATAAGAACTGAGAGTGTGATTCATAAAACCAAAGATTCTTATCCATTGGCTTTCTGCCCTTTTACCTCTCAGCTAGGACACCTCATCAGTGTCAGCGTAGCTCTCATCACCTGTTGGCTACCTCGGTTTCATCACTCAGCACTTTGTATCCCACCAGGCCAGAGTTTGAAGATAAAATCTTGACTACTTGAACAGAGCTATATTCTGAGAAACTACTATATTCTGCAGTTAAACCATTTTCTGGAACCTTGGAAAATGCTCTTCATTCCTCCCACAAACTGTCAAAGCCCAGCATCTGCTATGTCATAGCTTCAGAGATGTACAATTAGACCCCGCCATCATTGGGTCCTCAGATTCCGATGGGATGTCCCATCACCTTTGAGGAGAAAAAGTACATAAATGTACCTAACTCGTTTATTAACTCAGTTCCCCACATCCTTCTGCTGAAGTCAGGCTTTACGTGGAGCTGTGCCCCTCACAGCGGAGACATTTTTCTTCCAAGTGGATTTATGTATGGATCCATGTGGCATCCCTAATATTAAGAGAGACCCACTGCCTACATTTCCATGTTCAAATTGCATCTGTTATTTTGGACAATGCCCCTCAGGTGCATTGGCTACCCTTGCCCTCCCAATAAGTGGGATGGTGTCCATAGTCTCATTATTTTTTCTGTTTCTGGATTCTGCTGCTTCTACCCAAAACTATCATGACATGATCATTTTTTGCACAGTCTACTCTAACACATCAAAGGGAAGTTGATATGAGAGCTTAGTTATCCTTGTCCTCAAGGCACTCTTCCTACTCTTCATGATATTTAATCTATTCTTTGAGAAGGACTTAGTTCAAAATATGTAAGTAAACATAGATGATGGAAAATCAATTATCTGCACCTAAATACTTTAAACAGTCCTAAAACTATAAACTAAAGCTCATTCATTAAAGAAACAACACAGAACTGTATTCACTCTGAACTGTGCTACAGGTGATATTGGAAAAGCCTTAGTAACATCCAGAGAGTCTTGTTGCTTAGACTTCCACAATGTGATATCAACTCTGACATTGTCTTTATGGCTATGAGAAATCTCATTTCCTTAATTTTCAGTCTTAGCATCTATAAAACAAAGGAAGTAGACTAATTAATACAGAAAAGCCCTTAGCACTGTAACGTAACAATACTGGGATTTAATTTAAAATCTAAACAGTTGCAATAAGAGATGTGATCAATTAGAAAGTTCAGTTATTCTTGACTTAAGGTTAAAGGCTAATATTGATATTTCAATGGAGCTGAAATTACAGCTGCTGTATATTACTGCAGGCCTGCTTCAACAGCAGTATGGTAACATAGGGCCTAAAAGACAAATGTCTACTCAATTCCCGTTCTTTGGAGGTGCAACTTCTATTGCCATGGTTGTAAAGTTGAGAGCGCATATAAATATTCTTGGGCTGAGTAATTTGAGGATGTCTGTATACTTTCAGCAAATTATTCCACCTACTCAAGATGATATGCCTTCAGCTAAAAATGGACGTAATTATAATGATCTCACACCTTTCAAGAAGTTATGAGATGTGTAATTTAGGAGAGAGCAATTAGTAAATATTGCATGCTAATCCAATTCGGGAAATGCAAATAATTCCTAAACATCAAAGGCGTGGTCATTATTACCACTGCAAAGTCTGTAGGCCGAGTACCTCAAACGCCCAATGTTGACATAACCTCAATAGGTGACACCTACTGAAAGACATTTAAATTACTCTCTGCTTTGAAAAAAGAAAAAACTGTATTAAATTTGAGGGATGTGGGAAAAAAATCAAGCAGAAGTTCTGTGTAAAGGCTGCTGGTCTCCAGGTAGTCTTCAATATGCAGAAAGTCTGACCCAGTGGGAAGGAGGAATCTGTTGTTTATTTTTAATTTTTTGGGGGGGCGGAGTTTCTTACTTGTGTACAGTATATTGTGATCATATCCACTTCCACAACCTCTTTGTATCTTCCTTCCACTCCTGCTGATTGCTTTCTTCCTTGTGTTATCATGCTTTGCTTCTGCTTTCATGTTTTGTGCAGGTGGTCACAGACGCTGTGTGTTTTTATTACTTCGGTGGAGGTGTCAATCTATCTTATAGTATACAGTTTTATTTTTATTTTATCTTAGTTTTATTTTATTTATAGTATACAGTTTTTTTTATTATCTAGCCCATTTTGTCTTCCCATCACCTCTTCAACAATGTCCTCTGAGACTCAGAGTGAATAAAATAGATGTCCCACTTAGGGTTGAGCACTCAGTGATTCCTTATTCTCAGTCCTTCAATGGGTTTTTGTTCTCTGATTGTCACCTCTTGCTAAACAAAACCTAGGAGAGGTGAAGAGTTGCATTAAGATATGGGTATAAACATGGGTCTTTGAAGTCATTTTAATGGCATGAAACATCAGTAGTATGTTACCCTTGTGACCTGTGACTTCCCTAACAATTATGGATTTTTTTTTGTTGTTGTTGTTTGTTTTGATTTTTTTTTTTTACCATGTTTGTAGTACCAGAAATAAATTCCTTCCAAGGAAAAGGTCTCAGATGCTAGCATTGTTGGTTATCACCAGAACAGTAATGCCACTGTTACATAGGTAAGCATACCTTATTTGTTAGGGTAGCATTGTAAAAAAAAAAATACAGAGCCCAAGGCTAGGTTACGTCATTTTCTGGATTTTAAAAAAGACATCTAGAAATGTAGAGTAGTATAGTAGCTTAAATATCTCAGAGTTAGATATTGACAAACAGCTAAAATTTAAAACACTATATGGAGCCACATAATATATGTCAACCAAAATAACCCTTTGATCAGATGTGTCTAGGCTGTTGCCAGTTTCCCATTTCTGACCCATTATTTAGCTATTACCATAACTCAGATACTTATTGAATCCATACAAGAGACTTCCCAGCCACTGAGCATAGCACCTCTCTCTCCCCCCACCCTTGCCCCTTAGCGGTAAAAATCTTAAGAGATTTAATTTGGGACTCAGGCAAGCGAAGCTAGGCAGCTTTGGAGGAATATGGGCTGACAGTTGTAAGAACTATAAATTAAGGGTGGGTGAGCAAATTTGCACGTCACTTATCACTCAGAAAGGGTGTCTACGGCTGTCTGTAGAGCTGGTTACAAAAACAATTGCTGGCAACACACAGTCAGATTCTATTTAAGAGCCCAGCAGCAGATTCCACTGTGCCATCTCTAAGAAGCACAAACTTATTGGCTATATACTAAACACTGATAAGTGTCTACTGACCTTTGAATGCTCCATCGGGCTGAGCATACCTTGATCAGATGCCCCATAAGTCTTGCTGGATCTCTGGGTTCAAAGTCTGATGTTGCTTGGAGTAAAAAGTAGTTGTTTTGTCTCAAAAAACTGTCTGAAAAAAAAAATCTCCAGTGGATTTTTGTTTTTAAATTTCTATTTTATTCATGGTCATGTTAATGAATGAGTCAATCAAAACTCCCCCCCATTTGCAATTACCCAGAGGAAAAGGGACCAACAATAAAGCAACCATCTAGTAAAGATTCCAAGAAACAAAGGAAGCCAATCTGTTCCTGGCGTGGCTCAGATAAAGTTAAACTTGGAAGTGCACTTTCTTTTCTCCTGCTACGAGCTGGAAGAGAACAACCCTGGAAGCCAGGAGACAGGTGCTCCCGGAATTTCGATAGATGTCTGACAGGCCCACATTCATCATTTAGTCCGCCATGAGAAATGGTGATCGGAGACTGATGTTATCAAACTGCTTAATCTCACTCTCATCACAGTGCCTTTTCCTGAACCTTGCTACACAATGTTCCGGAAGAGAGATGGTCATTACATTTGCTCCTGATGGCAGTTTCTGATCACCAGCAACCAGGATCTGTCTTGAGAAAGCTTGAGAATTATAAATGTACTTTTAGGGTAGATCATCCCTTTATCTTTTGCTTTTCAGGCATTCACTTGCTTGTATTTGTTCACTTCTGAGTTATTTATTCAACAACCATTCATCGATTCCCTTCTCTAGTCAATCACAGTTCTGCATCTGAGATCTTAATGTGAATCATGCATAAGTAAATGATTGATGTGGGGATAAATGAACAGGAGCCACAGTTCCTGCCTCCAATGCTTCCAGTCCTTCCCAGTGCAGAAAATAGGCCAGTAAAGATGCTAATGTGTTCCATGATGGTCAGCAATGGGCTACAGGAGTGTATTGCATAATGAGAGACTTATGGGGACACTGATGTTCTCTGAGTGGTTCACAGACACTTTCTAAGTAGAAAGAAAATATGCATAGTTGCATCTAGCGAGGCACCCACTGAATGGCAGTTTAAGTGTTATAAAGTCCTCAACCAACAGTAATTTAGTTCTACAGTGAGTGAAACCATGGCTAAAAAGAGAGGAGGGGAGTGGCTAAAAGAAAGAAAAGTTAGGGACTGAAAGGCTGGAGAATTACTGTTTTTCAGGGTAGAGCCTGAGCCCTCTTCCCGAACTGGAGTGGCTGAAATTCCCCCAATCATCACAGTACAACTTAGGGGAATCAGTGAGCTCTGGGATTCCCCATCATTACAGTGCAACCTAGCACAATCAGCGAGCTCTAGGTTCTGTGAAGACACTCTTTTCCCCAAAGGAAAGTGGATGGTGATAAGGAAGGAACTTGACAGCAACCTAAAGCCACGTATAACTGTGCACATGTGAACTACACCCTAAGACACACATGATCACACAAATGTAATTATGGCTGAAATTTTCATTGTGGAATTTTAAAAGTGGAGTGAAATGTAAGAGACTATTTTTTTTCAAGGGAACGAGTTTTCCCTGTAGGCCATGAAGTTGTATCTGTTCTCCCCTCCTGTCAGCTAAGTCTGGCTTATCAACTGATAAACATTTCAGGTGTACACTTAAAAATCTATTGTTGTCACAGTAATCATATTGTGGGATTAAGAACAGTCTTTGTCAGCAGTGTCACTACTAATGAGGCTCCTATTAACTTATGCACACAATCTCACTCAACTTTTAGAATAAGGACTTAGGGAAAAGAAGCAAGAATGTGGCTGAAATTTTAAAAGTTTTACTTTTAAAAACCTGGAAAGTGATACTTTGTGAATTAGAGCCTGCATTAGAATTATTAGGAAACTTAAAAAGCATATGGTATGCATACTTTATAAAATCATCATTATTTACTGATAAAAAATATATAAGATAGTTACTTCAAACAATCTGACAAAGTATTAGAGATGTTAAAGCAAATAGCCAACAGTTGGCTCATTCCTCTCCTGCCATGGCAATAATCCTGATTACTTTCTTATTATATTACAAACCATGGCTCCATGCCCCAAGGAAAAATAGTCTACTCTAGTGCCTGTCCAAGATAATTTTTGTCATCTTAAAAGGATGTGTGCTTTGTAGGATAAATCAAATAAATGAGTTCTCATTTGGAAGTCCATCTGGTGTGCTGAAGAAGAAACCAAGCAAGAACCCAGCCCATTCTTGTCTTTCCCCACATGACCTCGCGTGAGTCCGTTACTCATCACAGTAGGACATGTGGCAGGTATTCCTTAGGGTAAAGGATGCTTCACAGATGAGGGGGCCAAAAGACTGAGCTCCTGTGAATGTTGGAGGGTTCTTAATGACAAGCGGGACACTCAATGTTCCTTTCCTCACTTCCCTTCCCCTCCTGTCCTTCAATTAGCCATTCCTTCCACTTCCATCATTTTCAGGTACATTCCCAGCAGCAAACACTCTCCTTCACTGACAACAATAATCTTAATTTATCATCTTTATTTAATAATCCTAATTTATTGAGTCCTTAGTATGGTCCAAACAGTGTTCCAAATGATTCCCATATGTCGAGTCATTTATCTTTACAAAAGTCCTGTGGGTAATGTATATGAGCACCTACAATAAAAACCAAGTCTTTAAGTAATTTGCACATGACTGTATGATGCCAGGCAGCACCTTATCAGAAGTGGGCTGATTTGGCACATTGCTTTTTTAGATTATTCTCACTGATGCCTCCTAGAATATATGCTTATCAGGGTATTCTGATATCTCACTGCAGTATGTGTATTCTCTAACTTCCTGTGCTACTCTCTTTAGCTACCCTGGAGAGAACAGATATATGACTTGTTTATTTGTTTACGTAGGATTGGCAGTGTTTGACATATGGAAGGAAGGGCCTTATCATATTTAAATGAACACATGACCTATTTTCTAAAAGAATGGTGGAACTTTGGAGATCTCACCTTAATAGGTCAATGAGCAAATTTCAGAGTGGTACTCACCAATCTCTCATCTCCAAGAATTGTATTCAATACGAAGCCTCTTCCTCCTCAGTGGTTAAAATTCATGTCTGTTCTAGTTAGTTTTTATTGCCAACTTGACACAACCTGGAAAGAGGGAGCCTCAATTAAAGAATTGGATCATTCAGACTGGTCTGTGAGAGACTGTCTTGACTGATGATTAAAGAGGGCAGCTCTCCTTTTCCACCTAGGTAGACCTGGGCTGTATAAGGAAGGTAGCTGAGTTTAAGCCTGAAAGCAAATCAATAAACGCCTTCCTTCATGGTCCCTGCCTCTGCTCCTGCCTTGAATCCCTGCCTTGACTTCCTTCAAGGATCACTTGTGACCTGCAAGTGTAAGCTGAAATTAGCTCTTTATTCTCTAAGCTGCTTTTTGGTCAGATTGTTTTATCACAGTGCCAGAAAGCAAATTAGGACAACTTCCTTAACAAAATCTTAAAGAAGCTGCGTTTCCCCAACAGTATGAGTCTCATCTAAAACTCTCCAAGTTATTCGCTCCTGGTAACCAATTTCCCTACCTGACTAAAATCCGAGTAGAATTATGCTAAACTTTATTGTAGGAATCAAAAGCTTAATTTTGATAATGTTTAGCTCCAGGACCTTAAGCTGTGGGCTGGCTTTCCCCAGGGTCAGATGATTGTTCAAGGTTCCTGAATAAACTGCATTGAAAAAAAAACATAAAAGCAATTTTATATTCTTTATTTTTAAATTTGAGACATTAAAATGAAAAAGTTATAGTAAGTAAAAGTCAGTGAAGGCTGTTCAATGAAATGATTTTCTTTCTAGTAGTTCATACTTAATAATGGATTCATTTTATGCATTAATAGATTAGTTACACAAGAATTAATATCATTGATTAAGGAACAATGCACATTAGTCTTTTACTTGGACGGAACACTCAAAGTAAGTCTAAAATTACCTTTCTCTTAGCATAGCCATGTTGCAGTGAAGTCTGCTTTTTTCTCACCAAGTTGCTTCTATGTCCTGACAGTGTATTTTAATGCTAAAATGCACAGTATTTTGTTAAATTATTTTATCACTTTGGATATGTTTTTTTTTTTTTTTAGATTGGAGAATTCTATAAGTATACAATAAAATGACAGGAGAAAGATCCAAGGATCATCAAATAAATTAAATGTATCCAATGTCTATTGTTTGTGTAGGGTCTTCTGGGCCTGGAGGAAGTATTTAAATGAGCAAAAGATATAGACATATTCCTGAGAATCTTCTATTATAGTACATAGCTTACATATGCCCTTACATACTAAGCTTAGTGATTTAGAGCTGTAATGTAGGTGAAATTTTCTACAGTACCTACTTGAAATGAGCAGAACAATGGTTAAAATTGAACACTTACTACAGAGGAGTCCTGAAAATATAATGGAAATGAATGTTGATCTTGACTGTCACCTTGGTCTGATCTAAAATCATCTGGAACAATCTCTAAGCATAGCTTGGAGG
This sequence comes from Meriones unguiculatus, assembly GCF_030254825.1. NCBI lineage: Eukaryota > Metazoa > Chordata > Mammalia > Rodentia > Muridae > Meriones > Meriones unguiculatus. The sequence continues at coordinate 89,759,498 of NC_083359.1, read as the reverse complement.
CATTATCTAAGTTAGCTAGCCCTGATCCTCATCGTGGAGATTATCTTGGTTCTTATTTGAAGTAGGAAGACTCACCACCTCCCTGGGGCTGAGCATTGAACTGCACAGGGGGAGGGGGAAGTATAGTTTAACATCAACATTCATCATTCTCTATTCCTGGCTAGATAATCCTTCCCAGGTATGCTTAGAGACTGTACAGCATGGCTAGCCATCATGCTTTGCCTGCTATGCTGGAATGGATTCTCCCAGAACCAAAAGAGACTAAATCCTTTAGTCCTTTTGGATAACTGGGGGGTAGGGATAGGGGGGCTAGGGTATGCTGTGACAGCAATGAGACAACTAACCCACATAGCATATGAGTGGTTCGTTACAGAACAGGTTTTGGTTACCCACTAGAACTGCATAAGCACAGAGCATCTTTGTTTTTGTGGCCATGAAGGTGAAATAATGGAAATAAGGCTGGGGAGGCTTGGAAGGCAATGCCATTCCATTCAGTCAGGAGTCTGGCTGGGCTCACAATTCCTTATATGGGAAAGTGTCTCACCCATTCCCTCTCTGAAAGAATGGCCTTGTGTTTATCACCATACATCCGCCACTTTTCTGGACGTAGTTAATTCATCCAGTAATACTCTTTTCCCAGAAGGCCAGTCAGTCTACATCCAGGTTATGGATTGCCTTGGTGTGCAATGATGAGATAAGTCAATCAAAGTCTTTCTTTCTCAAAGTTAAACTAACATATACCAGGTGAGGACAGTTATACATAGACATTGAAGTTGAAAAGATATGTCAGGATGAAAAGGTATAGTGGAAGTCAAAATAGAATTGGAGTATATCAGCCAGATATATTTTGACCAAAATTATGATAAAATAAGTAAATATTTCTGTCTTTGATATCAGACTAGAAACTGGTGCTGTATCAACTTATATTTTCCCAAACACAAACCGAAGGTGAAAATTTATGTGAGGGTAGCTTATTTGGCTTGAAGCAATAAAGAAAACGTCATTTCTAGTAGTAGGGATATGTTTTCATGGTTACTTCTTGAGAAATATAAGTCGTGTCTACAAGAACTGTCCACTTGAAGACTAGGAGGTAGAAGCACAAACTTAATGTACCTTCTTAGAAAATAGTCTGTGCAGCCAAAGCAAGCGTCTGCTATATCTTAGCTATGAGGGGAAGTTCTGTATAAGACAATGGACATGTTCCACGTGTTCAGCTGCCATCACTGTGCAAACATAAGCAGCACCTGGTACATGGAAAAGAGCACATTGGCCAGAATTAAGAAAGAGCAACTATTAATTTGAGTAAAGATGCAACTATCAGAATAGTAATGGCACTACTGGAGAAATGCCACCATCCGTTAAGGTTATGGTAACTAGCAATGGTTAATACTCCTGATTATGAGCCTTCTGGATTTTCAGAGATTCAAAAAAAATGAACAAAATGATGCTATACTAAAGATCACACCCTTACAATTCTGAAGTCTTAAGAATGGCATCAGCCTTAATTATTTTTTTCAAGAGTGAATTTTGCATTTCATCTTCATATACTGGTGAGGTGATGTTGAACATTTTTCAAGGATTCTATTTATTTTTTCCCCTTACACATGGGCTTTATCGTAATCATTTTATTTCTAAACTAAATTTCTTTATTTAGTCCCTTTACATCTTGATCACAACCCCATCCCTCCTATCCTCCTGGTCCCACCCTCCCACCTTCTTCTCCCTTTCCTTTCCCCCCTCCTCAGAAAAGGGGAGACCCCTTCCCTTACCAATCCATCCCAACACATCAAGTCACATCAGGACTGAGCACATCCATTTTTTAAATAATTTATTTAATTTTTATTTTATGTGAATAAATATGTATGAATAGGTAAGTGTGAAGGTATCAGATGCCTTGGAATTGGCATTACAGACAGTAGTGAGCTGCCATGTGGGTGCTGGGAATTGATCCAGGGTCCTTTGGAAGAGCAGACAGCGCTCTTAACCACTGAGCCATCTCTCTAGTCCTTTTCCACCGAGACCAGACAAAGCAACCCAGCTAGGGGCAAGCGATCTAAAAACAGGCAACAGAGTCCATGAATACTATGTGCTGTACATCCCACTTCCTTCCTATCCTTATAATTACAGTCTTAACATTAAATTTCAGTCAGGAGTTTGAGCGTGTTTGGACTTGCAGCCATATGAGGTAAAGGGTACATTAATCACGGTCATGGGCACATTCTTGTTTCAGTCCTGTTTGAGGAGGTTGCTTGCTCCAAATAAAGTGTAAGGGAGCTAAAATTTGCACTGACTTCATAAGGCACTTTTCAAATGCATCCCAGAACTGTCCACTGGAACGATGTGCGTCCCGGAATGGTCTACTGAAAGGATATGTGTCCCAGAATTGTGCACTGAAAAGATGGTGAGGAGGCCCTTTTGTCTAATGTTTCTCATTTCCAGTTATCAGTCTTCACCAAGAGTGTGAAAAGCCTTGAAGCCTTGTTCTTTCCAGCTGTGCATGTGCACTACCTGAGCAGGTTCTGTCTGGTTATATCCATGTTCTAGCCAAAGTTGAGTGACAATATATATATATATATATATATATATATATATATATAATTTTATTTTACTTTTTAAATAATATGCTTAGGGCATTATTGAGTCTTGTAAAAGTGTTTGCATAAGTAAGGTATACTTAAAATTTCATAAAAGTTCAGAAAGTTTAATAAGATATTCAGTGTGAAACATGAGTATTTGAGCAGGTGAGGTTAAAAGCTGCACTTACAGAAGGACAAAATTGAGGAGAACAACAAACCAGAGAAGCAGAAATAATGGCTAAGTCTAGAAATTAGATGCCAGACGTTTTGGTGAGTGACAGCAGTGAGGACAGGAGGATTGCTTGAAGCAGGAGGATTGCTGCAAGTTTTAGGTCAGCCTAGGCTACAATAACAAAGACCAAAACAAGCAGGGCTATATTCTAGGATCTTATCTCAAACAACAAAAACAAAACAACAACAACAAACTGTATAAGTAAGAGCTATGAGATAAAGGTTCATTGTAAGTATATAAAAGTTCAGTTGGTTGTATAAAAACAACAGATCAGACATTTGGAGAGTCACCTGAGTTTGTTTGAAATGGAACACTACAGTGAATATACTTGAGCTCCTGCTGCTGCGATCTGCAAGCATGCTTCAATGCCAAGAGGCTTCCAATATTCCACACTGGGTGACCCAGGACTCTAACTTGCTTTCTGCTTACTCACTGGTCCTTCTACTTCCCCTAATTTCCTTGGAACTTGAGGTTACTCATGCATGTCTGTGTTCAATCAGACCACATCACCAATGAGTATTGAGGGGAAGTAGTGAGAATATGTCCAAGTGTTCACACTGGAAACCTGAGACTGGGACAAAGTGCTAAATGAATGATGCCTTCATTGATCAAAACAGTGAGAGAAAAGAATGTCTTTTGAATTAGTGAAACAGAGAGAGAAGAATGCTGTGTGGGTGCTAACTTCTCATGGCCTCTCTGTCACATTCGTATTTTAATTGTATGTCCTGTTTGATTCCTGAGTCCCTTGACTTCCCCCTGGCTTTCTCTTCCTTTCTTCTTGGGAAAGGAAGAAATTCCCTTGTCTATTTTATTCTAAATGTTCCATGGTTTCAGGAATGCCACTTCACCCCCTTCCTCATTTGGGCATCTGGATGGGATCAAGTAAGGTTTTCCTGCCTGCTCAGAATATGATCTGTGACAAGATAGTCCAACGCAAGGTCTAGATGATTTACTTGTTCAGCATCTTCCCTCCCCAATGTAGTAAGTGACTATGTTTGACAATAATACACATAGAAAGTAGAACATTTGACTATCCTTCCCCCCAGGTGGCTCAAAGTAGAGAAGAAATGCATTCATATCAACTTTTACTTAAAATACAACTTATACATTGTGACATGCTACAAAATCAGACAAAGGTGTTGTTAGCTTTGCCTTGGGGCCCTGGGTTAAATATAGAAACATTTGGAATAAATCTTATAAGACATATAGATAAAGAGAAAATTAAGAAAACAAGGTAAAAGGAACTGACAGTATAGAATCAAAATATTTTTATTCATAGGTATAGAAAATCAATACATTTAGATTATTTGAGGGCAAGTGGAGAGACGAAATCAGAAAAGAGAAGAGAACATATAAAACAAAGATTAATAAGAAGCTAGGCTAAGGTAGTCGCTATTTTCTTGGCTGGGGAGTTTGAGCTTTATGCATTTACTCATTCTTTGCCCAGTAATGATTATAATGGTGGTAAGTACCATGTAAGGAAAGGTTATTAAATACCAAACACTTTGCAAAGTAGTGTAATTTTCTTAACAATCTATGTAGGACATTCAAAACTGGTGAGTTTGTGTTCAAGGTGAAATTGAAACAAAAATAAAATAAGCAGCTAGCTGTCAGAAATCGGGGCAATGGTGTGAGACTAGAGCCAAGAGCTGTTGGTGACTGGATTCTTGTTGAAGTAATATGGTGGACACTTCAGTGAAACAAAGGTCAGCATTATTAAAGGAGACAAAGAGGAGGAGACTGCTGAGAAAGAAATTGGGAGTTGCCTGTAACAATGGGTCTGGATCGAATGGGTGCCAAAACCAAGGTGAGAAAGAATTCACAAAAAGCAGCTGTTTGAAGCCCAAAGTTGGCAGAGAAACCCATTAAGTTAAAATTTAATATGTATCCCCCCCAACATAAAACGTCAAGCCCCACCCCCTGACCCAGTGACGAACTGAAAAATTTAAGATAAATGCAAATCCAGCAAGCTTACAGATGTCTAGCCTGAAAATGTCCTTTCTGGGAAGCAAGACTGGTTGCTCTGAAAATACTCATAAACACCACATTTGAAGAAAATGTCCCTCATCCAGGAGTGGATATGCTGGGGCCCTTGGAGGTGCCATAGCTAAATGGCTGCATGTGTGAATTAACTCTACCTGAACAAACAGTTTCCCTCCTAAATAGATTGCCTAATAGAAAGCACTTGACCTCCTGAGCCTCAGTTTTCTCATCCATAAGTGAGAGAAAATTATACCAATTTCATCCGGTCATAGGTGAGGATGTGACGAGATAATTGCATTTAAAACACTTAATCTGGAACATAGTGTAGGCTCAATAAATAATAGCCATTACGATTATGCTGGGCGATATGCAAACGGAGCTGCCATTGCCTGACTTTTCATTAACCATGCAACACTGGGGAGTTTTTGGCAGCAGCCACAAAGCAGTTTGTTGGCACACAACCTTTCAATTATCTGCACTACTGATCCCCTCCATTAGTATGGATAAGAGAAAGTGTGCAGCAAAGATAAGCCAGGGGGAGGGAAAAGAACCAGACTCGCCATAGATCTATATAATCCCCCATTCGGATTTAGGAGCAGTTCTCATGGCTCCAGATTTACATCTTCAAAGGAAGGAGCCCACGTTGTTCACGTGAGTTCTATGACTCTTCTACTTGACCACAGTGAATGTTAACTCTTCCTGGTTGTTACTGCGCTGTTACATAAGAAATTTCTGTTTAAGAGGATACAGCCAGGCACACCCGTATGCTGCAATATTTTAGCTCTGGCTTTATTTTCAATCCTGTTTCTCTGTCTAGCAGGGGTAAGAATTATTTAGGTTATTGGAGAGTCGTTGGAATGATAATAAAAGTCACACCTTATTTGACACTGAATTCTCACAGTGAAATATGGAAGTAGCTTTTATCATATCATATCCTATCTATCTATCTATCTATCTATCTATCTATCTATCTATCTATCTATCTATCTACCTACCTATCTATCTATCTATCTATCTATCTATCTATCTATCTATCTATTTATTTATTTAACAAGACTGTAGTGATTTCCCCTAGAAGAAGTATAAATTAGAAGTGGTATAAATTTATAGGTTTTCTCTTTGGCCACTGGAGGGCTCTCATATTTTTCTACTAATGAAATGGAAACCTTGAACATGACTAAACACTAGAAGTCAAAGATGAAAATTTAAAGAGGGATCTTTTAGTTTGTGTCCTAAAGCTAGGTAAGGTAGAAATTTGGGAGCAGAAGAGTAGAAATGATGCCTTTCGAGATGGATGCTGGATCACTGGCGAGTACTCATCTTGCCTTCAGCGAGAGGTTGACTGGCTCTTGTCTCCACTTCTTTTATCCTAGCAAAGTTTTGTTGCCTTTCTTGCTGTCATTTGCTAATTTCCCAGCATTATCTCCTTGAAATGGTGTGCCCTAGAGAAACCATTCTCTTTCCCATGCCCTGTTTGCCTCCACTCCAGAGTGACTCCTTGTTATGAATTTTCCTAACTATATACTGTGTCCCTAAATCCTTTTAGGAACTCTGGTAGCAGCTACATAGACACACAGACATACTCTCACACACAGACTTACATGCTCAAACACAGAAACACACACACACACACACACACACACACAGAGAGAGAGAGAGAGAGAGAGAGAGAGAGAGAGAGAGAGAGAGAATTGTGCTGGCATTAGTGTTTCCATATGAACTCAGGCCAACTGTGAATGTTGATTACTCACACTGAGATTTCAGATGTACTGATGATCATCAGATTTATAGGCAAAGGACAGACTTTAACAGTGACTCTATATCCTATTTCAGTTATTCGGGATACCTATATGAAGTGTACAAGAAATGACAGCAGGTATCTTTAAAAATAGTAAAGAAATAAGTAAGAAAATATCTAATCATCTGTCTGGTAAAAAATAGGAGGACTGTCTGGCTTTCAAACAACTCCCCAAGCCTAATTACAGGTTGAAAGTCTGGCACTTTAGGGAGATATTTGAAAAGAAACAGCCCATCTTTGGTCTAGTGGGTTGAGGGGTTGGGACAGATGAAGTCGATCTAGAGGGTAAAAGGTTAGAACTGCAATCATCTAGGCATCAGCAAAGTTCTGCAGCTTAAAATCTGTATAGATACCCAGATACATACTTACAGCTGACTGCTCTCCGTCCTGAGGCGACTAAGTAACTGAGACCCCAAGCCACTGAAGAACTCATTGTTAGGTTTTAGAGACAGAAAGTCTCAAGTACTAGAAACATAGATAGAGGTGCCCACAAGAGTTGTTTCTGAGGTTTAGGTTTCAGAGGTTTTTCTGGTATGTACGTATGTATTATGTACTTATTCTTTCATAGTTTCATACTTAGAAAATAAACTGTGATGGTATTTTTGTTATGTATTTCTATTGGTCATATTTTAGGGATCATGGACTCAATGTCTTGATAATCCTTCAGGTTTTGTTTTACTTCATTCAAGTTCAACTTCAGGAAGTAAACCAAATTCATGTCTGTCCGTGGAGGGTTTTTTGTATGTGGTTTTGTGCTAATCATTTGCTCATCCAAGCTAAGGTTGTGGAAAGATCTCATCTTTACATACAAAGGCTGACTGTTTCACAGCCCCCTTTTTCTTCTTTTTTTATTTTTAAAAATTAATTAATTAAATTTACATCTTGGTCATAGGCCCCTACCTCCTCTTCTCCCAGTCCCACCCTTTCTCCCACATCTCCCCTCTCCTATTCCTCAGAATAGAGGAGCTCCTCCCCCCACCCCAGACATCAGAGTTCATCTATTCAGAGGAGGACTGAGTTTGTCTTCCTTCCCTGTGGCCTGGTAGGACAGTCCCATCAGGGGACAGTGATCAAAAAGCAGGCAACATAGTCCATGTCGGAGATGTACCCAATTCCTTAACTAATGGACCTGCATGAAGCCTAAGATGTCCATCAGCTACTTATATGTAGGACCTAGAGGACCTAGGTCCAGACCAAGCATTGTCCTTGGTTGGTGCTTCAGACTCCATAGTCCCCTCTGGGCCCTGGCTCATTGGCTCCAATGGTTTTCTTGTGGAACTTTTGTCACCTCCAGATCTATTTATCCTTTCCCCCTTCCTTTCCAGTAGTCTCCCTATAAGAGGATTTTACTCATAGAGTACAGGATAGACATACTACAAAGCATGACCCCAAGAAGATAAGTAGCAAGGGATACCCAAGGGAGGATGTGTAAATCTCACTCAGGAGGGGAAACAGAATAGACAGAGGCAGTGGTTGAAGAATGGGATCAAGGTAGAAGAGAAGCACAGAGAGAAATAAGGGTGGAGATCAGACCTGGGGAGAGTAGGGGTGGGAGGGCAGAAGGCCTGCAGAGAAAAGAGAAATGGTGGGTGGGGGCATCTCTGTGACAAGCTGCTGACCTAAGTCAGAATAGGCCTCTGGGAGGACATGAGGGGTATTTCAGCTAAGACTCTTAGTAGCAGGGGCCATGGGGACTGAAGACACCCTTTATCTAGACAAGACTCCTAGTGAACGGAGAAGATCACCAAACCTTCCAGAAAAGCCTCAATCCAAAACTTACCCTACCTGCAAGACCTGGAGGGAGAAAGATAGAACAGATGGAGCAGATACTGAGAGAATGTCCAACCAATGCCGGGCCAAACGCTAAGATCCACCCCATGGAAGAAAGCCAACCCCTATGACTATCAACGACACTCTGATATGCTTGAGGACCAGAGCCTACCAGAGTTCTCCTCTTAGGGGGTCCACCCAGCAATGGTTCGAAACAGATACTGGGACTCATGGTCTCAGCAACTTCTATTGCACTTCTAAATACATGCTGTACCCATCAATGACCCACTAAGTCACATAAAGCTAAGTTTTATAAGTTATTACACTAAACAATAATAAAATGAAAATAAAAAAGCAACAATTATAGTTCATTAACATTGACAAATGTATGGCTTTACTAATGTAAGATGAAAATAATAAAGCCTAGAGTAATAAAATAATAGAGTAGATCTTCTTGCTATCTTTAGACTTGTTTGTAAGCCTGAAACTGTTCAAAATTCAAAAGCTGAAATAAAAGAAGCAATATGACTCACCATCAGATAGGGTCAAAAGATGAATGATGGCAAGCGTCTGGATGAAGAGACACAGGCACCCTCTGTGCCGCTGGTTGGTAAGGAAGCAGTTGCATATCAGTCCTAGGAGAGAGGAAAAAACAAACAAACAAAAAAACACCTTCTTCATTTAAGCCAGTCTTGTATTCCCATCATGGCTTGTATTTGGATCGTGAGGCTCATCCTGCTGCTCCCCCTCACCCCCAGAGTGTTTCCCTTTACAAAGCACCAGCTTGTTTTTCTCACTCCAGGACCCTAGTGATCAAATTAATTTTCTGAATTTTTGTTGTTGTTGTTGCTGTGTTTTTGTTTGTTTGTTTGTTTGTTTGTTTGTTTAAAGTATCTTGCCTCTTTGCTTAAATTCTCATCTCCAGCCCTGGTACTGCTTCTTCATTTCAATCTCCCTTTTCTTTTGACATGTACAGAAGTACCTACCCTCTTACTGTCTCTGTTTGTGGACTACTGCTAAAAAGGTTAGTGTAGAAGACTGTTGTTTTTCTGATGGTGGCTGTTTCCCAACATTCCACGTGAAGAGAGATGACTCAGTGTCATTTGGAACAGTGAATTTTAGTCCTGGGAATATATTCTTCTGTTTCCTTGTCAAGGCTCTCAGTTCTACTTGGACATTTTTCTCGTTGTGGGAGGTATTTTTATCCTGTACATCTGTGTCCTGGTCCTTTGTGGTGCTATTGTATGGATAAGCAATGTCCTCAAAAGATTTAAGTGTAAAATGACCTGGTCCCCAGTCCTTGGTGTTTAGAGGCAAATGGCATCTGCAAACTCCAATCTTATCAATAGATTAATTTATTAGTGATTTATTCCTGAAGGAGCTACTGAGAGGTAATGAAACTGCAGAAAGTAAGATCTAGTTGGAGACAGTGGGACTTTGGAGACACTCTTCTTGGGGGAATAATATCTTGTCCCTAACCCCTTCCTCCACTGTAGGCTCTGTTTTTAAACTCTACTGTACTTGGCTTCCCTTAAGCCTCTACCTTTCTTCCAAATCCTTAACCCTAGGTAGCAGAGAAAGAAAGTTAGAAGGGAAAGGGACTGTAGAGCCCTTTAGATTTAGTTGGAGCTGATTAGGGTTGTTAGGTTCTTTGGAAAAATACCAATCTCAGTCATCAAGATATCTAGCAGTCCAGCAAACAGCAAACATGGCAAGATGAACAAGCAACCTTCTTCCTCCTTCATCCATCTCTTCCAAGTGTTCCTTGAAACTCCCTCCAACTCCACCTCTTTCTGGGCTCTTGTATTTATACTCTCCCGGAGTCCTCAGAATTCTACTAATTCCACCTGGCAAAGATCATTTGCCTCTCTGAGCCCTCACAAGGCTGTTATCATCTGTCAAAGACCACAAATGAGGCAATTATCAGTTGGGGACAAACTGAAAGCAACTGTATATCCCACCCTTGGGATTAAAACAAAAAATATTTACATAACATAACTGAGTTTTTAAAAAAAACTAAAACTTGCACTATACTCCATCCCCTCCCTCTCTTGCTTCCTGACTTCTTTAAAGTAAGCAATCTCCTTCACTACAGGCTTCTGGTACCATAGCATCCTGTTCCACCATAGCCCCGAACCTGTGCAGCCAATCATCTCTAAACTGAAACCTCTGATAACATAAGACCAAGTAAATCTTTCTTCTTTTAACTTGATTTTCACAAGGCATTTCATCACTATAATGGGAAGCTGACTAAAACAGCTGGGTTTGGTAACTCAAGCCCAAATAGAAACTTCTTGTCATTATTCTCAAACAATACAGCATAGCAACTATTTATGTAAAAAAAATGTTATATTATAAATAGCTTATCTAAAGGAGATATGAAGTCTATAGGAGGGTATGCATAAGTTATTTATAAATGGTGGTTCCTTTTCAAAATTAGAAACCTGAGATTGGAAAGATGGCTCAGCAATTAAGAAAGAACACTGGCTATTCTTCCAGAGGACCCAAGATCAATTCCTAACACTCACAACCATATGTAACGTTGATCCAGGGAATCTGATTCCTTCTTCTGGCCTCTATAGGAAGTAGGTACATAGCTGGTATACAAACATACATGCGAACAAAACAGCCATACACATGTAAAAAAAAATTTAAGTAACATAAAAGAAAGAAACCTGAATACCTGCAGACTTTACCATCCTGCACGTTTGGGTAGAGATTCTGAAACCAATCCACCATGAACACCCATCAGATTTACCTACTACTTTGACCTACAATGACTTCTCTTCTCTATTAACACTGTCAAATGTCTTACAAGTGCAACCTGGTTTCTTTCATCCCAGCATTTCTTTTTAAGTCTATAAACTGCCTATTATGCTTAGTTGATGCCTAGTTTCTCTGTTGGACATGTAAGAGGCTTCCTGCTTCCTGCTTCCTTTGAAGCTAGAGGTGACCAGGTGACTTGTTTTGGCCAATGAAATGAGGCCTAAGGAGATGCAGGGCACTTCCTTGTCAGAACCTTCAATTGCTGGTATATAACTTCCTAGGCTTCTCTTTTCCTGCTGTGAAGATCATGGGAACACGTGTTGATTCAGAGGTGTAAGAAGATCAAAGCAGCCTGTAGTCTGAGCCAACATATGGAAGACAGCTGCCCTGGAGAGTTGCCCATACATGCAGGGGGCTATGTAAAAGAGAGTAAATTTTTATTATATTAAAAAGGAAACTAAGATTATGGGATGTTTTAACCACTGGGTAACCTAAAATACCTCAACTATACAGTTGAAAAGTAATCCCAAGGGCATACCACCTTGTTAGCAATTGATGCTATCTTAATGTCTTACCTCCTCCACAATATTTCCATTGTGATGGGTGTTCTCAGGGGACAAGATATCTGCATTGAGAGGAATGACCTACTGTTGATGAAGCAGGAGACCTTTGGGCATATTAGAGAAAATGACGTTTTGGGATAAGGCACCCTTTCTGTGCTCTCTAATCATACCATGGTGTGTCTGTCCAGGTATCTGTCTATAAACACATATAAGAGGCACAATTTGTGAAGGTGCAGAAGCTGCGTGACCCGACCTCTGGATCTCCCTCGATGCCTTTCTAATCAGTAACATGGCAATCTTGGCCACTTCTTGTGTAATCAGCATATCTTCTCTCTTTAACTTTGTATAGTTCTACTGTCCTCTTTTGTGGTTATTAATAATAATTCTCTCCTTTATATGCTGTGATGTAAGCTTTTGAACTATATGATATTATTATTATTATTGGGCACATGGGTGGAAAATAGGAGCATCAGAGGTCAAACCCAGCTCCTCTGCAGAGTAGGTGCACTTTTCACTCTGAGCTCAACCTTAGAGGCAAGGCTCCACTTAAACACCACTTCCTCAGGAACATCTTTCTTGACAGTACCCAAAGTGACTTATTACCCTTGTCCATCCTTTTTCTTACACAAATTCACAGTAGCCTGTCTTCCAGTGTTGTCCTGGCCCCAGTGATTTGTTTCTCTTGGTGTTTAGGCCCCAGCAGTTTGTCCCCAGGACTTCATTTTTGTTCTTTAGAATGTGATGGAATTGGCATTGTGTGTCTTCCAAGCTCAAGTCATAGGAAGCCCAACTTCTCCCTCAGCCTCTAGAATCATTCCCTCTTAGAACACACCCTTAAAGGGAGGCCAATGCCATGCAGAATTTGACAAGCCAAGACTATAGTTTTTGTTTTTTTGAGGAAGTACAAGAAGACCATGAAGATGACAAGTGGAAAGTGGCAGATGGCTGTGCTGCCACAATCCATGCCAGCTCAGTCTGTAGAGGCAAGGAAGGAAGGAAGGAAGGAAGGAAGGAAGGAAGGAAGGAAGAGGAACTCTTCAAATTGACCTAGATGACCTTGTTTAGCTCCAACTGCTATCTCACAGGAACTGCATGAAACCCACCAGGTGATAATCACCTTGTGAGGTAGTCAAGCCTCAGAACCCCCAGTTAAGCGATACTAGAATGATTGTTTTTAATAACCAAGGTTTGGGAGGGTCAGTTTACTTTGGTAAGTATTTGGAGCAGAAACTTCTCGTGTCGTGCGCTTCTTCTTCACAGGTGGATTTTCTGTTAGCTGCTATACTGTTTCTTTTCATAATTAACAATTTCTGAATTACAATTGTCCCACTGATATCATATTTGAAAACTTTGGAGGACTTCTTCCCATTCAAGATGAGGACTGTCCCATCCTCGTTTTATACCTGGGAAATGGCAGAGTGTTAACAAATGTAATAAATGTTCATTTATCGATTGCCAAGCTTCTTGAAGTTGGGGACTACATAACTCTCACATAACATGGTGAGAGTTATGTAGTGTGAGAGTGACAATGTGTGCTATCTCCCCCAGTGCCTCTGTTTATTGCCAACTTCTGAGAATTCTTACTGATCATCAGCCTGATGACATGCATGGTTGAACCTGAACAAATGTTTGTCTTCCATTGTGACCTGTTTTCCATAACTCCCTTGCTTGCATGGTCCACAAACCCAAGACCTTAACAGCTAAAGCTTAGCTTAATAGGGCCAGACCCATTAATCTGAATTTTTAACCATCCTGTTCTCTGTATTAGGAATGCTGTCCTCCATTGGACCCATTCAACTTTGTGAAGACCTATTAATTTCTTCAGTAGAATCTAGCTAAGATATGTCTCTCTTAAGCCTTCCCTCTTCTCCCAGCGCTGTGATCCCTTTTCTTGATTTCCTGTGACCTGTTGGGTACTTCTTATCCCTCAGTGTGGTAACCCATTGACTACTGGCTGTTAAGTCTTAACCTGTAAGCCTTGCAGGGATGGAGAGCGACTGTAGCCTATTTAGGTTTGCGTCACCTGCACAGTAAATGGCACAGATGTGTTGATCAATAAATGAGTGTGGGGTGATTGAATACATTTTACAAGGAAAGAACAATCATGGGTGAGATAAGAAATAAATGCATCGCTGAGTTCTTTGTCACCACAAAGCGATGTTGATGTACAATGGGCACCCGGCTCCCTGGCTGCTTCTGCCTGTCTCTCCCTTTCATCTTTCTCCACAAAGCTAACAGCAATTCTCTAATCAATGCAGCTACCTGTCTTGAAACCTTCTCTAGTTTGTACTTGTTTTTTGGTCCTGAGATGCCTTAAGCCTCTTCATGTTCAGCCCAAAATAGCACTGACCTTTCAGCTGCTGTGTCACCTGGCAGCTCATATCTAATTTCCTTTTGCAAGAGCCTCGTTCCCTGTCTTTTAGCATTTCTGCTGTCCAGGTTTCTGTGGCTGCTTGCTGGTTTGCTGATTGTGTTTTTCCCTCAGAGAATCTGGTTTCCACTTTTTTTCTGGTTTGAACTCTATCCAACTGTTTATTTCTTTTTCCCCAAGCTTTCAATGGTGCATGAGGCGGGGCAGGGTCGGGAAATGGGAAAGGCGGTGATTTCTCTTTTGTAGGGGAGCCTACCTAAGAACTGGAAAATAGTGCAATCCCAGACCATTCTACCCTGTCTCCCTCCTAAGACAAACTGTGTCCAGCTACTTTTTCACACTTTGCCAAGGGTAAGGGAAACAATTTGTCGTACTGGAGGTTTTGTGTTATTGGTTTCTTTCACTTTTGTTATTTTTTTAATTTTTAATTTTATTACACTTTATAACATATATTATTATGTTTTACTTTTAGTTTTCTTTTATAAATTTAACTTGAATAATATATACCCCATGATCCCATGAGAACCTGAGCTAATTCTTTCACAGACATTGTTAGGAACTGTCCTTCTCAAGGGCTATGTTCACACTCTCACTGATGTACTCTACACAATGGCTTCCAGTAGAGAAAAAGAAAGCCCTCCCCTCCCCACTTCTTGTGGGTCTATCAGTGTTTTAATAACATGTGTGCTTTACATGTCCAGGGACTGAAACTGTGACTCAAGCTTAAGCCAAGAATTTATGAAGTCAGCATCATACACCGTTATGAACATTACTTTTGAAATAGCATGGTTGGTCATGGAGGGCGGAACTCAAAGGGCTGTCAGAAGTTCAAGGACAGCCTAATCTACATTAAGATCTCCAGCCCAACTGTGATAGAGTAATACTTCACCTTAAAACAAAAAAAGGAAATACATTTTTTCTAGAATACTTCCTTATGACTTTATGCTTTTTAAAGAAGCTATTTGTTGGTCCTATTAAAGATATCTTTCTCATTTTCTCACTTATTAAAAATCCAACTTATTCCTGAAAGCATCTCTGGTTCAAAAGCCACCTTGTCACCTGGGTGTGCATCTTCGCCCTCTTCCCCATCTATCCACAGCTCTGCTTTATGCACACTGGAGTAGCTAGCAATGACCTTAATACCCAAGTTACCTATGAAGGCATTGTCTCCTTGTAACTTATAAACTGCATGGGGATTTCTCCTTTCCTCTGACTTCTACCAAGGAAAGGATAAAATCTCGATAACATGTGCTGGCATGGTTTACTATAACTCTGCCTTCAAGGTGGAAAAAAGTGCAGAAGGTGATAAGATTCTCGGGCCATTTTACTAGGCTGTTGCTGGTTGCAGGCTAAGGGATTTCCCTTATCCTCTCTGCAGTTCTTCACAGTGGAAGATGTAGGGGTGGAGCAGGAGCAACGGAAGATATGGCAATTGCCTTCCAATCAGAGAGCTGACTTATTTGTGACATATAACAATAATCATATTAAAAATTCTGTTTTTAATACTTGATATATATTAGAGTCCTTAAATGCAGGTGCTGTGCTAACTGCTTTACAGGTAACAGAGGACTTAGTTCTCATAACAATCATGAGAAAAGAGTTCTCTTTGTCATAATCATCACAATCATCATCATCATCATCATCATCATCATCATCATCACCCAATGAATAAGGGAGATAGAGTTCTGGCCAGAAAAGTTAAGCAGTTTCCCAAGCTTACATAGCTAATGAAATGCAGGGGTGGACTTTAATCTCATACTAGCTAAGGCAAGATTCCT
Organism: Meriones unguiculatus; assembly: GCF_030254825.1. Lineage (NCBI taxonomy): Eukaryota > Metazoa > Chordata > Mammalia > Rodentia > Muridae > Meriones > Meriones unguiculatus. The sequence goes on along the minus strand of NC_083359.1, from coordinate 89,743,661 downwards.
GGTCTTAAGAGACACACTAATTTGTCTTTCTCTGCAGGCAGGGAATCCTTTATTATCCCGTGTCATAGTTCCCTCCAATTATGAGTGGATAGGGAAGGCTGTTGAACACCGTTGTCATGTAATAAAAGGATTACTACTGACATCACCACCAAAGAGAAGAGCCACTGTGATTACTAAATTAAGAAATGGCCTTTAGACTGTGTATAAGTGACATCTACACATCAGGATTATTTCACTTTGTAAATGAACATCTGTACAGTTGTTTGCCAGCCAGCAAGGAGGACGCCATAACCTTTGTTAAACAGATGAGGAAACTAAAAGCCATGGCAGTTGAAGAGCTATATGGAGCCCCAGCAGCCACCCAGTAAGAAGGAGGCAGTGCCTGCAAGGATACCTTTGATGGAACCCCACCCTGGCTGCATTGTCCTGGAGAAAAGATGAGATTATATTAGGGTTCACTTTCTTCTCCCAGTGTAAGGAAAACCTTTATATTGTTGTTATTGCCAGCTTCCATCTCAGGGACTTTTTGAACTTGGAGTCTGTTGTTCAATCCTCTCTGATCTTAATCTTATTTTTCCAAAAATTTGTAGGCAGGGTTGAGTATAATTGTGTTGGACATCAAATTGAAATTTTCTATTTATCCTACTAACTGAACAACTGAAAGACATGACAATTTTTTACTCAACATTGAAAACTCAATTCCTGGTAAATAGAAGGTCAATAAATGTTGAACCAAACAGCTCTATCCCCTGTCACTCTCCATGGTTTTACTGATTGCCTGCCTTCTGTCTCTTGCTATCATTTTATCACCTGCTTTACTTTGTTTTCTAATCTTGGAACTATAGTGGCACCCACAGTCACTGTCAACCCCCTGGGAACATTCTAGTTTGAAGGCTTGCTTGGTCAACCCATCATTAGGATATCGGAGCCAGAGCAGTGTCTGTTGCCTTGGGAGCAGGGCTGTCTGCCTCCTCTCTATTCTCATTGAGTACTGGCTATCATATTCCTATTTAGCAGCACTTGTGTTCAGATTCATTCATTACTGAAGATTAATCAATAATTAAGCATTCTATAGCCACCCAGAGGCTATTTCATGGAGCAGTGGCATATTTATTACCTTTCAGTGAAGGAACTTAGGAACTGTCTGGTTCGGCTCATAGTTTGCTCGATTTTAAGATGCCTGGATGACACCTAGGGCTCTCTATACCTCCCCACTGGCCCTTCTTCTAGGCCTCAACCCTGTTTCTCTGGCAAAGCTGCTGTCTGCAGTAGCCCAGACTCTCAATCTGTCCCTTTTAGACAGTCAGCTTGGGCTCCTCAAGTTGATCTGTGTTGAGAGGCTGGGATGAAGCCAGACAGCTTGGGAACAGTGCCCTTCGTGGCAACAGTGAAGCCTGAAGTGTTGCCCTGGCAGCAGCTGGTACTTGTTGCGTAAGGAAAACACTGCCATCAAGTTCAAAGCTCTTTTCCCTGATGTAACAGGAGGGTACTCCTGCATGCTTTAAAAAGTGCAAATGGATATGCTGTCGATCACATGGAGTTTGAGAATCTGACCCTAGGCAGAACATCCAAATTTTCTAGGGTTGAGGGAAGGTTCCCTGGACATCAAATGTAGTAAGCAAATCCACAGCACACACCACACTTGGGGAGGTCTTCTGACTGATTGGCACTTTGGATTCTGACCTGGTTCTTTTGTTTGTTTGTTTTGTTTTTTTGTTTCTCTGTATAGCCCTGCTTACTTCATAGACTAGGCTGGCTTTGACCTCACAGAGATCCACCTGCCTCTGCCTCCTTAACTTCTGACCCTGGTTCTAATTGCCGTGTTTTGCCTAACATATTCTTTTGCAGGCCAAATCCATTTTTCCTAATCCTGGCAAAATTTTTATACTTAGGAAAAACCATTGCTCTATAGGTCCATGGCAGTATCAGTCAGGGGGCAAAACCAAACCAAACCAAACCAAACCAAAACAAAACAAAACAAAACAAAACAAAATCCTGTACCAACTCAGGGACAGAGAGATTCACCCTCAAGGCTGCCAGGATTTCATGTTTTTGTGTATAATCCTGGAGGATGACAAGATTGCTCAGTACAGGGCTCTCTTTAAACATCTTTTTGTAACAACATTCAGATCCTTTGTTTGTCCTATTTAAGAGGCCAGTGACAGCATAAGCAAAGCCTGGTGGGATTTCCAAACCCCCTTTATGGAGAGTTATGTCTATGCTCTGGCTTGTTGAGCCTTTATTCAAGGAGGGGCTATTTATCATAGCTCTCAGTGACCAAACTAGTAGATGTTAATAGTGATGACATAAAACTAGCCCTTGTCCTTTAAGAGGAGACTGTGTACTCAAAAAGGCATCCTTTCTTTTAGGATAAGAATTCTAGGAAGAATCTTGGCAATGTTGCAGGCACTGTGTATGGGGATTTCACAGGACATTTGACAAGTCTGGGCTTGTCTGTAAAAAGGACAAAGAAAGGACACAATTAAATATTGGATCAGTGATTGTTTTCTGTTTTGATTTTAAAGCAAAACTAGCCATTGTTGATAGAATGTCTGTCCTGCTTTGTACCCTTTGTTCTCCTACTTAGTTGGAACTGTCCCACAGGTGGGAAGAGACAGGCAGACCCCTGGAGCTCATTAGTCTTCCTTTCCCTATGGGCAAGATAAAAAGAGATGGACATTTCTTTGTTTTTGCTTCCAAGAGTTTTAGATTCACCTATTTGTTTGTTTGTTTGTTTATTTTTCAAGACAGGGTTTCTCTGTGTAGTCATTCTGAGCTCACTTTGTATACCAGGCTGGCCTCAAACTGACAGAGATCAGCCTGTCTCTTCCTGAGTATTGGAATTAAAGCATATGGTACCACAAAAAAAAAAAAAAAAAAAAAAAAAAAAAAAAAAAAAAAAAAAAAGAGATGGACAACATTTGAGGAGCCACACCCGATCTTGTTCTCTGGCTTCTTCATGTACATGCACATACATCATACATGCACAAGCACAGAGTCTCTCTCTCTCTGTCTCTCTCTGTCTTACACACACACACACACCACCCTAAAATCGTCTCCATTTAATTTTTGAAAAAGATGAGGTTATAAAAGTTTTCTCATAATTCTAACTGATTGTTCATAAGTAAGCAAAGGAATTACCTGCTTCCAGTTTTCAGGATGTTGGATGTACACAGCATGAAGTCTTCCTTTAATATAAAATCCTTAATCCCAGTCATGAGGAACAAACTCTTTTATCCTATCACTTCCTCAAGGCCTCATCTCTTATCACCATCACCTTAGTGTCCCTTGAACTTGGCTAAGCTACTAAAACCAAAATCAAGCCTACCACTTCCATCCGTTGTTGGATCCGATGATGTTCTGTTAGATCTGTTGTTTAATCTTCATTTTTTTTTATTTATTTTTTTTTATTTTCAATGCAATTTATTCAGGAACCTTGAACAATCATCGGACCCTGGGGAAAGCCAGCCCACAGCTTAAATAGCCTCTGGGTAGCCAACCCCAACGTGCCACGTGGGCAATGCAGATAGGTCCACATACATGGAAGCAAGCCAGATCCTCAGCCTTAGCCAAATGTGGAGTTGTTTGTGACAGAGAGCACTCACCATCGGGAAGGTGGAAGGCGGAAACCAGCTCCATCTTTAAGGCGCGGCATTATGCAGCTCTCTACAGTTCCCCCTTTTTGTTTTAGACGCATCAGGCAAGAGTAGAGGTCTGATCTCTGATATTAGAAATAAATTGGGACTTTGTACCGTTGTTCATTTAGGTGTCATCCACCCAAAGAGCATCAGACCCGTCCGATACCTTTTTCTCGGGGGCGGGACCTGGGGCATCAACCCGCATGCAATCAGACTTGCTCTTCTCTGGGTCGAAAGCAGCTGACCCTGAGTGCAGTGATTAGCCTCGCATCCTGAGCATAACATTTTAGCTTTTTATGGTAGCCAACCATGCTTGGGGAGACTGTCCTGCTTCAATGGCTGTAAAGGCCTGAATGATCATAGCTGCATTACGCTGTTGTGAGACTCTAATCTTGCATATATACCACAGGCAAACCAAGGAGACCAACACCAGACGGCCTGCTAACACTCCCATGCCCGCCCATTCCTTCAGATGATTCATGGCTGCAGCAATCCATGGTGATTGCTATCCTGTGGCTAGTCCTGCATCCACTCTGGTAGAATTTACTGTGATAATGGCCACTCTCAGCTGCTCCATCGTAGTACTGAATTCTCCAGTCCAATTACCTAAAATATAGCTAGACAATTGTTTAGACAGATTTGCAGCACAGGAAAAATCCTCATGTTGTATGCTAGTGACACAAAGTCCAGCATACTTTCATTGACAGCCCGGTTGAGCCATTTGCCATAGGGTATCAATTTGCTCCTGCACGAGGTCAATCCTCTGATTGAACACCATCAAGCCTCCTTTTAGTTGAGCATTAATTCCTTTTTGTACATCTAAGACATGAGCTACATTGGCTAAAAGATTATTCAGGGTCTGAGCAGTCTGCACAGTATGACTCATGGCTAATGCCATGGTGGTAGCTCCAACAGCCGCCAATGAGATGGCAGTAACAGTGGCGGCTGTAGTTCCAAGATCCCTTTTCTGCCTGAAGAGAGTCATAGAGTGAGGGGCATCAAGAGGCACAGGCACCCAGCGAGGCATGCGAGTAACCAGGGCATACCTAAATTCACTAGCATTCCAGCATTGGGCAAAAAAGCAAGTATCATCACCACAATTACTTGGCTCTATCTGGCTAATAATGAATAAAAATGGGGAATATAAACAAACAGGTGTGGGCTTATAGGAAATATTATGAGAAGCCTTAACCCCCTCCTTGGAAAATCTTGCATTAGTTCTAGAACTAGCAGTGGTGGTGTCCACGGTCTGAGTAGGTTCAGGAGACCATTGCCCCCAGGGGCGAGACATGCTCCATGTAAATTGACTAACTCCATGTTTTGCTCCACTTTTGAAAGTCATTTAAGGTTCTTAAATTATTCCCCCCCTTTTTTAAAAATTTTTCCTCAATTATACTTTATTCATTCTGCATCCCCCTATAAGCCCCTCCCTCCTCCCCTCCCTATACCACCCTCCCTCCTCCCTCTGCATGCATGCCACTCCCCAAGTCCACTGATAGGGGAGCTTCTCCTCTCCTTTCTGATCTTAGTCCATCAGTTCACATCAAAAGTGGCTGCATTGTCCTCTACTATGGCCTGGTAAGGCTGCTCCCCCCCCAGGGGGAGGTGATCAAAGAGCAGGCCAATCAGATTATGTCAGAGGCAGTCCCTCTTCACATTACTATGTAACCCAATTGGACTCTGAACTGCCCTGGGCTACATCTGTGCAGGGGTTCTGGGTTATCTCCAAGAATAGACCTTGGTTGGAGTATGAGTCTCTGGGAAGTTCCCTGTGTTCAAATTTTCTTGTTCTGTTGCTCTCCTTGTGGAGACCCTGTCCTCTCCAGCTCTTACTATTTCCCAGTTCTTACCTAAAATTCCATTCACTCTGCCCAACACTTGCCCATCAGGCTCAGCATCTGCTTTGATAGTCTGTAGGGCAGAGGGTTTCAGAGGCCCTCTGTGGTAGGTTCCTAGGTTGTTTCCTGTTTTCTTTTTCTTCTGATGTCCATCCTCTTTGCCTTTCCGGATGGGGATTGGACATTTTAGTTAGGGTCCTCTCTCTTGCTTGGTTTCTTTAGATGCACAGGTTATAGTGGGTTTGTCCTATGTTGTATGTCTATATGAGTGAGTATATACCATGTGTGTCTTTTTGCTTCTGGGACAACTCAGGATGATCCTTTCCAGATCCCACCATTTACCTGCAAATTTCATGATTTCCTTATTTTTTCATTGCTGAGTAATATTCCATTGTGTAGATGTACCACAATTTCTGCATCCATTCTTCAGTTGAGGGGCATCTGGGTTGTTTCCAGCTTCTGGCTATTACAAATAAAGCTGCTACAAACATGGTTGAGCAAATGTCCTTTTTGTGTACTTGAGCCTCTTTTAGATATATGCCTAGGAGTGGTATGGCTGGAACATGGGGAAGCACTATTCCTAGTTGTTTGAGAAAGCACCAGATTGATTTCCAGAGTGGTTGTACAAGTTTACATTCCCACCAGCAGTGGAGAAGGGTTCCCCTTTCTCCACAACCTCTCCAGCATGTGTTGTCACTTGAGTTTTTGATCTTGGCCATTCTCATGGGTATGAGGTGAAATCTCAGGGTTGTTTTGATTTGCATTTCCCTAATGGCTAGTGAGGTTGAGCATTTCTTTAAGTGCTTCTCTGCCATTTGGTATTCCTCTACAGAGAATTCTCTGTTTAGCTTTGTTCCCCATTTTTTAAGTGGATTACTTGGTTTGCTGCTTTCCAGCTTCTTTAGTTCTTTATATATACTGGATATGAGTCCTCTGTCAGATAAAGGGTTGGTGAAGATTCTTTCCCAATCTGTAGGCAGTCACTTTGTTTTGGTGATGGTCTCCTTTGCTTTGCAGAAGCTTTTCAGTTTCATGAGGTCCCATTTATTGATTGTTGCTCTTAGAGCCTGTGCTGTTGGTGTTCTGTTCAGGAAGTTTTCTCCTGTACCAATGAGTTCTAGGGTATCCCCCACTTTTTTTCTAGCCGATTTAATGTGTCAGGTTTTATGTTGAGGTCTTTAATCCACTTGGACTTCAGTTTTGTGCAGGGTGATAAGTATGGATCTATTTTCATTTTTCTACATGTAGACATCCAGTTGGAGCAGCACCATTTGTTGAAGATGCTATCTTTTTTCCATTGTATGTTTTTGGCGCCTTTGTCAAAGATCAGGTGTCCATAAGTGTGTGGGTTTATTTCTGGGTCCTGTGTTCAGTTCCATTGATCCACTATTCTGTTATTATGCCAGTACCATGCAGTTTTTAAAACTGTTGCTCTATAGTACAACTTAAGATCAGGGATGGAGATACCTCCAGAAGATCTTTTATTGTAGAGGATTGTTTTAGCAATTCTGGGTTTCTTGTTATTCCATATGAAGTTGAGAATTTTTCTTTCCAGGTCTGTAAAGAATTGTGTTGGTAATTTGATGGGAATTGCATTGAATCTGTAGATTGCTTTTGGTAAAATGGCCATTTTTACTATGTTAATCCTGCCAAGCCATGAGCATGGGAGATCTTTCCATCTTCTCATATCTTCTTCTAATTCTTTCTTCAGAGACTTGAAATTCTTTTCATACAAGTCTTTGACTTCCTTGTTTAAGGTTACTCCGAGGTACCTTATGTCATTTGTGGCTATTGTGAAGGGTGTTGTTTCCCTAATTTCTTTCTCAGCCCTTTTGTCTTTTGTATATAGGAGGGCTACTGATTTTTTTGAGTTAATTTTGTATCCAGCCACTTTGCTGAAGGTGTTTATCAGCTGTAGGAGTTCCCTGGTAGAGTTTTTGGGGTCACTCACATATACTATCATATCATCTGCAAATAGTGATAATTTGACTTCTTCCTTTCCAATTTGTATCCCCTTGGTCTCCTTCAACTGTCTTATTGCTCTAGCAAGGACTTCCAGCACTATGTTGAAGAGATATGGAGAGAGTGGGCAGCCTTGTCTTGTCCCTGATTTCAGTGGGATTGCTTTAAGTTTCTCTCCATTCAGTTTGATGTTGGCTATAGGTTTGCTGTATATCGCCTTTACTATGTTTAGATATGTGCCTTGTATCCCTGATATCTCCAATACTTTAAACATGATGTTGGATTTTGTCAAATGCTTTTTCAGCATCTAGGGAGATTATCATGTGGTTTTTTTTCTTTCAGTTTGTTAATATGGTAGATCATATTGATGGATTTCCGTATATTGAACCACCCCTGCATACCTGGGATGAAGCCTACTTGGTCATGGTGGATGATATCTTTGATGTGTTCTTGTATTCGGTTTGCGAGTATTTTGTTGAGTATTTTTGCATCAATGTTCATAAGGGAGATTGGCCTGAAGTTCTCTTTTTTGGTTGGGTCTTTGTGAGCTTTAGGTACCAAGGTGACTGTGGCTTCATAGAATGAGTTTGGTAATGTTGCTTCTGTTTTGATTTTGTGGAATAGTTTGAAGAGAACTGGAGTTAGCTCTTTTTTGATTGTTTGGTAGAATTCTGTGCTGAAACCATCAGGTCCTGGGCTTTTTTAGGATGGGAGACTTTCGATGACTGCTTCTATTTCCTTGGGAGATATAGGACTATTTAATTGATTTACCTGGTCCTGATTTAGCTTTGGTAAGTGGAATCGATCAAGAAAATTGTCCATTTCATTTAAATTTTCAAATTTTGTTGCATATAGACTTTTGAAGTAAGTCCTAATGATTGCTTGGATTTCCTCAGTGTCTGTAGTTATGTCCCCCTTTTCATTTCTGATTTTGTTGATTTGGATGGTGTCTCGATGCCTTTTAGTTAGCTTGGCTAAGGGTTTGTCTATCTTGTTGATTTTCTCAAAGAACCAGCTCTTGGTTTCGTTGATTCTTTGAATTGTTTTATTTGTTTCTAATTGATTGATTTCAGCCCTGAGTTTGATTATTTCCAGCCATCTGCTCCTTCTTGGTGTGTCTGCTTCTTCTTTTTCTAGGGTTTTTAAGTGAGCCATTAAGTTGCTTGAATGCGCTGTCTCAAATTTCTTCTTGAAGGCACTTAGTGCTATGAACTTTCCTTTTAGCACTGCTTTCATTGTGTCCCACAAGTTTGGGTATGTTGTGTCTTCATTTTCATTGAGTTCTAGGAAGATTTTAATTTCTTTCTTTATTTCTTCCCTGACCCAGCTGTCTTTTAGTAGCAAGTTGTTCAGTTTCCATGTATGTGTAGGCTTTTTGCTATTTTTGTTGTTACTGAGGTCCAGCTTTATTCCATGGTGATCAGACAGGATACAAGGGATTATTTCAATCTTCTTGTATCTGTTGAGGCTTGCTTTGTGACCAACTATGTGGTCTATTTTGGAGAAGGTTCCATGAGGTGCTGAGAAGAAGGTAAATTCTTTTGTGTTTGGGTGTAAGGTTCTGTAAATGTCTGTTAGGTCCATTTGATTCATGACCTCTGTTAGAGATATTGTTTCTTTGTTTAATTTCTGTTTAGTTGACCTGTCCTTTGTTGAGAGTGGGGTGTTGAAGTCTCCCACTATTAGTGTGTGGGGATCTATGTGTGGTTTAAGTTTTATCAATGTTTCTTTCACAAATGTGGGTGCCCTTGTATTTGGGGCATAGATGTTCAGGATTGTGATGTCTTCTTGGTGGAATTTTCCCTTGATGAGTATGAAGTGTCCTTCCCCATCTCTTTTGATTAATTTTGGTTGAAAGACTATTTTATCAGATATTAGAATGGCTACTCCTGCTTGCTTCTTGCGTCCAGTTGCTTGAAAAGCCATCTTCCATCCCTTTACCCTCAGGTAATGTCTATCTTTGTGACTTAGGTGTGTTTCTTGTATACAACAGATTGCTGGGTTTTGTTTACGCATCCATTCTGTTAGTCTGTGTCTTTTTATTGGAGAATTAAGTCCATTGATATTGAGAGAGATTAATGACCAGTGGCTGTTAGATCCTTTGAATTTGATGTTGGCTGTGGTCATACGGTTGTGTGCTTGGTTGCTTTTTGTTTTACTGTAGTGCGGTTATTTATTTTCTGTGTTTTCTTGAATGTAGCTAGCTTTCTTGGGTTGTATTTTTCCCTTCCAGTGTCTTCTATAATGCTGGATTTGTTTGTAGGTATTGTTGAAATTTGTTTTTGTCATTGAATATCTTGTTTTCTCCGTCTATGAGGATATGAGGACTGAGAGTTTTGCTGGGTATAGTAGCCTGGCCTGACATATGTGTTCTCTTAGGGTTTGCATGATATCCGTCCAGGCCCTTCTGGCTTTCATAGTCTCTGTTGAAAAGTCAGGTGTGATTCTAATGGGTTTGCCATTATCTGTTACTTGGCCTTTTTCTCTTGCAGCTTTTAGTATTTTTTCTTTGTTCTGTATGCTTATGGTTTTGATTATTATGTGGCGGGAGGATTTTCTTTTCTGGTCTAATTTATTGGGTGTTCTATAGGCCTCTTGTATTCTTATTGGTCTCTCCTTTAAGTTGGGGAAATTTTCTTCAATGATTTTGTTGAAAATATTTTCTGGGCCTTGGTGCAGGGAATCTTCTTTTTCCTCTATTCCTATTATTCTTAGGTTTTGTCTTTTTATGTTGTCTTGAATTTCTTGGACGGTCTGTGTCAGGAATTTTTTAGATTTAACATTTTCTTTGACAGATACATCTATTTCTTTCATTGTATCTTCCACACCTGAGATTCTTTCTTCCATTTCTTGTATCCTATTGGTTATGCTAACCTCTGTAGTTCCTGCTTTCTTCCCTAAGTTCTTTCTCTCCACAATTTCTTCCATTTGTGTTTTTTTTTTTAATTTTTCCAATTCTATCTTCAGGTCTTGAGCTATTTTGTTCGTTTCCTTCCCCTGTCTGACTGTATTTTTATGTTTTTCCGTCAATTCCTTCAGCTGTTTGTTTGAACAATCCACTGTTTCTTTTATTTCATTCAGTGATTTAAGCATTTCCTCTCTAAAGGTCACAGACTGTTTGGCTGCAGCTTCCCGTATTTCTTCAAGGATGGCCATAATCTCCTTGTCTTTAATTTCCTCCATTTCTTTACGGATAGACATGATCTGTTTGTTTTTATCTTCCTCTAATTCTTTTCGTATTTTATTTGTTTCCTCTGTTATCTTCTTCATGAGCATAGATGTTAGGTCATCTCCTTGAATTTCATTTATGCTGGGGTGTCTAGGGCTATTTGCCCCTGGATAACTGGGTTCTGGAGATGCCATATTGCTCTGGCTTTTGTTGGTTGGACTTTTACGCTGTTCTCTACCCATTGGGCTATCTTAGTTGTTTGAATTTAGTTTCTGGTTGTTCCTGGACTCTTGTAGTGGAGAGAATCCCTTTGGCAGGAAGATGGTTTTTCCTGAAGGAAGCCTTTCCAGCTTTTTGGGTATAGTCACTGGATGTCTGGTGTTTTTCAGGAGTTGCTACAGCTCACCTCAGGCCTAGAGACCTGGGTAGTAACTGTGGTCCTGATTAGTCGAAAGGGTTCTCCTCTCACTGGGAGAAGTCCTGGAGACAGTTGCCCTCCTTCTGGGTTTCTTGCTGTAAATTTAGTGATCAGCTGCTGTAACCTGTGTGTCCCGTGGTTTGGTCGGTTTTGTTAGGGATAACTGGTTGCCCCTTGGAGCAGTATCTGGGGGGTTGATCTCAGGGTTCCCGGTCTTTTGTAGGTCTGAGGTTGGGGCTCTGTGCCCCAGAACCCAAGAGGTAATTTGTGGCGGGTGAGTACTGCTCTGGTGTCTTGGGGCGCACAGTTCTGTCTGTAAGGTGTATTTGGTACAATGCAGGCCTCTGGGCTGGTGGAGCGTGCGCCCGCCTGCTAGTTTGCGGAAGCTGATTTTCCGATCACTCTGTGCTCCCTGTTTGGGCCCAGATCTGTGATGGCTGGGCGTACTCACCTGTCTGCGATCTGCAGGCTGCTAGACTTTCCCTAGGTGACCCCAGCAGCACGGTTTCTTCCTTCCCTGTGGGGTCCTCTCTGGACAGGGGTTCCCAATCCCTGTTGTACTGGGGCGCACAGCTTGTCTGTACCGCTGAGCTGAGCGCGCAGATCTCTGAGCGGCAGGAACTCAGTTGTGTTGGTGGTGGGTACCCGCCGTCCTAGTGACCTTCCGGGGATAGACTGGGTGACCCGTGATCAGTCTGGCAAGTTTGCTTCCCAGTGGGGTCCCCCCGAGGCTGGGACTCCCAGCCTCAGGCACCCTTGTGCTCATGGATAAGCCTGGGAAAGTGATCGGGGCACGGACGCTTGCGGCTCCAGCCCGGATACACAAAGCCCGCGTTACCCGGGATTTCTTCCGGGTTCTGGCTGGGTAGCGGTGAGTGGACCCGACCGATTCCCACACCATAGGAGCCTCCCCTCACCTGGGAAACACGATTGATGTAGTTTCAGGGCCCAGAGTTCAGTCTCCTGGTCTCTGCACGGCGAGTGCTGTCCTGCTTCTCAAATGTGGTGCTCTCCTGGTGCCGCCATCTTGGCTCCCCCCTTAATCTTCATTTTTTTGTCAATTTCATTCATTGTCCTTCCCTTCCTTTACCTCATGTAAGCTAAAGCCATTGGCTCTGGGTTTTCACTCCTCATTCACCCTTCAACCTTTCCTGGTCCCACTAACAAACTGGAAATCTGCCAGGACATCCCAGGAAAGCAACATTTTACTGAGGCTCTCTTCTAAGCTGTTCCTTAGTGAATTAATTTTCTTCCTTTCACACCTTCACTCTCTTGATGCTCATAGAAGTTCTTCACATCACGAGAATCAGGGTGTGGCTTTCTGCTGACAGGGAACCACTAAGCATGTCCAATTCATAGGGATGATTTCATTTGGTTTTATATCTAATTGAGGGTTAAGCAATTCCTCCTGTTTTTGTCTTCCTTTTCTTTGTGACTCCTCACAGGAGTAATCATGGTACCAGAGTTGTTGTAGTGTAAGTGTCCCTCTTCCTAACACTCATAGATGAAATACTTACAGCTCTGTCACAACCAGTGTTCATGTTACCTGGTTTTTGTGGGAGAGCCATCAGACTGTTCTCAAACAAATTTGCCATGCTTTTGATGCTTTTCCTACCCACTGTTAGAGTCTTAAGCAGTCTACGAATTAGACCATTCACCCAAATTATTTCCTCTAGACAGTGAAACTGGAAATTACACAGAAGCCTTGACATCCATGCAAGTATAAGGCTTTTATTTAATGCCACATTGGACATCTGAGGAACCTGGAGTTACATGATCTCACTTAGGAAACCTTAGATAAGAGCTTGGCTGTGCCTGTTGCTCACACCCTCAGTACTTACTTTGATTTTCCTGAGTGCTTGACCATTGCTAGCATTGTCTCCCTTCGGCAGTGATGTTAAAAGCAATTAAAGTATCGGAGCTGAAGGTATGATATGCAATTTCTCAATTCATCACCCTGTGCTTGACCTCCATACTATACTCCATCTCTCTTTGGAAAGGTGCCAAGCCAGAGGTGGCTTTCAGGACTGAGCCCCAATTTGATTTACACTAAAAGGAACAAAATAACCAAGCTACTTAGTGCCGGTTACATGAAAGAGAAAAAGGTTAACTCTTGATTGAAAAAGAAAACTAAGGTTCAGATCAAGCAGCTTACCATGGTGTGGCCTCATGCAGAATGTACAACTTTAATTTGCCCTTTTCTTGGCCTCATGTTTATATCTGAAGTCAACTTTGTATCTCCAGTGCTGATTTTTATGACAGCCACAGCTATGAGAAAATTAAAGAAAAGGGTCAGGATGTCCACACTCTTCTGTGAGTGTGACCATCGGCAACCCCATCTCAGGCAAAGGCTCAAAGCAGGAACCAATCACCTGGCCCAGATATTTCCATAAGCTGATGAAGAGAGCTAGACTCTTCCTCAAACGTGCCATTATCCAAGCACACCTACTGTGCCCCAAATGCCACACTCTCGGAAGTCAAATCAGACCTTTGTCTGGCAAACTGAGACATTCCCACAGAAAAGCATAAGGTCTGCTTCACATCTTGTCATGTCATCTTAGAGAACCATGTAACTCATGGTTTCCAGTACTGGGTTCCATGGATGCCAGTGCCCACCTCAAGAAAATGTCCTGTGATGACACCACGAGGTGCTTTTGGATGGTCCACATGACCTTTACCTGACTTTTTTGGCTTGTAGAGTCAATGCTACTCTTAGCTCCCCAGTGTCTGCTATATTTAAGTAAAAAGTTTCCACTACAAAGGGAAGAAATGGAAGCGGAAGATGGCTCTGCCCAGACACTAGTACCACAGCCACCGTCATCATCTTGACTGCTGAAAACAGGACCGGGTTAAGTGTTTACACAGCTCAGATGCTAAGAACATTATTGCTAGATCAAGCACTCTATTCTAGTAATCCCAGAATTTAGGAGATGGACGTAGGAGCAACAGGAGTGCAAGCTCATTCTCGGGTATCTAGTGAGTTCAAGGCTAGCCTGGGCTATGAGAAACTCTATAGCTCACCATCCTCTTCCCCCAAAGAACAGTACCAGGGAGCTAAGGTGATGGTTCACTGGTTAAATCACTTACTGTCAAGGATGATAATCTTAACTCACTCCCTAAGACCCATATGTTAGAAGGAGAGAACTCACTCACATATTTTCTTTGGACAACCACATCTGTGTTATGGCATGAGAGCCATGGCATACACATGAGCATGCATGCACGCATGCATAATAAATAAAAAAATATTTTTTAAACAGAAAAAAAAACCCAAAGACAAAATATAGGAATAAGGAGATATCTCAGTTGGACAAATTCGATATGAATCCCACCCCAGAATCCACATAAGAAAACTAGGCAATGTGGAACAGTCTCATAATCCTAGCATTGAGGAAGTGGAGACAGGCCAGCTTTGGGGGGCATGCCAGTCAGTCAGAAGAGCTTATACGCTGAGCTTCATGTCACAGAGAAACCCTAACTCAAAAAAAAAAAGTTAGACAACTACTGAGAAATAAAACAAAACAACAACCAAACAACAACAAAAACAAACAAACAAACAAAACCTGAGGCTGTTCTCTGGCCTCCTCACAGAATGCACATCTGCCAACGAATGTACATGCACACATGCAACCAAAGAAGCACATGTAAATACACACGGCAGAATCAAATTAAAAGGGATTCCTTCCTGCTCACGGAGGCGACAAAGACCTGATGCCTCTGCCTCTTCCTTCACAGAATATAGGCAAATGGCTTCCCGTTTAGGGAAGATTTCATTAACACTAAATGACTGGCCCAGAGTACATGGGAGAGTGGATGAGGACATCGGGAAACCAAGGTCCAGAATTGCTTCTGTCTGAGGTGAGGTGGGAGGCTGTGGGTGCATTTTCAGCTTCCCTATACCTGGCCTACACTGTCTGCATGAAGCAACAGGAAGGGAATAACTGAATAATAACCAATATTTGAGATTTTCACAACTCTCAGGCATCTCGTGGGATATAATTTTAAAGCAGCAAATAAAAATGTTTTTTATAAGCACACATTACTTAATTCGCTTTAAAAATATTTGCAAAAGCATAGGATGTAAGGCTCACTGCATTAGATTTTCCCCTAATGTCGCTAATTTGAGTATGCCTCATTTAAAAGAAATTTACCTTGCAGAAATTACGACCAGCACAGTGAAAAAAAAAAATTCTGATTTCTGCTGTTATTGTCATCTTATCATTGTACTTGTTTTTGGTGGTCTAAAGGTGAAAGGGTTAGACTAACTTTGTAACCTATATGTCTTCTAAAGCCTATAGTTTTGAGTTTTAGGTCCAGGTTAAGCTAAAGCCTCTTAGTACCTTTCCAGAGAGTAAAGAAATGTGACCCTATCTGTGAGGACAAGTATAAAAAAAGGGCAAGCAAGCAATGACCTTCACTCAGCAAAAGAACGACCAGACCCTTGTCCTTGAGATAGCGTTTCTTAGCAACAAACCTAGACTTCTTCTGAGTAGCTTTTGACCTCCAGCCAAGAGCCCACAGCCCTAATCTTCAAGGATGAGCTAACCACCCCCACCTTCAATTGCAGCTGCATCCACACTTGGCAGGACTGGCCAAGCTTGAGCACCTAAGACTAACCAATTATCTTACTTTATAGCTTCCTCATCCAATCCTAAATTGCCAAAACTAGAACTTCAAATTTCCCGCAATTTTTCTTTTAAAAACCTAAAGGCCTTTGTCTCCCGGTGCCACTCTTTGCTGACCGGTAGGGATGACACCGTTGTACAATGGTTAATAAACCTCTTGCTTTTGCAACGAGTCTTGGTCTGGGGGAGTTTCTGGGAAGGGCGCGATTAAACTCCTGAGCTGTGAGACCCCAGGTCTTACAAAGGCAACCCCAAAGGCCATAACTGCACATGTTGTAAAGTAAGGGCACCTAACAAAAACCTAGCAGGAAATGTTTTGTCTCCTTAAATACAACAGTGTGTGGGAGAAAGCATTTAGGAACCTTAGTCCTCAGACAGAAGCACATTACACGGGTGTTAGTTGCTCAGTTAGTGAACGGTGGAGAGCACATGATGTAACTCACAGTGTTGGGGAAGCAAGAGCTGGGTGGGGTCACCTGAGATCAGAGCCAGCTGCGGTGACTCACATCTGTAATCCCAGCATTTGGGAGCAAAAGAGCAGAGAATCAAGAGTCCAAGGTTATCTTCTGTTACATAGGACGTTCCAGGCCAGCTACTCATGACCCTAGGACTTTGAAGAGAGAGAGAGGCAGGGGAAGGAGGGAGACAGACAGATGGACAGAGAGAAGTTTAAGAAATAGAGCTATTTCCCACTTCTTTCATAAGATTCCCAGCATTGTGCCCAAAGTTTGGCCATAAGTCTCAACCTCTGCTTTGATAGTCTGCAGTGCAGAGCCTTTCAGAGGCCCTCTGTGGAAGGCTTCTAACTTGTTTCCTGTTTTCTTCTTCTTCTGGTGCCTGTCTTCTTTGCCTTTCGGAGTGGGGAATTGAGCATTTTAGCCAGAGTCCTCCCTCTTGATTAGTTTCTTTAGGTGTACAGACTTTAGTAGGTTTATCCTATATTATATGTCTATACGAGTGAGCATATACCTTGTGTGTCTTTCTGCTTCTGGAAATAGCTTACTCAGATCCCACCGTTTACCTGCAAATATCATGGGAGCTCCACAGGAGAGCAACAGAACCAAAAAATTTGAGCACAGGGGTCTTTCCTGAGACTCATACTCCAACCAAGTACCATGCATGGAGATAACCTAGAACCCCTTCACAGATGTAGCCCATGGCAGTTCAGTGTTCAAGTGGGTTCCATAGTAATGGGAACAGGGACTGCTTCTGACATGAACTGATTGGCCTGCTCTTTGATCACCTCCCCCTGAGGGGGGAGCAGCTTTATCAGGCCACAGAAGATGACAATGCAGCCACTTCTGATGAGACCTAACAGACTAGGATCAGAAGGAAGAAAAAGAAACTCTCCCCTACCAGTGGACTTGGGGAGGAGAGTGTGTGGAGAAGGAGGAGGAAGGAAAGGATTGGGAGGGGAGGAGGGAGGAAACTAGAGGGGAGATACAAAGTAAATAAAGTATAATTATAAATAAACAAATTATTCAATGTGGTAAAAAAATGAACTTTGTTTACATCTTAAAATTATTGTGTTTCTTAGTTAAGATGAGTTAATAATATCATTTCAGGCATGTTATAAAATATGTTGGATATTAAAATTAGTATTACCTAATCTGTGACACAATGCATAATATTATAATAATCAACAGTTCTACTTATGATATTTTGTAAAAAATAAATGTATATTTCATTAAAAAAAAAGAAGTAAAGCTAAACTAAAATTGGCTAATTTTGATCCAATCCACACCACGGCCACTACATGAAAATTTCCTAATCTTCAGCATTTAAGTCTCTAGTAGAATTTTATAAATATTAGATTTGATTTCACACCAGGATATGATACAGCATAATCCTGAACTGTGGCCCTTTGAACATATGATTTCTTACTGAGAAAAGCCAAAAGTTCGACTTCCTCTTCTTTAATAGTAATGGAAAAGACGAAGGTTGGTTCTCTGTGAATTTAACCTTCCTGAGAGCTGGGAGGATTTTTTTTTTCCTTTGAGGAGATCACAGAAGTCTCAGTTCTCTTCCAAGAGCTCCTGGTTCACACTGGACTTTGCTAAGTCTAAGCCAGGTATTTGTGTGGAATAACGAGTCCCATAAGCTTGGGCCTGATAATGCTTTCATGCTGTAGAGGAGGGAAGCCAAGGAGAGTGGATCTGTGCATCCCTCTAATGAAAAGCTGGCCTGTCTGTTTTTATCAGCCTAATGAAGCCCTGGCCCCATTCTCCCAGTGTAAGCCTCACAGTGGGGACAGTCATTGCTTTCCAACACCTCCCCTCCACAGATGCTATCTGCCAGCTCTCTTAGCAGAAGAGTTCATTTGAAAGGGATCCTGGCTTGACTGAGGCTTTGTGAGCCTCCCAGCCTCATTACAAACCAACGGAGACGAACTGACTGCTTAGTACTCAAAAGCCAACCTAATAAAAGCTGACTCATTTTTGTATTTCAGCCTCTTACCTCCTCTTTTCCTGGCCACCTTAACCCAATCCAAATTTTGTGGCAATACTCAAGTGCTGTAGAGGCCCTCTCTTTCCTCCCTCCTCCCTCTCTTATTTATTCTATTCTATTTATATTATTAATTATTATTATAATTATAGATATCTATTATCTAGTGTAATATATAATAAGTCATATAATTATAATATCTATAATCTTATATTATTCTATTCACAGCTGTGTTATTCTATAACACAGCTCCAAGAAGCATGTTTCTTACTGGATGCTGTGCCCACTATGACCTGACCACACCAAAAGGCCATGAAAGTGACCCACACTGATGACTTCCTAAGCTTAATTTGTCACTTCTCCCAGAGGAAGTGCTCTTTAAACATACTGGAATGCTTTAGGCTAAAAAGAATTCATTTGTGATCATGGAATTTAATTATTGCAAGTGGAGATTCTACTGTTCAAAATCTTTCCATGTGGTAGATATGTGTCACTTATGCTTAGGTACATAAATGGGAAGAACACCCTTAGTGAGTCAGAGAACTTTGAAATGGTTTGTGTCATTATTTAACACATGGTACCAACAGTGAAACCTGCAAAGCTCTTGGGAAAAGTATATGTACACAATAACATTCCTTCACGTAGGAAGCTGGCTTCCATTCCAGCCTCCCTTTCTCAATTCTGCCCCCCCCCCTTTTTTTTCCTTGCATAGGAAGTCATAGGCTATTTAAAACAACTGTATCTTCAATGAACATGATTCGGTAAAGAATGACCATAGCAGGAAAGATTATAAATTGCTGCAGAATCACTTTCCCCACTAGTTTTCTAACTGTTAAGATGTCAGGAGACAAGCTGCACAGCCCTTTGACAGTTGTGAGTTCCAAAGAAATTTCCTCTTGGATTTATGAAATCTGTCACTACCCTTCATTACCTTCATATGTACATAAGGCTGCGCTGCTCGTGCCAAATCAAACTTTCAACAGTCAATTGACCTTCTCTAGTTCAAGACAAGAACCAAGCTCAAGAGAAATGATTCCATTTTGATCTCAGAGTATGATTATTCCCTCAGGACAGGATCTGCCTCATGGGAAGTTCATGGTCAAAGCCAATCCAGCCCCAAGTGCAGAACCACATCCAGCGATGAGTTATAACATATGGAGCAGTAGGCATTGTTCATTCTGCAGTTACAACTGGACGAGGAATGGCACGTCTGGCAGACAAGGGCTGGAGCACTTTTTGGTCTCAACTTCCACACCTAGTTCACTGTTCAATCTAATTTATTCATTCAACAACGTGTTTTGAGCCACCCCTGATGGTCCGTCTTCAGGATGGGGTCAAACTAGAGTCCTACTGATGCCTGTTCTTACCAAGTGGTCTATTAGCTCTCAAGAGAGCTAGATGAAGGGCGAAATAGCATTTGCAACTCCCCCTGAACAATGTACAGACGATTCAGTGTCAAACAATTCTCACAAATACTTACACTGTTCATGAACCAGAGTCTCTGGGGAGACGTCTCAGTTAGTGAAGCACAAGTTTGAGGACCTAGGTTTGATCCTTAGAATCTGTGTAAAACAGTCAAGGATGGTGGTGCTTGACTGTAATCTCAGAGCTGGGGAGGCAGAGACAGGAGGATTTTTGGAGCTTCCTACCTGAACACTGTAACCTAACTAGTGAGCTCTTGGCTCACTGAGAGAACTTTTCCCCCCAAAAAAACCAAAGCTATAACACAACTGGGAAAGACATCCAGTTGTCAACTTCTGACCTACACACACACACACACACACACACACACATACCTCCCACTTCCCCCAAAACTCCAAAGTCTCTTTAAAGAATTTAAGTAAAGAAAGTTAAAGCTTAGTCATCCAGTTTTTCTTTCTTTGACTTATTTTGATTGATTTTTTTTAAAATGTCAGTGTTTGTCTTGCATACACTAATAGTGACAGAAGTTCCTAAGATTTTGATCATCAATTTCTGCCTTTGCAAAAGCAGGCGGTGTTAGTTGTTCCCTAGACAAAGGGGATACATTGCCAGAAGGAGCAGCAAGTCCCAAATGGCAGTCATCACATTTTGTTCTCTGACCAGTTTTAAAGAAACTTTTCATTATTGGATTATTGAATATCTACATAAAAGTTGACAAATTGTCCAAAGAACTCCCAATATGCCTTCCATCCAGTTCCTTCTTGCATCAAGAAGAAACTATTGTTTCTTGTAAAGCTGGGAAATGAATGTGAACACAGTGGTGTACCCAAATTTATAAAATTCATTCAGACTTTACACGTGTTTTCCATTGTCCTCCAACCATCAACCATCTATGATATGATATCAGACTTAGGAACTTAATTTGCTTATGTATTGTCAATATTACTGGCCTAAGTTTAGGCTTCCGCTCATTAGTGTGTAGGAAAGTGACATAATTACAATGTAAATTTTCTTTATTTAAGATGGAGACAAAACATAGATAGCTATTTCTTAATTTATTAACTATGATCAGACTTGCTAAATGATGGCCATTTTAATTAAGGATCATAAGGTCTATTGATGAACAGAGAGAAGGTATCTAATGCTACAAAGAATACTGGGTCACCCTGGAGATATGAGATTTAGTTATTATTCTGTTAAGGCCCAAAATGAGGTGAGTAACTGTGGTTACAGTCCACCTTGCAAAATCCACATTTAACAGAGTTATACTATTCTACTGTCTTGAAGCATGGAAAAAAAAATCAAACATTTTCTGATGTTATAGATAACTATGACAGGGCTAAATCTGTCTTGAAAAAATCCTACCAAGTACCACACACTCTGTTTCTGTACAAGAAACTACTACATCATTGACAAAGATGGCCAGTATCTATTTCAGGAATACCTCAAAGACAAAGAGTACAATCTAAATTGTTTTGAAGTGAAAACAGAATTATACCATCTTCCTTTTCTTCTCTCCATTCAGTCTCATGTGCCTTCTATGTCTTTCAAATTCATGGCTTCTTTTTCTTTAATTGTTTACACACACACACACACACACACACACACACACACACAGTATATATAATATTGCTTGTACGTATTTAAGAGATGACCGCTTGGTATTGGTTTGCCAATTGGGGGTTCTTCCCTGAGGAGGAATATTTCTCTTACTCTACTATAAGAGTAATTTTAGTTTTAATGGTGTCAGCTTCCAAATAAACTGATATCGTAGTGCAATGCCTGTCTCTAGATTTCTCTACAACCCATCCAAACATTCTAACCTCTAAACTACTTTAAAGAACACATCATAAACAAATTCCTTCTCCTAATCATGAATCATGACACCTTAATTTCAGAAGATTTATTGAATGATTCAGTATCATATATATAATTTCCCATGCTGTCCTAAAGCAGCCTTACGTCTCTGTAACACCCCCTTATCTTTTTCCACCTTTTTTCTTGGTTTGTAGTTTTGGCTCCATTTCCTGGGTATATTATTAATTTTCTCACTTCTCTGAAAAAATGCCCAGCAAATGCAACTTAGGAGAGAAAAGGTTTATTTTGGTTTATAGTACAAGAAGATACAATCCACCAGGCCAGAAAGATATAACAACAGGAGCAGGAGTCATCTGGTTGCATCCTTCCACATTTTACCAAGTAGAGAGAGAGAGAAAGAGAGAGACAGAGGCAGAGACAGAGAGATAGAGATAGACAGAGATAGAGAGAGACTGAGAGTGGGAGAGAAAGCAGGAGTTCAGTTTGCTTTTTACGCAGACTGTGACCCCAGAC